>NC_143054.1:140712500-141337500 GCF_052426305.1 Pelodiscus sinensis
CTCATTTTAAATTCTAATATGAAAAACTTAGAAAATAACAGATTTTTGTAGAACTTTATAGAGGAATGTCACCTGCTTTATCACTGTCAAAGTATAATTGTTTGTTTATTTCAAAGAAGCCCTGCAGATTGGCAAGCCTGGGTTGATAACAGGCTATTTAAATTGTATTAAATATTTTGATTCTGCACGTTATATTTTCGGATTGCCTAAAGACTTAGGCGGTTCAGTGGTCAACACGCATGAAGAGCTCAAATCACTTAGTAGCAGACTGATACCAATGCCATAGTACTAACATTCGTTGTATTTTTTATTGTCTTGTAAAATCTAGAACTTTGTGAAGTGGAAGGGTCAAATCTCATGTGGATACAATTTAAATAAAAATTAAATCTTAGCACTTTTTTTTTTTTTAAAGAATTGAGCCCTGAACTTCATCTACAACAGAGGTCAGCAAACTTTGGTTTCCAACCTGTTAGGGTAAGCTGCTGGCGCACTGGGAGATTTGTTTGCTTGCAGAGTCTGAGGGACTTGCTGGCTGCAGGCATGGAACTCCCATTGGCTGCTGTATACTGTTCCCAGCCAATGGGAGTGGAGAGGCAGCCAGCATGTTCCTCAGTCCACGCAGACACTGACAAGCTGGGACTGGAAGTCTGTATACTGGAGTCGGATTATAAACGGATCATTGACTTTTAATGTTTTTTTCTCTGTCAGCTTACAAATGAAGAGACTTATGTTCAAGTATATATAATATTTTCAGACAGTAAAAGTTTACAGCAAATTGCATGTTAGTTTGTCAGTTTGTGTTAACACATATTTTCAAAGTAGAAATTAATATGTGTAGAGTCAGTCACTTTGCCTATGTTCTTTTTTTCATACAGTTAAAATAGCAAACGGTTTTGGGTGAATTTTCTGGCAGCTGTACAAATAAAGCAATAGGGCCCATAGGAATTAATGCTGTGAGGGGGGAGCTACCGCAGGTACAGAATTACGGATGACTCCTTTAATTGGGTAAAAATTTCAAAAATGCCTAACGCAACTTAAAAGGATAAAGTGAATTTTCAGAAGTGACTTAGGAATCAATGGGACTTAGGCTCCTAAGGCTGTGATCTTTAAATCTATTTAGGCATTGTTGTGCTCAGCCTCACAACACCTAATTGATTTAGGAATCTAACCCTGATTTTCAAAGGGGATTTAGCAACTTAAGAGTCTAAATAAAACATCAAAGGAATTTAGACTCCTACGTGCCTAAAGTCCTTTTGGAAATGAGATTTAGGCTGCTAAACCAATTAGGCATTGCTACTTCTAAAGAGCTGGGCCAAAGTGCCCAAGTTTAAAAATGGGAGCATAACCTGTCCTTACCACAATTTCCTTTTCTTCTTTGCTTTGGGGATTGTGGTTATTCCTAGCCCCTGGAGTCAAAGACCACAAACATGTAAATTACGAAATGACTGAAAGTGAAATTCTAAACTGCCAGTTCAATTCCTTCTCTACTCGGGCAATATGAGTACACACTAGCATTCACACTGAAATGTATGTGTGACTTGCATGTGAAATATTTTTAATTGCATAACTAGAAGATTTACCTGGCATTGCTCAAATCATTTTTGGTTTCCTTCATTTAAATTGTTGCTCTGGGGTCGGAGTGAGGATGAGGGGTTCAGTATGCAGGCTGCCCTGGGGAAAGAGAACAACTTCACCCCTCTCTTACTGCAGCAGCTTGGGGCCAAGTGCATGGGGGCTGCAGCTGCAGTGCACATAGTTGGGGGAGGCGTGCATGTCCCCTGGCTGGGGGCAGACAGACAGACATAGACAGACAGACAAATACACACAATATAGAGTAATTGTCCCTTTCTCCACCCCTGCCAGCCCAATGGGGTTATAACTGTTCCCATCTCTGGATCCTTGCTGTCCCCCCTGTGGCCATCATACAATATAACTGTCCATGCTTTCCATCCCATATCCCCTGCTGCCCCCATGTGGTCATTATATAACAGAGCCCTCCCTTTCAGTTTGATGAGAAAAAATCCCATTCCAGGCACATCCCATTTTCCTGGGACAACCAAACCCTTACTTTGCTTTCAGTTGTGATGAGAGAAAGCTGCATACCACATGTGGTAGTTCTAGCTCTTACCATTTAGGAGTTCTTGAACGAACAGACAGACATACACACACTCAGAAAGACAAACTATCAAATATATTGTAGATTATGATTTAATTAATACATTATGTATTCATGTGCTTACTAAACATTTTAATTCTTTGTCTACCCTTACATTTTATAAATAAGCATACCTACACAGTGAGATTCCACCAGAAAAAAACCCCAAAGAAAACAAGCTCATTCTCCCTTCGTATTTAGGGAGTAGTTTTGAAACCATTTCATTCAATAAATTGTGGTGTTTTGTTTTATTTTTAACCATATTCAATATTCATCTCTTTAAAAATCTTCTAGAGATCAATAAGTTATATGAATTTTATAACTGGGCGAGAAAAATAAAATACATTTTTATGTATAGCATAGTACAGTAATACAGTTTGGAAAATAGAAATGATTTTGTTTTAGCTGAAGGCATAGGCATTTTCTTGGAGCATTAAATGTATTTGTTAGTTTTCCTCTGTAGTTTTTCTTTCCTGTCTAACTTTAGCCTTTTTATTTTTACATATAAAGACTAGCTTTTTTTTTTTTTTTTTTTTTTGCCTCGTAATAGAAGGTTATATCAAAATGATGTTTCATGGTTATTTGGTGTCAAAGACTAAAAATAAAAACACATTGTTCCAAGTATTGTGGACAACTTTTCCAGACAGGGGAAACCAGAAGGTTTTTATGATTTAGGAAAACGGAGTTCCCAGAGGGCAGGTCTGTTTTTCTTCCACTCTTCCCTGTAGGATTTTCTGAAAACATTTCACTCATTTATAGCCTTTTATTTGTAGGGTTCTGTCTGTGTCCTGTGTTCCTTTCCCACCCCTCCAGCCTGTCTAGAGCTTTCCCATGTTGTCAGAAGTACGTTTCAGCAAGGGCTCTTGTTTACGTGCAATACTCCCACCGTGACATGACTTCAAAGAGGGTTTTCCCCCTCCTAATAGGGAAAAATGAACCGACTGCTAGTAATGGGTTAAACTGAGGCTTTCATTTCAGCCATATATAAGGGGCAGCACAGAACTAATCAAATATAGGTGTGGTTTTTTTTAAATGCTAGGTTAGCTGCTTAATGGTGTAGCTTTTTTACAGCTCAGAATTTCTTTGCTAGTAGGAAAACCCATTGAATTATAAGCAGAAACACAGATCAACACTGAGCGAGGGCCAGGATTTTAAAAAGTGTATGGCTAAACTTAGCCCATACATCTCTATTTGGGCACCAGATAAGTGTCCTAATTTTCAAAAGTGCTCAACAGTCAGGAACTTTTGGTGACTATCTTCCAATTGTTTTTATAAAATTCAAATCATATGTTCGAGTATTTGGATGTGCTCTCTGTAAAACAATGAAAAACGGTTTCCTAGAATATATGATTTATTCACAGTTGATTTTCAATATATCTATATATTTCTAGCTAGAAAGTATAAATACACTAATAATTTTTCCCATGTTCTGAAATTAAGATATACCTTGTGTTCAAATTAGGAAAAATATTGGTCTAATTATGCACCTTTCCTGTTTAACACATCATCCATGATAATCATTTGGTGTTAATGACACATTTCTACTTTCCAATATCTAGATTTTTTTTTCTAAAAAGAGCCTTCATTTAAAAATACCAGTTTTCTGAAATTAGTGTCTTTTAATGAAAGTTACAGCCCTTTCTTAAGTATATTTTCCCTGAAAGAATAGATAAATTAATTCTATATAGTTTCCCCTGAGATTAAAGTTTATATGCTAATTAAAACTGTTAGTCTGTTTGAAATAATTCTTTATTTTTTTTAACATTCAACTAGTGTTTGTGGTTTAAGATAAGAAAATGGTATCCCCCGTGGAAAGGAAATTGAGCTATTTTGGGGTTATAAATGCATGGAGTTAGACATGTAATCACCCTCTCATATCCAGAATTGTCTTATAAATCATATTATAGGCTTCAATTTTAATGTAGCAGTAGTTATTTTTCAATAGGTCATATGTCAAAAGACCTGAATTTAATTTGACATGCTTGCTATCCATTTAGGAGAGGCCCAGAACCTAACTAAAATGGAAAGGACATTTTCACTCCAAGAACATACTGTTCTTTGAATTTATAAAAAGAGTGTTTGTTCTTGTGTAATTACAAGCTTTCGGCTTCTAGTTCTGACAGGTCTCTTGCTTATTTGAGGGGTTGTATGGGGAGGTAAGAATACAAATGCAATCTAAAAACATGACCGTTTCCAGTGCACTGCATCAAAGAGATCACCTCCTCTAAAAGAACATTAGTAAGGTTTAAACGTCAAGCACTCAGGTTAGGCAATTCCATAGTAGTTCAGCCTTCTTATGCATGTGACAGAATCTTTAAGTACATGATCACATATTGTACATGATCCATAGGTCATTCAGCTCTCAATTCAACAAAGCCCTTAAGCACATCCTTAATGTCTCATTGTAGTCAATGGGACATAAAGCATGTACTTAAAGTTAAGAACACATTTAAGTGACTTTGCTCCATTCATGCACAAGAGGTATTGTGTTCTTCGCCTTTCCCCTTCATCTCCCACACTTCCCATTCCTCTCTTCAGTGTGATCCATATTGCATACTTGCTCTTATTCATGAGCTCTTGCTGTCTCTGTAGCCACATGTCTCCTTGGGCTTCTTTAATTTTGCAGTATTTACATATTGTTTGTAATCAGGTGAAAAGGGGTCTGCAGATGTGCTGCTCTGCCAGGGCCCATGAATGTGTCTGTTAGGTGTGCATATTATTAGCACCTGCTGAGATTCTTGTGCCTGAGGCTAGAGCAGCTGTACCTGTTTGGAAATGTGGAAACCCTGTTAGACTTTTAGAAAATCCCTTATAAATTGCCATGCTCTTCTTTTGCTGGACACTTGCAGCCCTTTGTGACCAATTAATCTTGTTTTTTTTTAATCCCATGATTTCATAGGGAAACAACCCCCTACTCTGATTCAGCCATGCAGCTGTTAAGAAATTCTGGTGTTGACTTCCCTAGCCTTCAGGTTTCCCCCTTGTGAAATGAGGATATTTCCTCACTCTGTATGTGCTTTGAGATTTATGGGTGAAAAAAATGCTATGTACTTTCAAAATACTATTACAAGCTGTCTAATAGAACTAGATATTGTGAAGAATGAGTCTGAGACAGAGTGTGTCCTCAAATGGTATACATTTGTCCTAAGTACCCATTTGTTTGTCTGAAAAATAATATTTCAGGGTTTGCTTATCAGGCACTACTGAGATACGATAGACTCCTGCTTAAAATGTTTGCAGGAAATAAGTAATGGCTGTCACATCTCTGTATTCCTGTTAAAAATTTCTCTCCAGAACAGTGAAACCTGTTGAAGGGCTAGTTCATCCTAGCAGAACGGCGGGGGGCAGCAGCCTGGAGCCTCAGGCCTTTTTGAATTGGCAGACCCTGGAGTGGTTGCCCCTTTTGTCCTCCCTATCAGCAGGTCTTTAGGGCTATGTCTACACTGCAGAGTTATTTTGGGATACCGGAGATAACTCAAAGTAGCTATTCCGCATCTTAAGAGCAAGCCCGTTATATTGAAATATAATGGGCTCACTATTCCAACGTCCCTGTAGATCTCATTGCACAAGGGTTAAGGGGCGTTTCGGAATAGAGCCTTATTTCGAGGTAAGGGTTCTATGTAGATGCACTCTAGAAGTGTTATATTGACACCACGGCTCCAATGCAACCGTGCTGCTGTAGCATGTCTGGTGAAGATGCTCCATGCTAGTGGTTTTCAAACTAGAGGTTGCGGAATATCAGGCACTAGGTCTCATTGCTGCAGGGGGATGAGGTGACCAGCAGGGATGCCTATACAGGCTAATTGCCTGTCCTGGTACCTCAGACTGTGTAGCAGGCCTAGCTTCTACCTTTGTGAGGGGGGAAGAGAGTGCATAGAGCTCCGTGCATTGCTTCTGCCCCAAGCACTAGCTCTGTGTTCCCATTGGCTGGGAACCTGCTGCTGGCTGCTTCTGAGGCGCAGCATTGTCTACAGTGCCAGGCATAGGCATGCGCAGCACATTTCATTAGGGTGTGCACCCAAAGATGTTTTTTAAAATGTACTTTGACTCCCATTAACCACGCCCCTGACCCCCATTGGCCACACCTCTGGAGGTAACACTCTCTGGGCAAGACGGACACAAGTAAAACGTGTCATGTGAGCCCCCTCTAAGGACTTTTCCCCCCATCCTCCTACCAACTGGGGGTATGTCTACACTAGCTCGTTAGTTTGAGCTAGGTAGGGTAACTAGGGCAAGCGGAGTTGCAAATGAAGCCCGGGATTTAAATATCCCAGGCTTCATTTGCATGTTCCCGGACACCGCCATTTTTAAATCCCCCTTAGTCCGAACTCCATGCCCGTGGCTACACGTGGGCTACACGCAGTACGGAGTAGGTAGTTCGAATTAAAGATCCTAATTCGAACTATCGTTACTCCTCATGGAATGAGGAGTAACGGTAGTTCGAATTAGGATCTTTAATTCGAACTACCTACTCCATGCCGCGTGTAGCAGTGAGCACGGAGTTCGGACTAAGGGGGATTTAAATATGGCAGCGCCCAGGAACATCCAAATGAAACCCGGGATATTTAAATCCTGGGCTTCATTTGCAACTCTGTTTGCCCTAATTTACCCTACCTAGCTCGAACTAACGAGCTAGTGTAGACATAACCAGGGATTAGTTTGCCTCCCCCCGCCCCCGCAACACCCCATGCAACTATCCTGCAATTGCATTACCCCAATGTGTGTGACATTAACTCGGGGGCGGAGAGGCTGGGGGAAGTATTCCCTCTAAGAGTTTCCTCCCATGAGCAGAATGAATTTTGTGTTGTGCACCAGTACTGAGTTCATGTGGCTTGTTTGGATGTGCCACTGTGGCACCCAAATTATTAATAAATATCTCATAAACCTCTATCTTTTCCCTCTGCTGTCATGTCTCCTCCCCTTGCTCCATCAGCTCCCCTGGTGCCTGCTGCCCCCCAACCCCTCACCTCCTCTGCTGTCCTGACTCCTGCCCTTCTCACTGCCCTCAGCCTTCCTGAGACCTGCCCCCCACCACCAGCCCTTCTCTCCCCCCTGTGCCCACTCCTCCATTAGCCCCACTCTGATATTGTGATCTACCCTTCCTCATCCCCTCTCCTAACACTCCTCTACACACCTGCCCTGCCTCTCTCCTCTGGTGCTGGTCCCTCACCTGCAGTTGTCTGCCCTTCTGCTTCACCCCCAGAATTCCCTAGCACCTCACCTTCCCTTACCCCTGCACCTTCCTGGTGCCTCCCCCCTCCCTCACCACCCTCTGTCCCCATTCCCCTCATGCCCTGTGCTCTCACACATGCCTTCCTCATGCCCACCCCTTCTTTCAAGCCTTCTCCCAGCACCTCCCTCTCCCCCCTCTAATCCTCAATGCCCTTACCCTCTCCTCTCCCAGCATCACCCTGTCCCCCCTCCCACTGACACCTCCCCTCCTGCCTTTTTCTCATTGTCTCCACGTGGCCCCCTGGCATTTGTGTCTCCTCTACCCTGTCCCTTGGTGCCTTCCCCTTTCTTCTCCTGATCTGTCCCCCTCCCCTCAGCACAAGCCCCTTCCTCTCCCACCACTTCCTCTTATTTTTTCCCCCTTTCCCTCCCCTCCCTTACCTTTGGCTTCTGCCTTCCAATTCGCGGGGCTGGAATCAGAGCCGGTCCAAGCTACAGGCCGGCCAGACCCTAGCCTGGGGCGTACCCGGGCTGGGCGGGGGCGCCCCCGAGTGCATAAGGGATGCCGCACGGTGCTGCAAGGCCCAGGGCGCAAAAATGGCTCAGGCCGGCCCAGCTGGTGTCAGTAGTCGGGCCCCAGCTGCTTCAGATGTCAGACCGTGCATGTACTTTGTCTGCCTCACAGTGCCTCGTAGATGGCCACAGGGAATTTAAAGTGAGGGTTTGCGGCGTCCCGTCACAAATCCCTCTCCTCCTCCAGCAGCCACCAGCTGACCCAAGACATTAGGGTGTGCCTGAACACACCCAGCACACCCCGTGCACACGCCTATGGTTCCAGGAGAAGCCAGAAGCTGCCTTAACACCACCACTGAACCTCTGACTGGAAGTGGCTCAAGGTAAGCCCCTCCTGCCCCCGGCCTGACCATCCTCCTCCAAAGCCGAAGTCCCCTCCTATACCACAAGCTGTCATCCTCCACCCCACCCCGGAGTATACACTCTGTAGTCAAATTATGTTGGGTCAAGGGCATCAACAATTTTCTTCAACTGGGTCATGAGGAAAAAAAAAGTTTGAAAACCACTGCTCTATGCTGATGGTTAGCATAATTACTCCACCCCCTCCAAGAGGCAGAAACTATGTTGGCAGGGGAGATGCTCTCCTGCTAACATAGCACCGTGTGGACAATGTGGTCATGTGGTCATTCATTGTCACACCCTTCAGTGACATAACTTATATCGAGATACACACAAGTAGAGACCTGCCCTCGGTGCAGCCTCTTTAGTGGTGGGTGAGCCACATATAGAGGTTCACACTATGCGCCTGGGTAATAGTGCTCAGTCTTTTTAGCTCAAGCAGTAGATATGATCCAAACATTCCAGGTTTAATCCCTATTGTTGGTGACCCATTTATGGTTGGAGCACTACACAAGGAATTGAATTAGGGGAAATCTCTGAAATTCAGAAAAAGCTTCCTCAGCCAAAGAGAGTATGTAACATGCTCAGTGTGGCATGCTGCCCCCACTGTCTTTTCCAGCTCCCATTTACTTATGCTTCCCAATAACTTTCCATGCCATCCTGCCTATTACTGCTTTCTACTTCTTTCATTAAAAGTTTTGCTTTCTTCTTATCATTTCTACTTCCTCTTCTTTTCTCCCAAGTGTCTGGCCCCTCTCAGTTCCCCTCTGCTATCCATCTATCTTTGACTATACCTAACCAGGGAAACTGGACCAATTTTTCCTAAAGGATTTAGAAACAAAATGCTGTGGCTATTATGTTACAGACATAAGAGCAATTATATATGCAGTGCTAACCTACATTTTTGTTTCAGACAATATTTCCAATTGTGAACTTGTAAATATAGTACTGTGAGTATACACATGTTTAAACAAGCGGTTTCCTACCTTCAGGTTATGTTGAGTCATTTATATATAATTGTTCATGTGTTTAGAAAAGCCAGACATCATTTCTAAATGATATCAGAGCACTTCAAATATGCACTTTTCCCCCATCACAAGTGCCTTCTAAAAAGAAAAAAAAGAATTTGTAATAAAGTTTAGAATCTTTTCCAGGATTTCTAATCTTTGTAATCTAATCTAAACATAGTCCTTCTGTAAGTATAATGATATTTGTTATAAAATATTAATAATGATAATAGTAACTTAAAACTTACAACTGGAGAAGAGAGAGCTAATAAAACTAGTGTGCAAAGAACAATTAAATGTTCATAAATGAAACAATTTTGTAACATGATTAGTGCTTCTGTGATTTGTACCTACAATACAAGCCTGTGACCCAAAACTTCTTCAGATGATGGGCTCAGGCATCTAAAATTTGGAAATGTAACTCCAATTGGATCCCTCAAGCTATCTTGTGGCTTAACCCCCAACAAAGGTCAAGAGAATATTATTCATCTGTCACAAGTGGCTAGACTTCACCATTCACACACATGGAAATCTGGAAAATGAAACTATGAAAACATTCCAAGAGCTTCAACAGACTCATGGTCTGTTGAAAGACTATCTTAGACTCTACGCAAAGCTAAGCAAATGTATCATCATGGGACCCCATAAAAATTAAAGCTCCACCTTGGGATCGCTCTGGTTGGTCTACAGTAATTCAAATAAGAGTGTCTTCTGTGCAGCCTCTAATACCATGTATACAGATTAAGATACTTACAGCTTTCAACCCTAAGCTTATAGATACTATGGGAATAAACAAATACTCTGAAATTAGGCCTATGTCATCTTTCAGATGTCGTGTTTAAACATGTCAGAGGTAATCCCAACCCAAAATAGCATATACATTGTACTATTATGTATATCTTTATATCTGCCCTGCAATTAAAAACTCACTAGCCTGTGTCAGCTGACTTGGGTTCAGGCTAAGAGCTTATTAAATTGCAGTGTGGACATTTGGACTCAGGCTCCAGCCCTAGGTCAGACATCTACAGTGCAATTAAACAGCTCTCTAGTCTAAGCCCTGTGAGCTCAAGTCCACTAGCACAGGCCAGCAGCAGATTTTTGATGGCAGTGTCGATGTACTCTGTGTGCATGCAAAACCAATGTTTATTTAAAATATTATGTTTGCTTTTTGAAGGTGAACATCTATTAATTTTATTTGAAAAGAAATATGTCCTCCTGCTGGAACTGCACTGTGGAAACAATGATGGCTCCAAACTGTTAATAGCCTGTACAATGTCACTTCTTTACAAGATAAGCGATAAACTTGAAATTAAGACTTGTGTGGTAAATTATAAGTTGATTGTAACAGATATTGTTGGCCCTTGAATATATGCTTTGTGTATAGCCCTCCCTTGTTTCTGGTTTCAGTCCAAACAAGGCATTCTGGGAACGGAAATTCTCAAAGTCCAGGGAAGTGGTAGATCTCAAAGCAAACAATGTTAGGAAGGAAGACTGTATATAAACAACTGCCTTTCCTCAGTGCAAGAGAGATCAAGTGCCCTAAAGAAAGGGATAGGAACAGGATATCTCCAATCAAAAGGTCTGGAGAAGAATATGAGGGGACATTGAAAGTAGCCTAATAAGGAGATTAGCAGATGATTGTGTAAAGTACTCCAAGGAATGGGCATCATTTTGGCAAGAGAGAAAGACATGGGGAAGTAGCAAGAGGGAAGCTAAGACTTTGTAGCAGAGTAAATAAAATTGCACAAGACAGAGAAAAAGGAGAGAATTTGGGATTAAATCTGAGGTGTTCTTTTGTTATTTAGAGCCAAAAGTTGGAGCCAGAAAGTTCTGTGGGAAAACCAGGGGTTGTTGCTGTTATATTACAGAGAGAAAGAGAGAGAGAGAGAGAGAGAGAGAGAGAGAGAAGTTTGAGGTCTAACACAGACTCTGGAGAGGAACAACCTGTGACCCTTGGAGACAAACTAAGGGTGTGTCTAGACTACAGGGTTTTGTCGACAAAACTATACCTGTATCTACACTACCGCCGAGTTCTGTTGACATAACGTCGACAGAACTCGGCAGTTTTGTCGACGGCGCTAAACCTCATTCTACAAGGAATAACACCTTTTGTTGACAGAGTTCTGTCGACAGAAGGTGTTATTGCATCTACACTGTCCTTTGCGTCTACACTCTCATGTACTCTGTGATGTAGTCTAGAACTGGATGTAGTCTAGACGCTCTTTGTCGATGGAAGCTTTGTCAACAGTATCTGTCGACAAAGCCTCTGTCGACAAAAGCCTGTAGTCTAAACGTACCCTAAGTGAAGTATTTCCTTGATTTGGACTCTTTTTGTATGGTTTTTCCTTATTCTAGAAGAAGTAGGTTTTTTTTTAGTATGTCATGATAACTAAACCAATTTACCAGTGAGGGAAAAGTTCTCAAGGTGAGAAGGTAATGTTCCATGATATTGGCTTGAGTCAAAAGCTTGTTGAATGCTCTACTTAATTTGTTGATGACAGAGAATTTCGGTCTAAAAAGACCCTTTAAAATATATTTTGATGCTAGAGCCTGGGTAATAGAGCATTCTGTGTGTGTGTGTGTGTGTGTGTATATATATATATATATTCCGACATATAAAGAGCTTTTAAGTCTGTAAAATGTTTCATGATTTATTTTCGATAATACCTGGCAGGTGCTTTCTATACAGTCCAGAAGAATGGTTGCTGCTCTGAGGACCTTGGAATCTCCCCATCACCATACAGGAAGCCATGTTTCCATTCACAGAGAGCCTGGTTTAAATACCTTATTTTCTTCTTGATAATTTGAATTGAGACAGCTGAATGGTGACTACATTATGGGCACGTCTAACACTTTTGTGAGAAACATTTAGATAGTGCTACACCAAAATTCACTTGCCAGTGTTAGTTTATATGCAAACTCACGTGCATCTAGTCTATATAATACATTTTCAAGGGAGGGAAAAAAGCTGCTTTCCCATTCTTCTGATGCAATAATATATGTTACATCTCTGAGGTTCTGCCAGGTTGCCTCAATGTCTGCGGAGTTCTCTGGAACCTCAGCTGACAGTCTTCAGTGACTGTTCTTTCTTTGCTTGTTTGCTGGAGTCTTTCTTGGTAAGCACACGTTGATCGTACTTGACATTTTGAGACATCTTCTGGGTACTTTGGTGAGTATCCCAGACAAGTTTATGTGGAGCACTGTAAGTCCCTTGGAAGAGTCATAAACTTCCTTGGAGAGAAAGTCCAGCTTAGTGTAAATGGAGCACATGGCTTGTGATGGTGTCGGGGCAACCTGTATTATATTTGCATTCATTGGCCAGTCGCTCAATTCATGGGCAGATGGAGCTGTTTAGCTCAGGTAGGTAGCACGTCTATAAGAAGGACAACTCTGACTACAAATCCTGCACCAAAGCTAGCTGCTGTACTTGTGGCATTTATTGTATGAGTGTTGCAACAGCTGTTTGGGGGACAGAGTGAGAGAGGCTCTGCACAAGTCTCTGTCACCTAAATCCATTCATAGAGCATGTTGTTCAGTTGACTCAGCTCATTCAAATCTTTTAACCTAATCAATTCACTAGAGTCCTGTGGCAAAAGGGGAGTGGCCAGGTGGACAGGCAGAGGGTTGCTGCTGGCAGTTCTAAGCCACAGCTCTGCAAACGGTAGTGATGGTTGTTCTCCACAGATGAGGGCAGATATGAAGCTTGTATCCTCCTGAGGTGACAAAGCAGTGCTGCTCTCCCTAATCTGGGCAAGAGGGACTGAAAAGGAACCCTAATCACAGCCTGCCCTTGCTGTACCGTCAGGCTACTGCTCCTGACTAGTTATCCAATGCAGCCATCAAAATTATGTGAAGATTCACAGACTGACTTTTGGGTCATGGACTGTCACAACTCTTCTTGATAATGACCAAAGACTGGAATGAAGAATAAAATTACCCTCATTGTCAAAACACTGAAGAGGTGTAACATAGACATCACTGCCTCACCTGAAACGAAACTCACTGTTTAGTTATACTTTGAGGAGGAGGGAACAGGCTACAACTTTTATTGGACTTGCAAGGCCAATGATTAGTGAAAATAGTCAAGGGTAGGGTTTATGTGATGTTGCCCACAAGTCGACTTTGGCAAGACAGGTACCATTTCAGGTTAGGGGTGCTGAGATCCTGCGTATGTTGGTGTAGCTCGGGGGTGGGCAAATTACGGCCCACCAGCCAGATCCGATCCACAGGGTTAGTCCCTGGCAGGCCCCCACCTCCATGTTTACCTGCGCCTCCGCAAGTATTGGAGAATCACAGCTCTGGTTGGTTGTGAATTGTGGTTCATGGTCAATGTGAGTGATGAGAAGCGTCGTCCCGGTCTGTGATGCTTCCCACCATTTGCATTGGTTGCAAATGGCGATTTGCAGCCAAACAGAACTGTGATCCTTCAATATCTGCTGAAGCAGAGGTAAACATAGTAGTGGTGACCTGCCAGGGACTAACTCTGTGGATCGGATTTGGCTGGTGGGCTGTAGATGGTGTAGCTCCTAGATGAGACATATGAGTTCAGAATCCTTCATGTTAGTATGATCAAACACATTGCCATGAATGTGTGTCAAGGTTGTCCATGTCTCTGTGGAACAATCCTCCTGAAATAGTGGCCTGCTAGAAGTGAACCAGTTAGTTTCCACTGTATCATGTCTTACACATGCATCTTTTTTAACTGTCCTGAGTGACTGAGCTTAAATGGAAAATATGTCCCCCTCTGCACATACAGCTTAGCAGTGGGATGAATGACTCACTGGCTGACGGTAACTGAGATGTCTGAGTGCAGGAAGATGCTGGGGACACATTCTGGACCACAAGCTTTATTCTGTCTAGATATGTTTACTGTTGCTTTAGGTAACCACAGCAAATTACGACGGCAAGCTTTTTTAAAAAAAACCCATTGGCAACTACAGGTATTTATTTTAGACACAGCAGTTTAGGGCAAGATGCAAATGAAGGTGTTTTACTTTCACTGTCAAATACTGGAGATCAAATTTCTGGTCCCAACAGCAAAGCCTGAATAAAAGCCTGCAGGAACTAAAAAGGGTCCAGGTATGTGACTGAATCCTGTGCAGACAGTAGCTGTTGTACAGGTACCCCGCACTCTACCACACCATGTGGGTCTCCGTCCAAAGACCACAGAAATCAACAGGAAATTCTTCCTTTGATTTGAATCAGCTGTGGTGCAGGACCCTGGAGAGGATTAGCAGATCTAGCTTGCTATCTCCTCTAATCTACTTGCATGTGGGACTGAGATCTAGTGCTTGCACTCTGTGAACTCAACTCTCCTCAGGGAAATTTCTAGGGAGCACTGCTCCACATTGCTCAAGTGTTATAAAGAATCCTACAGGAAGGGTTGGGAGGGATGCCCTTTTGCACAGGAAACCAAAAGCATTTGAACTGTTTTTAGATCTCCTTGGGGTGCCCCAGGGTTTGGCTCTGAGTTAGAAAATTGGCATAAGATCATGTGATGAGGGCACTATTAGCTTGTAGTTTATTCCCTATTCCCACCCACCTATCTACTTTCTCTTTCTTGTTTTCTCAGCCAGACTGGCTAGACAGTGGTTCCCAAGCTGTGGTCCGCAGCCTCTTGGTGGTCCATGATCGTACTGTAGGAGTCAGCGGAAAGTTTAAAAGTAAGGATCGGGTCCACTACGGGACTGGGACTTTCCACCAGGCAATTTTCATATGTGGCTCGCTGTTCGCGATCATCGGTCTTCCTGCCACCAGCTGCGCTGCTGTTTACACTCCAGCCCCCTCCCAATCCTGCGATGGGCCCGATCCTTACTTTTCTTTTCCTTTTCTTTTCTCCCCCAGGGCTCCCTGCCTGGTTAAGGACAGAGTGCTGGGGCAGAAGCTGCCTTTGGCCACAAGATCCCCATCGCCATATCCTCTGGGGATGGGGGAGGGCGGGGGGCGGGAGCTAAGAAAGCAGTGTGGGCCAACGGCCGTGCTGTCTGCCGCTTCCCACCGCTCCCCTTGACCCAAAACGGCGAAAGGCAGGGACTGGGAGCTGATAGGCTCCGTGCCTGCAGACATTCCACGTGGATAAAAAGTCCCAGCGCACCAGCGGTTTGCCCTGCTGGGCTGGAAAGCGACCCTGGGAAGTGCTGCGGACTCTTCTGTACTCTGCTGGGACATTCGTTTGCTTGCAGAGTCTGAGTTTGTTTGCTGGCAGGCACAGAACCTCTCAGCAAACAGCATCCAATGGGAGCTGAGAAGTTCTGTGCCCTGGAGTCTGTGCATCCCTCAGTCACTTTTTACCATTTTTTTTCTTTTTTGAACAATCATGTTACATGAATACCTTCCCCACTCTAACCATACAAAAGCCATTAGAGTGGTGGGAAGGGTTTAGTTGGGTCACTAGCAAAAATGGATCAGTGGGTCCAATAAAATTTTATTCAATAAAAATATATGGCACCTGAAAGTTGTTACATTTCAGTGTGAATATCCTGAATACTATTATTTGTTTAGATAACATGAACTATCCTACATTTCAAATGATTATTAGGTAATGGAATGTTTGAAAACAGCTCTATTGTTTGGGAGGGTCCATAAAATGTTAAGAGATTGAAAAGGATCTGCATGCTCGAACAGGTTGGGAACCACTGGGTTAGAACAGCAGGGGTACAGCTGCTTCTAGGTTCTTGTCAATCAGTCCCTATTTACTGGGTTTGCTGTCAGCTGTACATTACCATTCTAACCTTGTTGGCTGTCATCATGCCCATGTAGGCTAACCCTCTTCCACATGGAACAGATTTAAATCATTTTTCCCTAGTTATAATCCCTACTTTTGGTCCTATGGCTCTGAATCTGGTCTAACTGGTTGCTGCTCTAGTCCCCTTACCTCAGACCTGCTTTAAGACATCTTCAGAGAAAGCCGGGTTCAAGCTGCTCGCAGGGTTGTTTTCCAGTTCTGTGTCCAGGCTTTGTTTGGGCCTGCTTTATCCCTTCACAAAACAGCACATGGATCAATCTACATCTGAAGCAGTCTTTCCTTGGGTCCCACCTGGTATGGCTATTTTTGAAGAGTATCTGAGACAGTCAATTGGTCAGTCCTTACTTACATGCATCTAGGCTTGGGTCTCTGTGGCATAGTATTCCAGATCTACAAACATCCTGAACCCAAACACAAGTAGATTGGAGACATGCACATATTTAAAAAATCTGTGTAGACCTGTAGAGAGATGAGAGGAGAGTGATAAGAGACCTAGCATTTCATTCTCCCCTACCCCCCAAGGACATTTATTTTTTGTTCTCCCACTGTTCTTTTTCACAAGCCTGGGAGGGCAGCACATGGAGGAAATTCACATCAACTCCCAGAGCTGAGGGAGCAGTGCTGGGACCTTCTTCAATCCTGATGTTACAAGAGGACATATGTTGCCTCTTGTAGAAGAGAAGAGCTGTGCTCTGCTGCCCCATAAGCAGCTGTTTATCCTTCTGGGAAAGATACAATTGAGAATACTAACCTTCTGGGTATGTTTTTTTTTTATGTGAGTAGAAAGTATGCCACAAACACCTAGATCCGCTTCCTAGCACATTGTTCACATAATCAGGTCATGAAGCTGGCACAGAATTAGTGCCTTGGCTGCCTTTAAGATGGAGGTGCTACTCTTTGCTCTTTCGTATTTTCACACCATTTCTATCTGCTTTTATGCCCTCCACCTCTCCAGGTGGGGAAGAACACTGGGCCCTGACTACCTGGATTTGTACAGGTATGCAGCCTTTGACTCATTTCAAGGTGGATTAAAGTCAATAGGACGGCCTTATAATGATGTTTTTATTTCAGACAGATAACTTTCCCTGAAACTTGAATAAGTTTGAGAAGCACACTGCATAACAGTGCAAATCAGGATCAAATGATGAAGTTTATTTTTGTAAAGGTTAGTGTTCCTGGCATATGACATATTCATACTGCTAGAGTTTTCAAATATTAGTTATAATATTTGCTTTGCTTTTGTGAAGAATGTGTTAGTTTAAACATGCCTATTCCTAAGGTAAAGTGTAGCAATTTATTTTTTTCATTTTTGTGGTTCATTCCATCTAATTTCCCCCACAGAATGTTTATTTTTTAGTGTGTAGGGACTGTACAAGGAAACAAGCAATCGTGAGGATAAATAATCTAATAAAAAATGCAATGGCTATTTTAATTGTTTTGTGGAGAAGAACTTTCTTCTTTGAGGGAAATATAACTGCAGTGGAATACTATATAGTGGCTGGGTGTTTTTAACATTTCCAAATCTGTCATTTTGTGGGTGAGTATACTGTAGAGCTCCTAATTTATCTGTTGGAAACACTTCTGCTAGTATTGGCAGTGGGTTTTGAGGGAATATTAATGCCCTAAACTACGTTCACTGTGACATGTCAGCATGTTGAAAGGAAGCCAAATTCTATTTCTCTTAAAGCAAATAGTTTTGTTGGGTCTTGCAGTAGCCACTAGTGATGGACAGAAACATTCAGTTTTGGGCAAGTGGCTGCAATTTTTATTGTAACTTACCAGACAACATAATCCCTAAAGGCAGCTTGTCCTGATAGCTGTGAAAGAGGAAGAAAAGAGCTGTCTCGAGCCATCACTAGCTTCTCCGCTTTCGGTGTTTATACCTAGTGCAGCCTTGCTTTCTGTGATCTAACCAATGTGCTTAAACCAAAGGCCTTGATGGATTCCCTGTATTTCAAGATGTGCATTTAGGTGCCGAATATCGTGTAGCCAAACCACACCCTTCACCATTACAGCTTGGCACCTCTGCAAATCCAAATGGGTCTAACTCACAAGGCTGGGATATACCACCAAGGATGCCATTACCCATTAGCATAGATGGAATACCCCTCAAGCAACCTTCCAACCAAATCTAGATCCAGGTCTGTAAATCCCAATCATAAATATCAGCTGCTAGAGATATTATTTAGATAAAGGTGTCAAGGGTGCTTGTTACACGATTTCCATCATGTATCATAGTGATAGAGATGTAGCCGTGTTAGTCTGGTGTAGCTGAAACAAAATACAGGACTATGTAGCACTTTAAAGACTAACAAGATGGTTTATTAGATGATGAGCTTTCGTGGGCCAGACCCACTTCCTCAGATCAAATAATGGAAGAAAATAGTCCCATTATTTGATCTGAGGAAGTGGGTCTGGCCCACGAAAGCTCATCATCTAATAAACCATCTTGTTAGTCTTTAAAGTGCTACATAGTCCTGTATTTTGTTTCATCATGTATCAGTGTTTGGTCATCAGCTCAGCATGTCTCAATGCCAGGTGAATGTTGTCTGCACCCAATCTATAGTCATCAGACTGAGCTTACCTGTCTAAATCATTGCAGTTTGGAGCAAACTGAATTGGCCAATGGGCGTAGCTACCCTATTGCTGTCCAATTCCACTTCACCCAGTTGTGCATCTGTTTTATTATCCACAACCAAACATTTGTTCCTGGGATGGAAGATGATTAACTTGGGGGGAGGAGAAGAAATACTGTTGCTAAAGCTCATAAATCAAAGGCAGTGTTGTAGTCATGTCAATTTCAGTTGGCGATATCGCATGACACAGTATTGATCCCAAAATAGTCTAGTCCCCAGCAAAACCTAATGGAGATTGGTCTATGACCAGCTTGTGAGTTCAGTGGGCAATGCTTTAACCAACAGTATAGATCAAGAGAGGAGCCTGCTGTTCCTATCCTGCCAAACCATTGTGCGAAACTGAGAAAAGCAAATAATGACATCAGATTGGATATAAATTAATGCCCACTCCTAAGAAGAGGATTGTCCTTGATGAGGGGGTAGGGAGTTACTGAAAACTTCCTATAAGGCTGGGCTAGTTAGCTGTGAGCATTCAGAGAAGAGAGCTAAACCCTGATGGATGTAAGTCCAAGAGCAGATCGAGCACCCTGGTTCAATGGCTATATCTTGTTTTCCAGAAGACCAGCTGATGTAGTAGCTTCCACAAATTGGAATAAACAATAACAATAGATCTACAAAGTCTTCTGTAAAATAACAAAAACTAACATTGCCAGAGGATTGTAGAGTCATCATGGAAAACCAAATAGGTCTCCACCCTACAGTTCCAAGGGAGACAAGCAACGATATCCCAAACCTAGACTTATGCTCAAGGCAGTGTCTCTTATTCTGTGTGTACTGTGCCTAACACAGGCACAGTGCCCCATTTTTATTGATAAATAGTAATAATAATTAATAAATCACTTATTCAGAGAGAAACAGCTCTTGGAGAGGAGGAACTGAAGAAGAAGCCACGAAGTTGCAACTGCATCATAATATTCAAGTGGAAAGCTTGCTTACCCAAGGGCTGCAAAGTATCCAGAATGAGTCTTTCAGCACTGAGATGTGCATGGGTTGATCCATAAGAGCCCCATAAGAAGGAAGGTCCACCATTGGCCAGTAGGTACAGCAATACCATCAGGAGTCTGTGGTTACTTCTCCAAGCCTGGATTTCAACTCTGGACTGGCTTGATTATCTGGTTCCTCTTGAAATACTTATAATTGAGTAGATTGAGCAGCATTTGGCCTTTTGTGGTTTTGGTCTGTTTTTTATTTTTTTTAATTCATGCCGACCAATTCACACCCTTTGTGCCACACTGTGTCTGAGAGATACACAGTGTTGCCCATTCTCCCAAAGTATTGAGTAAGCTCATTTTGGCCCCCGCTACAGGAATTCTCATCCTATTTGCCTATCCCCCTGCTGAGCAGTTAATCCTGCTCAACATCAGAATCAGTCTTATCCCTAAATTCATATGAGTTTTGCTCCCACATCTACTGTGACTTCCCCTTCAATCCCCATCTCAGTTCTAATCCTCCCCATCATCATAGGTGGTGGTGAAGATAAGGCTAGGGGCTTCCTCTTCTGCTGAGGCCCTGCCTCCCATGGGAGCCAAGCTGCCTCCCTGCCCTCCCCCCCACAGGGAAGTGGGGCAGCATGCTGTGCCCCTCCCTGAGCACAGGGAGGGCAGGTGGCATGTGGACCCAGCCTCTCCAGCCCCGAAGAATTTGGAGGGCAGGCAGCATGTGGCCCCAGCCTCCTCAGCCTCAGAACAGCAGGAGGGAGGCGGGCACATAGCTCCAGCCTCCCTGGCAGGCTCCAGCCAAGCCTTTGATTTAGGCCTCTGGGGTATAATTCCCAGCCACAGACACACTGCCTGTTGCCACTTCCTAGAAATGTGTTCCTATGGTCCAGCTGTCTTGGGGGCCCCATTACCAATATTGACTCCCCAAGACCGCCTAATTACCCAAACACATCTTCCCAAGAAATCCCCTGGATGAGTATTCTGGTCTGTAGTTAACTCTTCCTGGACGTGATAGTTGAAGCAAGAAAGATGGACTTTGCAGAAGCACTTCTAAACTAATTGCTTCTTTACTCTTATACAAGTCTTGAGAGATGCAACTCTACGCAAAATAATAAAGCACCTGTACACTATCCCTCCCTCAGAGGCTACATCTACACTGCAGAGTTTTTGTGTAAAAACAACTGTTTTTGCACAAAAACTTGTGGAGCATACATACTACAAGCCCGTTCTTACGTAAGAAAAAGTACAGTAAAACTTAAGAACACATGGCTGTTCATGCAAGAGTTATTCCTCTTCCGCAAGAGGAATAAGCCTTTTTGCACAAGAACTCTTGAGCAAAAAGGCATGTGTGGACAGGCTACAGGGGTTTTTTGTGCAAGAGAGCGTCCATGCTGCCATGGATGCTTTTGTGCAAAAGCACACCTCTTGCACAAAAGCACATGGCAGTGTGGATGCATTCTTGCACAAGAACTTTTTGCGCAAGAACTCTTGTGCAAAAAGTTCTTGCTCAAGAAGCCTGCAATGTAGACGTAGCCAGAGTGTTTACCATTCTTGAACATTCTTTGGGATTTGTTCACTGTTCCCTTTCTGAACTTGGTTGACTCCATTCAGCTTGGGCTGGTCCAACAATCAAAAGTTCTCTCTATCTCAGAAAGCATATCATTTTGTGTTCCCTGAAGCTCTCAGCATCTACGTTTTTAGGAGCCAGATCTACACCTTTGTTTCTTTGTTCCCTTTCTGTGGACATTCCACTTCTCCAACCCTACTTCCTGCAGACAAGGTGGGAAGCACTTTCCTTAGGCAGCAGCCATATCTTTGTTCTGCTAGGGCAAAGTTATTCAACTGGTGATTATTCTTTAATGACTGTCCCATTCATATGCTCATCCCTTTCCCCTAACAGAATAGCAATGTTGCAGTTAAAGACAACCATAAGGGTATAGACATACAAATATAAAATCAAACTGGAATTAATAAATTCAGATGACAGACTTCCTCAATAGTCACTGTAGCATTTCACATTTACTTTTAACAGGTCTAAGTGGCTATGCGAGTTGCACGGCAGTAAAAATTCAAGCTGTTAGATGTTAAGCCTCTAACGTCTAATTCTATTTAGGAAAATGGTTGTCTGATTTGTCTTTCACTTGTGCAATTATACGCTGGTGTAACTTATTCCTGATTGACACTGGGGTGCTAGGAAAATCAGACCCATAGACCTTTATGGAGAAATCAGTAAGAGATTCTTAGCTCACTAGAGTTTGGGGCTAGAAGGAATTAAGATCATCTAGTCTGCCTTGCTGCATACCAGTGGCCCATAAAATTTGACCCCCTAATTTTTGCATCAAGCTCAGTAACTTATGGTTGAACTAGAGCACATATGGGCTATACTACACTGGCGGGTTCTTGCACCAGAAATACGCAAATGAGGCTAAGCGTGGAATATCGCTGAGCCTCATTTGCATATCTAATGAGCCAACATTTTTGCAGAAGAGGCTCTTGCGCCAGAAGGAACTGTCTACACTGCCCCTTCTTGTGCAAGAAAAACCCTCTTGCGCAATGCCGTTATTCCTGAAAATAATCCGCTTAGCGGCATTGCGCAAGAGGGTTTTTCTTGTGCAAGAAGGGGCAGTGTAGACAGCTCCTTCTGGCGCAAGAGCCTCTTCCGCAAAAATGGCGGCTCAGCGATATTCCACACTTAGCCTCATTTGCATATTTCTGGCTCAAGAACCTGCCAGTGTAGACATAGCCCTAGAATGTGGTTACTCTTGAAATGAATGATATGGTGTAAGTGATTCAGTGTTATTTTTGTGATCTGAAATTTGGAACTTTATTTTTACTTTTAATATGACTTTTGTTTAATCAATGTAATTCTCACTTATCAGCTTCATGATATTTTGTCATCATTTTGTATTTCTTATTGCATGTTTACATGTTGGTTTAATAATAAAATATAACCAATTAAAAACATTGACCTCTCCTGGGCCCAATTTTATAATTACTTTTCAGAATACAACCTGATTTTATTATTCAGAACCGCAATAAGTCCAGGTAGCACTTTTATCATTAGGTTTATTAGATGGCACTTCTAGTGCTGAAACAAGGCTAGCAGATTCTGGGGTAAACTTCACTTCAAGCAATTCTGATGTCCATTGTTCACAAAAGAAAATATATCCCCAGACTTAGTTTTTTGTTGCACTACTCTCTCACAAACTATACATTCTGGCTTTGCTATTTATATCTTACTGCACATTTAAAAACTTCAGCGGGGTAGCTGAGTTAGTCTGTAACAAGAAAAACTTAAAAAACAACAAATAGTCTGGTAGCACTTTAAAGACTAACAAAACATGTAGATGGTATCATAAGGTTTCGTAGGCACAGCCCACTTCTTCAGATGACTGGAGTCCATCACATCTTTTTCATCATTTAAATGGTTGAAATCTTGGTGGCACTATGATAAGTCTCTAAAGGTGAGACTCCTCTGAGATCTATAATGCAAAAGAGTAGTCTAGTATACAATTAACCGATAATCTTAGGCTTATTGGTTAATCTTCTTGACTACTCGCATTTCCCTCCCCCCCCCCCCGTATCAGAGGCAGCAAGGTG
Source organism: Pelodiscus sinensis (assembly GCF_052426305.1). Taxonomy (NCBI): domain Eukaryota; kingdom Metazoa; phylum Chordata; order Testudines; family Trionychidae; genus Pelodiscus; species Pelodiscus sinensis. The sequence goes on from NC_143054.1 coordinate 140,735,666, forward strand.
GGGGGAAGCAGGAACCAGCGCTCCCTCCCAACACCAGCTCTGCAGTGCCATCTTCCCTCCTCTAATAGAGGCAGCAGTGTGTGTGTGTGTGTGTGTGAGAGAGAGAGAGAGAGGAGAGAGAGAGAGAGAGATTGCCACAAAGCAGTCTCTGCCCATGGTGGGCCGAGGCTCACTGCAGGCAGAGGCTGCTTCGCAGCAGCAACGCCTGTCTGGGGCGCGGGGGGAGGGGAGGTCTGAGCTCCCCGTGGACAGAGGCTGCTCTGCATCCTACGGAGCAGCCTTTGTCCATGGCGAACTTGGGCCCACCGCAGACAGAGGCTGGTCCCTGGCAGCAGCCCCTGTCCATGGGGAGTGGGACTCCCCATGGAGCAACCTCTGTCTGTGGGGAGCTGGGACCCCCCCAGACAGGTGCTGCTGCTGGACCAGCCTCTATCTGTGGCCAGCCTGGCTGCCACGGGCAGAGGCTGCTTCACAGCAGCCTCCACTGCCCTGGCAGCTCCTGTCCATGGGGAGCTCGGAGCCCACATAGACAGGTGTTGCTGCCACCCCGCGCTGCTGCCTCTATCAGAAGCAGCAGTGTGGGGTAGCAGGCAGCCAGCCGGTCTGTGAGGGGAGCTGGTTTTTACAGAAGTAGCAGTGTGGTGTGGCATGTAGCTCCTTGGGAGTGGTGTCAGAGCATACTGGCTGCTGCCCCTCCTCCCCCCCCCCCCAGGGACTACAAAATAGTCAAGTAGCTGATAGGAATTCATGCAGTTACTCAACTCTTCAATTAACAGATATATAATATCCCTAATGCAGAACATAACTTGTATTATGTTCTTCATGCTCATATAGAACCTTCTTAGGCATCAGTGGAATTTCCATTCATTTAGGTCCAGATATAGAACCTCGTAACTAACCTCAGAAGGCAGGGCAAAGACCAGTTGTGCTTATGGGAGGAGAGGAGTATCCCCTCTTGGATCATACTGTGGCTTTGGAGCCTTTCCTCTGAAGACACTCCAGGCCAATAGTGGGAGTATACTCTGAAGGTCTGTTTATCATTCCTTCAGCCCAGCTTTTCTTATGTTGTTTATAGCTATATCCAGTCCCACAATCTCATGCACCAAACCACACCTGCTCTATTGCCCAGGGACCCTCTAGAGCTTCAGAGAAGAGGGCTAGATTTAATCCACAGAGAAAAGATCATTTTGAATCCAAGATCTGCAATGTAGATTTGTGTCAATAAGTCTCAGTTAATTCCTTCCATTTGCCTCTGCACAGTGCAGCCCTCCCAAGTATCCCATATGATCTCCTCTTCATGAACAGTCCCCATTCCATTTAAAGGTCTTTTTAAAAAATCTTTTATAAAATACTTAACTTTTGTAGGTATGACATTAAAAACTATGCTTTGCAACTCTGGATATTTAGACCACATTCTGCATTAAATACAGATGTGCAGGATCTCTGAGATGAGGAAACGGGATGGTCTTACCATTAATTTTTTAGTTAAATGAAAAGTAGAAGCTAGTCTCAGGTTGTATCCTCCTTGTTTAGTTTTTTCTGGTGTACCACCTACGACTTTCAGGGCTATTTTGAATGTTGCCTTCACCTGCATGCCCCTTGTACTGGTAGAATTTTCTTTTTAAAGCATCACTGCTCTGTTGGGGCTGGGGGCAAAGGGTGCAGAAGCCTTTAACACTGATGTGGTTCTGCTGTGGTGTCAATATAGCAACCCTGAACTCATCTATTTAAAGCTTCTATTTATATTTGAGCAGTTTTAAATAGATGAGATCTTGAGGGGAGTGAGCTGCTATGTTCATTAGACTGACCCTTCCATGTAGTTGTGTCAATTTGAATAGCTTCTGTTTCACAGACAGACAGTTGAGTAGCTATATCAATAGCCCTTGAGTGCAAAATCCAATCAGCTTGGGCCAGACTCAAATTCCTGGAAAGGAGAACTAAAGGAGGAAGACCCGGTTTGCAAGCTGTCTGATATTCTAATGTGAAAGATTTTATCCTGTTTTCTCAACACCTTGTTCTATTTCCCAGCCATAAAGGCGCAATGTAGGTGGCTCTCCCATATTAGCTCTCAAATACTTACAAAAGATGGAATCTTGAGGGTATCATATTAATTTTGACTTTTTATTTGCCTGTGATACTAAAGAAAATTAATAATAAAATCAGCGTCCCGTAGGTGTACTGTACAGAATCCTTTACAGTTGTCCTGCAAAGATTTAAGCAGGTGTTGATCTTTACACATGTAAGTAATCTCAGTGACTTCAATGAAACTGCTTACAAATGTAAAGTTAAGCATGTGTGTGTAAACCTTTGCAGGATTTGCAGCTTTAGGCCCCAGGCCATAAAACTGATTCATACAGATGGTCTCTTTTACTCATACATGAAGCCTAGTTGGAGTGTGTTTCATCATATTCCCTAATTTAACCTCCAATGCATATGTTATTTTATAAAGATCAGTTGGATAATTCAAATTCAAACTCTTAGCAAACCAATATTTAAAGTAATAATTTACTCAATAATATTCACCTTGTGATATGGTTACTTCTTTTTCAACAAAGTAACATGATGATATTCACTGGCAAATATTTTAAATAGTGATGCGGAGTAAAAATATTTTAAAATGAGTAAATAAATACTACTTTTGAGGTGTGATGGAGGCATTAAGAATACACATCTGAGTTGTACATTATAAGTGAATGCATCTGCATCAGGTTATGCCATCTTATATGTTCAACAAACAGTTTCTATGCCACTGTTTAGCTAGCGTGTGTACATATAGTTACAGGGGCATTCTTGTGTAGGAAAACAACTTTATAAACACAATATCAACCTTCTCTTAACTAGTAAAATGCAAGAAGTAAAAGATCCCTCAATGACTCCATTGTGTTCTCTGTCCCTTTCTTATAAAAGTGGGGAGGCAGAAAGCCCCTAGCTGTGGCTCTCTAGATCTGCAGAAACTGTATTTTAAGTATATTGTGACTGAAGTCTCAGCCCCATTTTATGGTTTTCCCAATTAGGATTTGCTGCCTGACGTCATGTCTGCCCGAGATTGGCTGTTCAGCTCTGACACTCAGGGCAGCTACATATTCCCTCTCGCGCACAGAGAAACTTTAAAAAGAGTCTTTGAGCCCTATCTGGCTTAAAGAATATTTCTTACACACCGAGAGACCACTGGCAGCTCTAGCAACCTAAACATCTGCTCTTTATTGAGAACTCCCCTTCCATTGCTGTTGTTCCTCCCCCTTTGCTGCTGCTCGGATCTTGCCCAGACCTTCCTCTCCTCTAACAATGTTTTCCTGCTCCACGAGACAACTTGTTTACTGAAATTTCCTAACTTTTTTGGGTGTGAAGGGGGGGAACTTATTCTTTTAGGAAAAGGAAAAGGCGAGTGGAAGCGGCAGCACCCCGGGGGCGGTGCGGCTTGCTCTCTCAGGCAAAGTGAGTTGCACACACACACAAACTTGGGAGGAGAGGAAATCCTTGCATCGGGAGCTGTGTGGAGTTTGCTGGCTGCAGGGGCTTTTGCTATGGAAATGGCTTGGATCAGGTGGGGCTTGTTGCTTTGTGCATGTGTATTTTTGTCACCAGTGCTCGATGCCGCTGAAAAGAGCAGGCTGAGGAGAATCACATACGTCCTGCACCCCGGCCAGGCTGGCGCCTCCAGCAGCCGGCTGCAGAGCTCGGCTCCTCTCGGGAGGCAGCAACAACACACTTTTAACGTCGAGCTCAATGCCCAGTACAGCAGCAGCAGTACCAGCGCCCTAGAGCGGACTCGCAGGATGAGCAAAGCGGGAAGTCCCAGCATGCAGCTCCGCTTGGGCTCCAGCGTGCAGCTCCAGCACAAGCCCGGTGGCCCCGCAGCCCCCTTCGCCAAACCAACCCGGCTGCTTCAGCGCGCCAAGCTGCAACAACAGGAGACCCGCAGCAACAGCAGCCGCGCCAGCCCGCAGGGTCACCCGAAGCACCCGCTGCAGGGGTAAGGCGAGCTCCCCTCCCCTCCGGGCCACCTCTCGCTCTAGAAGCCTGGGAGGGGTCCCGTCGCGGGCTGCGCCGTTAAGGAAGTTGCAGTGCAAACGCGTGCCGCGGACCTCCCACCCGCCGTGCCAGAGGGGCGGGCAGGGGCTTTTGCCATCGCTCGCGGGGGGCGATCCCGTTGCTCAGCACCAAGAACCTGCGCCCCCACTCGCGAGCAAGGTGCCCGCTGTAGAGGGGTCGCTGGGAGCGGGGCATTGATTTATCCCTGTTGAGGTGGGGCTGGTGGCGGGGACACTGGGAGACTCCCGAAGTCCTTTCGTGCCACGAGTCCCACAACATCCTCTGGGCCAGCGCTGCTGCAGCGGCTCGGGAAAACTCTGCCCGGTAAAGCGCTGCTGGGCTTTGTCTTCTCGCCCGCACCTGAGTGTGGTGGGGCTGGCGTCGGTCCCTGAAGGATCTTTATGTTTAGGGGGTGTTCTCCTTGTACCGTGGGATGTGCGCGCGTGTCCGTGTGAGCGGGGAGGGTTGTTTGGGGGAAAGCCTCAAGCAATGCCACCACCTCCGAAACCGGGAATCTCTCTCACATGCCTCTGCAGCTGGGCGGGGGCGGTGCTTCAAGTCATGTGCAAGGAGAGAGCTTGTGGTGGCCCCAGCAATATCCAACCCCATTCCCTATGAGAGGGTAGGAGAGACCCCATTAGCGGCGGTATTGAAAACAGCCAACTTCTGGGATGAGGTAGAGCTATTGTATCTTTCACATCAGGGGGCTTTAAACTCTGTTTCCTGCCAACCCCTGACAAACATTATACTAGGCAGCAGCAGGAGTTTGGTGAGCGCTGGTTGTCAGGCTCTTTTAGTTATTCCCGCCTTTTCTGCTCCCCCTCTCCCGACGCGTCCAGCTCAGAGCCCGGTGGAATTACAGCCCTACACCTGGGCACGGGTACCCCAGCCAGGTCCGTGTTGGATTGTGTCCTTTTCTTTATTGCAGGGTGAATGTCTGTGGAGGGCAGTGCTGTCAAGGCTGGAGCAAAGCTCCTGGCTTCCAGAGGTGCACAAAACGTAAGTAACTCCTGGGGTAACTGGGGTTTCTGGCTAGCTGGGAGGGGAGTGGATAGTCCAAGATGTAGCTGCAGGCTATTAACCCCAGACAATCATTCATCAGCAGGAAATACTCTGTGCTAAACGGTGAGGGTGTGCAGGGAAATCCAAGGCCTATGGATTATTTTTATTAGACAGATACTAGAAAGCTCATTAAACTGATGTATATTGTTTAGCTAGTCCATTTGCTTCTCTCTCAAAGTTTTATTTGGGTTTTAAATGTTTATACACTTGTGAGAAGGTAGCAATACTGTAATCTTGACCTTGGGTTTTCATTCCATTCTAAAGCCCTGTTTCTTGGCCCTCACAACTTTCTTAAAGAATGAGCTTGTTTCAAGTTGATTCTGTCCAGAAATGAATTTTTTTGAGATGTGAGTTGGGGACTGGACGCACATCATTCAGATGTGTCAGTTTAGTTTCATCAGAGTGTGATGAAATACCCTTTGCTGTTCATGTGTTGTGACATTTAAGAGAGGAGGGGACTTGGGACCTGAATAGGGTGGAGAAGTCCCCAAACATGCAGAAGTGGGAAGTAATGATTCTGCAGCATACACCCTCCTGGCTCCAGAGACCCATGTGAGAACCACAGGGTCAAGCTCTGCAGAGGAGTGGTGGAGTACACTGGGGGAAGGGTGGGGTTTGAGAATGGCTGTGTGGTCTAAGGCATTCTCCCTTGCATATCTGCAGGAAAAAATTGCATAACATAATTGTCTGGTTCACCATTATTATCTCTTGCTGAGGGGGGCAGAATTCAGTGGTGGCAGCAAACTTCTAAGCAGATGTATTGTTACAATGGGTCTTGGGAAGAATTGGGAGCTACTGCAAGGATTCAGTCTCCCCTGGTGGATGGCCTGGTTTCTGGCAGGTAGCCAGAAAATAAGACAGACAGACAACGTGGAGAGCCTAAATCCTTGCAGTAGCTTCCAATTCAGTGGAAAGGAAATTGAGAAGGGAAATTGTGTACTTTGTGTGTTTTATTTAACTACACATTCTATTATATTTTTTAAATTCTTAGTACATTTCTTCATAGAGGTCAAAGGTATATGACATTAGCCAATTTAGCAATCAGCAGTTTTTTGTTTGTTTTTGGTTTCCTATTTGGGATTTTCCAACATAGCAGGCAATATGGCTTTCTGACCTCAGTGAGGTCATATACCTTTGACCTGTATGAAGAAATCTATTAAGAATTTTAAAAAATATATAATAGAATGTGTAATTAAAGAAAACATGCAAAGTACACGGTTTCCCTTTCCACTGAATGCAATCTTTCGGACATATCCTCCAAAATGTGTCAGCCTTGTCAACAATTGCATGTTTAAATAAACATTTTAAGTAATAGATTGAATGCTTGATTAAAATATTTCTGTTTCCTTACATATATATGCAGTGTGATTAATTACAGGACTTGAAAAACATACCTGATAACAAGCCATGAGTAAAAATATCCACATCACCAAGCTAGTGCAATTAAAAGTCACAAAACATGTGTTCACTGTGTGCACTGTATTTAATTGCAACATGTTGACAGTCAAATATCTTCAATACATTAAAAAATTACTACCTCATATTTTCATTTGTATATTTCTTTTCTCATCCTGGCTTCATTCCATTCTTCTCTCTTAATTCCATCAACCAACAGTGTCCCTCTTTTTGAGCAATTTCCACTTTCTGTATTCCTAACTATTTAAAATAATAAATTGTGTTCTGTTTTCTCGCTTATAATTTCTGCTTATTTCACGTTTCCAAATCAGCCATTGGTTCTTTTTCTTCTATCTTCCTTGTTACTCTTTCCTAACTTCCAAGCTTTTCATAAAAGTCGCAGTCGTGATCAGAACCATGTGGGGGCAGATTCCTGTACTCATGTGACATTTCACTGAAGTCAGTTGTTCTCTGTAGTTGAGCAGGGGTTTACATGACTGCAATTGTAGGATTGGGATCTAATTTTGCCAGAAAAGAAACCCATCCTCACTGAAGCACTGAGCCCACTTTTGGTTGCCATAACATTATTAACAATCAGTTTTTCCCCTTTTCCTACCCACCTACCTTCTCACTTGCACCCATTCACATACAGTCTCATATCTTTCCACCCACCGTGTTACACATTTGGCTTGAAAAAATTGCCAGACACCTAACACACAGAAGATCAATAGGGAGAACATTCCCTTTCTCTCTGATCCTTCCCCCTTACTTTAGTCTCTGATTTTTGTTCCCCCACACCAGTGAATATCTTCAGGATTTGGGCAGATCTAAAGGCTAAAGCTGACCTAAGTTGTGCAACTCCAACTATGTGAATTGTGTAGCTGGAGATGACGTACCATATATTGACTTATTATGGGGTCTATGCCACACTGGATTGATGGGAGAAACTCTCCAGTTGACTTAGCTTAAGCTTCTTGATCCAGTGGAGTACTGAAATCGGAGGGAACTTGTCTGACAGTTGAGTTAGTGGGTCTCTTCTGCTATTCAGTTTCCCAAGATGTAGTACAGTGACATTGACCTGGGTCTTCTGAGTTTGGCTTGGTACACTTAAAAGTTGGGTTGACAGAGCTATGTTGGTCAGGAGTATGAAAAAAACCTGCAGTTCTGACCCTCATAGCTGTGCTGACCTAACCCCCAGTGTATATGCATCTGTGTCAATGGAAGAATACTGCGTGAATGTTTGGGGAGTGGTGTTCCTACACTTAAGGAAAAAGCCCTTCTTATGAGACAGACTGAGGCCTGTCTCTGCTGTCAGTGGATCCATGCTGCAGTAATTGAGCCACCTGAGGTAAATTTAGAGATTTTAGTTATTCATGTAACTGGAATTGCGTAACTTAGGTTGACTTTAGTCCATAGTGTAGACCTGCCCTCAGTCTTTACTGTGGTGTTACGCAGGCATAAATATGGTGACATAGCTAAGCTGGTATAGTCGCCATGGTGTAGGCATTGCCTAAATAGTGTTCACTTGGTTGGAACTTGGCAAAGCTATGGATAGCACCGCAGGTGCTGGAGATGCGTGCCAGAAGACTCAGGTTGATAGTACAGGCAGTCCCCGGGTTACATGGATCCGACTTACATCGGATCCCTACTTACAAACGGGGTGAGGCAACTCCACACTAGCTGCTTCCCCTCAGCAGACCAGGGAGACGCGAAGCTAGCGCTCCCCTCCAGCAGACCAGGGAGACGTGGAGCGGCTTTTCTCAGCAGACACCTCAGCTTGAGAATAAAGGACTGAGGGAAGTGAGGTGTGGGAGAATAAAACTGAGCTCTGGAGAAATGTTTGGCTAGAGTTTCCCCTACAATATGTACCAGTTCCGACTTACATACAAATTCAACTTAAGAACAAACCTACAGTCCCTATCTTGTACGTAACCCGGGGACTGCCTGTACTATGTTAGCTTAGTTTTGGTAGATTAGCTTCATATCCATAAGATCCAGAAAAGAAAGCATGGATTTTGCAGAACTCAGTGTTTTTCGCATATAATTACGACTCCCCCAAGTTAGCAGGTTTTTTGAGCCCCAATCAATTTTTGTTCCCTACTGGAATGGCTGTATTTGGTAGGAGACACCTTCCCACACACAGAGGCCTCTGCAGAGGAGGTTGGGTCTGTAATACGTCCTGTTCCAGGAGGTGGCAGTCTCTAAAGGATACCCTGCTTCTAACAGCAACAGCTGCTGTGCTCCACACAACTGTTTCATTTGCAGTACTTGATATCCTCTTTCCCCAAACAGTGGCACTCGAGCTATTTATGTGCAGTCTTAGGAAAATATCACATACAAAATACATGTCATGGACTGAGGGGGTTTTTCTAGTTCTGTTTTTTATAAGCTCTATAGTTGAGAGCTACACTGCTTGCTACTATAACCACCACCTGGCAGATTAGAACCTGGAACCTCTGGAGCTTAGTGTAGGAGCTACTACAATTTGAACTGTAAATCCAGCTGGCTCTTAACTCAGGCTGTAGAGGTCCCTTGTTTTTATCTCTCGCTGTAGTGGTCTAAGTGCCATTACATGGGACAGTGAACCACACTAGGGCTATGTCTACACTGTTTGTTTTTTGCGGAAGAGGAAATGCAAATGAAGCACTCATTAGCAAAGCTCACGCTCTCATTTGCATATTCTCTTCTGATCCTTTTTCCGGAAGAGGTTTTTGTGGGAAAAAAAGCCCGCAGTACAGATGGGGCCAATTTTTCTTAAAAAAAAACAAAAACGCAACTTTTGCGCAAGATCCCTGATTCCTCAAAAAATGAGATTTACAGGATCTTGCACAAAAGAGTTTTTTTCCGAAAAATGGCCCAGTATACACTGCGGTTTTTTTTTTTCACAAAAACCTCTTCCGGAAAAAGGATTGGAAGAAAATATGCAAATGAGACCGTGAGATTTGCTAATGAGTGCTTCGTTTGCATTTCCTCTTCTGCAAAAAACAAACAGTGTAGGCATAGCCTGGGTTACATTACATTTACAAGTTTCACCACCTCTGTTGAGCTTCTTGATCTTACAATTTGTTCCTGCTTCAGAGGGTGAGTTTATGCATTCCTGTAAGTAACAAAACTGTGTTGCAGTTCAATGCCTGTGAGTAAATGTACACCATGTCCAACTTAAATACATGATATTCTCCTAGAATACTTTTTTTGGTGTTAAAACTTTATTTTAAAATAAATCGTTTTCAGACTTAGCAAGACTCTGCTGCTCAGCAATCACATGTTTATTGTGACGTATGAAATTGTAAAGATCCACTTCAAAAGAAAACAGTATCTGTGTTCAGAGCTATTTGACAATGGGAAAATAACTTCAGACCAGCTGAGATTTTGCTCAATTCACCCGTAGATACAGATCACGCATGGAAAAATTGAGCACAAACAAATATTTTGGAAAGTTGTGAGCATGTGAAATGGGCTTAGCTGTAGTGTTTGTAACAAGTAAAAGTGCAATAATAAGGCATTATCAAATTTTTAAATGTCAACTTTGTTTTTGTAATTCATTTAATAGCAACACTTAGTACTGTATTTGTTGCATTTTCAAATCATTATGCAGAGACACTAGGGATGTGAATGACTATCTGATAAGCAAAAACTTATAGCATAGTCGACACACTAGTCGACTAGTTGCTCCTCTTTGCTGCCTCTATCAGAAAGAGGCAGCAAGAGGGTGGGGAATAGGAGGAGGTGCTTCAAAGTGGCAGTGCCATATGGAGCCCAGGGCTGGATGGAGTCCCCTGCTGGCCCCGGGCTCTGTGCGGCACTGCCGCTTTGAAATGCCGTATGGAACCTGACACGGGACTCCCCATGGCATTTCAAAGTGGCAGCGCCACATGGAGCCCGGGGTCAGTTGTCTCATGAAGCCCTAGGGCTGTTGATATACTTCAAAGGTAGAGGTGCCCTTATCGACTAATTGAATAGTCAATGCAAATTGCATTGACTATTTGATTAGCCTATTCATCTAAATTTAATATCCCTAAAACACATAATAATTTTATTAATTCTCCAACATTCCTTTGAGGCAGTTAGAAAAGCATCTGTCTTGTTTACATGTAGGAAAATGAAGACAGTGAGAGAGGTTAAATGTGGCCTTGGGCAAGTCACAACAACTGATTGGCAGAGCTGAAATTGGAATTAGGAGTTCCTGGCTCCTACCCTAATGCTCATTCCATTGGGTCATGTTATTTTTCAACTATGCTATTTAGTAGTGACTAGCAACTTGCTGTCTGTTGGGGACAAAGAAATGTTGTAAAGTTTCCCCTTTCTTTTGTTTTGTTTATGATTACAAAGAGTTTTTTTTTCTTGGCAAATTCCAAAGATTACTCCCTGCTGTTTACAGTACTTGGAATCCCTCAAACAGTGCATGAGAGCACTTTATAATTATAGCAGTAATGGATGGACAGAAGAGCCTTTACAAATATGTTATAAACAGCACACTGATATGGAGTGTTAATTTGAGCTGTTCCTTAATGTGTCCAGTGTAATTGTTGCATATCCTAATAAAAATACTGGTGCCTTGAGGAATTCTAGAGTCCATTAATGGAGTGGGACTAATGAATGCTGGGGGGCAAGTGGGGACAGAGTTGTTGGGTTGTAGTTGGGAAAAGAAAACACCAACATGTTCTTGCCAAGAAGTAGGGAAGGATTCCTGTGAGGTTAGGTGGATGAATAATCTCTCATTAAACTTTTCCATTTTACCATTAGCTCTATGTTTTCTTCTCTCAGAACTAATTTACAAGTTGGTTCTTTTAAATCTGTTCTTTGGTTTTTCTTTTAAGCACTTCCCTTTCGGTTATTCAAATTGGATAATTTGTTTCTACCTTAGCTAACATATTTTTGGATAAAAGGTTTTTTTTTCCATTTTAGACAGAAAAATGGTCCTTAATTGCAGTATTATTATTACATGTTTATTTACAGTAGTGCCCATTATGTGCTTTCACATATTTATCAGTCCATGGAGAGAGAAAGGAACCTGGTTCCAGTATTTACTTTCTGCTAGAATGCCTTTTTGACCTGCCTGCCATTTTCATTAGTCAGTCCCATGGTTGTGGGGATGAGAGAATTATAAGTTCTCCCATCAGTAGAAACATGATAACTGACTCTGTCATTGTTCTTTCTATGGGGAAACAGACTGCCCACAACTCCTATGAGGTGAGACTTTCTTCCCCATTGTCTTTGTGCCCCAGATCTGGCTTTACCTGTTAAACTCTAAATTATATTTTTCTATCTATATTTTGAGGGATCAAGCAGTTTGCCCTCCTTCCATTGCAAATCAGATGCTACGTTGTGCTGTGAACTACACTCACTACAGCAATGTGGGGGTGATCAATAGCATATTCAAATCAAATTTCTCAGACTTTACAGAGCATGCACCCTCTTCTGTAATAGCTTTTTCGGAAGAGATGTTATTCCTTGTGGAATGAGGTTTACCAATGTTGGAAAAAGCCCTCTGTTATTTCGATTTTCTTTTGAAATAACGCAATTGCTATGTGGACGCTAGTATTGTTTTTCCAGAAGATGCACCCTCTGAGTCCAGTGTTTTCTCTGTGGGACTTCTTGGCTGTTGGCTTTAAATGTTATGCATTGTGCAATTCAGAAAGCACTCTTGGGTGCAAATCCCCTAAACATGAACATTTTGAACAGAATGTGTGATTGCTGTGACACATTCCATCCAGGCAAGTAAGGGGTTGTGTCACCACCTATTCTGCAATCTTGGGTGCCTTCACTGCTGTGGGTCACAGCTCTCATGCTAACACCCTGGCTTCTGTTGCCCAGTTATGTTTTGCGGAATGATCCTAGCGCCCTCGTAGATGGTTACGTTCTCTCCTGTCTGAAAGAAAATGTGTTTCTTTCTGTGTTTGGTCACATAATTCACAGCATAATAGCAGGGAGTATTCATAATTCCTCATGGTGTTCATGCACATATTTCACAATGATTTTAATCACTGATGTGTCCCCACTGGTGATAGTTGAATTGTTACCTCTCCTCCTTGTTAGCTTGAGGGTTTTGTTTACTTTATATGTAATGTATCTTAATTGCCTCTGCCTGACATCCAGTCTGGCCAGACAAGCAGATATGTATTCCTTTGTCTAAGGTAGGGTGATGCTTACTGGTTTTGGTTAACCAGTAACTGGTGTGGCCTGGTTTAGCTCCCTGCCTGTCGCAGGCAAAGGACTGCTCCAGCCCTGCAAGGGGCCTGCTGCAGATAGGGGCTGCTCTAGTCCAGAGAAGCCCCTGTCCATGGCGGGCCCTGGTGCTTCTCAGGCAGAAGACAGAATGGCCTTTGTCCTGTGCCCACCGTGGAGAAGGGCAGCATTGGCAGGTGCTGGGAGTCAGGAGCTGGAAGTAGCCCCAAGCCCTGCGAGGGCTAGAGCAGTCCCCAGCCTGAATCATGCTTAGTTGGTTAACCAGTTAACTGGTTAAATGTTAGGTTAACCCAACGTTTAACCGATTAAATGGGATTTTACATACCTAGACTCTAAATCAGACTGTTTATGCAGTGCTTGCCAAACACATTTTAAGAACATAATTTTAGCACACTCTTTGTTCGCACACCTTACATATTAATAATCAGTGAGTTGTTAGTTTTTGAATAATATCTTGCATGCCACCTTTTTAGGTGTATATCGTAACTGTGTTAGATGTGGTATGTTTGACTTGATCAGTTGCTGACAGAGTAGTGAATACTAGTGGGTCTCTGTGTCACAATTGCACATTAAATAAGCAATAACAAGAATATAATCTGGAGGAGGTATAGAGTGCAGAAAGAATTGCATAAGTATTTTCTAGCTGAGGTAGATTGATTTCATAGGAAAATCTTCCTGATGTTTTGCTCTTGACTTATACCTAGAAACAAGTACCCCTCTCCTGATAAAGTGTCCCTTTCTCATGGACATCATTCCACCCTGCACTTTAATTACATACACTCAGGACGATAAAATTCCTTCTTTAGCAAGCTAGGGTGCTTATTTAAGTAAGGAGACAGAAATATTTTTCCGCATATGTGTGATAGTAATCCACAATAGATTAAAAAATGTGAATAGTCACTTCTTGATAAAAGTGAAGTCGCTTCCTCTGTCCTTTCTAGCAGGAACAGAGCCAAATATATTTTCTGTTATCTCTAGGTGCTATGTTAGGTTGGGATCTTCAAAGATCCTGACTGTGAGACACTGACGTCCAATTTAAATTCAGTTGTATTTGGGCACGTCACTCCTTTATGTTCCTGTGAAAATAACTCAATGGCTTTAATGGTTTATTTTCTCTCATCGAATGGAATGGAAAATTCTTCAGTACTTTTTTGGATACTTATTTCAAATACTGTTTCACAGTTGAGTCTTAAGTATTGGTTTAATTTGTACTCTGTTCAAACTCTCAATTCAGAATTTAAATATTTTAGCTATAAAGTGTACCTTTATAGATTTTTATTTAACTCAACATCTGTTTCTTCCAAAATACTTTGTAGCAAAGTGAGCAAGCACTATGGTGAGAAGGACTAAAATGGTGTGTAAGTGTTGGTGCTCTAAAAACTCTATGCCATAATCCTTCTGTAATTATTGGGGTTATTCTGTTTCCCTATATTCTAGGGTGCAAGTAACATGTTGAGTGTACTGTGACTCAGAGGCAAGCACTGTAGGTGCTTAAACAGCCTGTAGGGACTAATCCTGGTGAGTCCTTGTAGCCACTCAGACATATGGCTAAATGAAAAGCAGGAAAAGGTTGCAAATACCCTGGATTTGGAAGCTTTTAAAGAGTTAGAGTTCAGAGTGAGCTATAGCAGCTCCTATTTGAGTCCCTGGGCTGGTTTAATTGAGTTGGGGATCTTCAGGCATAGTGCCTGGGGAGTCTTCTTCAGTCCAGTCTCTGTCCAGGCAAGTAGGCACTTGCGGGAATCCATGCCAGGTTCAATTAATGTCTCTCACTGGGGCCACATTACACTATTTCCCTGTCCAGCTGCTACTGCTCCCATGTAAGTCCCATGCAGACCTATGATGTCACATCCTGTTTTGAGTGTGGCTCTGTTCACAGATTATGGGGCTTCTCTCCAGCTCCCTGCTGCTCACTCCCTAAAGATCCCAGGCACGTCATGGTTCAGGACTTTCTCCCTTACATGGCCAGGGAAAGGAGAAAGGGCTGATAGGAAATGTAATCCTTGCTTAGCCAGGAGTATGGGGATGTTCAGTGGGGAGGAGGCTGATGGGAGTGTAAGTTCCCTGCTTTGCAGATCCATCACGCTTTGAACTCAAAGCAACATTGATGACTTCAATGCTCTGGCCTCTTTGCCTTTTTTGAGTATTAGGCACCTGTTAGGAGGATGCACAGGGAGAGGACATTTGTATGGAGAGGTCACCGTATTTGAAAACAAAAGAAGGAAATACAGCATCTGAAATTTTAATTTAATTTTTGCTTTCACTTTCAAAACTCATATTTTATATCACGATGCACTTAAAACGTTTTTTCAAATGATGTAGGATGTAACTGGTCTCATAAAGTGTATTTTTGCTAAAATGAAATTTTTGGTGCCTCTAGTTTAGTCTGCCTTTAATTGCTGCTATGTTTTGGCATTTTAAGAGTATTCCATAAAGTTGCATAGAGAAGAATCTTGGAGTATGTCATATAGTCTTTATTCTAGCCACACACTTCTTTTTTTATGGGAGCAAAAATTAAGAATACATAGTGAGGGCATTGTTTTCATCACATTCCTAGAGGTCATGTATACACAATTGTAGAAGTCAATATAAGAATGTATCAGATGTTTTGAAATGGACCAGTTAAGAATTCTAACAACGTTGAACACTTTTATTAGATGTGTAGTTAGGAAAAGAATTCCTTTTGGCCTGAGAGATATGATAAGAACAAAGTCCATGTGCAGAAAGATTAGAGTTGGTCATAATATTTCCTCTACAAAGATTAAGAGGATCATATAACTTTTCTAAAGAATAGAGCATTGTGTGCTTTTTCTGAATTGAAAAAAATCTGAATGAAAAAATGGATAGAACTATCAGTAAGATGACTGTTACAGTTCTTCAGTCAAGTAATTCTCACAGTTTTGATGATTTTCTAGTCTTACTAGTTATCATTCTTGCAGAAATAAATTTGTTTTTCATGTCCACTCAGGCATAATTTTTGAAAATTATTCTTGAGAGAAGTATAATCAAATGGTTGCATTGAAACCCCCCCCCCCCCCATGACCACTAATTTGTAGGTGCCGTGTCTTTGTTTGCGTTGTTGTAGCAATGTATTGTCAATGCTGTCATAGAGTTCGGGCTGCAAAATTGCTGTGTAAAAGGTTGGAGCCTGAGCTCTGGGATACCATAAGAGGGAGGATCTCAGGGCCTGAGCTCCTCTATGAGACCAAACCTCTACACAGTAATTTTTAGGTCCAGAGCCCAAGCCCTGTGAGCCTAAATCAGCTGATCCAGGCCAGTGGTGACTATGCCGAGGGTCTTTTATTCCAGTGTAGATATATAATAGAGACTATTGACACTTACACAATCAAGAACATTTATGATTGCACAACCTTTGGCCTGCGTTTTCAAAGATGTTGATCACCTTCCCCATTAGTTTCATAGAAACTATGCCATGCTGGTTGCACATCCACTCCACCATAATACAGTTCAGATCTTATGGTTATCAGTCTTCTGTCCAATCTCATCTGTCTGTTTCAGTGATATAAATCCAGAGTAATACCACTGTGTTCAATGCTATTACTTTGGATGTTCACCATTGTACTGATAGTAATTGAAAGACCTCAATGAGTTTATACAAGTCCCTGGGCTGTTCAGATAAACCTAATATTGAGCTTCAGGTAAGGATTAGTTACACAGGGTGAAATTTGCCACATACAGATTGGCTGCAAAAAGCCCAGTCCTTAAGACCCACTTATCCTCAAATAGGATTTTTGGGAGGGCATCTGCACCAGGGTTGAATTTCACTCATGGAGAATACTGAGATATATTTTAAAAATATACAAATATAATAATGTATTGAATTAAATACAATATTATATTACTATAAAAACAGCATCAACATTAAAAAAATCAGTACTTACCATGCCCTGTTATATAACACCTGTACAAGCCTATTCTAGTTTGGCATGAAAAGGAACTTGAAACCACTGCTTTAGGAGCAGGTGGCATTGTTACAACTTGGCATTTTTCTTTTCTTGACCTAAATTTGATCCAGACATCTTTTCCAGATCTTACTACACTGGAATCTGAGACAATGCCACATTTGTTAGTTTAATCTTACTTCTGGCGACTTTATTTTTTAACTTTGTTGTTTGCATTGTGGCTGATAATTCACTCTGCTTTATATAGGAGAGAGAATATACTGAAAACAGATCAAAGCAAGTATTTTGGGATGTAATAAAGGATGTGGAATATTTCATCAAATACTTGGAAACTGTTGCATAATGTGACAACGTGTGCCGTAATAGAGCTATTGGAAATCCAGTGTACTGCTTGACTTGATTGCCGGTTATGTGCTATTAAGAAGTAATAATTCAACATGGATTTATCCTCTGAACAAGAAAGAAATGATTAAGGTCTGGGCTCATTAGAAATAATATAAAACTTATAGTAATTTTCAATTAATTAAAAATTCAGTTATGAGAGTGAAAATATATGAATCAACCACTCAAGAGACAAGTAAAAACTAGTTGCCTGATAGAGCTGATCTTTAAATAGAAGTCAAGAATGTATGGAGAGCTTTGAAGAGACTTTGAAGTGACTTTTGACAAAGGGTTGCTTAATAAATGTTATTCTAAGTGCAGGTTTCACTGTATAGTTCAGTTTATTAAAGGTTACACTCGAGACACCGAAAAAATAAACTTGTAAATTAAATGATGTTATAGAGGAAAAATTTTACAGTTCAGGTTGAAAATCAAGGGCAAAATTTTAAAAATCCACAATTTGGGTCAGATTCTGGAAAGTGCTGAGCATCCGGTAGCTCCCATTGGAAAACAAAACAAAACAAAACAAAAAAACAAAAAAACCGTGTTCACTTCATTTAGGTGCCTAAATAGGAGCCTATGTCTTCTGAGTCTCAGAGTTATCAAACAACATGCTGGCGCAGGCATTTAAACATTTAGAGAAAATTGAAAAATCATGTGCTTTACAATAAAACCATTAGCATTAAGGTTAGAATCAGAAACTTTGATTGATTTGGTATTCAGTGGGTACAAAATGATTGCATGCATATGCTAAAGAAGGCAAGAGAATGTAGAAGGAAAAGCAGCCAATAAGGAGATATAAGATAAATCAGCTCTGCACTTCATTTACACCATAGAATCATAGAACACTAGGACTGGAAGGGACCTCAAGAGGTCATCGAGTTCAATCCCCTGCCCTCATGGCAGGACCCAGTATCATCTAGACTGTTCTTGACAGATGTCTGTCTAACCTGCTCTTAAATATCTCCAGTGATGGAGATTCCACAACCTCTCCCGTACCATCATTCCCTGTATTGTAAGGTAAAATTCACTTCTGGGCAAAAGATCAGCACAAGGTCTTTCCACAACTTTTATATTACTTCAGCTCAAAGGCCTTGGATTGGCCCTCTGCAAAATGGTGATTTTCGCTATCCACAATACAGAATCAGTGTAAAGTTTACTACTTTGTTACTTATCTTTCCATTTTCTGGCTAACCTATACCACATTATTAATATGTATGTCGGAGCTGATGTTTGGCCCTACTGTCCTGTTTTGCTCTTATTGAAATCAAAGGCAAATTTCCCATTGACTTCAAGAGGAACAATATTGGCCCCTTGATTCAGCTATCAGATCTGTACTTCAATATTCCGCATTTTAGAAACTTAATGGGGAAAACAATGGTGTTTAAGCACAGTAATAACAGTACATCTAGTACAAGTTAAATTGTAATAATTGTTGCGCGTTGCAGATGCCTGTCTTGGATATTTATAAAAATAAAAATGTAATTGCTTTTTTAAATGGGTGTAGGGAGACAATAGACAGTTTTATGATGTATTACAATTGGAACCTCCCATTTTGTCATCTCACAATCTGTGTTATTGAATAACTTAAGTAAAAGGGCAGCTGGAAATTGCTGTGGAGATAACATGCAACAATTTTTCATCTTCAGCTTTCTAAATGTACAAAACCAAACATCCCTGCCCCGCCCTTTCTCTGAGACCATAGCCCTGCTTTCCTCATCCTTCCTTTCTCCATCACTTGCATTCAAGGAAATATGAGGACTTGGTCTGAGGGTGCTGGTTTAGCTGAGGCCAGAAATTAGGAGTTCAGGATGTGGGAGAGGATTGCAGTGGAGGCTATGGGAGGTGATTCTGGGTGTGGAGTCCCAGCGGTATTTACTGAAACTCCCAGGAAGCTTCCGCCAGGTCCCGATGGTGCTAGGTGTAAGGAGGCTTTGCATGCTGCCTTCACAGGTACCACACCCATAGCTGTTATTGGTCACAGTCCCCAGTCAATGGGATCTGTGGAGCTGGCACTTGGCGCCAGGGCAGCATGTGGAGCCTGACTGTGCCTAAGGGCTGTGTGGAACTGAAGGCTACTTCTGGAAGCTGAGCAGAGCCAGGGCAGGTAAAGTGCCTGTGTTAGCCCTGGGGTCCTTCTGTGTTACTTCTGGTGCACACCAGCTCCCACCTGCAGTTCCCCTCCTAAGGAGCCAGCTACCCTCCCTCCTGCACTATTACCTCTGTATCTGTAAAAGCTGGCTCCCTGTGTGCACCGGCTCCCACCTGCAGCTCCTGCTCTCACAGGCTGCCTGTGTGTAATAGTTCACAGTATCCGAAAACCCTAAACTTATAGGTTAACCATCTAAAAGGTTATACTATTACATCCCTAGCTGACAATAGGACTTTTAATTACCCAGTTGGTGGTGCTGACCAGATCTGCCAGGGTCCCTTTTTCTACTGGGTGTTCCAGTCAAAAATCAGACTCCTGGGAACCCTATCTGTCACTGACTTGCCTAAAACACCAAGGCTATGTCTAAACTGGCAAGTTTTTTCGCAAAAGCAGCTGCTTTTGCGGAAAAACTTGCCAGCTGTCTACACTGGCCGCTTGAATTTCCGCAGGAACACTGACGATCTCATGTAAGAAATCAGTGCTTCTTGCTGAAATACTATGCTGCTCCCATTCAGGCAAAAGTCCTTTTGTGCAAAAGCTCTTGTACAAAAGGGCCAGTGTAGACAGCTTAGATTTGTTTTGCGCAAAAAAGCCCCGATCGCGAAAATGGCGATTGGGGCTTTTTTGTGCAAAAGCACATCTAGATTGGCACGGACGCTTTTCTGCAAAAAGTGCTTTTGTGGAAAAGCATCCGTGCCAATCTAGGCACTCTTTTCCGCAAATGCTTTTAATGGAAAACTTTTCCGTTAAAAGCATTTGCGGAAAATGATGCCAGTCTAGACGTAGCCCAAAATTTCTCCTCATAACTTGTATTAGATAAGCTGCTGCTTGTTTTGTTACAAGAGGAAATGAAAGAGTGATGCAGTTTTCTTTTTAATACTTCATATATTTTATATACAACTTAGAGAAACTCTTTGGATTTTTCCTGCTATAACTGAGATCAAAATCTGGCATGTATGATTAGAAATCAAGGATATAAAGAATTTAAAAAATTACTTTATGATTTTAAATTAGCTTAACTTCTTTTAACGAAGAGAGTTCAAATTCTGCGTAGTTGTACTGGGATAAAGCTAAATGAATTCCATGAACTTCAGTGGTGTTACTCAGGATTCATGTTTATGTGACTGGAGCAGAATTTGGGATGAGGGTCTTAATTCTTCCAAAATACAGGACTATGTAGCACTTTAAAGACTAACAAGATGGTTTATTAGATGATGAGCTTTCGTGGGCCAGACCCACTTCCTCAGATCAAATAGTGGAAGAAAATAGTCACAACCATATATACCAAAGGATACAATTAAAAAAAATGAACACATATGAAAAGGACAAATCACATTGCAGAACAGAAGGGAGATGCGGGGGGGGGGGGGGGGGGAGGAGGAAGGTGAATGCCTGTGAGTTAATGATATTAGAGGTGGGGAAGGGTAGATGTCTGTGAGTTAATGGTATTAGAGGTGATAATTGGGGAAGCTATCTTTGTAATGGGTAAGGTAGTTGGGGTCTTTGTTCAGCCCCCTGCGGAGAGTGTCGAATTTTAGCATGAATGCCAGTTCAGAGGATTCCCTTTCAAGTGCAGATTTGAAAGTCTTCTGAAGTAGGATGCATGTGATTAGGTCATTAAGACAGTGTCCTTTCTGGTTGAAATGGCAAGAAACTGTTTTTTCTTTGTGATCCTGTCTAATGTCTGTTTTGTGGGCATTGATTCTTTGGCGAAGTGTCTGAGACGTTTGGCCAATGTACATAGCAGACGGACACTTTCGGCACATGATAGCATAGATTATATTTCTGGAGGCGCAGGAATATGTATTCTTGATCTTATAACTCACTTGGTTAGGCCCAATAATGGTGTCAGCAGAGTGAATATGTGGACAAAGCTGGCAACGGGGTTTGTTGCAAGGGAAAGTACCAGGGTTGGTATTAGTGTGGTATGTCCTGTGGTTGTTGGTAAGAATCATCTTGAGGTTAGGTGGTTGTCTATAGGAGACTATGGGTCTGTCTCCCAGAACTTCTTGGAGTTTAGTGTCCTGTTCCAGTATAGGCTGTAATTTATTGATAATGTGTTGGACAGGTTTAAGTTGGGAGCTGTCGGTGATGACAAGTGGTGTTCTATTGTTGGTTTTCTTGGGTCTGTCTTGTAGTAGATGGTTTCTAGGTATTCGTTTGGATCTTTCAGTTTGCTTTTTTATTTCTCCGGGTGGGTAGTTGAGGTTTATAAATACTTGGTAGAGATCCTGAAGTTTCTGGTCTCTGTCAGTGGGATTAGAGCAGATGCGGTTGTATCGAAGGGCTTGGCTATAGATGATGGATCGTATGGTGTGTGCTGGATGGGAGCTGGAAGCATGTAGGTAACTGTATGAGTCAGTGGGTTTTCTGTAGAGGGTGGTGTCTAATTTTCCATTGTTGATTTGTACTGTGGTGTCCAGGAAATGGATCTCTCGTGTGGAATGGTCCAGGCTGAGGTTAATGGTGGGGTGTAGGTTGTTGAAATCTCTGTGGAATGTCTCCAGTGTTTCTTGGCCATGCGTCCAGATCATAAAGATGTCATCGATGTAGCGTAAGTAGAGAAGGGGCAAAAGGGGACGGGAGTTGAGGAAACGTTGTTCTAGGTCAGCCATAAAGATATTAGCATACTGTGGGGCCATGTGTGTACCCATGGCTGTGCCGCTGATCTGGAGATATAAGTTGTTCTCAAACTGGAAATAATTGTGGGTGAGAACAAAGTTACATAGGTCTGCTATCAGGTTGGCAGTGGTGTCCTCTGGTATAGTGTTTCTAATAGCTTGTAATCCGTCTTCATGTGGGATGTTGGTGTATAGTGCTTCTACATCCATGGTGAATTGAATTGAAAGGTAATCCTCTGAACTGGCATTCATGCTAAAATTCGACACTCTCCGCAGGGGGCTGAACAAAGACCCCAACTACCTTACCCATTACAAAGATAGCTTCCCCAATTATCACCTCTAATACCATTAACTCACAGACATCTACCCTTCCCCACCTCTAATATCATTAACTCACAGGCATTCACCTTCCTTCCCCCCCCCCCCCGTATCCCCTTTCTGTTCTGCAATGTGATTTGTCCTTTTCATATGTGTTCATTTTTTTAATTGTATCCTTTGGTATATATGGTTGCGACTATTTTCTTCCACTATTTGATCTGAGGAAGTGGGTCTGGCCCACGGGAGCTCATCATCTAATAAACCATCTTGTTAGTCTTTAAAGTGCTACATAGTCCTGTATTTTGTTTCAGCTACACCAGACTAACACGGTTACATTTCTATCACTATTCTTAATTCTTCCAGTATTCTTGGCAAAATTATCAATTTGCCATCTGAATTACCATTTTATTTTTTAGAGTGATGGGAGTTTTTGTTTGTATTTTCCAATGTCCTGGCTTATTTATTTATTATGTAGGATGGGGCAGTTTTGGGTGGGTTGTTGTCATAATTTTCTGTGTGTTTGTGTTTACACTTGTTCAAGAGCCCTTAAGTTAAGATAGGTGATTTCAAAAAATATATCTTAGGAGTGTATAAAACACAAATTGTCATGGATTATAAAATGTGACTGTTCTTTTTATCTTACTCCTATCCAAAATTGGTGATGTTTGTTTATATGTCTGCATAACGTTATAAACTTTTATGAAGTGTCTGTCACTATAGCAGCTGGATGTTGTGCAGGAGATTGCAGAAAAAATGGTATGGTCTCTCCAGAATGGCAGTTATCTGTCTTGCTCTTGGATTGGCCACTGAGCTCCTATCTACCAACAGATGTATTTGATAGTACTGTAGCGAGGGAGGAATGTCAATTTCACCTGCATTATCTGGAGATTTCTGTTTGTAACTCTCAGACCACTATATCATGCTTTGGCAAAGTGAGTTTCTCCAGATTGAAAGAAAGAAAGCAGTGTGAAGAAATTTGGCATCTCCATTGTGTCTCTTTCAACAAGGTTAAATACAATGGAAGTAACTGCCCTCTGATTTGCTAAGCTAATGGGTATGATAGTTATCCAGTAGTTTCCATTTAATATCTTATGCTGCATGAGTGTTAAATTGGTGATGAGACAGCCATCTTTATATTGTATCAAACAGAATTTCTGAACTTGATAAGCTATATTATTAGTTTATTTTGTGAAGACACAGGCATTAATGTACACAGAAGTCCATTTATCCAGCAGTAAGTAACAATGTTCTTAAAATGCAAGTGAAATCATTTCTTAAATTGTGATAAGCTAATCCAATGGTAATAGAGATGTTGTCGTGTTAGTCTGGTCTAGCTGGAACAAAAGACAGGACTATGTAGCACTTTAAAGACTAACAAGATGGTTTATTAGGCGATGAGCTTTCATGGGCCAGACCCACTTCCTCAGATCAAATTGTGGAAGAAAATTGGCATGACCTTATATACCAAAGGGATACAATCAAAACAAGTGAACACATATAAAAAGGACAAATCAAATTTCAGAACAGAGGCGGTATGGGGGCGGTGTTAATGTCAGTGAGCTAATGATATTAGAGGTGATAATTGGGGAAGCTATCTTTGTAATGGGTAAGGTAATTAGCATCTTTGTTAAAACCCAGTCGTAAAGTGTCAAATTTAAGCATGAATGACAGTTCAGAGGTTTCTCTTTGAAGTCTTGTGTTAAAATGTCTTTGAAGCAGGATGCAGGTAGTCAAGTTGTTGAGACAATGACCTTTATGGTTGAAATGGCAAGAAACTGTTTTTTCTTTGTGAAACTGTCTGATATCTGTTTTGTGTGCATTGATTCTTTGGCGAAATGTCTGAGACGTTTGTCCAGCGTACATAGCAGACAGACATTGTTGGCACATGATGGCATAAATTATATTTCTGGATGAGCAGGAATATGTGTTCTTGATCTTATAGCCATCATTGGACCTAACCAATTCAGTTAGATCTTCTGGATTTCTTTTTGAGATAAAGGTACAAAGGTCTATTTAGACAATGGTGCAAAGAGAACTTTGAAAAAAATGAATCTTTCTTCTATTCTCATACTTCCCTATTTAGGATATTTTCAGAAGCATCAAAGGGAGTGATGCTCCTAAATACTTTACATACTTTTGACAGTTTCCCCTTCAACAAATAATACTAGATTAGAATCAGGAAAGTGGAATGAGTGCATAAATTGTGTATGCAAGCATTTATCATCAGCTTTGGTTGGGTTCAAATACAGAAACATTCTTCACCACATCTGCCTTCGTCTTCCCCAATATTCTCATGTATCCATATTGCTTGGGGCAGCTGTCTTAGTCCTTTCAGCTCACTCCAGCTGTTTCACTAGCCATTGTGATCCTCTCCCTTGTTATCCTGGGACACTTTTATTTCAACTCTACTTCTCAAGTTCTGTTGACGCTTTAGTGGCAAAAATGCTATTAATATTTTTATTTGGATTGCATAAGACTCGCATCTTTACTGTACACACTAACAAGTTATTGATACTGTTGGAATAGGTTTAAATATAGTTTATTACTATGAAACAACAATTTTGAAGATACCGTGGCAAATAAATAATAAAAAATGAGCCAAGAGGCAAAATTCAATTAAAATATTTAGTTAAGATTTTGTTTCCATGTTATAAAATATATTTGTTACTGTAAATACTTATGCCATCTTTGTAAGAGAAGAAAAAAATCTGTCCAAAATCAACCAAAATACACACAGACAAATGTTACCTTTTTATAAGGGATCATCTTTTTTGCTCTGTAGTGCTTAGTGCAGTGTGTCCTGATCCATGATTGCATGCTACAATAATACAAATGAAAATAATAACATTGTGTTTTAACATTCTGTTCTTCTGGTATCAAATTTTCTTTAGCCTACAAAAAGTTCAATAGGAGATGTACCACTGAAAAACAAATTTACTAAAGAACACAACAATATGAAACACACAAGTTGAGGTTACATAAAATATTCTGATTCCAAATTAACACTCAGGGCATGCACATGCACCATTAACTGAAAATTTCTCTGTGACCAGCACCCAAACAATCTTAATTTCACCCAATATTCATTGTAAGTATTTTAGGGAAAAAAACCCCCCAACTTTCATGTAAATCTCAAGTAGTTTTTCCTTTGGCTTTAATGAGTATTGAATACCCGTACATATTTTTTAACATTATACATTTTGATAATTGAATATATTTGTGTATTTATTATTTGGTTTATTATGACCAAAACTGTTAGAATTTTAGTACAGTGGACATAAAGTTATAGTCTGGTATCAGTTATATTTAGTCTATGTTTAAAGATTAATTTTATCTCTAATGATATTCAGGGTGTATAGTATTATTATGCGCAATAAGAAAAGATTGTAATTTTGACTGTGATTACATTCCACAATAATGGGGGCTGTAAGAAATTCCCTTTAGATAAATATTTGGGTTATATTAAGGTTGTGTTGAATTGTGTAGTGCAATAAACTTTAAATTGAATTATTTTCAAAGGTAATTGGTGAAGCTCATGGCAGTGGGGGATGGGCTGTAACATGATCATATGAGTTTTATGATAGATGTAAACACAACAGCTCTTTGCTGAATAAACTGCAACACTGGGAAAGTAGGAGCACCATCCTTGGGTGCAATACAACAATTAAAGAAGAAAGTACAGGTTTGAAACCAAAAGAAACATACATGTTGGAAGAGCTGGTACTGACCAAAACCAGTATTTCAGAGAAAGAAAAAGAAATGGCTTTCTAATTCTCCAAATAAAATATCCCTGGTGACACTGCAAAAAAAGAATTTGCTAGTTGATGTTTGTTAAATGGGACTGAAATATTCTGGTTTAAGTGGGCTAATGAAAGAGATTACTCTCTCAGATCACTAGATTAGTTTGTTGCAACCCTCCCATAGCTGGAGATGTATAGTTTAATGAATCATCTTTTTTCTCACATACTTATGGTTGAGCCGGTGTGTTAGGCTGACGCTGGCTTTGAAAAACTGGTTGGCACTGTTAACTAATGTAACTAGCCATATTGAAAGATCTGTTGAGATAGGAAGGAGGAAAAATGCAGAAATTATGGTATACATTATACTGAAATTTGAAAACTATATAATTATTCTTCTGAGAGTGATCGCTCATGTCCATTCATTGCAGGTGTATGTGCTTGCCACATGCACTGCTGCTGGAAATTGAATGAACATGAGCAACACATCTTGAAGAATACCAGTTATGGAAACAGGTGACTGTCTTTCTTAAAATACCCTGCTTTTAAGTTTAGACGCTGATTGCTTTACCAACTTTACTACACATGGCATGAGTCTGATTTAAAAAGGGCAAAGAACTGTTTTCTAATTTAGAGGAGATAGTGTTTTGTTTAAAAGTCAACCACTTTGGCAGAGACTACACAAAACAATGTTTTTCACCAAAAAATAACAAAAGTTCCTGTGTATTGATAATTCAGGAAATCACAGCAAGGGAAAAATCAGTGGTCTTACATGATAGGATACTATAATGTTACTGTACATTTATTATTACTATATGTGTAGAAAGATTTTTCTTTTATGGCCAAATTCTGGGTTGGTGTCTGTAAGAGGTACAACATATCAGTGGCTTTCAATTATTCCAGATCACTATATCCCTTTCAGAAATCTGATTTGTCTTACATACCCCTAAGTTTCACCTCAACTGAAAATTACTTGCATCCAAGTTGGATAAAAACACAAAAGTGACATAGCACACTACTCCTGAAAAATTAATTATTTTCTTATATTAATAAAATAAGACTCTAAACATTGTACTTCCATTTGAGAGCATAGTATATAGAACAGAATAAAAAAGTAATTGTATGAAATTTTAATTTGTACTTTGACTTTGCTAGAGCTTTTCATGTAACCTGTTTGTAAAACTAGGCAAATATGCAGATGAGCAAATGTACTTGTGGACCTATGTACATGAACCTGTGATGGAGAATCACTGCAGTGTGTTCTTACTGCTCCTTCTTTCATCATGCTGACTGATCCTGATATTTTAAGTGAATGCGGTTTGGGATAGAAGAGAGGAAGTGATGGGCATCAGCTTTGTTTTGAGATATTGGAGTTAGGCAGCAGGTGGCCACCTCTCAGAGGGTTTGCATACCTCAAGATTTGCAGATACTTGAGTCTGTTGTGGCCACAGAACAGCTGGGGCCAGGATTTGCAGTATTTTTTGTTTTTTTTCCAAGATGGTAATGCTGTATGCTGTTAAAATTGTAGGGAAATGATATGGTCTAGTAGATTGAGCATGAGAGCTTGGAATCTGAGTTATAATCCTAAAATCTAAATGCTCCTTTTGATGATGCTAAGAGGCTGGGTTTTAGAGACTGACGTTATCTGTCCTCTAGTTCTTTCTCAAGTGCCCTATAACTTGTACTATGTTGGTTCATGGTGGTATTATAGTACTTCACTCTGATGGAGGTTTTGCTGCAATCTCTGACATACGTTTTTAGTATTTAAAAAACAACAAATAGTCTAGTAGCACCTTTAAAGACTAATAAAACATGTAGATGGTATCATGCGCTTTCGTGGGCACAACCCACTTCTTCAGATGACAGGAGTGTTAGAAGTCCAGATCTAGGCTTAATTACTGCTGTGCTTCTGCATCAAGGAAAGCTATTCTTGTTCATGTATTCATGTTTTTTACATTAATATTATGGCATATGCATGTAAGAGGAGTTTTAGTCCCCGTTTTAGTGGAAGGGAATAGGCGAGTCATTTAACTTTTCTGTTGCTCATTTGACTGATCTGTGAAATGAGTAGAACAATTCCTAATAATACCAACATCATTTTTTGGGGGGTGCATTGAATATATGTAAAGAGAATCTGGTTCTATGGGTCAATAGTAAAGTTGTGTAACTTGCACCAATTTGATTTTTAGTAGGTATGCAGAATGTATCCAATTTACACATCGAAAGATGGAAAGCTGGGGAAATTTAGTAAGGTTGCCATTGTACTTGAGGGAGGGTTTGTTGTTTCCATCATGCTTTGCTTCACTGGTACTTTTTAAAATGTCTTTTCTTAGCTAACTGTTCACCACCATGCCAAAATGGAGGGATGTGTCTGCGACCTCAGCTTTGTGTGTGTAAACCAGGGACGAAAGGTAACTCCTGTGAGGATACTGTCACGCAAGATACTTCTTCCACCGGAGGTCAGGGCCCTGTGGCTCCGCCATGGCCAATTCCTCAGCAGGCTGCTCAGCAGACTTTCTCTCAGAAGGTACAGGTTCCACAGAAAGTCAGCCCAGTGGCTCAGATGATGTTCACTCTCAAGCAGAAACCTCCTGTTGGATTACCTCAGCAACTGCAACCACAGTAAGTTTGTTTCTTTCTTCTTCCTTTTTTGTTTGTTAAATATATTAGATTTAGGGAGATGCATAATTTAAAACAAAATATTATTCCTTTTAACCCTCTCCCAAAAGTGGAGAGGCTATTTATTAGCTTGGAGATCTTTTCAAAATGTTGTTGTGTAAAAACATCTTTTTAAAAACATTAGTAAGTATATCCACCATACTTTTTATAATATATGGGCCAAATCCACTCAGTGTACTGCAGAAGTGTCATTAAAGTCAATGAGCCAGATTCTCTTTTCATTATGATTTTTATGCTGATGTAACTGTGTTGACTTCAATAGTATTTACTTTCATTTGCACCTTTGCGAGAGGAAAATAAGGCCCAATATGTCATAACTGTCTGAGTTTAATTGAGAACACAATCATACATGGAAGGACTACTCTCATGAATGAGGGGAGTAAAATTTGACCTTTAGATTGTGCTTTTGTTCTTCGTGGAGTTTTCATTTACAGTATGTCTTAACAGCTAGAAACCTTTATTGCTGCTTCATGTTAAGGTCTACAGATCTGTCAGAAAGGATACTTCAACCAGTTTGGAGTTTGAGGGCAGAATCAGTCACTGGCAGTGGACAAGCCCCTCCTCCTGAAGTTCCTTCCAGTTTTCTCTGCCTTCACAGAGGCTGGCTGCTCAAACAGGCCTCTCTGCGGCAGCCCTTTTCTGAGGGAAATGCCACCATTAATTTCCAATGCTTAGATTAACAATTTGGCTCAATAATGTAGCTGTCTGATTCCCAGCTGTGTCCCAGGGCTGCATTTATCTTCTGGGGAGTCTGTCTCCTCCATACCGCTTCCTCTCTGTGGCATGTTCCAAGCTGGTGGCACTGTAGGTTTCAGGGAGAGAGTTGAACAGTAAGGTTGCCAGGTGTCTGATATTGACCTGGACAGTCTGGTATTTTTGCCTACTTTCCGGTAAAAAATTCAGGAAATACCGGACACCTAAAATGTCCTGTATTTTCTGTTCTTTTTTTCCTTGCCAGGAGGTGAAAATACCTGGCAACCCTCCAACACACTCAGCAACCAGGCTCAGCCCCCGGACCCTCCCCTCTGGTCCCCTGCACCTCCTGCCAGGCCCCCCCGGACACTCTCCTACCCCCCTGCTTACCTTGTCTTGTGGCAGAAAAACAAAATGGCCGCTGGCAAAAAAGCCTCTTCTTAAAGGGGGCATGCTGATTTTTTTATTTTCTTTATTTTTCTTTGCTTAATAACTGCTGTTGGGGTGTCTTTTTTTTTTTGGCTCAACAACTTTGGTCTCCCCCCTTTTTTTTCCTCAATGGATTTTTTTTTTCGGGGGGGTGGGGTGGGGTGGGCAGTGTTCGGTATTTTTGGTTAAACCATCTAGTAAGCTATTGAGCAGAGAAAAGCCAGAAGCAAAAGAACATGGTCTGTGTCTTCTTTCTGTTGTCCCTGATGCTCCTTGGGAGGGTGTAATAAAGGGATAAGGATTTCCTTTCACACCGGAAAGATTGCTGCTGCTGTGATTCACCATGTTCAAATGTCCTGGACAATTTCTGTGTAGGCTGCCAATATGACGATATAGCCTCTTATCTTTTCTTCCAGCTTTGTCTAAGACATGAGCAGGAGAGCATTCTAGAGGTGGAAGAACTGGCAGGCAGTAAAAAGCCTCTTGTCCCACTATAAAAGCGATATATCTGCTCTGTGGTGCCCTCTGCCCTGATTTCCCTATCATGAATTCTCAAGAATAATCCAGAGGTTTAGGACAAATAAGAGTCCTCTTTTTGGGGGATTGGTTTATTAACCTAAAACAAATCCAAATTAAAGTACATTCTGCCACTATCTTCTAAAGGGCATCACTCGTCCTCCCTGAATTCTGTCTGACTCCTCCAGGATTCTCACATAAAAGTATCTACTCATCCCAGGCCCCCACTGGGCACAGAACCTCCTCCCTAAGATCTGTCTGCCTCCAAGCATCTTTGCTAGGCACAGTTATCAGCCTTCCCCAGGCTCTGTTCAGTCTCTTCCCTTGAGGTTAGGGGGTTGCACAGACCCCTTTCTTTGGGGCTGTGTTTACTGAATTTTAAGGTTGTTCCTCCAACAATTTCCACAGCTCCTACCTTCCTAAGCCTTAGCAGCAGCAGCTCTCCTTTCTCACCTTCCTGGGAGGAGAGATGTCTGTGGGTAACTTCTCTCCTGCTGCTGTCTCTTTATAAGGCCCAGATGCCTTCCTTTAAGTCCAGTTGGTCAACAGATAATCCCAGGTTAGCTTAAAGCAGGGGTGTCCAAACTTTTTTCAAAGAGGGCCAGATTTGATGAAGTGAACATGCGTGAGGGCTGACCATTTTGCCTGACATTCTTTGAACCATTAAAATTAAATGCAAATTAACTATTTTATGCAAAGTTTATTGCAAACGGCATACTTTTCAGTTTGTCACATGGATGACAAATCTAAACAGGTGTTAAATCACTCTGCCTTTCATATCTGAAGGCCAGTTGAAAAAAAAATCCAGGAAGCTGAAATATATGTCAGGAACATTGTAAAGTACATTACATATTATTGGTAATAAAGGTTGTCTGTCAACTTTTAAGTTAAAAAAATATGAACAGGAACATAATGCCAAGTATACATGTTGTGTCCAAATATATTTATAACTGATTTAGACCAACTGACATTAACTGAGATTTTACAATGTATTCATCTCAACTGAAAAAAAAACTTGCCTGCACTAATGTGAAGGGTGAAACTGAGATCTGGACTGCAGCACATATGCTAGGTCTGGTTCAAAGGCAGTGGTTTTGATGCGCAAAATGTCACGCAGGTGAGAGTCACTTAGTCTTGTCCTCACGCGGTTCTTGTTAAAGTTCATAGCAGAGAATGTCTTCGCACACATATATGTTGAGCCAAACAAGCTTAGCATTTTCTTAGCCAATGTTCGAATCTCTTGAAACCGGTTCTTATCCAGTTGGCGGTAAAAGTTCACAAGAGAGAGCTGTTGGTGACGATTGCGTAACTCGCTGTCACAATGCAGCTCAATGAGCTCGAGCTGCAGCTGATCTGGAGCATCATCGGGGTCAACAGAGAATGGAGAGGAGAAAAGGCTGATCTCCTTTTCAATAGCTGCAAAATCCTGAAAGCGCCGTTTAAACTCCCCAGCCAGAGATGCGATGTCTGCTGCATACCTGCTCGTTTGCGCACTGTTATTGTCCTGTGGAAAACTGTTCATTATTTCCTGCAACGCTGAAAAATGTATGGTATTGGGCTGTGTTTGTGACAACTGCCTTATGAAAAGTTGCAGCTTTGTTCCAAAGGCTTTGAGGTGTGAATAAAGCTGGTTCACCGCTGCATCTTTCCCCTGAAGACTCGTGTTCAGTACATTCAGATGCTTTGTTATGTCAACTAGAAACCCCAAATCAGCCAGCCAAATAGGATCAGATAGTTCTCGCATTGGTTGTCCTTTTGTTTCCAAGAATTCTCCGATTTCCTTTCTGAGAGAGTAGAAACGCTGCAGTGCAGACCCCCGACTTAACCATCTTATATTGTTGTGATATAAAACATCTTCGTGTTCAGCCTGGATGTCCAGTAGAAACTGTTTAAACTGGCAGTGACACAGGGCTTTAGAGCGAATAAAATTAATAGTCTTTAGCACCGGTTTCATAACATGATCATATTTGAGATGTTTAGCACAGAGAACTTGTTGATTAATGATACAATGGAGTTTAATAGCTTTGCCTCCTTCTTCGATCACCTTGTTACAGATTAGGATTGATAATCCACTTCGTTCACCAGCCATGGCAGGTGCCCCATCAGTAATAATCCCAGTAACTTTGTTCCAAGGCAGTTTCATGTCATCTATGGCGGAACTAACAGAAACAAATAAATCTTTTCCTCTTGTTTGGTCCGTAAGGCTCTGGAGGTCAAGTAGCTCTTCAGTCACATTCATTTCATCGTCCACCCCTCTCATAAAAATCAGCAACTGAGCTGTGTCAGATAGGTCCATGCTTTCATCACAGGCTATTGAAAAGAAGTCAAAATCCACTCCTTTGGATGTCAACTGTCTCTTAATAGCTGATGAAAGCTCTTCAATTCTCCGTGCTATAGTGTTACGAGCCAGGCAAATGTTGGCAAACTCTTGCTTCTTCTTGGGACAGATATTCTCAACCATTTTCATAACGCATTCTTTGATAAAGTCACCCTCAGCAAAAGATTTGCAATTTTTAGCAATTAACGCTGCCACCTCATAGCTTGCCCTTGTGGCATTTTCATTTGACTCACGGACTCTTGTGAAAAATCGCTGTTATGACATTAAAACAGCTTCAAGTTGCTTCAACTTTTCACTGCGGTCGCGCCCTGTTAGCTTGTCGTATGTGCTATGTCTCGACTGGTAGTGTCTCTTGACATTAAATTCCTTATAAACAGCTACAGTCTCTTGGCATATCAGACAAACACAGTGATTCCGTATTTCAGTGAAGAAATATTCCGCTTTCCACCTGTCCTGGAAGCAGCGGCCTTCATTGTCAACTTTCCTTCTCTTATTTACAGTCGCCATTTTTGAAATTGACCAGAAGGGGAAGGGATCATGTGAGCGCAGTGCCAGAGGTTTTGGTCTAAGTGTGTTCGTCCGAGCACTAATACACTGCCCAACAAGAATTCTCTTGCCTTTGTGGCTGTGTGTGGTGAAGAGTCTAAGGATGAGCTCGGGCATGTTCGCAGCTCCACGTGCCCGAGCCCGCCAGAAAGCTGACAGCACGCAGCGCCAATCACAGGTACTGAGACATTTCCCGATCTCTGCAGCTGCGGACCGGGAAAATGTCTCAGTACCTGTGATTAGCGCTGCGTGCTGTCAGCTTCCTGGCGGGTTCGGGTATGTGGAGCTGCGAACACGCCCGAGCTCATCCTTAGTCCTGAGCAGCGCTCGGGGATTCGTTGGGGGCCATAAAAGATAGATATTGCCAAATTACCTGTGGGGCCGTATTAAACCGGAACACGGGCCGCAATTGGCCCGCGGGCCAGACTTTGGACATGCCTGTCTTAAAGGGTCCACTCATCCTGTGATATACACCATCTATTTCTTTATACTCCAGCTTCTATTTTATAAAGGTAGAAAGTTCCTTACTATGCACCAATTAAAACTTAATTGGGTCTCACTACTGAAGAAAAATGTGGCTGTTGTCCTTGGTAGTCAAGAACTAAGGGAGATTTTCAATGGAAAAAGAGGTTGGCTTACTATCCAGGTCCTTCACATGCGCTCACTTCAGGCGGGCATTGTCTCAGCCCCCTCCGTTGGGTAGGAAGACTCTCTGGGGCATCAGACCAACAAAAATAAACAGACATCCAATACACTAAGTATTTCCATATACATTCACCAGCAACACTTAACATTGGTGGATAAAATTAAGAGTATAGTCTCTCTAAAAATAAAAACCACTTGGTTAAGGGCTTTTCCCTAGAAAATGTGTGTGTGTGTGTGTGTGTGTGTGGCGGGGGGTGGGGGAGTGGGATTCAAATCTGTTTCATGTAGATATGAGGCTTTGGTCCTTCAGATCAGATGCTCAGATAAATCAGGACCCAGCTATTTTAGTGATACAGTGGGAAACTTTATGGAACATAGAAGCTATTCATGAGTCAAGGAAAAAGACATCTTACAGTCTTGATCCTGCCAGACTCTACAAAAATGAATACCGCTCACATGACAAGTTGAAGCAGTCCATGGAGTAGAACAGGAGAAAATGCCTGTTTGCAAGAGGTAGCTGGAACAAGCACAGGGTGAGTTGCTGTCCGCTATTGCAGTAGAGCTATAGGCAGGTCTCCAGGTTAGTTTTATCTGGAATTAGGTCCCTCAGTTGGTACCAGGCTCTCTCAAAAGAGCTTACAAGTGCTTTGACTAAATAAAGCCACTGAATGTTGCCCTGAGGAGGGACTCTTTAGAGCTGTACAAGAATTACAGGAACAGCTTTTGTCCCATTCACAGTCTCAGCAAACCATGGAAAGGTCACAACATGAATGAAATTGTCTATCATCTACTTCAAATTAGAGCACAGCAGCCTGTTTCTCATCCTGTTTCTATCTCCAGAGAGCCAGGACTCTGTTCTGCTTGTTGTTATCTGAAACCTCTAAATAAGTTCCTCATGGAGGATTGTCTTCAAAGTGTTCCCATTTTGCCATCCACATACAATTCTTATGTTTAGCAGATGGATGGCAGCTTTTTTCTTTTCCAAGTTTTGATTATTACCATTACATCTGCTTCCAAGTTCCCTCTCCATGATCATGATAGCAATAATATTTGCTGTAGGGAAGAAGGAAAATTCACTTACCTCTTTCCGGACAATTTTTTTGTGATCAGAGTTCTGTACAGAGTGAAGGTTGAAGAAAGCAAAGTATCTTCGATTCAAGACAAAACAGACATATGATCCAAGGGAAGTCAATTCTGTGTCTGGGTTCAGGATACAGGGTCTCTTCTCAGAAGAATGTTAACAGAAGATGTAAATTGCCATAACTGAAAGCAAGTTGTGTCACAGGAATAAAAATATAATTCTTATTGGAGCCTGTTGGGAATGTTGATCTCACACACAGGTACATTATATCTGTCTAGTAAATCTGGATATTCCAGCCTCATCTCACCTTTTCTCAGCCATTGGCAGAAATCCAGCTCCATTTGTATATATTCTGCTCCCACAACTGGTGAATGCAGAGAATATACAAAGTATTTTCTATAAGATCTTCCCAGTTAGTTGGTACAAGAGAGAATCCACCATTTGGAACTGCTTGGGAGTCACCTATTGGATTGGACATGAGCAAGCACTTGAAGAAAAAGACTGTCACCTACCTCTTGTAAGTGTTGTTTTCTTAGATAATACTCATGTCCTGCTGGCCTCCCTTTTGTTGGAGGAATTAGGCATGATGAAACAGAGGAGGTGGCAGGTTGGCATATATATGCTGCTCTACTGTCTCCGTTCCGGGGAGCTCCACAGGCAACCTGATAAGTACCTCTGTAGGAAAATTTTCCAACAAAGAATCTATGTTGGTAAGATCCACCAGCTAGTATGACCACCTATGAGCTGTATATCAGATTCTTGTATAACATTTGACATCCATGTTTAACAAAGAAATTAAGAACAGCTGATTTTTTTTTCTTTTGAACTAGTTTGACTTTAGAAGGTGTTTTCCACTTTCAGCCCATATTGAAGTCCATTTGGAGCAAATTTAGTAAAAACATTATTTGGAGAATCTGGGTCACAGGACTTATTTACTTCAGCATTCTGATAGTATTCAACATTTTAGATAATTTGGTGATTAAATAAACTCTTTCTTCATTCATAAATCTTGGTCACCTAATTTTGGCAAAAAAGCATGTATCTTCTCGGGATATGATCATTATAAATATCACATTACCTGTACACTTAAGTTTAGCTAATTTTGTTAATGATTTAGGATCAGCAGAAGACATATTTTCCAACTATAACAATCTTATTTTCCTTTCACCTTTAGAATTTGGGCATTTTTCTTCTTTCACTTTGAGGAGCAATTGTTATACTTCCTACATAACACTGTTATACCAGAACATGATAAAATTTAGTCTGAAACAGTACCATTGTTAGATGAAAATTCTTTCCAAGAATTCAAAATGGTTGCCTTACATAAAGCACACTGTATTAGCAAATAATTATAAAAATAAAGAGGATGTGAACTGAAAATCCTGTCAGTCTGAAAGCTCTGGACATCAGTGTTTACCAGTGCATGGCCTGAAACAGATGTCATGAATGACTGTGTGTCTGTAGAAAGTATGAAAAATGTAGTCTAGAATATGATGAGTGCCAAGGCTCTGAGGGGGAAAAGGTTTTAAGTAGCATTAAGATGTGGCCTTAATGAAGGGATAAATTATTTTGGAGGACTTTGCTGTGAGTTTCAGTGAGTTCTGTACAAACTCCCTTCCGAAGACTGTCCCAGCAGCAACCCCAGCGCTTTACACTACAATTTCATAAAGTGAGGGAATGTTGTAGAGACCAGGAGTCAGATCT
This sequence comes from Pelodiscus sinensis, assembly GCF_052426305.1. Classification (NCBI taxonomy): domain Eukaryota; kingdom Metazoa; phylum Chordata; order Testudines; family Trionychidae; genus Pelodiscus; species Pelodiscus sinensis. The sequence goes on from NC_143054.1 coordinate 140,772,104, forward strand.
TCATCTAACTCCACAGTGGAGACTTTAAACCAGTTGATGATTCACCCCCATGTTTTATTAGGTTACTGAAATCTGAACTGATGACCCCTTAGTATGCTTAGCAGTTTCAAGTATGTATAACTTACTGATTTAAAAAAAAAATTCCCTAAATTTAGCTGAGGTTTTTTTCTTCAGAACTATCCACTTGTTAAATGTGCAGGTATTCAGTCTCCCAGAAATGATAGAATCATAGGATTGGAAGGGCACATCTACATAGCAGGGCTAAATTTGAAATAAGATATGCAACTTGAGCTATATTAATTGCATAGCTTATGTTGAAATAGCTTATTTAGAATTTGGGAACGTTTGCACAGCACTTACTTTGAAATAGAGCACTCTTCCTCCAACTTCCCTTACTCCTCATACAATGAGGATTACAGGAGTTGGAGTAAGCAGTCCTCCAGCTCAACATTATTTTGACATTATGTTGACATAACTGCTTGTGTGTAGACGTGGACTATGTTATTTCAGAATAACGTTCATTATTCTGAAATAATGCTGCTGTGTAGACATAGCCGAACAGACTCAGGAGGTCGAATCCAACCCTGTGCTAAAAGCAGGACCAATCCCAACTAAGTCATTCCAGCCAGGGCTTTGTCAAGCGGGGACTTAAAAATCTCTAGGGATGGAGATTCTACCACTTCCCTAAGTAACCCATTCCAGTGCTTCAGCACTCTCCTAGTGAAATAGTTTTTCCTAATATCAAACTTAGACCTCCCCCACTGCAACTTGAGACCACTGTTCCTTGTTCTGTCATCCATCACCTCTGAGAACAGCCTTTCTCCATCCTCTTTGGAACCCCCTTCAGATAGGTGAAGGCTGCTATCAAATCCTCCCTTACTCGTCTCTTCTGTAGACTAAATAAGCCCAAATCCCTCTGCTTCTCCTCGTGTGTTCCAGTCCCCTAATCATTTTTGTTGCCCTCTGCTGGACTCTCTCTAATGCTTCCACATCCTTTCCTGTAATGGGGGCTCAGAATAATGCTGCTGTGTAGACGTACCCCCAGTGCTGAATAAAGGTGAATAATCACTTCTCTAGATCTGTTGGCAGTGCTCCTGCTAATGCATTCCAATAGGTTCTTAGTCTTCCTGGTTATAAGGGCACACTGTCTCATATCCAGCTTCTTATCCACTGTAATCCCCATGTCCTTTTCTTTAGAAATGCTGCTTAGCCAGTCAGTCCCCAGCTCTTAGCAGTGCTTGTGATTCTTCCATTCCATGTGCAGGATTCTCCACTTGTCCTTGTTGAACTTTATCATATTTCTTTTGGCCCAATCCTCCAATTTGTCTAGATCAATCTGGACCTTATCCCTACCTCCAGTGTATCTACCATAAATTAGTGAATATAACATGCGTCCAAGTATAACACACACTCATGTATTACCCTCAGTTTTTCTATCGTGTGTAAAAAATATATTAGAATACCCGCAGACGTACATAACCTGCAGAGACTTCTGCCACCTTCATAAAAGAATCTGGTGGTCTTTGATGTGGTTGCCACTTGCCAGCTATAAAGATTGAAGATTACAACGTCATGCAGCCCGATAATACTGGATCTTGTTATACAGGCAGTCCCCGGGTTACGTACAAGATAGGGACTGTAGGTTTGTTCTTAAGTTGAATCTGTATGTAAGTCGGAACTGGCGCCCAGATTCAGCTGCTGAAACTGACCGCCAGTTCTGACTTACATACAGATTCAACTTAAGAACCCCAAGCTTCCCCAAGTCAGCTGCTGCTGAAACTGATCAGCGCTGATTCCAGGAAGCCTGGGGCAGAGCAACTCTGCCTCGGGCTTCCTGTAGTCAGCGCTGGTCAGTTTCAGCAGCGGCTGACTTGGGGACGCCTGGGGCAGAGCAGCTGGGGTGCTGCTGGGTTGCTCCAGTAGCACCGCTCCTCGGCGCTACTGGACCAACCCAGCAGCACCCCAGCTGCTCTGCCCCAGGCGTCCTGCTTCAGCCACTGCTGAAACTGACCAGCAGCGGCTGAATCAGGACCTGGGGCAGAGCAGCTGGGGTGCTGCCGGGTTGGTCCAGTAGTGCCCAGAGCGGGCGCTGCAGGACCAATCCGCAGCGCCCCAGCTGCTCTGCTCCAGGGTCCAAAACAAAAGCCTGGTCTGCTGGGGGGGGGGGCACACTAGCCGCCCCCCCCCCCCCCCAGCAGACCAGGGACACAGGGAGCAGAGCCGCAGCGGCAGCGGGGTGCCGCGCCTCTGAGGCTTTGCTCTGGCAAAGTCTCAGAGGCGCGGGACCCCCCCGCGGCTGCGGCTTGAGTCCCGGTGCCTGTGGTCTGCTGGGGACGGTCCCCAGCAGACCACAGGCACCGGGACTCAAGCGGCAGCAGTGGCGGTTCCCCGCACTTCTGAGGCTTTGCTCTGGCAAAGCCTCAGAAGCGCGGGGAACCGCCACTGCTGCCGCTTGAGTCCCGGTGCCTGTGGTCTGCTGGAGACGGTCTCCAGCAGACCAGGGGCACCGGAGCAGCTTACGAACGGGGCTTTCTCGCCCCGGAGCTCGCAGGTAGCAATCCGCTATCTCGACCTCCGGGGCGAGAAAGCCCCGTTCGCAAGTGCGGATCCGACGTAAGTCGGATCCGCGTAAGTCGGGGACTGCCTGTACTGGTAATGAACCACGGCTGAGTCTGCTGAGCTATAAAAAGCAGTAAGCACTACCCTATTAAGACCTACACCAACCACAATGTTTTAAAACTTTTTCAGTTTATAACAAATATAGTCCAAGAAAATATGTTTAAAGATGCCTAAGTGCAAATCATATACAGCCGATTTTTAACTATCTGTTGCAAAAGAAAATGGCAATAGAGCAGCAGGCAGAAAATTTTCCATTAATGAAAAGTCTGTTTGCAAGTGGAGAAAAGAAGATGCTGATTTTATTATGTTGATCTTGTCTGCTTGTAATATGAGTAAAAATCAAATTGCATAAGACACGGACATATATTCTCCGTGGGGGACGGGTGCATGGTAGGTAAAAACATGGACAACCCATGGGCTATATTCGCTAATTTACGGTACCTCTCCACTTAGCTTGTGCCATCTGCAAACTTGCTGAGAGTGCAATCTGTCCCCTCATCCAGGTCATTAATAAAGATGTTGAACAAATCTGGCCCCAGAACCGACCTTTGGGGCACTTTGCTTGATATCATCAGCCAACCAGACATCGAGCTATTAATTACTACCCCTTGAGCCCGACAATCTAGGCAGCTTTCTATCCACCTTAAAGTCCACTTATCCAATCCATGTGCTAGCAAGAATACTCTGGGCAACTGTATCAAAAGCTTTGCTAATGTCAAGGTATATCACGTCTATCGCCTTCCCCATATCTGCAGAGCCAGTTATCTCATCATAGAAAGCATTCAGGTTGGTCAGGCATGACCAGTGTTCTCTCTAAGGTGTGCACCTGTGTGGCCACGCACAAAAAATTTTAAGCTCGCTCATCTCCTTCGCAGAGCCGCACAGCAGCACTAACCTTCCTGCTGGACCTGGAAGGTGAGTGGCGTGGTTGCCCCCATGGCTCGGGCTGTGTGGTAGGGCCGCATTGGGGGCCAGCTGCTGCTGGGGCTGAGGCCACATTGGGGGGGTAGCTGCTCCAGCTGCTGCTAGTGTTGTGGCTGCATTGGGCAGCTGCTGCCAGGGATTGGGGCCATGTGGTGGGCTGGCGGGCTGCTGCTGTCGCTGGTGTTGGGACCACATTGCGGGCTGGCATGTGGCTGCTGCTGCTGGGGGTTTGGGGCCGAGACTGGAACTGGGCTGTGGTTCAGCTGCTCCTGGGCGATGGTGCTATTTTTAGTATTGCAGCCCCCGCCCCGGCCCCAGGAGCAGCTGCAGGTTATTATCTCCTGCCCCAACTAATCTTTAATTTTCCTACCAAATATCTGGGAGTCTTCTATGTATAATTTCAAACACCTCAATGCCAGTGCATAACTAAAAGTAGATAACAATGGATAAATCTGCTATAAGCTTTCCTTAAAGTATTCTCCAAGATAGATGTCTGAAAAAATGTGCATATTTCTTTTCAGTGTTCTCTATCTCCTCTTCTTTCTCTCAAGAAAATGATACTATTACAGCAGATGCTTATATAGCTTCTGACAGTTCTCATGATAGAAACAACTTAATTTCCAATAACAGACTTACTAGTCTGATGCTGTCCAGTATAGGTGGGTGGGCATTTTTGTAGAGGGAATAACTTTAATTATCCTGGACCAAGAATGGGGGGATACCCTTTAGTATTGCACTTAAAAGGGCTGTCAGAAGTTAATTCTCTGAGATTCTAGGTTCTGCTTGTAGTTAGTCTAGTCTGTTTTTAAATTCTAGGATTATAAATCTGTTGTAGAACTCAGTGTTCATACAGGTGATGTAGAAGAGGATAGTGTGAAATTCTAGACTTGGTAAAAAATGGGGAAAAAGGCATAACCTCCCTTCTTAAGAGAGCTTTTCAAATTGAAATTTGATTCACTCTTTCCTCTTTTAGTTTTGATTATTAAAAGCAGTTTCTCTTTTCTGTCATTGATGAATACTTCTCTGAACTTTGGGAGTATTACGGGGTCTTTTTTCCTTCCTCTTGCCCTTGTAAGATTGTAATAGACAATATAGAGAATTCCTCCTCTAGTGACATCTCATCTTCTTCAGGTATTCCCCCACCCCTGTTCTAATAGGTCTGCCTCATTGAAGTGCTCTCCAGTCCCTGCTACTAAACTCTGAGATCCCACATTTAAAAATGTCTCTAATGTCAAGTTTTCAATGGCTTGTATTAGTCTATTTTCTTTAGAATTAGTTTTGAAATCTGTAATATTTTATGGCCCATCTTTTGTTCCTGCATAAGAGATGTCCCTTTTATATCTCTGTGCCATTTTCCTGCTTTGCAGGTACCAGCATATGGTGGGGGAAGGTAGCTTCTACTTGTCTTCCCATGGATGGGCAGAGTGTGGGTAAATCCTTAACTCTACCTTCATCCCCAGGGCACTAGTCAGTTCAGCCATGCCAGTATGTGCTGAGAGAAAGACACTGTGCCAGGCATAGGGCTGATATAGGCACTTATCGCCACAACTGGAGAAAACTCAGACACACATTTTGACTGACTCAGATTCTTCTTCCTGCACTGCTCCAAAGGTACAGAACAGTGCGCTGTCCCATTCAAGAGGCTCGTGGAAAAGCCAGAGAGAAAATAATATTTTAATGCCAGCCCTGTGAGCAATATAAAGATATCAGTGATCAAGTATATCTACCTGCCTCTGTTTTGCTGTTAACTGAGATTTAACTTTCTCCTTATTTCATTGTATTTCCCATGTGGACTCCCTCTTCTTTCCCCTTCAGAAATTGCTCTGCTAAAGTCAGCAGTGGAGGGGGGGCTTTCCCTGTTTACAGCTTCCAGTTGTTTCCGCACTTTAAAATTCCCTCCACTATAGTGCAGCACTGAAAAGTGTTGCCTCTGTATTCCATGCTTTCTCCCACTGTCCCACCTACCCACTCCCTACACACCAGGGAACTCTTGGAGTGAGCGGAACTCTGGAAGTGCAGGGTGGGAGTTGGGAGCACAGCTGGGAGGAAAGTGTGGGAGGTTGGGGTGAAAAGGGGCACTGTGCAGAAGTTAGGGCTAAAAGGGGGCACTGCACAGCATGGGGATGTAGGAGTTGGGGAGCCCATGGATGCGGGAATGTGGGGGAGCAAGGCTGGGTGGGAGTGAGATTGGGTGCCAAACTGGGCGGTTTTCAAGGATGGGTGGGTGCAGGGTCATGCACCTTGTTAATTATCCCTTGTTTTAGTATTTTTCTTTCATAACAATTTAAATATATAATATATATTGTTAGTAACTGGTGGGTGCCATGGTGGCACACATCCGAACAAGTGCACATGACATCCATATTGGTGCACAAGACAAAACTCACTCTGCTTATGGGTGGAAAATCTTAGAGGAAACATTGGACATGAGTTGCTCTTGATGAATCCATGTTGACTATTCCTGATTCCTTGAGGATCCTCGTCATGATTTTTCCAAGGACAAAGGTGGGGCTGACTGGTCTGTAGCTCCCCAGATTCTCCTTCTTTCCTTTTTGATATTTTTGAGTTACTTGCAACTTAAAAAATTGCCAACATTTTTATAAGAATTTTTTCCACTTCAGTAGCACAATAATGGTTTGATGAGATTTTCTACAGATTTTCAAAAACACATAAAACTGAAAAAGAAAGTGCCCTAGTTTTAGAATAAATATGAAAATTGCAGCTCCAAAGGAAAAGTTTTTTTCAGCAAGTTATGAGCCTATGAAAATAGGCCAGTAATGAAGACTCTGATGTATAGTTTAGTTTAGTACAAAAAAATCGAATATATTCTTCTATGATAGATTCAATGTAAATTGCAATAATGTTTGGATTTTAAAATATGCATTAAACAGAAAATTGATTTATTATTCCATACCATCCAGCTTGAGGACAGATTTGTAGAGCACATGACATTGCTGGCATGTATTAAAAGGAATTCCTCAGTAGTCTGGATGCTATAATAAACAGTGTTGTAATCTTGTCAGATATTTATTACACACAGCTCATATAATATTTTAAAACTTTTTTAGTTAGATGAGAAATATTGCTTTTGGATCATCTAAACTGTGGCTTGATGTGCTCGATGTCTTTTTTTGAGCTAGAATTCTATATATACTAAGGACAAACAGGTTTCAAAAACAGAAAAGAAAGCAACTTCGAAGACAATACCAGCACTTACTATTATGTCATTGGGCAGTAGGTGGCAAGCTTTGCTTTTTATATTCTCTTTAAGACTTATTTACATACCAAAGAATGCCAGAATTTGAAAAGGGTGGTTTGAATTCACTGGAATATGTCATTTCTTGGCAGCACATCTTGAACCGCCTATTTTGTTCAGTGTGTATAATTGCCTTTCAGTTGAATGGTGGGGGTAGGCCGTCTCTTCCTCAAATGGCAGATGGATATGAATGGGTTCATATGAGCTCTGTGTTGTTCTTTTGTTTTCAGCAAAAGGATATTATACACAAAATAAATTAGAAACAAATGGACTGCTGTCATGGGCAATCCAAATTATTTGTTGGGTGAGACCTTCTGATATACCTCTAAACTGGTTGTGGAGCAGCAGCACCTTGGTTTCTAAAAAAAAATTTTTTTCTGCTTTATCATTCCTCCAAAACATATTTTCTGCTTTTGCCTGCTCAAGCAGAATACTTGTAATTTATAACTGGGAGTGGGGAAGAGCAAAGCATTTTGAAAATTGAGTTGAGAAGCAAAAGGACCAACACATCCAAAGATAAGCAACTTGTTGCTTGGTGCATTGTTACTCCCGAATGTACTCTACTGTGCTCACATGTTAGATCTGAAGTTGTTGAACTGAAGTGTCAGGAAACCTCCACCCAGTGATTTAGCAATAACTTTTGGTAGAAGAAAGTGGGGGTTTAGAAGATTGGTTTCAGCTGTCTTTGGGCCAAAATGTGATCTTTATCTGGGGAGGGGACGAACGTTGGGGCATATTTTGTGCCTCCCTTGATACACAGCAGAGAAACAGAGATATTTTCATGGAAGGGGTTCAGACAAAAGTGGCTTGCCACCCAGATCTGCACTGTAGAAATGGCAGAGTTCCTGGAATAAGTTAGAAGGGATCTCATAGTGGCTTCCTATGGGCTGCGCTTCAGCCCGCAATGTTGTAGCATTAAGACGTTTTGCATTGGGTTCTATGCAAGAGAGGGAGCAATAGAGTATTACATTGATCCATGCTGGTCTGGCCCTCGGGAAGTTCTCTATCCGCCTTTTTCACCTCAGTCTTTATATGCTGCTGGACTAGGCAAGAGTCAGAATCGTCCTCTGGCAACAGAGAAATTAATATTGATCTTTGTGCCTTCCACAAATGTTGAAATAGTTTTGAATTTTGCATGGTAAATAGGCTTGCCAACCCTCCAGGATTGTTCTGGAGCCTCCAAGAATTAAAGATTATTCTTTAATTAAAGATTGTCATGTGATGAAACTTCCAGGAATACGTCCAACCAAAATTGGCAGCCCTAGTGGTGTGAGTGACTTTAGCAAAATTGATGGTATTGGTAAATTAGTTCACATGAAACCCCATAACAATTGTTGGCATAGAGAGTTTTTATTTAACCATTAATTTATTTTTATTGAAACATCACATAACATAGCAATTAGCATCCGCTATGAGTGCCAGCTAACCACAGTATGTCCCTGCAACCTGGAGCCCTGCCTTTCAGAAATGGAGGGTTGTGACCTTTGATTTCCGCAGTTACTCTCTTACTAACAACATAAGCTGCTTCACAAAGCAATGCTCATTTATGGTTTTACAGCTGTTGCATCGATCCAGACCCTCAGCAAGGAGTCTCTTTCTTTAGCAGACCAGAGGCTTAGTGCTTCAGGGAATATCTTGTATACTGAAATATTTCCGCACCTCTGAACTCTAGAGGGTACTTTTTGATGGAGCAGTTAAAAGGCTTGGAGGTTCCCACACTGGATTGTCCTTTGATCTGCTTCTAAGAATGAAGGTAGAAACAGATAGATCAGGGGTCGACAACCTTTTCAAACCAAGAGCCAAACTACATCAAAATTCAGAACAAGTGGTCAACAAAGAGCCAGTATAAGAATGCCCATTTGCATGACTGAAAATATACAACTTAACGTTATTGATAATTGACATGATTAATCATAGCATAATTGAAACATTGTATTCAGACTTTATTTAATGGGACTTCTGCTACTGAATCGTTTTGCACATTTCTTTGAAGTTTACATCATAGCTGGTCAAATTCAGCTTCATGCATGCATTTAGGCTGCCAATCTTAAGCGCAAATTACCTTTGATGTGATTCAAATGAGAAAGCCTGCTTTCTCATATAAGTGGAGCCAGACATTGAAAATAATGCCAAGCTGACATTCTACATGGTGTTTGTTGTATGTGACGGGAATTTCTTTCCAAATTTGTAGATTCAGATTATCGTCGTGCTCCAATTTCTTCATGTCAGCCCATTTGTGCAGTTTTGCCAAATTCTGCACATTGTCAAGCAAAGACATTGTAAATCAGAATTCAGCTTGAGGAATTTTTCCACCCAGATATCAGACTCCTTGAAATCTGCTATTTCCATTTCCTAATCTCTGACTGAGATGCCTGGAATGACTGTCAAATCCAGTTCTTCAGTGGACACTTTGTGTGGACGAATCATAAACATAAACAGTAACAGTCAATAAAACCAGACTTGAATGCCATCAGGAACTCAGAAACAAACACGGCAAACTGCTGTAAATGAAGGCTGTTATTTGGATTCTCTTTCTGATGTGAATCACAATTTTGACTCAAATCGATACATTGTGGCTATGTCAACACTGGCACCCTTTTCCGGAAATCCTTAAAACGGAACAGTTTTCCGTTATAAGTATTTCCGGAAAAACGTGTCTACATTGGCAGGAAGCGCGTCATCATTTTCGCGATCGGGGCTTTTTTGTGGAAAAGACTACTGTGCTGGCTACACTGGCCCTTTTCCGGAACAGTTTTTCTGGAAAAGGACTTTTGCCCGAACGGGAGCAGCATAGTTTTTCCGGAAAAACACTGACAATTTTACAGTAGATCGTCATTGCTTTTCCGGAAAAGCAAGCGGCCAGTGTAGACAGCTGGCAAGTTATTCCGGAAAAGCGGCTGCTTTTCAGGAATAAGTGGCCCAGTGTAGACACAGCCTGTGTGTTGCAGAGTCAGGACTGTATTTCCTTGCCCTTATAGCTTAAGGTTCAAGCTATTCAAATGACCAGTAATGTTGACAAGATAGTAAAACTTAAGCAATGAGTCACAAACTAAAAGCTCGGTGTGTTTGACACCCTTCATATCCAAAAATGACTTAATCTCATTAATGCAGGCAGAAAAATGAGACAAAACTTTGCCACGAGATATCCAGAGAACTTTGCTGTGCTTTCATAGATCATGGTATTTGGAATCTACTTCCTCAACCAAAGACTGAAATTGACAGTGATTAAGGGGTTGGGCAAGAATCCAGTAGACAGTGCGAATGACCAGTGCCATTACATTTCTGAGTTTGGTTCCTCAAGATTGTTCACAAAGTGCCTTCTGATGCACAATGCGATGAAAGTTCAAAAGTGGGTGGTTCAGCAGTTCTGACAAAAGAGTAAGGAATCTCCTGAATTTGCCGACCTTGTTAGGTGCACCGTCTGTACACACAGACACAAGATTATCCAGCTGTATTTCTTTTTTGTTTACAAAGTTCATCTCAGTTTTAAGGAAGTCTTCGCCCCTTGTTTGATTTTTCATTGGTAATATTGCAATAATTTCTTCGTGAACAGCATTTCCACAAATATATCCTCCCAGAATACACAACTGATTAACGTCACATGTTGGTTGTCTCGTCCAAAGCAAACAAAAAATAAGTAGCTGTATTCAAATTTTGCATTTTTTCCTTGTCGATTGGATGGGTCATTTCCACATCTCTGTTGTGAACTGTTTTTACCGATAATGGTGTATCTTGAATTTTCTGTAAGATTTTGTCCTTAATGTTAAACTCATCAAATAGTTCATGACCAAGTTTTAGCATGCATTTCTCTTCACATAATCCCTGTCATTGAAAGGCTTCCCCTCTCAAATAATGCTGCATGAGCCCGCAAAATTTGCAGAGTTTAAGCTTCCCCCTTTTTGTGAGCATACCACAGCAGGCTATTTTGTCCAATGTTCATTTTTTGCTGTTGCTCCTTTCAGGCTTTTTTTCGCGTGTTACTGTAATGGTTTTTGTAGTGAATAATGTGTGTTTTGTTATGAAATGCCGTTCTGAATTCACTTTTTTTTTGGTTTGGGGACAGTCTCTCACTATAAATGAGACCATGTGGAGATTCAGACTTCTCCATGGATGCGTGGAACTCTGTCCACTCCTTTTGAAAATTTCGGTACTCGTCATCTCTCTTTCTCTCTGCCATTTTTACTGTTGGGGGTCACAGAGTTCATAGTCACTCATGATGATGGAAAGATTTCTTGACCAAACAATTAAAAAGAGACTATATACAACCCCCAAAGAGAGGAGAGGATGAATGGTTATTAAAATGAATAGCTAAAGGTGAAATAGACTAAAAAAAAAGGAGACCATCTTGACATGAGTAATTACACATTTAAAATTTTGAATTTTTCAGTTTAATTTAAAAAGTTGGTATTTTGGGAATGACAAGAGAGCCATATTTTATTCCATACTAAGCCATAGTTGTCTCTAGAGCCATAGGTTGCAGACCTCTGATACAGAGCATTCATGCCCTGTTCCTCACCCAGGGCCTCTCACAGAGCTGTGAGTTGACGAAGGGCAGCCAGGACAGAGGGAGGTCTTGGGTGGGGAATAGCTAATCCTAGTAGCAGGTTTAAAAAGGCTTCTGGAGACAGAGAGTGAAGAGGGTCTGTTTCTAGCTCTGCAAGCAGTTGTGTGCAAATCAGAGAATTCAAACCCAGAGCAATATATTTTGAAATTCCTTTATACAGCTCATCACAGGTACGGCATGGATGGGCAGGTGAAGGGAAAAGGAGAGGAAGAGGATGGGTTCCTTAAGTTGGTATCAGATAAAATCTTTCCTGCTGAGTAGAGATGTTGAGGCAGAGAAGATATACCCTAGGTGGTGCAGTAATAGAGTTCATCAGTTAAGTCACAGTGCATTCTCAACAAAGGCAATTGTAAAAAAGTAACCTAACAGAGAGCATATACTATTTATTTCTGTCAAAAACACAGAGATGTTATATACATTGGCAGCTACTGTTAATCATATGTTTTTCATTTTAAATGCTTTCAAGATATTTTTCCGTAAAACTGTTTAAAAATTGTGCATAGGAAAGTACATTATTTTTAAGAAATGGCAAAGCTTTTGACTATTTAAAAGGTGACCATAGAGACTAGCTGATGGTTCCCATTTTAAAAGATCCATGTTTTTGTTGGCTTTAATCATGTTCTGAAAATATATGTGTACTGTAAAACATTTTCAAACTATTATTCCCTAATTTAATTTTCTGTGAATAGGTGTGCCAAGATTTTTAAAGACAAAATTGTTGTTTTTTTTTCTAGTTATTTGAGAAAAAAGAAAAAAAGCACACCTTTACATTACTCCAACTGAGAAGTGTTAAAGTTAACTCTTTTTCACATTTGGAAAAAAAAAAAGTTTCCTCCTTGAAATGAGACTGTGTGTGCCAGACTTCATCTTGAAAGATTCCTCTGCCCACCAAATGATATAAAGTATGACCTTGTAAAAATTAGGGGGGTTATATACCATTGCATATAGTTACAAATTTACTATGGATCGTTTTCTTTTAATTATAGTTCACTCCTATAAAATGCAGCTAAGGAAATTATACAGTTCAATTGTGCTTGAAAATAAGGCAATTATTACGTTAAATTATCTGTTTCCTGACGGCTTTGAATTTCCTGTTGCATGTTCCTGAAAAAGATAGTTAGAAAGGTTTTGCCATCATAAAAGAATGAAACCAAAGAAAGAGTGAAAGCTGGTGCTTGTTACATACTCCTTTTTATTCTATCCTTGGTGGTCCCACAGTTGTAGATACAAAATTCTTTTGGGAATGCCTGTTAAATGTTTCTTTTACCACAAGTACAGTTCAAAGTCAGATTTTCCTTTTGATGCTGAAAGGGGTAGTTTGCCTAAAAGTCAATGTGTATAATTGTTGCCAAGTTGTTTGACATAGTGTGAATGTTGCTGTGGTTTTGTTAGGTTTGTTTCTCTTAATATTCAGAAAGTTTTAAAGTACTCCGGACTCTTAAAAAGGGATTTATATTTTATTCAACTTCCTGCTTGTACACAGTATATAATATGTACATTTTTAAAGAATTTTAGTTACAAGTCTTCTCTGAAAATGTGGAACCTATAGTACTTATACAACATATACATTAATTTCCTTTCTAATACAATTTCAGTGGCAATAAATCATTTGCCTGAAAATGTTTGCATGGTTCACACATGGTTTTTTAACCTTATACAGATATACCTGAAAGTGCATGTGGTGAGTGTCAGGATCCATTGCTGTTTTCTGTCCAATATTAAATAGTGCAGGTAAGTGGTTAACTTGGGATTGTGTTATAGGGATGTTAAACAGTTAACCGATAAGCATACTGATAAGCATGAGGCTTACAAGTATGTTTGCTGGTTAACTGGCCCTTCCTGGTGAATTCAGGTGGCAGCCAGCTGCCTGGGGCCAGAGTAGCCCCAGCCATGCAGGCGTCAGCAGGCCGGGTGGTGGGATCCCTCGTGGCCATGGTGGCACTAGCAGTGGGATGTCACTGCTGCAGCAGGACCGGCTAGCAGGCCCTACATTAAAATGGTTCACTGGCTAAGTGCTAGTGCTTGACTGGTTAGTTGTTGTAACATGCCTGTTGTGTTAACTCTGTGCAGTCCACCATTGTTATCAAGCAAATTCATCATTTTAATTTTCTCAAATTAATTACATGAGGTATAGAATAATTAGGTGTAATACCAGGAAAGATCTAAGCAGGGTCAATGTGTGAGGGAACATACAGGAGCTCATGCCTCCAGTGCCAAGGGCAGGAGGGACAAGGGGCCAGCAGCCAGTGGGGACAGAGCTTTTGAATGGCCTGGGGGACAAACAGGGATGGCCTGGTGCCAGCAGCCAGGATTTGCTCCCTCTTCCCGCCCTCCCCCGTGCTCAGCGGCCAAAACGGGGAAAAGTACAGCGATGCTGTCCTCCAGCTGCCTTGCTCAGGGAGGGACTGTGGATCGTGCTGCTTCACCAGCAGCTGGCAGAGAGGGGTGGGCCTTGTCTGTGGCGCTCCGATTCCCTCCACCACTGCTGGCAGTGCCAGACCCCTGAGCCCTGCTAATCCCCCAGACCATGTTGCTAAGCCAAGGGGACTTAGGGAAGAGGAGGGGTGGGAACTGAACAAGGGCAGGGAAGAGGTGGAGTAGTGGCCAGAAGATGCAGGGCCTAGGACAGCAAGAGGGTAGATTTCCATTGACTATTCAATTAGTCTATAATCGCGCCTCAGCCTTTGAACTGTAGCAAGAGCCCCAGAGAGGCTCTTGTACATTTCAAAAGGAAGATTCACAGGGAACATTGGGCCAGCACAGGGTCTCACTGGGGCTCTTGTACATTTCAAAAACAGAATCGCAGAAGGAGCAGTGGGAGCAGAGACTCTGCATGCACCGTTTCCTGTTGTGCCTTTATCTCCTGCGCTCTGTGGAGACGGTGCTGCGGGGAACCGGCTTTTAAGCTGGCTACCCCCAGCACAGGCTCCTGCTTCCCCCCTTGCTGCCTCTCCCTGATAGAAGCAGCGAGCAGGAAGGAAGGGAAGCGACTAATTGCATCAGTAGTCGACTAGTCTCTTAGGGTACGTCTACACTTGCTCCCTATCTTGAGATAGGGATGCAAATGCAGTGTACCGAAATTGCTAATGAAGCGTGGGATTTAAATATCCTGCGCTTAATTAGCATAATCGCGTCCGGGCGCCATTATGCTAATTAAGCACAGGATATTTAAATCCCGTTCTGCATTAGCAATTTCGGTACACTACATTTGCATCCCTATCTTGAGATACGGAGCAAGTGTAGATATATCCTTACATCCATAGTGGTGGTGCAGGGAGAAGTCACACATGGCGGTAGAGGGGGTTGTTTCTGTGTCCCTCCTCACCAGTTGCTTGTTGTTTTAAGTAAAAATGTAAAATATTTGATTTTTGCTTCCCTTTTCCCCTGTGTAGAAAGCTTACTGCACAGTTTAAACCTACTTAATTATTGGGTAATTATTTTCTCTGAAGTGGTGAAAACAGTTGTACCAGACAAGCATAAATAAAACAAAATAAGTACAAATCTGTATTTGTTAGTTTCATACAAAAACTAGTGTTAATGAAACCTCAGATTTAGAAATCAAATGTGGAAAAGTCAGAAAATTAGAATTTCAGGCCTAAAGCTCTATCTTAATTCTATCTGCTTGTCCTTAAAACATTTTCTCTTTATATTATTATAAATTACTAGCACATTTACCCAGTATTACTTGGGTCCTTAACTCAATTTTTTTTTAAATAAAAGGAAAGGATACATGGTTTGGATACATGCTTTATTTGGTTAAGGAGTGAGGAGAGGTTCAAAGCAGAGGGCTGAGAGTGACGGGAGGACATGGGTCAGGGCTGGGGAGTGAGAAGGGGCTAAGGGCATAGCCAGCAACATCCCCACACTAATCAGGAAGCTCCTCCCCCACTGCCTGCCTTTAAAAGGCACCTGGGGGTAGGAGGTGTAGGGCTGGGACAGTCCCTGAAGGGGGGGCACACCCAGCCAGCCCCTTTCACCTGTCCAATGGTTCTGTCTCTTTTCTGTATGGCTTTATGAAAACAATGCCGTTTTCCTGGCACAACCAAACCCTGACCTTACTTTAAGTTATAAGTGGAAGCTGCATACCAAATGTGGTGGTCCTAGCTCTGACTGTTTTAGGAGGAGTTCTTGGACAGACAGACACAAATTTCTCAAATATATAGTAGATTTTACAATTAATGTATTAACATAAAATGTAACTGTAATTTCTTATATGATCTTATATAGATACAGTACAATAAATATAAACCACAATTTAAAGAAGTGAGTGCATAAATGTAGAACCTAAATCCATGTTTTAAGTCTGAAATGTGCTCAGCACCCCGTAGATTCTATATTCACTTCAGTGGGAAGTGTGGAGTGGTCAGTACTTTTGTAAATCTTTCTGCTCAGATGTCTTTATCTGTCCAGGGATATTTGAACCCCCTGTACCTGCAAAACCTCAATACAGCTGCAGGTGCTTTTCTTCTACCTGCACCTTCAGATCCCGACAGTCCAGGAAAACAAAATCTTTCCAACAATCACTAGGGGCAGAGGGTCATTTCAATGTCCATCCTCCGATACATCGAATAATGAGACCCCTGCTAAGAATTTCTGATATTACAGACCAGATCTGACATAATTTGTAGACTGTGCTTGCCAGGAAAAAACAGAACAGGATGAGGAAGAAAGAGAAGAAAAAAAATCTTTCACCTTTCCCGTTTACTAGTAATAATGACTAGCATGTACTGAGGATTGAGTATTGCACAGAGAAAAAAAATCAGAAAGATATGAAGATTGAATCTGAAGATGATGATACAGAACCAGGGAAGATAGAGCTCATCATGGCTACGTTTATACTGCATGATTATTTCAGAATAAGCTATTCCAAAAGAAATACTCAAAATAGCCTATTTCGAAATAGTGCGTCTACACTTCAGGGAAGCCTGGAAATTAGTCAGAGGCAGGATCTCCTAATGTGGATGCTCTACCTTGATTTAGAGCCCCCCGGGACACTGGGGAGTAATTACTTTGAATGGCCTGGGGGAGGAGCTATTTCAAAATAGCAACAGTGGAGCATTCACACTACTGCTATTCCAAAATAGCTATTCTGGAAGAGGTGTTACTCCTTGTGGAATGAGGTATACAAACACCAAAATAAGTCGACCACTGTTTTGAAATTATTACACCTAGCTGTGTAGGTGCTCTCATAGTTATTTTGGAATAGCGATTTTATTCTGAAATAATGCTGGTGTGTAGATGTTCCTCATGAGAAGGGAGAAAGGAGACTAAAGATGACCTATCTGTCATAGAAATGTGAGGGTATGTCAACACTGCATTCCTCTTTCGAGAGAGGAATGCAAATGCAGCCGAGCGAAATTGCAAATGAAGTGCGGATTTGAATTTCCCGTGCTTAATTTGCATAATGGCGTCTGGGCACTTTTTCAAAATACCCTATTTCTAAAGAAAAAACGCAGTCTAGTTGGGGTTGTTTCGAAATAACAACCCTTCTTTCGAAATAACCCTTAAACCTCATTTTTTAAGGAGTAAGAGTTATTTCGAAAGAAGGGT
The DNA here is from genome assembly GCF_052426305.1 of Pelodiscus sinensis. Taxonomy (NCBI): domain Eukaryota; kingdom Metazoa; phylum Chordata; order Testudines; family Trionychidae; genus Pelodiscus; species Pelodiscus sinensis. Next base: position 140,789,017 of record NC_143054.1, read on the forward strand.
TTTTTTCTCTAAATAACCCATCTAGACTGCATTTTTTCTTTTAAAATAGGGTATTTCGAAAAAGCGCCCGGAAGCCATTATGCAAATGAAGCTCAGGAAACTCAAATTTGTGCTTCATTTGCAATTTCCCTTGGCTGCATTTGCATTCCTCTCTTGAAAGAGGAATGCGGTGTAGACATACCGTAAGAGTGGAAGGGAACTTGAAATGTCATCTAGTCTATCCTCCTTGAGAAGAGGCAGGATCAGGTCTATATGGATAATCCTTGACAGGTGATTGTCTCACCTGCTCTTGAAAGCCTTCTAATGACAGATTCCAGAACCTCCTTTGGAAGCTTATTTCAATGCTTAACTATCATGGTAATTAGAATTTTTTTTCTTGATGGTTTACTTCTTGTCCTGTATTCAGCAGACATAGGTAACAGTTGATCACCATCCTCTCTATATATAGATCTTAATATTTTCAGACTCTGTTATCTGCCTCAGTTTTCTTTTCTCGCTACTAAGCTTGTCCAGTTTTCTTGATCTTTCAGCAGAGGTCAGATTTTCTAAACCTTTTATCATTTTTGTTCCTCTCCTCTGGACTCTCTTCAGTTTGTCCACAGTTTTCTTAAAGTGTGACATTCAAAACTGGACCTGGTACTGCAGGTAAGGCCTCACCAGGCAGAGCAGAACAGGTATCTCATGTGTCTTCCAAAAAGCACCGCTGTTAATATGCTCCTGACTGATATTAGTCTTTTATGTAACAACATCACATTGTTGGCTTATATTCGATTTATGATCTGTTGTAACTCCTTTTCATCAGTATAATTACCCAGCTTGTTATTTCTAATGTTCTTTTTGTGCATTTTGATTGCTTCCTAATGGTACTTTGCACTTGCTGAATTGAATTTCCTCTTGCCGATTTCAGATTAATTCAGTTTGTCTCAGTTATTTTGAATTCTAGAGCTGTCCTCCTCAGATTTTAGAAGCATCCCCCATGCTATCATCCAAGTAGTTAATGAAAACATTGAATAGTACCTGATCCAGGACATAACCTTGTGGAAGCCTACTAGATAGACTTTGACAACAAACAATATTTACAAAGATTTCCTTAGTAAATGATAGGTGCTGATACAAATATGATGTTTAAAGCAGATTAGGACTTGATTTACCGTTGTTTTTATAAAAATCCTCTAAAACAGAAAAACATATTTCTTCACTCACACTCAAGATACCTCATTGTTTTTGAAGGCACAATTTCAACATCACTGATAAATTGTGAAATACCATTTGAAATGATTGGTTTCTTGATATTAGACAATTTTATTAAAAAATAAGTTGGTAGGAAAAAACAGTACATTTAATAGATTGTATTTCTTATTAAAATAATAAACACACATGTGACAAGGTGTTAATTAAAATAATACAAAGAATCGTTCAGATAATGGATTTGTACAGTAAATCTCAGCTGTTTGATTATTATTATTTTTTTTAAAACCATAGAATTATAAGAATGTCAAAGTCATGTCCTGGAAAGATAAAAGAATCCTTTAAACATCAAATTTTGGGAGTATGATTATGAGATCAAACCAAACCCTTTATCTAAATGTAGTAATTCTACAACATATGCACCAGTAATCTATTAGTAGTTGTGCTGCTATTTTGATTGATACTTCTGTGGTCAGTTTCTTACTTATTAAATAGTAGATTATTTCTAGGATTCAAGTCTGTTTTTCTTTTAGTATGTTGGGGTGTAACAAGGTGTGTGATATAATTTAATTAAGTTTAATATATTTGGGAATTCAAGCACATATGACTGTAAAATCATTCAGAAGGGGGAAAAAAAAAGACCTGTAACATACGTTTCAGTAATGAAGCATGTAAATCAAAAGAATGTGAAAAGAAGCTTCTAAAACTGAACCCTAAGGATGCAATTTCAAACACCTTACAGTCTCTCCTTTTTCTACCTTAGATTTGCTGTAATGACAGTACTTCAAGACAGAACAAAAAATGTTTATGTAATGGTGGGAAGAAAGTACCATAAAAACTAACTTACTGTTGTTCCTTTTTGTAGTCTGAAATTGAGATTGTGACCTTACATTTTATCTAAGGGTGTGTCTAGACTACAGAGTTTTGTCAACAAAAGTGGACTTTTGTCGACAAAACTATACCTGCGTCTACACTACCGCTGAGTTCTGTCGACATAGTGTTATTGCATGTAGGGTTGTATCTAGACTACAGGGTTTTGTCGACAAAGCAGCTTGCTTTGTCGACACAACTGAATGTAGTCTAGACGCTCTTTGTCGACAGAAGCTTTGTCGACAGTATCTGTTGACAAAACTTCTGTCGACATACCCTGTAGTCTAGATGTACCCTAATATACAGAAATCAAGCCAAAATGCTAGCACTGGGGAACAGGAAAGAGTAAGAAAAAAAATTCAAGTATTATAACTGCCCTTTTCAAAATATATTCTGAAAAATTTTAAACAAACTTTATGTTTTTTAGTTAACATGAACTTTTTAACAGAGAAAAAGAGAAAAAACAAAGGGAATTTTTGAAGAGAAAACATAGACATCCTTAAAACCAGAGGAATGCCTTATAGAATTTAAATTTACCTACTGCACATAGGAAAACAAGCTATTCCTAGACCTCCGGTATGCAGTCTGGGCTTTTGGTCACATTACTTTAAAAAATAGGCAAAGTGGTTTTGAATAAGAGATCCAACTTCTTCCAGACATTGTTAGTTCAGGCATATGTCAGAAATTCTTCATAGCTGCCTTCTTGCAAGCTGACATTAAACTGCAGTTAAACCTATTTTTATAATAAAGAGTTAGATCTCTTTTCACATACTTTATCCCTGTGTTGATCATGGGCTGAATTCAGGGATATAGTGTTCTTTTAAATTTGTTTGCATTTCATTGCATTCCAGGGTGATGAACATAGATTTCAGAAACTAGAATTAAGTACCAAGTAGAATCTCTACCCCTGTTTTAAAAGGAAGGGTAAAAGAAGTTGAAATATAGTGTATACAGATCACAAGGCCAAAGATGGGAAGCACTGTCTGACAAAGAGCAAAGTCCTGTGGTGAAACCCTAGTCCCGAAAGTCAGTGGGAGTTTTGCCATTAACTAGGGACAGGATTTCATCCCAGGTCTGTAGGTGACATATTGGTACATTGTAGATTGTTTTAAAGACTGTTCACTTTTTTCAGCATATTTTTGTATATTTAGCACTTTACATTTTTAAAGCATTGTACAGATATTCATATATATTTCAAGATGATGTTAGATTGAATATAATTATCTACATTTCACAAGTGCAGAAATAGAGGACCAAATTTATTCCCATTGACACACCACTGATTTTAGTTTTTGGAATTAACTTCTGTAAAAATAAATCTCTAGTGTAAATCATATACCACAAATAATCTAGTGAGATTAGTGGTAAAACTGATACAAGAACTCAGCCATGCCTGGCTGTTTGTACTTTGCTTAGTGCACTAGACCAGAGTGCTTTTCTACTTGGAGAATTAAATTATTAGAGAAATTGATTAAAATCCAGTTTAGGAAATGACACATTTTCTTTTTATACTATGTCTGTTTTTTTGCAGTTGTGTTTAGAAAGGGACATGATAGCTTATGTTTGATCAATTAAATTTTGACCATATTGTATATCCATTATATGTTTGAGAGAGTCTTGTTTGTCTGTTCAAGAATGCCTCTTAAACAGTAAAAAACTAGGACCCCTGAATCCGGTATGCAGCTTCCTCTTATCATAACTTAAAGCAAGGTCAGGGTGTGGATGTGCTAGGAAAATGGGATGTGCCCGGAATGGGATTGCGTCTCATAAAACCATACAGAAAAGAGACCATGCATCCCACCGTCTGCTGGAGCTGCAGCAGCCATGGAGAGGTGCTTCTCAACTGTCCTCAAGATGCTACTATGAGAGAGGGCTGGGGTAGTCCTCTCTCCCCAGAGCAGCCTGCATACTGAACCAATCATCCCCAGCCCCACTCTAGAGCAGTGATTGAAATGAAGCCATGTACATCTTCATTTTATTAAAAAAAAAATAATTGAGTTAAGGATCCAAGCAATGATGGGTAAGTCTTTTAGTACATTATAAAGCACTTTCAAATGTACAGCTAAAGCATCTATTGAATTAAGTGAAACTTCCCTATCTATTCTTTTCATACCATATTAATGAGCAATAGTAATCGTCCTTTATTTACATTCCCATCACAAAAATAGATGTTCCAGTTTTCAAACTGGGGGAAAAAGAAAGTGCAAACAATATGCATTTTAATATTTTGATTGCATTTCAATTTAAATCCCCACAAAGATATTTTCTTGTCAGTTAGGTGGTACATTCACTCAGTGTCAAAGGATTGTAGTTTTCAAAACCTTTTGGTAAATTTAGATAATGCCCCGACATTTATCATAGCAAGGCAGCCACATCAACATTTCTCAATTCAAAAATATATATAAGAAACAATACAATTAACATTGTTGTTATGGATTTTCACATGAAAAGCTCTTGAAGAAATTGTGCATTCAAGCCTATATGGTGTGATGACTAATGAGAGATAGCTCTAATCCTATTTGTATTGGTACAAGACCCCTGAAATAAAAAAGGTCACTTTAACAGAACTGGAGAATTGACTAGAGCGAACGCAACTAATAAAGCATTATTCAGGGTCATGGCCTGGAAAATTCCTCTGCGCTTTTTCGTATTCATTTTCTCAAGTCATTGATTTTACAAAAAAAGAGCTTAGTGAAAGCTTGACAAGAAAACGGACATTATTTTTATTTATATAAAAAAAATCAAAACCAACACACAAAAATCACTAGAACAGTATTGTTGGCTTTGTTCTATGAAGGGCCAAATCTTGCAACATGAAAAGCCCCAGTGAAGTATAACATAAGCAACATTTTTAAAAAAGTTTTTGCAGTATTAATGGAAGTAGCTTTTTCGCCTATCCTCCCAAAGTAGGGATGAAGCATACTGCTATGCTGTCATTGCTCTTAGACCTTTCACAAGCCTTTTTTAAAAAGTTCACTATTTTCTGAGAGAGGCCCCAGTCACCCAGAGAACATATGAAACCAAGTTATGGTGCACAACACCTACTCCCCGTCCTCCTCCTCCCCCCCCCCGTTTTGTGCCCAACAGAACCCTAACATAAGGTAAGGAAGGGCATCCAGGACTACAATAGCCATGGAACAACGTCTCTGCTCATCTGAGGAAGTGGGTTTTGTCCAAAAAAGCTCATGATACTAAGATGCTACAGAACTGCTCGTCGTTTTTAAAGTTATAGACTAAGACTACTACCCTTCTGTAACATTTGATTAGTGATAGAGAAATGGATTTTTAAAAAAATGTTGCTATTAAAAGAGTGAAAATTTAAAACAGAGGTTTAAAGAAATGTATACACAGAACAACAACAACAAAAAAATCAAACAAACAAACTATGCCCACATTTTAAAAGATATTTGGGCACTGCTGCACTCAGCATTGCAATACCTAATAAAAGTAGGAGCCTAAATCTCATTTTCAAAAAGGACTATTTTGTTAACATACTTAACAATGTCAGTAGATTAGTGGCTCTTTTTTACAGCAGCTATGCTGTCTTGTTATATTATGTCTGTTGGGATTTTCTGTATTTCTGTTTTCAATTTCTTTCGACAGGATTTTCTAGTGCCACATTAATGTTTACTGGTCTGTAGGTAATAGGTGAGGTTAACATCATGTCACGGAACCCGTGACTTCCAGCAACCTACATGACATTGGGGGCTCCATAGCTGACCAACTGCTGCCAGCAGCTGGGGACACTGCAGCAGCCCAGCCTCCGTGGGTGGTGTGGGACCTCCCCTCCTCCCCCACAGCTGACTAGCAATTGCAGGTGGTAACACCTTTCCTCAATTGACTGATCGCTAATGGCAGCAGAGGGACTACACTGTTGCTCAGTGCTGTCAGGAGCCTTCCCATCCCCAGCTGCTCAGTGGCCGCAAGCAGCCAGCCTGCCCCACAGCTCTCAGTCATCTCCACCAGTGGCAGTGTAAATGCAGAGCTGCTCAGCGGGGGGAAGGGCGGGTGTATCATCCAACCCCTGATGCTCCCAGCAACTGAGCAGTGGGATCCCTGCAGCTCTCAGCTGCTGGAGTGGGGGAGCAGGGTGTTGGACACGCCTCCCTTCCCATTTTGTGAGGAATGTTTTTAGTAAAAGTTAGGTACAGATCACGGTTTTTGTGATTCTTTTGTTTGTTTGTTTGTTTATTGGTAGGACTTTTGCTAAAAATAGCCATGACAGAATCATAGGACTGGAAAGGACTTCAAGAGGTCATCAAATCCAGTCCCCTGAACTTATGGCAGGACCAAGTACCATCTAGATTATCCCTGACAGGTGACTGTCTAACCTGACCTTAAAAATGTACAATGATGAAGATTCCACAACTTCTCTCAGGCAACTTAGTCCAGTGCTTAAAAATCTATCAGGAAGTTTTTCCTAATGTCCACCCTAAACCATCTCCCTTGCTGCAATTTGAGCTCATTGCTTCTTGTCCTATAAGCTGATGTTAAGGAGATTAATTTTTCTCCTTCCTCCTAACAACGTATAAGGTCCTTGAAAACTGATTTCATTTCCCGCCTTACTCTTCTCTTTTCCAGACTAAACAAACCCCAGTGATTTCAATCTTCCCTCCTAGGTCATGTTTTTAGATTATTAATATTTTTTGTTGCTTTTCTGGGGACTTTGTTGCTTTTCTGGGGACTTTCTAAAATTTGTCCACATCTTTCCTGAAATGTGGCATCCAGAAATTTGCACAATAGTTCAGTTGAGATCTAATCAGTGCAGAATAGACAAACAAATTTGTTCTTGACAAATCCATGTTGCCTATTACTTATCACCTTATTATCTTCTAGATGGTTGCAAATGGATTTCTAATTATTTTTTTCATTATCTTTCCTGTTACAGAAGTTGAGCTGATTGGTCTGTAATTCCCCGACTTGTCCTTATACTCTTTGTATAGATGGCCACTATATTTACTCTTTTTCAGTCTTCTGGAATCTCTCCCATCTTCCATGGCTTTCAGAGATAATAGCTAATGGCTCAGATATCTTCTCTGTCAGCTTCTTGAGCATTCTAGGATGCATTTGCATTTCAGGCCTTGTTGACATGAAGACATCTAACTTGTCCAAATAATTTTTAACTTGTTCTTTCCCAATTTTAGCTTCTGATCCTACCTGATTTTCACTGGCATTCACTATTGTTAGGTGTCTAGTCACCACCAACTCTTTTGGTGAAAACCAAAACAAAGCAGCCATTAAGCACCTCTGCCATTTCCACATTTTCTGTTATTGTTTTTTCTTCTTCCTTGAAAAATGGTCCTATCTTATCCTTAGTCTTCCTCTTGCTTCTAAGGAACATGGTATTCCTAAAATGTTTTCTTGTTGCCCTTTATGTCTCTAGCTAGTTTGATCTCGTTTTGTGTCTTGACCTTTTTAATTTGGCACTACATACTTGTGTTATTTGTTTAAATTCATCCTTTGTAGTTGGATCTAATTTCCATTTTTTGTAGGCCTCTTTTTCGAATCATGAACTCTATCATTTCATGATCGCTTTCACCCAAGATACCTTCTACTTTCAAAAATGCTCAACCAGTTCCTCCCTACTTGTTAAAATCAAATCTAGAATAGCTCTTCCACAATAGCTTTCTCCTCCTTCTGAAATAAAAAAAATGTCTCCAATACAGACTAAGCACTTGTTGGATATTCTGTGGTCGTCTTTGTTATTTGATCAATAGGTGTTTGGGAAGCTGAAATCTCCCAGAGCCACAAAGTCCTGTGCTTTGGATGGTTTTGTTTTTTTAAAAGCTTCCTCAACTTCTTCTTTCTTATTAGGTGGTTTGTAGCATACCCTTACCGTGACATCACCCTTGGGTTTTTTTATCCCTTTTATCCATATCCAGAGACTTTCAACAAGTTTCCTATTTCTGTCTCAGTCTAGTTGCATATATTTTTAATGTATAAGGCAATACTTTATGACTAATCATTGCCTTATTCATGGAATCACAAATGAATAGTAGTAATTGCTGGTTTTCAATTTGTGTGTGTGTGGTGTTTTCAAATACTTTCAAACTGAGGCTGCCTGCCCACTAACGTCTAACAAAGTGCTTGTTTGCAAATCAGAGTTGTTTTACACAAGGGGTGCTTTATCATAGCTTAGCTATGGGCTGCAACTTGCCAGGAGTGATACTTAATTTTCATAAAATAGAGCATGTTACAGTTTATTCACTTTTTTAGTAAAGAGGTTCAGCCCACTGAGACTACAGATCCCAATATGCAATGCTTCATCATAATCAAAACAGAATTTGATATGTTATATTTTTAAACCCAATTATTCCCTTTCAATCTTTTCCATACTGTTGTAATTTTTCCTGAAATTATTATGGCGATTCAAGCTACTTTATCTGTTTCTGTAATGTGTTATGAACAACATACATTTCTAAGGCAAAATGGTTTAATTTTTCTGTTTAATTTTCTGAATAATAATTTATAAATTGAATACATATTTTCTGAACAAATGACTTTATAAGTGGAATTTGAAAAGAAAAAAGGCTTTCAAGCTAGAAAATTGTTTTTACTTTCTTTCTTGTTTTACTGGCTGTTGCTGTTTATTGTGGGTTGTTAAACCTTGGTACGCTAAGAAAGTGTGGAAGCTCACACTTTCTAGAACTCGATAGCATTCTAGGGGGGAAAAAAGCAATTTCTACACACATCCTGGTGAAAAGGCAAAATAAACAACCCTTCCTCCTAAATTATTCCTTTATAACGTAATACCTTTTCATGGTGGTTCTTTAGCATATTTGGTCTTTGAATATTCACATTATGTGAGCATGATAATCTGCTGTTGGATTGAGGGAGGCAACAGATGATACGTTTGTAATGGATTAGAAACTCTTTGTGGAGTTGCTTACACTTGTTTTTGATCATTCATTGCCACTACAGTACTGAACATTAAGCGTATAGATGCTGTTCTTGTTTCTTAAGAATCTTTCCCCTTTTGAGGGCTAGGGAACAAATTATTGTACACAGTATGACAGCTGGCTGCAATAGTTTGATGGAGGGTAGACATACCAGGAGCTGGGAGAATGCTTTCCTGTTTCCTGAATAAACTGCCAGAGACTGCTGTCATATAGTGCAGGCACCTGAGGCTAATTAAGAGCTTGCCTGAAGGAGCAGGCTAATCAGGCACCTGCAGCTGATTAAGGTCTGCTGAGTTACTTTAAAAGGTTTCCCCTCAGGAAAGGGAGGGGGAAGGAGAAGAGTGAAGGACTGAGAGGAAGAAGCGTGTTGTTGAGACAGGGAAGCGTGTTTGTGTGAGAGTCACACAGGTACCAGAGAGAAGATACTAGGGGAGTTTGGGGAAGTGGCCCAGGGAAAAGGCTGCTGTATTGGGGCTAGAGGAAAAATCCCATCAGTGCTGCTACCTAGGGTCCCTGGGCCAGAACTCAGCACTCCCCCCACACTCCCCCCACACTAAAAGGTCTGCTTCTAGAAAGGGAAGCCAGGATTATGGAGGGGTTTCACCCCAAACCTTTGACTTTATCAATTATGAGAATGGCTCAGTAAGCTGTGACTCTGTGCTCTGAAAGAAGATAAGAGGCCTGGTGGGGGGTCACAGAAAGTCTCTAAGGCATACAATAACTGCCTAGAAGCGCAGGACCCATGGGGCATAGCTAGAGCTTTGCCACAATGGATCGTGGAAGACTCTTGGGTTACCGCTCTTCTCTTTATAAGCACTGAAACGTTCAAAATCTTACCAATATCTCAACTTTAATATATCATCTTATATATAAAACATGTAATCTCCATAAAAAGTACCGTGCTTCTTGTTTGGGTATTTATAAGTGGTTAAATCACAGCTCTATTCCAAATAGGATTTTAAACATCTTGGCTACGTCTAGACTGGCATGATTTTCTGGAAATGCTTTTAATGGAAAAGTTTTCCGTTAAAAGCATTTTTGGAACAGAGCGTCTAGATTGGCACAGTCACTTTTCTGCAAAAGCACTTTTTGCGGAAAAGCGTCCGTGCCAATCTAGAAGCGCTTTTCTGCAAAAAAAGCCCCGATCGCCATTTTCGCAATCGGGGCTTTTTTGCAGAAAACAAAGATAAGCTGTCTACACTGGCCCTTTTGCGCAAAAGGACTTTTGCCTGAACGGGAGCAGCATAGTATTCCGCAAAAAGCACTGATTTCTTACAGTAGGAAGTCAGTGCTTTTGCGGAAATTCAAGCGGCCAGTGTAGACAGCTGGCAAGTTTTTCCGGAAAAGCGGCTGATTTTCCAGAAAAACTGGCCAGTCTAGACACAGCGTTGATGTGTGCAACACTTTAACAATACTTCAGAGTGCCTGAATTTTTTTCTGTGCTGTGATGCAATTTTTAATACAAATATACATCCCTTATCTATATCAGACAGTTATTGTTACAATAGTATAACATCCCATCTGGACACTCTTATTTTGCTGTAACAGTGGCTTTCTTCACTTTAGTTTACATCCCTTCCAGATGATAGAAACTAAACCAAAAAAACTACTTTTATACTAGAAAAGTGTCCACACTGGTCTTTTTAGTGGTATAAACTGTTAGTTTAAAGTCACAGCCTACAGCAAAAAGAAAATGTTCCTGCATACACAAAGCCACAATAAGCAGTGCATGTAATTACCTTTGATTAGACCAAACTGTGTACTTTTGTTTTCTTCTGTTTTCCTGCACCATTGTCTCAGTTCATTCAGTATAATTGTAGTTCTGCAAGTGCTGGTCCCTATGTATATTCATTGAGTGCTGGGCATACCCTCAGTGTTCCCAGTGTCAGAGACCAGGACATGAGGGCTATGTCTACACTGTGCATTGCTGCAATAAGATATGCAAATGAGGTATGGGGATGAATATTGCTGCGCCTCATTTACATACCTAATGAGCCGCCATTTTGTGGCACGGGCTTTTGAGCAAGAAGGAGCTGTCTACACTGCGCCTTCTTGTGCAAAAAAACCCCTCTTGTGCAGAGCCGTTCCACTGCTTATTTTCAGGAAGAACGGCTCTGCTCAAGAGGGGTTTTTTTGCGCAAGAAGGAGCAGTGTAGACAGCTTTCTTGTGCAAAAGCCTGTGCCGCAAAAATGGCGACTCATTAGGTATGCAAATGAGGTGTGGCGATACTAATTGCCGAGTCTCATTTGCATATCTTATTGTGCAGCGATGTGCAGTGTAGACATAGCCGAGCAGTCCTGCCTAGTGATTGAAGCAGGAGTTATGGTTAGAAACTAGAGCAGGGGCCATGTCTAGTGCTTAGAACAGGAGGCAGTAGCCAGGAACTGGATCCTGGGTCAGATCTGGATTTAGAGTTCAGGAATCAGAGTTGGGAGTCAGAACTGGGGTACTTACAATGACACTAGGCTGGGGCTAAGGCAGGAGCAGGACTGGAGCAAATCTGGGAATGAGCAAGTACAAGAGTTATCACAGTCTTGGGTGAATGCTTTGAGCAGCTGCTCCTGTTGGGCTTAAGAGCTGATCTGCTGACACTTCCAATCAATCAGGTGGTGTAGCTAATCAGTGATACTACGGGGCCAGCTGCGCTTGTTAGATTGCTCACTGCAGGCCCTGATTCCTGACACTCAGGACTGGAAATTCTTTAACAGCACATGCATTCTTTGCCTCCTTGTGCTCCCATTTGAGAGCATAAAAGGCAGTGCAGATTTCTGGCCTCTCCAGTTCCTTTGTGTTGCTCAGAGTCTGGGACTGAAACCTTCTACATTTGTAGCCTTTCATCAGTGCTGCTTGATCATCAGTTCTTCTGTAAATAAATTACAAATAGTTTGTTAGGTATTTAGAGGTAGGTAGTTATTTTTAGTAGAAGTTAAAAGTTTGGGGCTTCAGGTGGGTTCCCCTCCTTATTTTTCCCAGTGTTCAGGCAAGTACTAAACTTCTTAAAGTTCCAGGTTTCAAAGCCAGCTTGGCCTGAGCCCAGGTTTTCCTGGTGAGTGACCTATATATGTATGCATGTGCTGCCTTTAGGAAACACACATCCCGTGAAGGTGTAATGCCTGTCTTCATAGACCTTATGGAACACTCTGTGAGGCCCCTTTCAGATGTTAGGGCTTCCCATTTCCCATCTACCTGATCTGAGCCTCCGCATAGGATTGCTCTGACACTAGCATCCTCCAGTTCAGAGTTGTACAGCAGGCCCAAGGACTCTGCTAAACAGAAGCAGGAAGAAGGTGGGGTAAACACCCTTACAAGAGGAGGGATAAATCACCCCATAAACTCTTCAAAAAGAAGTCTACCTCTCCTCTTCCTCTAGAACTGTCTGGAACTCTGTGCCCCGGAATGGGTGTATCAGGAGCAAACAGGGAGCAGAGACTGAAACGGATGTTAGTGGGCGATATCAGTGCTCTGAAACCATACACTGAATGGATGGGACCAACCCTGATATTGCACAGAGTCAGAACAGACCATACTCCCTCTGCATTGGTGGCACTGATCTGGCAAAGTCTTATTTCGAAGACGAAACTGGTATAATTGATCAAACCCAAGATGCGTGCCAGCACTCCTCTTATGAAACCTTGCTATGCTTTTCTTAAGGATCTGGCAGTTTACGCAGACATGAAATCTCTAATTCTCTCAGTCCCAGTTCTGCTCCAAAAGTGCCAATTTGACATTTGCCAGTCCTGAGTCTCAGCCATGAGGTGGAGGCTCCCTTACCATGTAGCTCTTGTGCATTAGTCAGGACACACAATATCATCAGCACCACCCTTACAGCCTGACAACTCCACATCTGGCCTAAATCACCAAGTAGCAGTGTAACAGTACTAGCTCCAGTCTCACAGACAGAGACAAACGCCTACAGGATCTATATAGAGCATTCTTAAAACTGAAATACCCACCCGGAGAAGTGAAAAAACAGATCAACAGAGCCAGAATAGACCCGGGGGAAAAGGCCAAACCTCACCTACAGACAACCCCCTAACCTCAAACAAATTTTTCCAGTAACCATATAACACACCTCCATCATACTCATCCAGGAACCCACCCCTGCTATCAGCCCTGGTGCCAACTCTGCCCACATATCTACAAGCGATTTTATCACTGGACCCAACCACTTCGGCCACTGCATCAGCCCTGCATATCCACTAATATGATCTATGCCAGCAATGCCCCACCACTGCCATGTATATTGGCCAAACTGGATAGTCTTTATGGGAAAGAATTAATGGACACAAATTAGATATCTGTAAAGGCAATACACAGAAACCTGTTGGAGAACACTTTAATCTGCCTTGACACGCTAAGTCACCATGTTGTTTCAGGCAAATTCCACAAGCCAAATACACAGGGAAGGGTTGAAACTTAACTTCATTTACAAGTTTATTTCTTATGCAAATGGAATGAACAGAGACACTGGCTGGCTCACACACTACTGTCCAGATGCTAATGCCTCAACCAACCAACCAACCAACCAATGGAGGAGCTAATCGTTCTTATCAGCCTCTTGTAACTACTTAAACAATCTACTCATTGTCTCTTTTTTTCCCTCCTCCTTTTCCCTTCCCTTATTTATTCTTGGATCTGGACTTTTAATACTCCACTCATCTGAAGAAGTGGGTTGTGCCCACGAAAGCTCATGTTTTGTTTGTCTTTAAGGTGCTACTAGACTAATCATTGGTGTTCTAAGTTTTTTCTACTATCAGGACTCACCCTGACAAACTGGCCAAGAGTTTTCAGCCCTGATTGGTCTTTGAAAGCCACTCAGGTTCCTTTGTGCTCTCAGGAATGGCACTGTTGGCAAAAGCCCTCTCCATACCTGATGATCCTAACCACTGACCTTACTGGGGCCCTTATTTTGTGCACCAGAATACAAGGACCTGGATATGGCTCCCAGCAATGATCACCTTCCAGAGAGTAATCACAGTTACACAGACTTGCTTTGGTCAAGGAGGAACAGAGAGTACAGACATACTGCCAGTAGTTTTTTTGGCCTCCCCAAACAAAGCAGTGATGCAAACCTGTTCCTCACTATGGAACGGTTATAGTGAGTACTAGAACCTCCTGGGGAAGATTGCTGAATCTTTTCAGATCCCAGTAGAAGAAGGTTCAGGGTACTATCACAAACTGCTAGATATATTCCAGGCTAAAGCTCCCTGTAGGGTGATGCTTTCTAGCACTGAGGCATTTCTGGACCTTGCTGAGCAGTTTGGCACATACCGATCAGTTCTGCATTGACCCCAAAGGGGGCCAAAAAGAAGTACTTCATTCTCCTCCAAAGGAGCAAAATATTTGTCTTCCCGCCATAATCCCAGTTCCTCTGGTGGCACAGGTAGTCATGGAACAAAGCAAGTGGCACCAGTCGAGGTCTGCCCCTTCACACAAAGAGGAAAAACAGACTTGATTTCTTTGGTAGAATTTTTTTTTATTGGCTAGTGTGCTATTTCTCATAGAAAATTATGTCCAAGTATGACTTCATATATTACAACAAGTTCTCACTATTCACTAACACCTTGACACAATAATGTAGGCCATCCTGGATGAGGGAAAACTGGTAGCAAGATCATCACTCTGAGGGTACATCTACACTAGCCACCTAGTTTGAACTAGGGAGGCTAATGAGGGCGACTGAAATTGCTAATGAAGCGTGGGACTTAAATATCCCATGCTTGATTAGCATATTCCCGTCCGGTCACCATTTTGGAAACTGACTAGCCAAAATAACTGCCCGCGTCTATACGTGGCAGAAAAGTGGGATTCCGAGATAAACCCCTTAGTTCGAATTAACTGTTAATCTCGGAATCCCGCTTCTCTGCCGCGTATAGATGCGGGCAGTTACTTCGGGTTAGTCAGTCTCCAAAATGGTGACCAGCCGGGAAAATGATAATCAATCACGGAATATTTAAATCCCACGCTTCATTAGCAATTTCGGTCGCCCTCATTAGCCTCCCTAGTTTGAACTAGGGGGCTAATGTAGACGTACCCTAAGTGTCTCCTGATGTAGTGGACTAGAATCATGTTCCATGGCGACCTCTGTGGTTATGAAATGGGTTCATGGTTGCAGTTCTTTGGGTTCCCTAAGGATGTACAAGTAGCAGTAGGTGATATCCCCTTTTATGGTAACCACCATTTTAGAGAAAAGATGGATGAGTAACTGCATGTTCTTAAGGATTTTCTTGTTACTCTCTGCTCTTTGGGAATATATAACCCAGAAACACATAGGAAACATTTCTGGCTTGCTCCTCATAGGTAAGTCCACCACTAGAGTCTTTGCCACCAAAAGATCTCCGAGCCCCTAAGAAAATAAACTTGGGTCAGTTTGACAGATGCTCTGGTCCACTACTCTTTCTTCTTCAGTCCCAGCTGCCTATCAAGAAAGCTTTTTGGTAGGATGATCAAAAGCCATCAATCAATATCTGTACCACCTATTTCCCCCACCCCTTTTGGAGCCGCATCAACTGTTTTCCCTGAATGTGGTGCATTATCACGTTGGCCAAATGGATCTTGGCTATTGTATCTACTGGCTATGTGCTAGAGTTCCTGTCTGCCCTCTCAAAACCTCCCTCCCCAGCCCTTTTCAGGCACTCTTTTCATAAGAAGATTCTCAAACGGAAGACTGACTCTTTACTCCAGCTGGGGCAATAGAGCCTGTATCCCCATCTCCATGGAAAGGAAAGGCTTTTATTCAAGATACTTCCTTACCCCAAAAAAGAAAGTGGTGTGGAGACTTACTTTGGATCTGAGAAAACTCAATGACTTTATAGACCCTTCAAAATTCAGGATGATCACACTGGCCTTTATATAAAACCCTACCTAAACCAAGTGTCCTTTTTTGCAACCTTCCATTTGGACATTCTCTCAGCTTACAGGAAATTTCACTGTGGGCCCAGCACTTTTAGTACTGAGTACTTCCCTTCAGCCTCCTGACAGCCCCAAAGGTACTCTCTTGTAGTGGCT
The DNA here is from genome assembly GCF_052426305.1 of Pelodiscus sinensis. Taxonomy (NCBI): domain Eukaryota; kingdom Metazoa; phylum Chordata; order Testudines; family Trionychidae; genus Pelodiscus; species Pelodiscus sinensis. The sequence continues at coordinate 140,804,983 of NC_143054.1, forward strand.
GCATACCTCTGCAGGCAAGGAAATCTAACATTTTCTTAGCTAGACAATTTACAGTTACCTAAACAGCCGAATTGGGAAGTGTGAACAGTCCTTGGTCAAATTATTTCAGGCTGTGGGACTTCAGATAAATTCAGAAGAGTCCACTTTAACACCCTCCTGCCCCACAAAGTATAGAAGTTATTGGGGCAAGTCCTGCACTGGAGCTGATGTGTCTGGCATCCGATTATCCTCTCAGCAGTACACCTGCCGGGAGTTATGAACTCCCTGGTGGATAGGTTCAGCAGGCACTTCTACAGGGATCACAAGGGGGAGTAGTTCTTCGAGTGCTTGCACCTGTTCATTTAACATAGATGTGTGTGTGCCTGTCACTTGCACCGGTGCTGGAAGTTTTTCCCTAGACAGTACTCATAGGATTCCAGCAGGTTCCCAACATCCACTGGAGCGGCACAGTCCCCAGCCCCTCCCTCCTCAGTTCCTTCTTGCTAGAACTCCGACAGAGGAGCAGATAGCTCACTGGTAGCAGAGACAATATTGATTCACCAGCAGTGTCCCCTCTAAGCTGCAGTTGACCTCAAGATGGTGGTGAACAGTGTTCCCTCTAAGCTGCAGGGCAGCACAGCTTCCCAGGTGATTAATCAACCTCGCCCAGTCAGAGGCTCTGGGCTCCATGCATGGATCATGCATTCACCTACAACCCTTCACAGATCTAATGTCTTGAACGAAGATGGGACCGAATTCCCTATCCCAGATTCTCTCTATCTGGCAGTATGATTTTTGTATGGACAGTGATTGTAGAAAGTCTTCCATCCCTGGTGGAGAGCTACACAGTGTTTACCAATCTTACTTCTATTAAGTTCCTAAATGGTATCATAAGGACATTCGCTTCAGTTTAAACCCTTGCCTTAACTGACTGTTTAGTCTTATGATCAATAACAGTGTCAGTTTGTGGAGTGTTTTCACCTTGTAAGTCTGCTCTCACTTCATTTGTATTGGCCAAGTTGTCAGATGGTTATGATTCCTTCAGAAAATTTTGCCTTCATATGTGATCACTGAGTATGAGCAAGGTGATACTTCTTTGATTACTGTAGCTTTGGATGGCCAGTGCCCATCTTGCCAAATTCTAACCTAGTCTGTTTTTTAACTGTAGAAGGGTTCTTACTCCTTTTTTATTTACTATTTTGTCTGATTGTACTTTCATACTGGCTTCTCACTATTACAGTGTCCTTCTTTTTGTCCTATATCTGTAGTACTATAATTTTATTTACTAAGTTTTTGGGAGCCTTTCACTTTTTGCCTAAAGGGGACTTTTTAATCACTTTCATTAAGATAGCTTTCTAGTATTATACAGTATTAATTTATCTGCCATCAAATTATCAAGCTTTAAATACATAGCGAAGTGACAGCATCTGTTGTGTGTACAATATCCCCAAAAGTTATACAGGCAGTCCCCGGATTACGTACAAGATATGGACTATAGGTTTGTTCTTAAGTTGAATTTGTATGTAAGTCGGAACTGGCTCCAGATTCAGCCGCTGCTGAAACTGATCAGCGGCTGACTACAGGAAGCCCTAGGAAGAGTTGCTCTGCCCCCTGCTTCCTGGAATCAACCGCTGATCAGTTTCAACAGCGGCTGAATCTGGACTCCTGGGACAGAACAGCTGGGGTGCTGCCGGGTAGGTCCCCGCAGGACCAACCCAGCAGCACCCCAGCTGCTCTACCCCAGGCGTCCCGCAACAAAAACCTGGTCTGCTGGGGGGGGGCACACTAGCTGCGCCCCTTCCCCCCCCCCCCAGCAGACCAGGGAGACCCGAGCAAAGCCGCGGAGGCGCAGAGGTCCCGCCGCCTCTGCGGCTTTGCTCGGGTCTCCCTGCTGTGCTGGGGAGTACCCCCCAGCACACCAGGGAGACCCGGAGCAGCTTTTCTCACCCCAGAGGACGCGGTGGCGGGACCGCTGCGCTCTGGGCGGTCCCGCCGCCCGCGTGCTCCGGGGCGAGAAAAGCCCCGTTCGTAAGTGCGGAGCCGACATAAGTCGGATCCGCGTAAGTCGGGGACTGCCTGTATAGAGATAAATAATAGTGATAAAACTAATATGTGCAGAGAGGGAGAGAGAGAATATTGAATTATAGAGACTGGAAAAAGATATATTTTTCAGGTCAGTGATGAGAAGTGTCAGAAAGTCCATGAGCTGGACATGGCTGCAGAATTCACACTTTGCCTCACAATCGTGCTGTGGAATCAGAACTTTAATTTAAAAAGAAAAACATATTTCTTCTCCATTATTTTTTCTGCAAAGATAGTTTACAAAATGTGAACTTAAGGCTTGTGTGCACTGCCCCTATAATTCATATTAAAAGGGTCTAAAGAGCAGTGTGCACAGAAGTGCTGCACTGTAACTCTGCCGTGTGGATGGCAGGAGCACAAAATAAAAGGCTCCTAGTCTGCATCCATGTAGTCCTTACTACCATGGGCACACAGGGGAGTTACAGCCATGGCACTTTGCTGAGCACTGCTGTTCACATCCCCGTAGTCTAAACTATGGGCAGTATAGACATATCCTGAGTCTAGCTGATGCAGTGTCTTCTGCCTGTATCTATAGTATAATAGCTCTGAATGCTGCACTAGCCCAATCCTCACAATAAATCTAAATTTTTAAGATGACAGTCCAAATGTTAATGCTGTTTCACTTTTGGTCACTTAAACAAATTAGCTGGATGTTTCTTGTATTTCACAGTTACTAACTGCCTCTCTTGCCTTCCCAACTATCAGAAGACACTGCTACTGAGTTGCTGAAAGCTGTAATTTTCCCTTAAACAACTTCAGTGATTCAGTTAGTGTTTTTCAGTACAAAAATATTAGCTCAATTGAAGATTGATAGTGGGAACACTCAAATAAATATAAGATAATATAAAATTAATAACACTGATTACTGTACTGGTTGCATCACTAATTTTCATATTTAATTTAAACTCTCCACTTCAAAACATTTAACCAAAGCTATCACCAAATTTCTAGTGTGTTCCAATACAATGATGCAAAATCCAGGAATCTTCTCACAAACGTTAAGTTCACCTTGCTGCAGGCTACCTATGGCCTTTCCATGAGGCAAAAAGCTACAAGAAGGCTATTACACATGTCAGAAGTTGCAGAGAAATAGGCTTTCATAAAATTATGTTGAAATTGGCGAGGAAGGAGATGTGTGATAGTTGCGCAAATAGGAAGGGGAGGAAAGTAGTGAGAGATTGTCTGATGTGTAGCTTCGTGAGGATGGAGTTCTATGATTACACATCTTTGTACATGTGCACAGGTCAACAACTGTATTCTGCATATTTAAGTGATTCTAGAGGCTCCAGGCTTGAGGTTTTGGAGGATCAAAGAGAAAAGTCTTAATAGTACTTAAGGAAATTACAGTACCGAGCACAGTTTCAGAGAAGATGGACTTGAGAGAGCTTTTTACATGGGAAATTTTGCAGAGGAGATAACCCAGATTTACAGCCTCCGAAAACAAAGGAAGATGATATTTCAGGGTTGAGCATGATATCAATATTACAGAAAATTGAGGTAAATCTGAGTTAAGCAGAGAGAGAAGAGGTTAAGTTGTGTTTGTGAATCCTCTTCTTGTTCAGCAAAGATGCTTCTGCCTTGAAATGTAGAGCTGAAGAAAACTGAAATAATTTTACTTGGTTTTTGACAGGTCATGTGGGTGTTTGAGGAATTAAGATGGTGTCAAAATACATATTCATATAACTGAACTCATATAACTAGTGTGCAAGGGGTAGTTATGGGTAATGTACACATTTATATTTTATAATGGCCTATTAAGAGAGCTTTTACATTACAGAACTTTAAAGTGAGTTGTGGTGAATAATGAATTTTTGTTTGTTGATGTACTTTTAGAGTTCCTTATCATTGCAGCTTATCTGCACTAAGTACCTCTATTAAAAATGCACAATATTAATTCCTTTTGTCTCGGATAAAATCTAGTTTACACTTTGTTCAAAATCTCAGTTTGTTTTTAAACTTTTGAATTAAAGGGGGCACAAAAATCTGAAACTAAAAATATCCTTTTTCTAATATGATAACTTTCAGATATTGTTTAAAGATTAATTTTCCCGGTGCTGTAACTGTGAAATTTAGCCTGGCAGAAAATATTTCAGCAGCCGCCCCTAACTTTTTCTAATGAAAATGCTAACATAATGTTTATTCTAGTACAGATATGACACAATATATATGTTGTGATATTTGAACTTTATCCCAAGGACAAGATTTCATCTGTACACTTTGGTTTAATATGCAATTTTTATGAGACTGAACAGAAGAATGGAAAGTTTTTTCTATAAATGCTACCTGTTCTTGAAGACTCCAGTGAAACAGGCCATATTTTATTAAATTAAAAGTGTTGTCTACAATATTTTAAACGCACATAAGCAGTTTGAAGGAGAAAACAGCTATCAGAGGCCAAGACGCACAAATGGCAGTATTTTTTTATTTCAATGGAAGGAAAAATATTGGCTGTATTTTCATGCTTATGAAATCCAAGGTCTGAATATTTTCTTAATTATCTATCACAAGCATTTAAGAAAGATCAAATAATCTTCTGTTATTGACTGTGCCATTTTATTTTGGGATGGGTGTGCAAGAGAGGTGAGGGTATTATTCTTTGGGGTTATAAGAAAAGATAGTTATAGCAAGTCAGTTTTCTTTGACTATTACTATCTATGGGGACTGAGCATGGAAGAATCAGACTTAAAGTAAATAACATGAATTTAGAAGAAGGGAGAATTTAGAGTGATGTTTGATTTAGTCTAGACAGGACTTTTCATGCCAAAAGTTGTTGCTTTCATGTCTGCCTGCCAGATCTGTTTGATAAAAGCAGTCCAGGAATGCTATGCACTAGAGTAAGGCAACTTTGTTTTCCATGCAGGTATTCCTCCCTTGATATTATTTCATAGCCTCATTAATATTTGAGGTATTGTATGGATGCATTGAAGGGAGAGGAAGCACAAAGAGACATCTGTTCATGTACACTTCAGCAAAGGAGTCCTATTAGTCAAATGTGTTTAAGTTAATAACCCCTTTGACAATTTATTTAGTCTTACTTGCACATATTGCACTATAATCTATGTGAAATTAAATCTGATTTCAAAAATCATCCTTGATTTATGCACGTCTTAATTTTAATCTTGCAAAATAGCAGATATTATAGTACAGTATTTAACACTTACATTGCAGTAATGCTCACAAGCTCTACTGAGCTGTTACTCTAAGTAAGTCAGTACCTGTCTCAAGGAACATAGGGTACGTCTAAACTACAACGTTAATTCGAACTAACTTAGTTCGAATTAGTTAATTCGAACTAAGCTAATTCGAACTAACGCATCTAGAACTAAAAACTAGTTCGAATTAGCGTTTTGCTAATTCGAACTAGCGCGTCCACATTAAGTGGACCCTGAAGCGGGGTTAAGGATGGCCGGAAGTAGTGCCGGCAGGGCATCAGAGGAGGACTTAGAGCGTGGAGATGCTGTCTCAGACTAGCCGAGGGCTGTGCTTAAAGGGTCCCGACCCCCACCCCGGACAGACAGTTCTCAGGTGTTCCCCGCTTGCAAAGCAGTCCTGGCTTGGAGTGCCCTGAGTGCCCACACTGGGCACATCACAGCACTCGGCCATCAGCCCGGCTGCACTTGCCGCAGGCTGCCATCTGGGGAGAGGGGGTAATTGGGGGGCTGCAGGAGAGCTTCCAATCCCAGAAGCCCGCAGAGCCAGCCCAGTCCTCCCCATCGGGGGCTCGTGCCCCATTCCTCCCTCACCTCCTTCCACTTACCCTTCCCTAGCCCCTCTTCTTGATGTACAAAATAAAGATAACGTGTCTTCCAAAATGGAATCTGTCTTTATTGAACAAAACTGGGGGAGACTGGGAAAAGGAGGTGGGAGAGGGGAAGAGAGAGGCTGGGAGAGGGGAGGGCAACTAAAATGATCAGGGGTTGGGAACAGGTCCCATATGAAGAGAGGCTAAAGAGACTGGGACTTTTCAGCTTAGAAAAGAGGAGACGGAGGGGGGACAGGATAGAGGTCTCTAAAAGCAGGAGTTGGGTGGAGACGGTGCATACAAAAAAGTTCTTCATTAGTTCCCATAAAGAAGGACTAGAGGACACCAAAGGAAAAGAATGGGTAGCAGGCTTCAAACTAGTAACAGAAAGTTGTTCTTCACAAAGCAACGAGTCAACCTGTGGAACTCCTTGCTGCCGGAGGCTGTGAAGGCTAGAACTGGAACAGAGTTTAAAGGGAAGTGAGATCAAGTGATGGAGGTTGGGTCCATGGAGTACTATTAGCCAGGGGGTAGGAGTGGTGTCCCTGCCCAAGGTTTGTGGAAGGCTGGAGAGGGATGGCACAAGACAAATGGCTTGGTCACTGTCTTCGGTCCATCCCCTCCAGGGTCCCTAGCGTTGGCCGCTGTCGGCAGACAGGCTACTGGGCTATATGGACCTTTGGTCTGACCCAGGATGGCCATTGTAAGCTCAGGGCTCAGGGTCCGGGGTCTCAGTGGACCCCCTTGATTCTCTTGCACACCTGCTCCTGGGTGGCCAGGCTGGCAGCTATCCTGCCCAAGCCGGCCACTTTCCTGTGCCTAGTGCGGAGATCGTTGACAAGGTCCACGATGTCCGCACTAGCCCAGGTGGGTGCCCGCCTCTTGTGGTCCCGGGCAAGCTCCCGGGAGCCGCCAGCCTGGTCCCGGGAAGAGGGGGAGTGCTGGGGGGCATCGGGTGGGTGGCTCGATCCGTGCCAGATGCAGGGTCTGCTGGCTGGGTGCTGGCAGGCTTGCACCTGGCACGGGCACCGTAGCCAGCCCGTGCCCCTTTATGGGGTCCAGGGCCAGGAGGGGGGCAGTAGAGTTTCCCTGGTGTTGGCCAGCTACACACCCCTTAATTCGAACTAGCTAGTTCGAACTAGGCTTAATCCTCGTGGAATGAGGATTACCTAGTTCGAACTAAGCGCTCCGTTAGTTTGAATTAAATTCGAACTAACGGAGCGCTAATGTAGCGCCTATGAAAGTTAGTTCGAACTAACATCCGTTAGTTCGAACTAACTTTGTAGTGTAGACATACCCTTAGAGAAGACAGCCAGTGTTTTAAAGATGGGAGCAGGGAGAGTAGGAAACAAATAAAGCAGATACCATTTTTATATACATAAATACTTAACAGAAGAGCTGGTTATCTTCAGCCATCACTTAACTTTTCTTTTGCTAATTGGTTGATTTCTCACAGGTGTCATGGTACATTAATTTTGAGGAGGGCTTTGTTTAGAGGCAATAAACAAATGAAAGACTTCAGAGTTTGTGAGTAGGAAGACTGTGTGTCAGTGTGGATCCCACTGTTAGGTGTGCATTAAGAGTGCTAACAGGTACTTTAGCACCGTAAGACTCCCGTGTGTGCTGCCACTTCTGGCCTCGCATGGGCTGAGAGCTGGCAGAACCTCAAGGGGCCGGAAGTAGCCAGACAGGAGCAGCCCTCGCCCTGTGGTAGTGGCGGTGGAAGCGCTCCAGCCCAGCTGCGCATCCCCTGCCAAAATCCCCTCATTTAATCAGTTACCTGGTTAAACTTAACATTTAACCAGTTACATAATTAAATGGGATTTCACATCCCTAGTGTCCATGCACCTCATGTACACAAGGTTGGATTTTTTTTTTTAATAGCAGTGTTCACTGGGGCTGTGCATGCCCCCTACACCACCTAATGCTCGCATATAAAAGAAGAAAGTATGGAGCAGCTGCCATCCTGGCTCAGTTTCCTCTTCTCATGCCTGGCAGTAAGAATGAACCGCAGCGAGTGTTTAACTTGCCATTTCTACCAAGTTTCAAACTCACTCTTTCTCAACTAGTTTAAAGAAGAAATTCAGGTCTAGGATAGGATGTGTTACTAGAAGTGGAAGGAACAGCATGCAGTAAGATCCAGTGAGAGAAGTAAAATTGAAATGGCTGCTACAGAGCCGGTGCAACTCCATGTAACTGCCCACCAGTCCTGAGAATCAGGGTGTATGCTGAATACATTAATCTGAGCTATATAGGAAGGCCACAGGTGCATAAATTAGAGGATGAGCAAAAGATTGCTCTTCTGTGAACGGTGAGAGGTACAGAAGCCCTTGATGTGTACAACACATTCCATACAGAGATGGTGGGGGAAAGAGAGGTAAAGAAAGCTTTTGCAGATATAATGAAAATGTTTGAGGTGCATTGTGTTCCTAGCACAGTATTATTTGACAGAGAGAGCTGTTTGTTATGGACTTAAAACTAAAAAGTTAGACATGTGAGTATGGAATATTAAAGCTCTCTGATTAAAGACCAGATTGTCCTGGGGTATAACAATATATGCATTTGTCAGTAGTTATTAAAGATAGATAGATAAAGAAGAGAGGACAATATGTATATGCCAACCAGCAAAAACCACCAATAAAAAGCCTAGAGAAAGGCACAGAGCATTTGACTATGAGAACACCAGCTAAACCAGCCAGGGAAAAGTTAACAGAAATTAAATTGGCCAAGGACCAAAACATGGAAAGCAAGAAACAATTCCAGGAATGTGGCAACCATCGTCAGTAAAGGAAATGCCCTACATTCTGTCAAAAATGTAGAAATAGTTATAATGGTTGGGTTCATGCTAAAAAGTTCAGAGAAAGCAAAAATAAAAGTGCATATATTAAGTGCAAAAAGGTTTCAAGTAAAAAGCAAGAGCTGTATTTAAACACAATGGAGGAGGCTGAAAATGCAAAAGATTGACTAATTAAAATGTGAACAAATGATAGACACTGGGGCACAAGTAAACATAATAGCAGAAACTGAAATAGAGAGACACGAGGTGCACATAAAAGCGGAAGAGGCAAAAGTGTCTGTGAAAGACCATAATGGAGCAACAATTCCACTACATTTAAGTATAAAAAGAAATTAATAAAACAAGAGTTTGATGTGGTACACAAAGGCAGTCTCCAGTCTTGGGTTTACACATGCTTGTGATGCTTACAGGATGTATACCAGAGAGAGACAACATAGAACCAGATATGAAATTATAAATAGCATATGAAGATGTAATCACAGGAAATGGGTACATACCAGTAACGTGTAAGTCACAATTAAGAAAAGATGCAGAATCTGTGGTCCACACAACATGAAAATCTTCATAAACACGAAGAGGCTAAAACTGCAAAACATAACAGCAAATGGTATAATTCAGATAATATAAAAACTAGTCAGGTGGATTCACTCCTTAGTTATAGGAGGTGAGGAAAGGAAGTGAGCTATGGCTGTGTATGAACCCTATGGAGTTAAACAAAAAGAGAACGCTTCCACATGCCCACAAAATGTGAACAGTTGTCTGATGTGGCACAAGGAAATTGCTTCAGTAAATTAGGTGTCAGCTGGATTTTGGCAGATCCCCTGGGACACTGAGTGCTGTAAGAGCTGCACTGTCAGTGCACCATTTGGCAAATACTACTACTTTAGACTGCTTTTTGGAATGGTTGATTCCAGAAGTATTTCACTACACAATTAATCCAGATGCTGGCATCCTAGCAGGCATGAAAGTGCACACTAGTGACATAATAATTTGGGGCGATACCACTATTGGCTATTTGGGAAAGACAAGATGGATGAGGTAATATATTTTATTGGACCAACTTCTTATGAGCTCTGTTTAGTTTGAAAACTTGTCTCTTTCACCAGCAGAAGTTGGTCCAATGCAAGATATTACCTCACCCACCTTGTCTCACTAATATCCTGGGTCTGATATGACTACAACACTGCAAACATTGACCATTTGGAATGACTGAAGAGAAATAACCTTAAAATGAAAAAGTCAAATGTCAATTTCAAAATAAGAGTTGGCATAGAGAAAGACCTCCAAAGGACTCTTACCTGATGAATCAAAATTTCATGTAAAAATAAACATGTAGAGACCTGAAGATAAAAAGGGTATTCAAAGGCTGAAGGCACGTTGAATTTCGTCAGCGAACTCATACCTCACTATTCAGTTCTCACAACTCATCTAAGACATTGAATGGGAATGGATATCAGGTCTTGAAAGAGTTCTGTAATTTTAAAGGACATTCTGTTATCCAAGTTTTAAGCCACTTAAAGACATCAAACAGCTGCCTCCAAAAGAGTGTTGAGATAGCTGATCATTTACCTGACACTGTTATGATACTATCAGTGTCATATGCATGTAGGGCTGTGACAGCCATACAGAATAGATGCATATACTAATTGTCAAAGTGACACTAGGTCTGGAATATGGGTATATGGTATTTCACAACTTTCTGGTTGTGGCATCAGTGCAGAAACTGATCACAAACCAGTGATTGCAATACACAAAAAGGGACTTGGAGAAGTACACCAAAGATGCCGTAACTACTTTTATAAATACAGAAGTATGGTGTGAATCTAGAGTTCCTCCCTGCATCTCACTTAGTAATGGCAGACATTTCCTCAAGAGCATGTGGTTCATCTGACAGTGCACAGCTTAATATCTGGATGAAGCACTTCTGTATATGTGGTACAGAAGATTCTCAGTAAAAAGAACTGGTGATATTGCCTAAAAAGTAGGAAAATATTCAGCAAAGTAGGAATTTAAATGTGTAACCTGTAAGACATACTTGCCTGGTTATAATGGACCTACTTACCTCTTTCCCAGGAATAGTCATGTTTGAAAATACCACCAGAGCAGCAACAGTTGCAGGCACATTAAATCTGTTTTTGCATGTCCTAGAATTCCAAAATCAGTAATAATGGACAACAGACCACAGTTCGAAAATTGGGAATGCTGGATTTTGCTAAAATGTACAACATCCATTGTACAACATCTAGTCCCAGATACTTTAAAGACAATGGAATAGGAACGGAAAGGGATCTAGGGGTCATAGTGGACCACAAGTTGAATATGAGTCAACAGTGTGATGCTGTTGCAAAAAAAGCAAATCTGATTCTAGGTTGTATCAACAGGTGTGTTGTAAGCAAAACTCATGAAGTCATTCTACCGCTCTACTCTGCACTAGTTAGGCCTCAGCTGGAGTACTGTGTCCAGTTCTGGGCGCCACATTTCAAGAAAGATGTGGAGAAATTGGAAAGAGTACAGAGAAGAGCGACAAGAATGATTAAAGGTCTAGAGAACATGACCTATGAAGCCAGGCTTCATGAACTGGGCTTCTTTAGTTTGGAAAAAAGAAGATTAAAGGGGGACATGATAGCAGTTTTCAAATATCTAAAAGGGTGTCACAAGGAGGAAGGAGAAAATTTGTTTCTCTTCATTTCTGAGGACAGGACAAGGAGTAATGGGCTTAAAGTGCAGCAAGGGAGGTTTAGATTGGACATTAGGAAAAAATTCCTAACTGTCAGGGTGGTCAAATATTGGAATAAATTGCCAAGGGAGGTGGTAGAATCTCCCTCTCTGGAGATATTTAAGGACAGGTTAGATAGACATCTGTCGGGGATGGTGTAGACGGAGCTTGGTCCTGCCTTGAGGGAGGGGGCTGGACTCGATGACCTCTCGAGGTCCCTTCCAGTCCTATGATTCTATGAACTGAATGTGGCATATGTATAGGGGAGAACTTGCTCAAAAAAGCGAAACAAGGTCAATCTTTAGCAGTATTCAGTTATAGAGCTACATGGCTGAAGTGTGGAAATGTATTTACTGAACTTACAACAGATGTAAAAATACTTTATTATAAGATGTGGGACAAAAAGAGGAAGAGTAATGGCGAGGAAATGAGTGGGGAAAGTACATTTAATAAAGGAGCAAAGTTGCTTCCACAGTTAAAAAAATAAAGACTTGATGAAAACTTGGTAAGATGGGCACTGCTCATTATTCAAAGCTACAGTGATCCAAGAAGTTTCACCTCGCTCATGATCAGTGATGGCAAATTTTTCTGAAGGAATTATAACCATTTGGTGACTTGGGCAACACAAACTAAATGGGAGAACAGATATACAAGGTGAAAACATTTCATAAATTGACCTTATTATTGACCATGAGACTGAGTCAGTTAAGACAAAGCATACATCTACACATGGCCAACCTCTCTATAAGAGATTTCAGAAGAACATGGTAGTTTGCAGACTCCACCTGAAGTTTACTCCTAAGGCTGTCTCGGATTTTATCTCAATAAATAAATCAACTTATCAGTTTTCTTCTGGGAGCCACACACAACAAAGGGAGAAAATAAATCACACATATTATAAGTAGCCAGGACTTCGCTTATTGCGGCTCTTGCCTCATTTGTTTATAGCCATTGCTGCGTGTTGTGAATAAATGTCTTAACCTTTACAAAGAATTTCAAAGTAGTTAAGATAGTTTTCTGTGCTGTATTGCCGGCTGCCAGCTGCAGTTCTCCCACAAAAATTCAAAGGGGTACTAGCAACTTCCTCTACCTGCTTCAAGAATGTGTCATTATCAGGGATCTGTAAAGTGGTGATGTGAAATAACCCACTGACCTTTATAGGACACTGCAACTGGGATTGTGGATGAGATGACCAGGTTGATAAAATAATGCTGTTTGGTAGAAGGAGGGAATAATTTTGTAGTGGAAGAAGTCCAAAGTGTATGAGAGATGCTGCCTAATTGTGCAGCAATGCGGGAGCAGTAAAAGGGGAAGCAAGCCAGGGTTAGGAAATGGAGAGACATACACGGTGAAGAAGAAGGGCAAAAAAGTTAAAGGTGGAAGAGAGAAGAATGAAGGAAGTTGGCTTTCTAATCAGAGGAGCAGGGTGAATAGAGTAGAGGGAACTGAAAGCAGGGCCCTCTTCATCAATCAGGGTTCACCTCATGGCTATTTCTGCTTTTCACTTGGGCTCCTGGGGCACGATGCTCTTTGCGCACCAAGAGGTCCATCAGTTTCTGAAGAGGCTGGGCAGGCTTTACCCACATGTCCGACAACCTGTCCCCCAGTGGGACGTTAACTTGGTCCAGACAGGGCCCCCCTTCGAGCCTATGGCAACGTGTTCACTATTACACATCTTAGAAGGTGTTGTTCCTTGTGGTTATTACGTTGGGTGTCAGAGTTAAGGCCCCTTACCTTAGACCCCCCCCATGCAGTCTTTTTCAAGGATAAGGTCAGGCTACACCCCCATCTTTCCTTCCTGCGAAAGGTGGTATCTCAATTTCATGTGTCTCAGGATATTTTTCTCCCATTTTTTTACCCCAAGTCCCATGGTTCTAGTAAAGAACTGGCTTTACACACTCTAGGGGTGTTTCTAGACTACTGAGTTTTGTCGACAAAAGTCCACTTTGTCAACAAAACTATACCAGCGTCTACACTACCGCTGAGTTCTGTCGACATTATGTCGACAGAACTCAGCAGTTTTGTCGACGCTGGTATACCTCATTTTATGAGGCATAACACCTTCTGTCGACAGAGTTCTGTCGACAGAAGGTGTTATTACCTGTAGGGTTGCGTCTAGACTACAGGGTTCTGTCGACAAAGCAGCTTGCTTTGTCGACAGAACTCAATGTGTCTGGACGCTCTTTGTCAACAGAAGTTTTGTCGACAGAAACCCGGTAGTCTAGACGTACCCAAGATGTTAGGAGAGCATTGGCTTGTTTTTTAGACAGGACATAACCCTTTCATATGTCCTCATAGTTGTTTGTGGTAATTGCGGAGAGGCTCAAGGGCCAGCCAGTCTCTGCCCAGAGAATTTCTTCATGGAAAATTTCCTGCATCAAGGAGTGCTATAGTCCTGCTGGAGTCCCAGCCCCTCTTCTCATGGCCCACTCCAGGGTGCAGGCCTCCTCTATGGCCTTTGTGGCTCAGATCCCTATTTCAGATCCCTGTTTTGAACACCTGTAGGGCTGCCACATAGTTTTCAATTCATACCTTTCCCAACCATTATGCTCTGGCTCACCTCGCTAGGGAGGAGGCAGCTCTTGATAGTGCTGTCTTCCACTCGGTTGAAGATTAGAACTCCAATCCCACCTCCTGGGGCTTCTCCTTTGGAGTCACCTACATAGAATGGATGTGAACAATCACTCAAAGAAGAAAAAACGGTTACTTAACTTTCATAACTGTTGTTCTTTGAGATGTGTTGTTGTTTTCACTATTAATCCATATTAAAAAGTAGGGCTCGCTGAATAAGTTTCTTTCATATTGCCACTGGACTAGTCACCATGGGTCAGATTTGACCTGGTTTAAGTAAAAAGGTGCATTAAAGAGGATAAAAATGTATAAGTGATTGTAAAACCAAATACTTTAGCTCATAAGTCAATCATTAACTGACCAAGGAAGAAAGTTCCCTAACAAGCAAGTTTATTTCATTATGTTTACTACAGTATTTCTTGTATCTTCAGATGAAGTACTTGGTACCAGCCATTGCAGGAAACAAGAGAATGACCTAAATGCATTTCTGCTTGTCTGATCCACTCTGGAAATTTTGTGTTTTTAATAAAATTGTGTTCTGACTTGGAGTTCTGAGGAGAGATTCCCCCTACCTACATATAGTTTTGGTAATCTGTTAAATGATGTCAGTACTTATTAGGATATGGGATAAGGTTGAATTGAGAGACACAACTTCAACCACGTTAATTGTGTAGCTGAAGCTGAAGTACCTTAAATCGACTTTTGGCACTGTCCACGCTGCAGGAAATCAAAGGGAGAACATGCTCCCTTTAACTTCCCTTACTCCTCATGGAAGCAGGACTATCGGCATTGACCAGAGCACCCCTCTCAGTCTTCACTAGTGTCTTCACTAGACCCACTAATTCGAACCCTGGAAGATCGACAACAGCACCTTTGATCTTCTGTGTAGTGTTGACATATGCTACAAGTTTCGTAGATATCCTTTGACTGACAAGGCCAGGCGAATGCTCGAGGCATGATCAAGTGGAAAGTATTGAAACTCAGTTGCTGTATTTCTAAGCCAAAGGCTTTCATCCAATAAGCTTTCCAAACTTTATTTTGAGACCTAACATGAACACGAATGTGTGATCAATAGTTTTTTCTTCTTTTCTCTCTCTGTCTTTTACTGTAATGTGTATTTATTTTAGTGTTGCCTCGATCAATTTATTAATTTAATCTTTTTGTTTCCATCAAACAGAATGATACCCCTTTCATCTCAGACTTTGATGATGAATCTTCATCATGGCCAGACACAAGAATATGGGTTCAAACCCAAATATTATCCAACAAAGAAAGTGATTTCAGGAGAACAATCTGCTGATGGTACTTTGCCTCTAAGAATGGGCCAGGATCAACTCGCATCACCTTTCCATTGTGAGTAAAACTGTAACCAAATAGCATAGAGAAAATGTAGTTTCAAATGTTGGAAATATTTTGGTATGACGTCTGGATAGTGCTAACATGTCAAAACAGATAAGTCAGAATAATAAAGAATAAGATAATTTGCATGCAAGCAAGACATTCTACATTTAGTATGACTTCCTGTTCATAAAAAAAAAATTGAATCGGACTCACCTCTGGAATTATGTAATACTATTTCTATTATCATGGCTTCTTCTCAGATAAATAAATGCTCTGTGAATTCTGCTAGATTTTGATATAATAGAGTATAGCCAATATAAACGGTGAGGTCCATTCCTGCACTCAGGATTGCATTCTCATCAGTGATTTTTTAATGTTTAATTTATTACATGTTTATAGACTTTTGCACAGTAAGGAGAGTTTCTAGTTCATGGTTGTATAGGTGCCCAACTTTTTGCCTTGGCTCACATCCCATCATATAGTCAGCTCAAGGACAAGTTCTGTCTTAAAGGTTGGAGAATGTGATGAATAATGCATTAGGCATTACAAAGTGTCTGCTGTCTTGAGCTGAAGAAATGTTCCTTGAGTTAAAAGGTCATATAGTCTATTTGAGGAAGTAAGGTCCTTATCTTCTATTCCCCACAAACTTCCTCTGCCTAAACTTGACTTCATTATATGTTGTGTATTGTGGTAGAGAAAAACTATTTCTGCCATGAATTTAGAAAGATAAGAGCCTTATACCAGTGAGAGGAGTTGAAAAGCTGTGAATATAGATTCTGAATGCAGATCTGTTTATTTAGCTACTCTGTAATTCCATTTTAGTTTGTTTAGATATTTATATTTAGATGCAAACAAAAGCCTATCTACAGTTTTGGATGCACTTACAGTTAATTAAAATTTCAAGTCACACAAGAGTAACTACCCATTTTAAACAACAAAACTGAAATTAACATAACCAAATCATAATTTTAAGTGATAAAATAAACTACCCACAAAACCTTTCCTCGCTGTGCCTACAGCAAAGACTGAACTTCAAGGCAGTTGGCAGTCTGCCCTTTCAAAGGGAGGTGTTAACAATCTCCAGCAGTAATGGACCCAGTCTTTCCTTGCTGGTCTTTATCAATATGCAAGAAACCCAGAGTTAACACCAAACAAATCAGCTGTCTGAGATTTTTCAGATGCTATTATGTGGAGGAAAATTACTGTTTATTTGATTCCTTTGTGGCTGAATAATAATTAATAATACATAGCAAAATTATTCTGAAACTACTGCATGAATACTCTGTGTTAGTATATATGTAAATGGCTAATAGATAAGATGTTAGTAGATGGCAACCAAGAATATGGAGTATAATACATGCATAGAGCCAGTAAAATTTCTTGTGCTCTGCAAATGGCTTCCTCCGTGAAGCTCTTTACTTCTCCTCTTAATATCAACTGGCAATCCTAGCAAACAGCACTTCCTGTATCAATACCCTAGCTGTCTTCCCTCTCACTTCATTTGTTGCATGTCTTCCATAAAGTGGAGTGACCTGTGAGAGCAATGCTGGAAAAAAAAGGATGCCTAATAGAAAGCTCACTGATGGTGAAGGCAAAAGGGTGTTATAAAGGCCTATGAAATCTCTGAAAGAATGGCCTATTTGAGCAAACAACTTTCTCTCTGAGCCCACTGGAAACCCTCTGGAACTATTAATCTTTGGAGCTTGATAAGTAAAATAGGTCACCTAGCCTGACAAGATGCATCATGAAGTAAATGTAATTCCAATTCCCTATTCTCCAATCCCAACACAGATCCAGAATGTGACCAGCTGCATGAGTTGGCTTCTAAATTATAGAGTGGATTCTGAGCTCAGAAAACTGCTGCATCTTTCAAAATGTGATATCTTAAGAAAAAAATAATTAAATTACTTGACTGTAGCAATTTAGTTAAGTAGACGTGTTTTGTAGGAGTTCTACTTAATTAAATCACTTGGAGGAATAACGTTGGCAATATGGTAAACATTCAGTTGACCAAGAAGGCATAGGGTGAGGTCCGATAAGTAACCATAAAAATACCCAAACTTTTCTCTCAACTTAAATTTTTGAAATCTGTTGCTAGATATGATTTAAAAGAAAACCTCTACCTATCTTTAAATAACTTTTTAAAATATAAGATAAAATAATAGCCAGATAAATGTGAGCTGCGGCTATACAGGAATTCAAATGTAACAATAGAGTGTCAAACAAATGATTCTGTGAGTAAAAACTAATTCTCATAATTTCTGCTTTCATTTTGAAAGCATAGACACCTGCTACTTTGGTTGAAAGCCAATAAATGTGGGAAGGGTAGGGTAAATCTTTTGGATGCAATTTAGTCTGCTGATTATATATATCTCCTTCTTGTGTGGTATAAATTGTTCTTTCCAAAAGAGTTTGACACCACAAAGAAAGTCTATTTTTCATCTTGATCAGTTCTACTAACAGGGTACAAGTTCACTCTGGAATAGTTTGAAATTCTGTCTGAATTGCATCCAGTACAAATCGTGTCTACTTCATTTGCTTATACATGTAAATTTCATAAGATGCTTACATTTCATAAAATGTATTTGTTTCAACCATGTATGATCTTGATAACGGTCATATCAAAGAATAATGAAGGAAACCAAATATTTTATTTCAGGTGGTAGTTAATATTAAATTCCATTTTGGACACAGTTTTTGGCTGAAAATATTTTTTTCCTTTTACATTTGCAGCACTGATGTCAAGAAAATTACAGTTGTTTTTCCTGCATTTTGTCTGGTTTAAAAGTGTTTTTCTGAGATTATCTAATTTTTAAATATTTATTTTCTTTTGAGACACATTTTAATGTTGATCAGAAACTAGAATTACCTCAGTTTTCAATAGTTAAAGCATATTTTGCTGATCTTTAGTGTCCTATACTGATTTGATTTCTATTAACTCCTTAGGTAGTTCCATTCCAGCACTGTTGGCATCTGAAGTCAAATTGGCATAACATTTTATAAATCCTAAATTATTGCAGTATAAGACACACTTTAGAGACAAATTTGCCTTTTGCCATAGTCAGCTTGAGAGAGGCAAGGAGAGGGGCATCTAAGGAGTAGAACAGGGCTATTTAATACGCAGTCTATGGGCCATATGCGGCCCGCGGTGCGGTATGGGTTGATATATGTTTTAGTAGTTAAATTCCTGGACTGTTGTGAAGCCAAAACAAAAAAAGTAGTCAATATAATGGTTTTCTGTTGATATGCATTTTAGTAGTTAAATTCCTGGACTGTCAATTGCTCATTTAAAGTGTTGTCATATGGGTGGAAATAGGGTAAATATTAAATTTTATTAATATCAGCAGAACTGACTTAAATAGGGCCTGTGTGTTGTGTAGTCTTGCCTTAATTTTTGTATTCATGCCCATCAGTGTTAAATAAGCTATTTGCATATAGACCCACTCCCCGAGTTACGACCATCCGCACTTACGACCAAAGCGGTTGTAAATGCGGATCCGAGTTACGAATGGTGATCCGCACTTACGAACAGCACGGTCGCCATGTAACTCTATGGGATCCGAGTTACGAACACTTCGAGTTACGGACCAAGTGTTGGTCCATAACTTGTTCGTAACTTGTGGAGCGGCTGTATATTTGCATATATATGCAACCACACTTGCGTTGGTTTCAGCCCTTGTCATGTGCAATGAGTATCATTGTGGCCCCTGCGGCTTCCAAAGTTGAGTAGCCCTGGAGTAGAACTACCAATTCTATTCCTGAGGCAGTTGCCCATGTTGGCAAACCTGAAATTAATTGACAAAGATGTCTGATCTCTCAGACCAGTGCTATCAGGAGTAAATAGGGGAAAAATCCAGTTGGCAGAATGGATTGTGGGGTAAGTATAGCACCCATGACATCTCTACCCAGGTTGGCTGACAGAAGCACCTGCAGCTGCCTCACGGCTCCACCTTCCTTAAAGAAGCAATGTAAAATGGGCATTGTTCTTGGATTTTGACCTTAGGGCCATATCTGTCCAGCTGCGCATGACCAGTTTCAGTAAAATAGTTAAGTAACCCACAGATATAAAATGAGCCATATTGAATAATTTTTCACAACATTTTATGAGCATTTCCTGGTGGAATATTTGGCCCTTAATATCTCTGAACTGGAGGTGTTTGGTTTGGTTTTCCACTTTTAGAACGTACAGTATTCTACATTTTATGAAAGAGTTCAAAGAATGAAACAGGTGACTTTTTAGTGGTTGCTGCTGCATTTGGAACCATACTAAAACCTTAAAAAAACCCTTCTAAATTCTGCGTAAGAGTTCTCTGAATGCCATGCCAATGGAGTTTAAACATTCAGTGAGCTCTCAATATAATGCTGCTTGTATGTTAAACGTTAGTGAGACATGAACTGCTGGGTTCCCCTCTATTGACCCTTCCAGGACCCAGAATGTGAACGGAGCTGTGCTTCATCTTTCCTCTGAGATAAAAACCGTTCTCCTGAACCAACCAATGCGATTAGTTCTAAAGTTCAAGTGATGACACTGTATGCCAGTGGTCCCCAACCTTTTGGGGCTGCTGGGCGCCCGGGGGCGGAGCTGCTCATGCGCTGCGCGTCCGGGAGCGGGGCTGCTCACGGGCCACATGCCCAGGGGCGGAGCCACGCATGTGCCGTGTGCCCGGGGGCAGCACTGGCATGTGCCACGATCCCGGGCAGGGGCCGCCCATGCGCCTGGGCTGGCATCGGCATGTGCCGCGACCCCGCACAGGGGCTGCCCGTGCGCCCGGGGCCGGCATTGGCATGTGCCGTGACCCTGGGCAGGGGCCGCTCATGTGCCCGGGGCCGGCACCGGCATGTGCCCTCGGGCACCGTGTTGGGGACCACTGCTATATGCTGAAAGTCCACAGTTCAGTTCCTGCTGATGATGTGTGATGGAATGATTGTTACAAATGCACACAGCAGAACTTATTTTTATCCTTTCTCCTTTAAAGAAATCTAGTAAATTACATTAAAAAACCCTATCTTAAAAGAACATTATGTTGCAAAATCAAGTACTCAAAAGTAGGAAATTCCAGATTTAAGGCTGCCTACATTGCTTTAATTTGTCCCCTAGTGTATGCATTATAGTGAAATCTTTAATTATACTATCACATATTTTTTCTGCAGGTCCCTGTCCTTATTCAGTGCAAAGGATACATAAGGAGGCAGAATTAAAGTTTCTTAGTCAACTATAAATCTTTCATTTCCTAACTTTCAACTTTACAAGCTAAATAATACCATTTAACATATTTTGGAGTAATTATATATACTTAAACAAAATGACCTTATTAGAATACTGTAGTTTGAAGTCATCCTACTGTAAGACAGCTCCCTTGCTTTCTTCTCGCTAATCAATAATATACTTAAATTATTGCAAATTAAACCATCAGTGTCTCTAGGCACAAGAAGCAAATAGGGCGCAGTCAGAATCCAGGAGTTTAGAGCCACCTCAAACAAATATATATAATTGATGGTGAGCTAATTGGCACCTTACCTAGAAAGGGGACACAAATATGATTCAGCACCAATAGGGGCACTGTAGAAATACCCACTGGATTTTATCAGTCTTTGGAGGCTAGATAGAAATAGATCAGCATGGGTTTTGATACAGCTAATGAGGGGAAATAGCTTCCAAGGTGAAGTGTATGGTTACATAGGTGAAATGCACACTAAAAATATTTAGATCAGACCTACAGGTGAGGCCATGCATATGGCCCGCTTTGTGAGAGCTCTCCTCAAACTGATAGGTAATCTCCAGAAAGAACATTGATCCCTGGAAAGTACATAACCTCACAGAAGAACTGTCATTTGCCTTAGCATTGAAATCCTCAGGGATAAAAAACTCTGAGGCTATGTCTACACTGGCAGCTTCTTGCGCAAGAAAAGTTGTTCTTCCGCAAAAACTTGCTGGCTGTCTACACTGCACAAGCGTTCTTCCAGAAGTAAATTTACAGTACAGCATTGTAAAACAGGGCTTCTTCTGGAAGAGTTATTCCTCTCCCCATGAGGAATAAGCCCTCTTGTGCAAGTGCTCTTCCAGAAGAGGCCAATGTAGACAGACAACATTAATTTCTTGCTCAAGAAGCCCTTATGGTTAAAACGGCCATCAGAGCTTTCTTGCACAAGAGAGCGTCTACACTGCCATGGATGCTCTTGTGCAAAAGCACATCTCTTGCGCAAAAGCATATGGCAGTGTAGACGCTCTCTTGTGGAATAGTTTTTGCACAAGAACTCTTCCACAAAAGAGTTCGTGTGCAAGAAGCTGCCAGTGTAGATGTAGTCTGAGATTCTAATAGCACCTACTTAGAAAACTCACCTACGGAAATTCCCCATTAAGCCTGATGGTTTATAAACTAGCAAACAAATAAACCTAGTAGAAATTCAGAAAGGACATATTGTAAAAAAAACTTCAGTTGAATTTGCTCTTTTAAAACAGTTGTTAAATAAATATACACTATCTAGCATGAGTTGAATATTATAAACATTAGTGCTGAGATGGTTGGGTTCTATAAATTAACTACAGAGAAGTATAGACCAAAAGGACTCTGTATTGCCTTTGAAATCCATGAATGTATAAATGATAATGAAGAAACTCTTGAACAAAATGTACTCTGCTCCTGGCATTACTGTCAGCAAAATTATTATTATAATTACTTACTAGACATGCTATATACCAGTAATAGGCAGTCTTCACATTCATGCTATTTGCAAATTAGAAGGTACAAAATAAAAAGGGATAATGAAGGCAAATTTCCACAGGTATTTTTTAAACACTTCTTTTGATAAAATTGCAAAATCTTTGTTGGGACTGAGTCAACACAGAATCAGGGAGCATAACCAATTTCCTGATTGTCTTTCCTGTGCTGTGCTGAGCAGAACTCAGACACAGTGAAGAACTGAATCCAAGCCGGAAAAGGATGTTCCCAACTTTCCACCAGGACACACAACACTCACTATTAGCTCTGGATAGACCCCACATATTATACTTCAGAGTCAGATTCTTTCCTGAATTGAAAAGCTCTTTTAAGTTATATTTAAGGTTTTATGGTTCCATTTGAGTCCTTTCCAGTTGAATTTATGTTCCCACTAAAGCCAGTGGGATTTTGCAGTTGACTTCAGTGGGGCCAGGATATGGCCCATGGTAACTAAGGCAGCCTTAACAAGTGGAGAGATGTAAAGATAATTTCCTTGAAATATTATAAACCTGCTAATGGGTTGCACATACATGCCATGCATCTGTGTCTGGAAGTGTTTCTTAGCAGTGTCCATTGACCTGCACCCGCATCATACAGCTCTGTGTGCCCTCAGCTCGGGGCATACGAGATAGTGAAAGTCGACATCTTTCCAGTTCTCTTTTATCCCTGTGTAGACATATCATCAGTGATGAAGGATTACTGCAGGCAAATGGGCTGGAATCAGCTCTTTATACCTAGTGAAAATAGGATTTAAGTGTCTACCTGTTTTGGGGAGGGAGGATTTTATACTAATAAACTGCTCCTTGGCTTCGTTCTAAGTGAAATGAGGTGATTTTAATGGAGATTCAGTGTATGGAGAGGACAGAATACATTCACAAGTTATCTCCCTGATGACTCGTGCTTTGATGGCTCATCCACATGTGTCACTGTTTACTGTTTGTTGACTTCCTTAGTACTTTTCAGTTGCTACTTTTCAGTAAATCTACTGTTAGATAAATGTGCTTTGTAAGCTCATACGCAGTTTTTTTTAAAAAAATCCATTTACAATTTCATGGTGGACAATTTAGTGCATTTCACCTTACATTCAGTACCCTATTGAGGAAGGTAATTTATTGAGAAAAAATCTACTGAGATGAAGAGACATCCTGATCTTCAAACATAAGCTGAAAATAAACGTAGATCTTTCTAAATTATTATTGTAAAATATGGAATAAATAAGAAATCTTTTTTGTCTTGTGGATTTCTAAATTTAAAAAGTTACAAAGGGAAGAATTCTGAAATGGTCGCTGCAGTGCTTAGTTATATGACAACTTCCTTATTGAGGCACAGTATGGCTATGTATGAAAATAAAGTCAAAAATCATATTTACAATTGCTCTTCTACTTCTACCACTTCTCTTTATTCTGCTTCTGACCATAGGCACTGCTGCAACCTGAAGGACAAGGGCAAGTTGATACAGGTTCAGTCATATCCTCAAATTATTAGCATTTCTATACACCACTCCAACGTTTAGTTATCTAATGTATTAGGGCCTAATTCAAAGCCTATCAAAATCAGTGGAAAAACTACTTAGTCAATGGGTTTTGAATCACTGGGATTGTTAGTTTTGGTTGGATGTATTCCTGGAGATTTAATCACATGACATACTCTTTAATTAAAGATACATTTTTAATTCCTGGAGATTCCAATCTTACAGGCATCTCTAGATCAGGCCCTTACATAAAGATGATGATGATCTTAAAGATCTGCTTTCATCCTTCCATGGACCACCTGAATCCGATTGTATTGTGAGTCTTCTGGGGAAAGTTGTTGTGTTCAACAACTGACCATGTATTCTTGGTGTTTGCTACATGTTTTATTCTGGCCCTCAGTGCAAATTCCTATTTGGGACATTGGGTAAAAATGTCACTCTGCATCTGAGATGACCAGTAAATAATTCCAGTTTCTGTTTTGTAGCTTTGAAAAGAGAATCGGGTAACAAATGTGGCCTTACTGCTTTAGGTCCTCTTCAAGTATTAATCTGAGGAGTTACAGTATAATAAGATTAAAAAAAAAAAACAAGATAGACAAGTCAAAGCAGAATTGAAACCCTTCTGTTAGACACCACAAACCACATTATTGCTTCTGTTCATAATTTGGGCCGCTCTTTTTTGCTGGAATGCCCTGAAGCTGGTTGCCAGGAAACAATAACAGTATTGCTCACACTGCTATTAGGCATGTTTTTACATTGTTTTAAACATGGAAAAATGGCCACAGTCCAAAATCCTCTGTGGATCTTACACAGAGACTCTTGATGGTAGTAACATACACAAGGAAGAAGAAAGGTGATTCATAAAACCTTTTGACAGAGACCCCAGTTTCCTAACTCAGGCATGATCATTCCTATGCTACACACTTACGCAGATGAACAAAAACAGTTAGTTATTGTGCACTTCTCTGACTCAGACAAAAAAGCAGTGTTAGTCTCAGAGAGAATTCGTTATCCACAGAAAACTGCTGATGCAAAGGCATATAATATCATTGTGAATGTCTTGCAAAACCACTACAACACTTGTGCTTGCATGTGCAGCAGCTACTTTTATGGTGTACTGAGTGATGCTCGTCATTGTGTAGAAGGGAAGGGCAGGAATAAACCTTTCACAATGAAAGTTATAAACTTTTTCAAAATTTGGTTGGGTTAATAAAATAAGACTACTTGGATAGAACAACGTTTGTATCAATGAATTATTTAATAAAGATATGTTGTGTACTTTCTACTTTATCTTACGTCTATATCAACTAAGAGAACTGAAGTGCAAGCTTCTTTTTTTGTTGTTTTTAAATAAATGGGCCAAACATTTTGCCGTGTGTAAGACTGCTTGTTTAACATAATCAACACAAGTTGTTTGTTGTATGGCCCTCTCCCTTCTCCTATCTGATGACAGTGGAATGCAGGACAGATTGCTGTGGTGTTACCCAATGGGAATTAAGAAGGGAAAGAATTGTGAATCTCCAGCTCTGATTATGAGATTCCAAAGAGACCCTCTTTCCATAGATCTTTTGATCTCCACCTCAGATGTACAGATCTTCCACCTCAATTGTCCTACTCCCTTTCCCCTCTCTTTTTGTATTACAGGATCACTCAGGAAGAAAAAGAGATCAATCAATAAATAAAAATAAAGAGCAAGGGCAGCAGAAGTAAGAAATCTGAGAGCTCTGCTTTGTAAGGAAAAAATGAAAGACAGAGCATCCAGTATTATGACCAAACTATCGAATGGAGAGAGGGCCAGCTGTTCTATTGCACTCTCAGAAGGAGGCTGGATTGGCTTGATCAGAAGAGAATGGGCTCACCTGACTGGAGTAGCTGCAGCTTTAGCATGCTGTCTACCTGTTCTCTGCTTGTAGCCTTGCTCCACAAGGTCACAGCATATCCTGTAGGAGAAGCAGAGCTGAAAAGAGAATTTGTGAGAGTGAAAAGAGGGGATAGTATGTGGAGCTGGGGAGATTTAAATAAAGAAGGCAGTGAAATTTGTGAGACCATAATAATGAAGGGAGACAGAAGGATGTGGAGAGAACAAGTGATGGAGGAAGAAGGTAGAGGCCAGTGCAGATGAATACAGGAGGCATGAGTAGAGATGGAAGGAGTTATATGTAGCCTGCATGGTCATAACTGTGACTAGGAGCAAATGTTGGAGAAATACAGGAGCACATGTAATAATGGCAGCACTGAAATTAAGAATGACACTGAGAGAAGGAAGCTATTAAGGCCTTGGTTCTGTCACTTTGCATCAGATAGTACCTTGTTGTGTCTGTTGTCCCATTGGCTTGAATAAGGATGATTAGAACGTTGCCTTTACATAATAACAAAAATATCAGAGATTTGGCCATACTTAATGAAAAAGGCAACAGTGAGATAAAATTGTGGCAAAAATAATTGACAGGCAGTGTTTAAACAAAAGTAGTAAAAAGGCAAGTGTTAGGTGATCACAGCAATGTATTGGTAAAGCTTTGGCCACTGTTAATTAAGGCATAGCTTCCTAATCCTTTATTCCCTCTTGTTCATAATATCTGTGTGTATATGAGATCTATATAATACACTTTTCCTAATATAGTAGGCCAGTGGGTACTTTTATATAACAGTATCAGGCTGCAAGATGCTGGATGAAATAAAACATTGTGGTGCTATGTCTCATTCCAGTGAGATTCGTAGTTCCTCCCCACACTCTCTCATAGCTTTCTGGAAACATTCTTTTGAGCTAGCGGAAATAGGGTCGATTGTGGGGTATACAAATGCAATCAAACAGAGTGTCCGGAAAGAGCTGAGACATTTTATCTTCTTTGTAAATAGGCACCCTAAATCTGCTGTTAAAAAAAAATTAGTGTGCAACTATGGAAAACCATTTGTAATTGATGAATGGTTTAGTATTTGTGCACATGGCTATTGTTGAAAAGACTAAGGGGTATGACTGGTTTTTATACAGATGAGGTTTGAGTGTAGGTGATGTTCTTCCCATGCTTAGAATGTGTAAGGGCCAGGCAGAATTTTGTGTTTTCCCCAGGGGTGTCTGCTTGGCACCTTAAAAGGAATGGGAGAGAGAGGCTATGTTCTCCTGCATTGACAGGCAGAGTGGGACTGCACAGTTGAGAATAAGATGAACCTTGTAGAGTTTAGGATTAAATAATCCATAGCTCAGAATAAGAGTTTCCTGGACATTCCTCCTGCCCTCCCCTCCCCCCGGTGTACTCTCACTCTGCACACTGGTGGATTCAGGGATCCATCACTGTGGGCTGTGCATTGGACATCAAATTGAAACAGTTTTTGTCTAAATTCCTTTTCTCCGGCTGTAAATTGATTTTCCGCACCTTGACTAATAGAGGAACTAGGCAAAATATTCTGGAAGTTTTTAAAGCTGTGGCTTAAATTGTGCTAATCTTTGGGGAAATGTTGTTAATTTGTGAATCATCAGGAAGATTGGTTATTATTCATGACTCGGTGGTGCATTCCCTGTATATTGTTAAATGCTAAATAGGTCATTATTAACCAAAAATATAAATAAACCTTTTATTTCCATGGTAAATTTTTATACAATGCCAGCTTTCCTTTTGGCCGAAAAAACAAATCTGTTGGGAAGAATGAAACCAGGTGGGGTGGTAAAAGAACTAGGTCAGGAAATAAGTCATTTTCTCCTAAGGTTTGTTGTTGTTGTTGTCAGCAGTTAAAAAAAAGTTGATCAACTAAAGAGTTCAAAAAATTGAATTTGTAGTTTAAGTGGAATTACTTTTATCAAGAGGGGAATAGAGAAAAGATAAGTTGCATTCTTGAGGTTTCCAAATTCTTTCAAGTTTATCTTGAAAGACATTTGTCCTTAAGACTGTTTGAAGCTGCATTTAGCATCCCCATCATAATGTCTACTATCCTATTGGATTACTGATTATTTAAAGGTACCTTCCAAATCACAAACATGTGGTCAAAGAACAAAAGTTATGAGTGGAGACTTTATTTTTCTGCCTCAAAATATGTATAGATGCACAAGACTTTATATTAAATTTATGGATAATTTGCTCCTTTTCACTTGTCACTCAGCTTCACGTAGGCAATGGACCAGCCTTCTTCATAACAAGAGCCTGCTCCTGCTCCCATTAAAATCAGTAGCAAAACTCTCACTGACTTCCTTGGAGTTGGGTCATGCACCAGTTATTCTGAGGTCCATTTAGACCATTAAAGGTTAGGAAGCCTGCAGCATACTGTAACTATGAGGATAGCCATGGAAGTCTCAGAGGGATGTGTGTAGTTCACATAAATTAAAGACAATCCACATATTCATAAAAGCACAAAATACTTATAATAATTCTTCCAGATTATAATAATTCTGGACAGATTAGTATTATAGACAAAGTTATCCTGTAGGTTAACCTGAGGGATTCCGTTGCTTTCTGTAATACTGTGCCAGGCATGGCCAAAACAGCTGTCAGGACTCTAGACCTTGCCCCAACTGCCTTTCTCCTCAATGTGTTCATTCTTCCTACTAAATTATTATAGATCAAACTACCACTGGTCACAATGGAGTGATAGGGGGAAAATATTTGATTGGCTTTTATTCTCCATTTCCAATGCCATTAGACTGCCAGGTCCTCAGAGTAGAGACTATCTTTGTTGTTTTTTATGGACTGCACTGAGTAAATGTTCAGTACTGCACTAAAGAATTAATGTATGTTAAGCATCTACCTGTCATGCATATCACCACTATCTATCAACACCTTACAAAGAAAAAGACAAAGTTAAGAATGCATGAATATTTGTTACCAGCTTGAGACTAAAAGTTGCTCTCAATTGCACGCTTGCAAGTGCATTGGGAATTTGGCCCAAGGTAACCTAACAAACCATACCCATTTAGCACTGATTATCAGCACATCCCTCTAGTAATCTGGAAATGGGGTGAGAGTGGGGGCTAGGGCTGGGTGGAGACCAGAAACCAGAAGAGCAATGGAGTGAGGTTCAGGATGCAGGTGAAGCTCAAGTAGAGTGAGGGAAAACTAAGACATTGAGGCAGGTGGGTGGAGAGTCTAGTAACATGAGGGCAGGGAGCAATTCATGAGGCATGGTGGTTTAGACATGGACACACTGAGGAAGGAAGCTAGAGAAGGAGGCTGATAGTAGGGAATAGGACATGGTGGGGCAGGACCCTAAAAAGGTAGGAGGATGGGAAGGGGACAGACCCTAGATTAGGGGTGGGCAATAATTTCTGTTGGGGGGATGGAGACTCCAAGAATTTGATAAGTGGCTAAGGGTTGAACTCTTCCATTCTATTAATGGAGGAGGTGCGGGAGTCTGGGATAGAGGTTGGGTGAAGGAGGGGATTTGTGACGTGGGGCAGATACCTGGGGTACAGCAGAGGGTGCAGGGTCTGGAAGGGGAGTGTAACCTAGGGTAAGAGTTCAGGGGTTTGGGTTGTGAGCTGGGATTGCAGTGCAGGGTCTGGGAGGGGTATGGGTGTTGGAGATGATTCTGGCCTAGGGAAAGGGTATAGGAGGAGGGAGTGCAGGGTCTGAGAGGGGTTGTAACCTGGGGGCAGGAGTCTAGGATGGAGTGCAGTGATTTGGGTTGTTACAAGGGACAGCAGATTGACGTGGAAGGTTTGGGAGGGGGTTGTGACCTGAGGAGTGGTATAAGAGGGGGTCTGGAGCAGGGGTAGAGGATTTTGGTTATATGGGATAGTGGTGCCAGTAGGGGGGGCAGTGTGTTATGGGAGGGAAGGGCTGAGGTGCCAAAGGCAGGCTCTGGCTGGGAGACCTTATCTAGGCAGCTCCCAGCCAGCAGCCCAGCACATTCCTTATCCAGAGTCCCTGCCTTTCACACTCCTGTATGTACTCTCAGCAGCTACAGGGGCCATGTTTGCTGCTATGAATTGAACACTGTGAGTCCTGGGGATGAGAGGGAAGGGGCACTTCACATGATGCCTGTCTTGCAAACAGGCAGTTGCTATAGGCTGGAAACCCTTCAGTGGGAGCTGATGGGGGCGGGAGCAGCATTTCTCACCACCTCTCCCAGGCTCTCCACATTTAGAGACACGTGCATGACCCCGCAGCCAGTTTTACTTAGTGCTGAGTGGGTGCGGGACAGGCAGGGATCTGTCTGAGGCTCTTGAAGGATGGATCTGCCTGCTTGGTGGATCGGATTCAGCCCACAGATCATATTTTGCCAAACCTTGCCCTCGATGATTGGAGGCAGATGAAGTGGGCATGGGGAAGAATAGAGGGCAGGCAGACCTCAGGGACAGACGGGCTGAGGATAGTATATGGGGTACAGAGAGGGGCAGGAGAACTAGGGTAGTGAGATGTCACTTATCTGGTTGCCACCTGCACCGAGTGACCCCTCATCCTCAGACTTGTGTAGGAAGATGACCCAGAAGGCTGTGCAAGGCTGTGGGCTGCATGATCTGTGCTGAGGCCTCTGCCCGTGACACACATTTACAGGTTGTCACTTCACTTTAATCTAGTTCTGATTCAGAGAGCACTAGATCCAAGTGCAATAAAGAACTGTTAATACATGTCAGGTTGTAAGTGGACAGCAAGTCTATGCAGCGGCAGGCTAATCCATTGTAGATCACACCAGAGCTTGTCACATCTCTGCTGCGCTAGGCAGCTGGCCTATCTTGCTTGTATCTAGAGTAGCTTTTGTGCATTGTACACTTGGAAAGGCATCACAAGGACTTTTAAAGGCTGCTGGGATGAGGGAGGAGTTGTGCCACATCTCTCAATAGTTCTGCCATTGGCTGAAGTTTACCCCTTCCTTTTGTAGCTTGAAGATATAAAGACTTTTAAATCCTCTCTAGGTCAACAGTTAATTTTCTCAATAGCTTTGCTGATTTCGCTGTGCTTCTATCATCTGCTCCTGGTGCCTCTTCCTCATTTAGTCTCATTTACTTATCCTATTTTTTCCATCATTTTGCTGTTATATTAACTTGAACATATCAAATAGAAAGCCAGTTGTACAGCAAGATTTTCCATTTCCATCTCTTTCTTTCAAATGGATCATGAGGTGCTTACAGTATACTTAGGCTTATAAATAAAGAAAATGAGCTAAAAAGTATGGTCACCCTAGACTCTCATAAAGTTGGCTGACAAAAGTAGATGCTCGAGTTTTGTTCCAGTCAGTAGCACAATGGCATTATCTTCTGGAGGTCATTAGTCAGAGACGAAATTGTGTGTGTGTGTGTGTGTGTGTGTGTGTGTGTGTGTGTGAGAGAGAGAGAGAGAGAGAGAGAGAGCTTAAGTTACATTGTCCTCCCAAACCATAAACCAGCCAAACTGGACGGAAGGGGTCAAGGCCATAGCTGCTCTGCACTTTGTCAAGCCTGCAAATAATTGTTGTTTGTAACATTAACTCTGCCAAATCTACTAAGAAAGCATTGTGGAATACTGTTTCTCATACCCTCCTATGAAAAACGTACAAAAGAAGTGAAGAGGATGCAGAAATCTGTGAGCTCACCTGGCAGAGTTTCTGCCAAATGCTTTCTTTCAGAGTAAAAGTTTGTTGAATCTCTCTCTCCTTTTTTTCTTTTTAGAGATATAATGCTCATGAGTATTGTATGTGAACCTGAGGATATTCAGGGAAAGGAAGATTCTTAATTATAAGGGAAGATGAGGGAGGCAGTATCTCTTTTTTGCTGTGGCTGGTGAAACTCTTCCCCCTCAGCCAAATGTTCAACATGCACTCTATTTTCCAGTTTGTCCCCTGTCTGTGTCTGGCTGAGGGAGTGGAAGCAAAAAGTAGTTGCTAGTCAGTCATTGAAAAAAATGCTAGTTCTAGAGGTATCCTGAAAAAGTTAAATGATAATCTACTAAAGAGATTGTACTGTATGCATTCCAGTCACTATTTGACACTTTACATCCTCTGTCTTTAATCCTCTATGGCTTTGATTTCATTGCTGTGTGAATGCCTTACGTACCTGGAGTGCCATCTGTAAAGGAGACTCTTCACTCTTATAGACGTTGGTGAACATTTTAAAACCTGATTATCTAATGTTAGACACTTGATTTTTATACTTAGGCACCTAAACTTACTTGCCAAAATTCTGTCTGTCACACAGACAGGAGTAGTAGCAAATTTAAAATGATAGAAGTGAGAACTAACTGAAGATAGGTTTAATCTTAAGAGTCATGTCCACCAATACCCCAACACATTCCTGCAATGGATGTTTTCACATAAATTATTAGCTGTATCGTAAACATTAATTTGTTGATCAAATTGTATTTTAATTCTGCTCCCAAATTGGGCTACTGCTCAGGACTTGGCAGTATTGTACATTGATTCTGTAATACAATTAGAACATGGTTTAGTTTCGTCTACGCTGGCAAAGCCAAATTGTATTTCAGTTGATTTGAGACACTATTGTGAGTCTCCCAATACAGAAGTTTTTACAGTGTAGGCCAGACCTATTCTTGTCACTCAGTTAAGCATGTCTTTTTAATTAACTTTATAAAGGAAATGTGTTTACAAAAATGTCTTTAAAATATAAAATAGTTTTTTTTCTGGGAAATAGCTTGTCTTTTTAAAGAAATCTTCAAAATAAAATAAAAAAGCACTGTCTCAGGTGCTTTTAAATTTGTCTTTTGCTAGTTTTCACAATTCACAAGCTGGTGTATCAGTAGTTGTTATAATCAATAGCTTGGCTTCTGAAAAATCTAAAATGCCTTTACTTCAAATAAATGAAATCAGATTGTTCACTAAATACTTTGTTTCTGTGTATTTCTAGCCTCTGAATGTTTTTGTGTAGGATAAGGTAGAAGCATCTGTAATGCAGCTGCTGGTCAGATAGAGTAATGCCCCTTGTTGCAGATGAAACAAGTTGGCACAACTGTTTTTTTTTAAATTTGTTTATTTTATAAAGAGCCAGAAACAATATAAATTTACATTCTTTTGAAGTGGGAAGATTTTCTTCATCTTCCTGAGCTTTATCAAAAATATTTACCTAGAGGGTGTTTTATAAAGTAGAATGGACAATTTGTGGGTAATCTGATTGCTTGTGTTTTTGTGGCAGTAAAAGAGATGTTCTCTCACTCTCATTTTGTGGAGTTAAAGTTGTTTTTTAATGTGAAATTTGAGATGGACAATTTTCACAAATGTTTCCTAATATATTTACAAGTAATTAACAAACTAATAACTGCAATTAAAATTATTGTGAAATAATTTGAAAATATACTGACTTTTTTCTTTCGCTTTAGCTTTTGGCTTTAATATTGAGATGAGAGGCCAAATAAATCCATAATGTAAAACCTACTTAAGTCAAATGATTTACACAAGGGATGAATCTGGCTTGAAGAATTGAAACTAAAATTAGTATATGGTCAAGCTTTGTTTTTGTTTTTAATTAAAAAAGCATACAACAAAAGGAAAAATGGCAGCTTTTCTTCTATAAAAATTTGTAAGCACTCTAAAATAGTAATTTCTATTGATCCTTATTAGGCCTTTCCCTTATTTCACCTTTGTTAAGTATAAACAGTTGACTGCAAAACTCAATTATATAATATGTACATCCATGTGGAGTAACAATGCCAAGAAACTGTGAAAAAAAAAGGGTCCTGGCAGCTGCGTCACAGGGTTTGATCACTTCAGGCTGGGGTGCCAGGAGATTTGAGACAGATGTTTTCAGACATGCGGCATGCCTAAAACATTTCCAGGGGTTGAGCTACAAATAGTGACTTAATAAGTTCAGAAATAGGATAAGTATGCAGGAGGACACAAGAGTTTATTCACCCCTAGGTGCACAGCCAGCCTCTTTGCATTATATCTGCTTGTCAGAGTTCGCTATTTAAGCTGTCATGCCCTTGGTATTGCTCTTTGTCTGACTGGGAATAAAGTGCAGCATTGTGATTACTAATCCTACTCCAGTGACTTGACTTTAAATGTGGTTTTGGAGTGCATCCCGGAGTTCTGTTTGCTAAGCTTCCTACTGCTGTTCCAGAGACACCACTGGAGATCGATGAGAGAGAACACTGCACGCTGCCTCCTCATATAGACCTGTTGCTTTTTTCTTTTTATCCTTTGAGGAAAATCAATGGATACCAAAGTGATCTGTTTGTTTTTCTTTTTTTCTTTTCCTCCATTCACAGTGGGAAATCATACTGGCCGCATCAAGGTGGTCTTCACACCCAGCATCTGTAAAGTGACTTGTACCAAAGGCAACTGTCAGAACAACTGTGAGAAGGGAAATACCACCACCCTCATTAGTGAAAATGGTCATGCTGCTGACACCCTGACTGCCACTAATTTCCGAGTAGGTAAGTACCCTCAAACCATACTTGTTTTTAGCCTTTTTGTCCAATAGAAAAAGATTTGTAGTGATTAGTACCAGTTGTGTATCTGTTACTCTTTCTGTAGAGAAGATGTGGTTAAGTAAAAGCAATTGTATATCAGACAAGGGTTCTGGTTTCCTTCTGAAATGTTCTTGATAATTTCCCGGATGTGCTCAAGAGACTATAATTGCATTTATAATCTAGAGTTTCAGTTGGAGGACTACAGTGTACTGGACAATAACTTTTCTTAAAAAAAAAAAAAAAAGCCCTCCATAACGCAAAGCTTGAATTAATACATTCTGAAAGATTAGAAAAAGTTTGTTTTCCTCTATATATTTAAACTATAATAAGTGAAGGTGAAAGCTAGCCTGAGTTGTTAATACAATCCTAAAATATTCTGTCTGACAGTTGCTTGACTTTACCTTCCTGAAACAGTAGAGTTCCCAGCTTACAATTCTTGCCCTTTTTGTGCTGTGAATAAAGCAAATTTGTTATGTATCAAATATCTTGACAGGAGATTGAAATTTTAGAAAATAATTAATAATTCTGACATACTGTAATTTCTGCTGGAAACAGTCATGCCACTACCAATGCTCATACTTGCATACTTGTTAAATGAGTACTTATAACTTAAAACCATTAAATTATGGTGAAACAAATCCTGAATATTTTGTTGTTAGAAAATAACATAACAGTTTTATCTCCATACCATTTTTATCTGTTATTTTGCCAGTGTGCCCTCATAGTGCCATAGATACACACATTATAATTTTAGTTTCTTGCTAGCATATACAAAATGTTAGGCAGCATTGATGCTGGTCAATGCTGCCCTCTTAAAAGTATACAATATTTCAGTTTCTGGGTGCGGGAGGTGGAAGTCCAAATTATTTTACATCCAAACAGAAAATACAAAGTACTGAGCAGTCACTCTAAGACTGTCACTAAATTACCTTGCTGTGGATGCAAACTTTTGAAATCAGAACATGCTCCTTGACAACATATATTGGTTTAGCATGCACCTTAGTATAATAAAAATTGTCTTTTGCTGTAAGAACAGGGTCTGTAAAAAGAGGAATACGGCACCAATGTGACTGCAATGTGTGTCTATTCTGAGACTTTTTTTAAAAACGGATTTTACTAATGGATGCTAAATTAATTACTTCTAATTGATATTTACTGTTAATGTGTATCTTTATTAATTTTGACAATTGCCACGGTTAATCAATTCCCTCATTTGACTTTATTTTTGTTAGGATGAAATATTGAGAATGAGTGCTTACATAGTTTATTTGCTGTGTAAAGCAGTGCTGTAATCTGATTTCTTCACAAATATTTGAAAACTTTGAGAGAGAGAGAGGGGGAAAGAGAGAGAGAGACCGACCTGTTAAAACATGTGAAACACCTTCCTTCATGGCCTTAGGCCAGGTATTTTTTCATGCAGCATATTCAGTAGCTTCTTAAAAGGACTCAGTAAAACCAATATATTATAACATTCAGTGGAAAGGAAGAGGAACATTAAGTTTGAAAATGCATATTAATAAGTCATTAAGCATGTATAAATATGTTTTCATTTAATTGCATTTATCATAACCCATTTCTCTACTTCATGCACTTATGCTACAGACAGGATTTGTTGGAAACAAACCAAAAGCATGCACAGTTGTTCTCAGTATAGTTATTTTCATAAAAATTAAGAAGACTAAGATCTAAGCAATGTTTTTAGGATCTCTAATTACAAGTAGAAATAGCCTGTGAATTTAAATATTTTTTAAGAGCAAGACCAAGGCTGAACCGGCGCACCTATAGACTCAATTCCTTCAGTGGTCCTAATTTTCAGGGATCGCTTGACTGATTCAGGACTTAATGCACATGTTTTAATGATGTTCTGTGTGGTACAAATATCCCAGTTCTGATAATCAGCAAGTGACTCTCATTAAATTAGGTCTTTCCTGACCAAGACACTCTCTAACATACAAGCTAGTGATAATCTGAGCCTTGTCAGATTCTCCTGGTTTTTTTTTTAAATATATATTTATTGGTGCCTGAAAAGGCCCTGATATGACAATGCTTAATGCTGCAGTGTAAAGTGAAAGATGGATATGCACGTCCTTTTTGTGACCATTTTCTGTTGAATAACGTGTAGCTATGAAAACATAATGTTTAGATCAGAGAAAATGTTTTTACCTTTCTGCGTTTTTTAAAACCAAAATCATAATTTCATATGCCCTATTTGAACAGTTAATTCTTACCACTAATAATAGGCACCTATTACAAGGGGAAAATCAGAAAATGCTGTTTTAGATTGTCATTGAGGCTAAGTGTAATTGCATTGGAGAGAGACGCAAAAATGCTTACATATGACCAAGTGTAAATTGTTTGCTAGGAACCTGAAATTGAGTAGTTGTGCTCTTATATTGTGGCTGAGCTATTATGGCTCATAATGAACAAACTTGAGCTTTATATTTATTTTCAACCTTAGCATTGCTAAATACTATGTTGTTTCTGTTAGGATTTTGGGCACAATACAGAAGTAATACCTATATTAAAGACTCCCAAGCATTTCCATTCTAATAGGTCATTTTCCGTTTCCTGAAATGTGCCCCGTTTTTTCATATGAACTTTTGCATATTAGCTCTTAGGAAGCAAAATTTTCTGTTTTTTTGTTTTTTTTTAAATTTTCCCCAGAAATAGGTGACTTTTTTTCAAGAATATACAGATTGAGAAAAACATGATTTTTCAGATAACTAAAAAAAGCAACCTTTTCAAAGAGCTCTAGCACATTATCTGGAGATGATGAAAACGTGATATTTGGAAAGGAAATGGTCCCTAGATTACAGATGTGTGTTTTCATGTGTCAATGAAATTTGGTTTAAAAAAATTACCTTGCGCATTAGAGACTAATAAACTCCCAATGTTTCATTGGCATGAAGCATGTGTGAATATGTAATGTAAATGTGATCTTTGAATATTTCACTGGAAATACACGTGTGCATAAGGAAAGAATTTCAGTTCTTTTCTATATGTAGCGGCTTGCATTATAAGGTATGTGTATGTGGGTATGGAAGCGTACATACAAAATACTGTAAAGGCTTCTGCCTCATTCATTAGACCAGTGGTTCCCAACCTTTTTTATGCCATGGATTGGCAAACCCATTTACAAACTTTTCGTGCACTGGTAACATCATATTTGCATATTTGAATGTTCATTATGCAAATAATGAATATTCAAATAAAATGTTTCCTATCCGCCTAGCCCCAACCCAGACCCTTGTTCCCCAGTGCCTAACACCCTTTGACCCCATCCCTATACCCCATGCCCTTTGACCCTTTAACCTCTGACCCCCTACATCCCATGCCAACACTCTTTTGCCCTGTGACCCCACCACACCCTCACCCAACACCCCTTTGACTCCACCCCTGCACTCCCCAAAACGAGGCTGCCCCTCCTAGGGAGAGTGGCCGTTACTGCCATGTGGGCAGGGGGAGTGGTTGTTGGTGGCACATGCAGTTCCTCCTCCTTCGTGCTCCCTCCCTCCTCATATGTGTATCGCGCCCCCATGGATAGAGGTGGGAGAGGGAGTGTAGGGCCCTGGCTGGGTTGCCATCTTACTTGTGTGGGAGGAGGGAGGGAGGTGTCCCCTGCTCCGTCTCCTCCTGACGCCGCCTTAGCCCCACCGCTGCCGCTGGGCAGAATCAGCTACCACGGCTGCTGGAGCTGAGCTGCTGTGAACAGCTGGCTTCAGCTCTGCCAGCTGCTGCAACCCGGCATCCAGCAGTTCATGGCCCGGTGGTTGGGAACCTCTACATTAGACAGATTACACAGTGTATTACTTCTAGAAAATAGTTGTATATTTTAGCTTTTTTTAAAAATAGGAAAATCCATTAAAAAAAGTCACTAAAATACCATTACTTCTGTAAAATGAAACATCAAAAGTTAAGAAATGCCAAAATTAAGATTGCATGTGCAGTCTTAATTCTACCCCACTGTGCTTATGACACAACCTTTAATTATATGATCACATGCTACTTTTTCCTCAGGACAATTGCCTGAGTGGGGCTCTGTTAAACAGGCAACCATTCAGTATTTTATTTTAACTTCCCTGTTTTATGTGTAGCTCTGTGTCTCTCATACTGCACCCCTTTTTTTCAAACCCTGCCCTGAGTATTTTTTTATTTATGTATAGGGTTTTCTGTGGTTATCGTCTTTGCATCCGAGTCCCCCACAGATATTAATTAATTTTTCCTGGCAATACTGCTGGGAGATAGGGAAGTAATACTATCCATATTTTACAGATGGTGAAATGAGAAAGATTGAGTGATTTGCCAGTGGTGACTCAGGAAGACTGTAGCATAAGCAAAGATAGAATCCTTGTTCTCATTTCTTTTTATGTCAGACTTCACTACTCCTCAATCTTGCTCTCTACTACTTCAATTCCATTTCAAATTCTCCTTCTTTCTCTCTTCTAAACCTCTCTTCTCTCTCCCCCCCTTTGTCTCTCACTTTCTCTATTCTGTCTACTCCTTACTTTTACCCACAAACACATTCCTTTCTTTTATCTAGTCAGTGCTGGGGTATTGGAGAAGATTTCTTTTAGTGTGCTAGTCCATGGGGGAAAGGGAGGTTCTTAATTGCTCTTTCCCTTCTCCTCTGTTTTATCGGGTAGCGCAGTGAACACTTACAAGAACTCCTACTGCAGCTTCCCTGGACTCTGAAGTTAATACTCTCATTCTCTGGAACTTACCCTGTCCTCCTAAGCGGAGTGATTAGGGAACCAGACTCTGTTCCTTAGAGCTGTTGGTGCATGTCAACTGTTCTCACTTCTGATATCATTGGACTGGGAATCAAAAGCTGCTCGTCCATTCAGCTTCTTTTCTCCTTTGGTCTTGTGAAGGTTTCTTCTGTCTTCTGGCCTACACTGAAAGGTTAGTAAGGAGAATCCAGGGATTCTCAGTTGATATGGTGTTGTGAGCAGTGTTCCCTCTAAGCTGCAGCGGTGATTAATCAGCCCTGCCCAGTCAGGGGCCCAGGACTCAGTGCATGAGCTGACTAATTGGGCGAGACTGATTAATCACCTGTAAAGCTGTGCTGCCATCCAGCTTAGAGGAAATGCTGGCTGTGATGTCACCCGAGTCTCATCCTTCTTGGCATCAAAGGTACAGGCAGTCCCCGGGTTACGTACAAGATAGGGACTGTAGGTTTGTTCTTAAGTTGAATCTGTATGTAAGTCGGAACTAGCGTCCAGATTCAGCCGCTGCTGAAACTGACCGCCAGTTCTGACTTACATACAGAATCAACTTAAGAACCCCAAGCGTCCCCAAGTCAGCTGCTGCTGAAACTGATCAGCAGCTGATTCCAGGAAGCCCCGGGGCAGAGCAACTCTGCCTCCGGCTTCCTGCAGTCAGCGCTGGTCAGTTTCAGCAGCGGCTAAATCAGGACGCCTGGGGCAGAGCAGCTGGGGTGCTGCTGGGTTGCTCCAGTAGCGCCGCTCCTCGGCACTACTGGACCAACCCAGCAGCACCCCATCTGCTCTGCCCCAGGCGTCCTGATTCAGCCGCTGCTGAAACTGACCAGCAGCGGCTGAATCAGGACCAGAGCAGCTGGGGTGCTGCTGGGTTGGACCAGTAGCGCCCAGAGCGGCGCTGCAGGACCAACCGGCAGCACCCCAGCTGCTCTGCCACAGGCGTCCAGAGAAAAGCCTAGTCTGCTGGAGGGGGGGGCATACTAGCTGCGCCCCCTCCACCCCAGCAGACCAGGAAGACACGGGCGGCGGACCGAGACGCACCGCGGTCTCGCCGCCTGGGTCCTCCGCGGCTTTGCTCCCCGTCTCCCTGGTCTGCTGGTCTCCAGCAGACCAGGGAGACGGGGAGCAAAGCCTCTGAGGACGCCGGCAGCAGGACAGCAGCGGGGCGTCTGGGCTGTCCTGCTGCCGGCTTCCCCCGCGGCTTTGCAAAGCCTCGGGGAAGCCGGCAGCGGAGTAGTCCAGGCGGCCTGGGCTGCCTCGCTTCCCGAGCCCCCCCGCAGCTTTGCAAAGCCGTGGGGAAGCCGGCGGCGGAGCAGCCCAGGCGCGCCTGGGGTGCCTCGCTGCCCGAGCCACCCCTAGGGCTTTGCAAAGCCGCGGGGAAGCCAGCAGCGGAGTAGTCCAGGCGCGCCTGAGGTGCCTCGCTGCCCGAGCCCCCCCGCAGCTTTGGAAAGCCGTGGGGAAGCCGGCAGCGGAGCAGTCCAGGCGCGCCTGGGCTGCCTTGCTGCCCGAGCCCCCCCGCGGCTTTGCAAAGCCGCGCGGGGGAGGGAAGGGAGCTCGGGCAGGGGGCTGCCCCGCTGCCCGAGCCCCTCCGCGGCTTTGCTCTGTGTCTTCCTGGTCTGCAGACCAGGGAGATGCAGAGAAAGCCCCAGAGTACACGGGCGGCAGGACCACGAGGTCCCACAGTCCGTGTACTCTGGGGCAGCCCCGTTCGTAACTGCGGATCCGACATAGGTCGGATCCGTGTAAGTCGAGGACTGCCTGTATATCAATTGAATACAATGTCAGAAATATCAGCACAGGCCACAAAAATTTGTACACATTGTGACGAGTTGAGTCACAGCAATCCCCTTGAGACTGTCACTTGGTAAGCTGATTATACCACGGAGCCCACCTACCTGTTCTGCTGAGCCAGAAGCTCTGATCTCCCCCAGCAAAGGCACAGAGTTGGAGTAACAGCTCCCCAAAAGTATAACACGGACTCTGATAACAGTTCTAGGAGGGCTCAGTTACTGGGACTTGACATCCAGGAGCACAGCCCCAATGAGACCAAAACCCCAAATAAATCTTCCTTACTCTGTG
The DNA here is from genome assembly GCF_052426305.1 of Pelodiscus sinensis. Lineage (NCBI taxonomy): Eukaryota > Metazoa > Chordata > Testudines > Trionychidae > Pelodiscus > Pelodiscus sinensis. The sequence goes on from NC_143054.1 coordinate 140,845,526, forward strand.
TAAAAGTTGTACACAGAGGAGGCTTATAAAGTTGGCTCCCTTTATTGATGAAAGAGAGATATGAGCAACTGTTGTACCCCCCTCCCTGGTAACAATTATGTACACTGGATTTGACAATAAGCAAAAGTGATTTTATTAAGTATGAAAAGTAGTATTTAAGAGGTTTCAAGTGATGACAGACAGCTCAAAGTAATAGAAATGTAGCCGTGTAGCTGGTGTAGCTGAAGCAAAATACAGGACTATGTAGTACTTTAAACGTAGTCCTGTATTTTGCTTCAGCTCAAAGTTATTAAGATAAAATAAAACAAGTCAGCTACACTTATTACACTAAAATAAGTTGTTAAAATAAGTTGAATCATTTCTCACCCTAGCCCTTATTTGAGGTAAATCTCTTCAGGTCAAAAGCGATCTGGGATTGGTCCTGCCTTGGGCAGGGGGCTGAACTTGATGGCCTTCTAAGGTCTCTTCCAACTCTATGGTTCTATGATTCTATGATCTTTTTCCTGACCTGTGTCTAACAGCTTCTCCCCTTGTTCTTTTCTGGACTTTTCATGTGTCCTCTTGAGATAGGGAGCAGTCTGTGAAGACGGCTGATGACAATCATTGTTTGTTTCCCATCCCTTAAATAGAATTACCCGCACGTGGGAAATCTTTGTCCCATTCTCCCACCTCTATGGAAAAATGCCAAATTCAAGATGGACTCCAGCACCAGGTGGCATGATGGCACCAATACTATCTTTGTAGGACCAACCACAGAATAGACTTACAGGAAAAACAAGACTATTCACATATCCTTGTCCCGAGCACTGAACTATTAAGTTCCTTAAGTTCCACTAATGGCTTTCACTAGAAGATCTAAATTACACTTTATATTTCTAACTTCACATATAAGAATGACACATGCACACAAATAGAATATACATAGTCAGGGGGTTACAAGCTCTTGAATGATAGGTTACTTGTCCCATTGTGCATGAAGTATATTTGAGTTTTGCGTATTCATATTCAAAAACACATTGCCATAAAATATAGCAGGTAGCCGGCTGCACGTGAAGATCAAAGAGCGCGAACGGCACGTGCTGCACACTGCGCGGGTGCGACCCAGCTGAAAACAGCTATGCAAAGCCTCTGAGCTGTGGCGCCAGGACGAGTCCGACACCATGAGTGGAGCACCCACTCGGGAGTGAAGAAGAATGATGCTGTAGCATGTTTACTTGCTTCTTATTAATAAGTGTAATCATATTGACGACCCCACAGTATTATGTCTAATGTGTAGATTAGGTGTGTGTTTTGGTCAACTTCAGAGTCTTTCTCCATGATATATAGACAGAAACCTCCAAGCAGAAACACAAAGTATCTTGCTCAATTTTTTACCCTCTTTTGTGTTTATCCTGTAATTTTTGAAGGATACACAATCTTTCTCATGTCACTGAGAAAAGAGAATGTGTATAGTTTTTGCTCAAAACTACCCAGTAATTTTGCACAGCTTAAATGTCAGAAAACCGCTTTGTAAAGTCATACAAACTGGTCCCTAGATGTATTTGTAGTGTCTAGGCATGAATTATGCATTATCCTAGACAATATATTTGGAACCCATTATGATTCAGTACATTTAGAGTAGTGAAAAGATATTTGGGCACTACGTTGTAAAGCAATGAGCTCTTTGGATGGAATGCAGTAGGGGCAACATGAGTTACTATGTAATTATTATTTTAATAGGCTTTCTAGGTAATTTCTAAATTCTGTGAAAGTATAAAGCAATATTGACATAAGTGTTAATACTTTATCACAAATAAAATCAGATTTTTTCAATTTTGTACTACTCATTAATTTGTTACCTCTTTAGTTTAAAAGTTAATCTTTTTTATTTATTAAAGCAATTCTGGAAAGTACTATAGAAAACTGTTAGTTAAAACACAAATGTGACTTGTAAGGAAGCCAACACATTTTTAACTGTAGTCTTTGTGTGAGAAGAGATCCAATAACAGTGAGTTGCAGTTAAATGTTTTTAAGGAAATTGCTTTTAAAAAGTCAGTGTAGGCATAGATGAAAGAAAATGAACACCAGATTTCATTCCTAAGAAACAGGATGCTAAATCATACATTTTTTCTTTCCTTGTGTTGCTGCCATTTGCTTTTTAATACAAGTGCCCAAGTTTACTTTCATTGCTCTGTTTTCATACATGCAATCCCACAGGATTCAGGAGATATTGTAAAGCTATGATAACCGAGAAAACTTCTCGAGGATAGTTTGGTTCATGCTGATACATAATAGCACAACAGTGAGGCATATTTTCATATAAAAGTGGAATGAAAAGATTGATGACATATAAAGGTCTGTGTGCCAGGGAAGGCAGATTAGCAGGAAGCAAAAAGTCAGACAAACAGCTTGAAGAACTATTTGGATAGAAGTGGAAAAAGGCTTAAAAACTTTTCTGGCTGCTTGTGTCAGGCACTCAGTATTTAGTTTTCTACCTATTATAACTGTATTTGTATTCATAGGCCACTCTGCTGCAAAAGGTCCAGTGAGAATACCATTACTTCTTACTGACTGTGGCTTTAACTTTCATGCATAAAAATATGTGCAATATGTCTGAGCTATGAATACTGAAAAAAGAATGATGAGTACAGTTATTTTAATGATTACGCCATTGCATATTTAAATAAACACACCATCTTGAACAGTTATAACTTTGTTATTGCTAAAACAAATGTTACATACAATATGTCCTTACATACAAAATTAGGCATTTACTTAGCCCTTGTTGTAGCCATGGCAACCAACGGCAGTGAAACCTGGCAGCTTCAGAAAACAGATGCTCAGAAGTTAGATGCGTGTCGTCATAAGTGCTTGTGGACAATGTTAGCAGGAGTAAGCTATGAGGAAAGAAAAATGAACGATGCGATCAGAAAAATAGCTAAAGCAAGGTCTCTGTTGCACATAATTTGCAAGAGAAGACATTAATGGCTAGGTCAGGTGTTACAAGTGGATTGCAATGGACAACCAATTAGGGATGTAAAAGGTTAACCATTTAACCAGTTACCTGGTAAGCATTAGGCTTACTGCAATACTTATTGGGTAACCCATTTCATAGCCAACCACGGCAGGCTGCAGCAGTTGGGTCTAGCCTGCTAAGGGGGGACCCTGCCTGCACGGGGATGGCCCATGGGATGTCCTGGTGGCATCCTGTCCCTGGGAATGTCCTAGTCTCAACCTGGCTGCAGCTGCAGCCTGGAAGGACCCCAGCCACAGCCTGGCTCTGGTCACGTGGGAATGGCCTGGTGGCATCCTGGCCTCCATGGTGTCCTAGTTCGGCCGTACAGGAGTGTCCCGACTCTGGCCCCAGCCTGGAGGGATTCCTGCCTCAGCCCTACGGCATAGGAAGGTAGGTCTCTGGCCCTGGCTGGCCTCAACCCTTGCCGGTTAGTCTTGTCCTGGCCTGGCCAGCAGGAAACTGCCCATACATGTTGAAGTGGTGGAGGCTGGGCAGGCAGTTAACTAGCTAAATATTAAAATGTTAGTCATTTAACTGGTTAACTATTTAAACTCTGTTTTTTACATCCCTACTACTGATTATGGCTCTCAGTTAGAAGCCAAAAATCCCTAACAGAAAGAAGATGACCAAGGATAACTTGGAAGCATACAATTATCAATAATATAGAAAAAATTAATTTGAAATGGGAGGACTTAGGTAACATGACAGCTGATCAGCAGCCATGGAGAATGTTGGTAGTTCAGTGTGCTGAAAAGCTTGGGATGGACTAAGATCTAAGGTACACCAGATGTCTTGCACACACCTTATTGGGAGTTCAAGTACTTGCCAAGATCAGACCAAACAAACAAACAAAAAAAAACAAAACAAATGACACTCCCCAAACCCTTTGAATTATCCAACTGCAAAAATAATCTGACAGATTTCTTACCTGGTGCAAACATTCTTTTTGTCACAGTTGGATTTATCTCAACTGTTCACCTTTGAGCTGAGGGCATATGAGAAAATAAGCAGCTATCAATGCCCTACTAAAGATACTTTTCTCTGATTCCAGCCCCTACCATTTATGCTTTTTTAGTTGATACTGCTCCATGTAAGTCCCTTACTACCTCCACCCAGCCATATAACTTTTCCCCACCCATTATAATGTATCATTACTCTTAGATTGTCAATATCTCTGTAATGAAGTGCTCAGTCTCTGTACCATGGACATGAAAAAGTTCTTTGCACCTCACTACCATTTTGCTTTTGAAAGCTGAATGGCATCTGCTTTCATGTTTGTTTACTTACTCTCTATGGAAAATTTTCACTCGTCCTTAAGGAATGCAAAGGGAAATGAGCAAGATCAACAAGTCCCAGATTTAGGGGTGAAATCTTGAACTTTGTGAGGTCAGTGAAAGTTTTGCCATTGACTTCAATAGGGACAAGATTTCACCCAGATAGTTTGTCACTTGTTATGTGAAAATGACAGGTTTGGAGGCGGTTGTGATTGGCTTGTGCTATGCTAGTGAAGTGCTCCATTTCCCTTGGAAAAACTCCCTACTGATTTTTTGCAAGGTAGCAATGTATTTTTTTCACACTAGCTTTTAGCTCTGGGGAGAGTCACATGAACTTGAATCCTTTGGTTTCACTGGGCTGTTTCTGATCAGAACTGAAAAAAAAGATGTTGAAACCACAAGCTGTTGATTTGCCATGGCTTGTTGTCTGGTTTGGGGTTTTGAACTCAAATAGGTGAATAAAACATATCATATGCTCAATAATGAGAAAAAAACACATTGGCAAACAGTTGAGTAATCTTAGCCCCAGTCTCTTATGAAATCAGATTGAGAGCTATCCAATGTCTAGATCCCAGGGCAAATTCAGCCTTAGCTTAATCAAGTGCAACTCCATTGATTTAATGGAATTTCATCTGCTTACACTAAGGCTGAATTGATACCATCAATTGTCAGTTGTCAGAACTAAGCTTTGAAATGTTGATAGTTGTAATAGACCCTTTATAAACTCCTGGGGGAATTGCCAATTATGAATAGAAGGCACATGGGTTTTAATTAATTCCTTGATCATTTTAGAAAATATATGTCCAAATTTTTCAAACTTGGCATGCAAATATGAATGTGTATGATTTGCAGAAATTGTACAAGTTAAACACATGGGACAAAATCCTGGTTCTAAGTGAAGTCAAAGTTGCATGTATATGGAAAGTGTGTGTGCAAATATACAACTACTTTAAGTATATAAGGAGATCTACCATCTCATAGAGCTGGAAGGGACCTTGAGAGGTTGCTGAGTCTAGTCCCCTGTCCTCACAGAAGGACCAAGTACTGTCCCTGATGGATTTGCCCTAGATTCCTAAATGGCCTCCTCAAGCATTGAGCTTACAGCCTTGGGTTTAGCAGGGCAATGCTCAAACCACTGAGCTATCCTTCCCCCTGTAATTGCTCATGTCCAGGGCTTGACAAACGGCAGCGAAAGCTGCTCGCCAGCCCTGAACTGTGCACTATAGTTTGTCGAGCCCTGCTCATGTCCATTAAACTTATGTGTGTGTGCCTGCCACATGCACTGCTGCCAGAAGATTTTCCCTAAGTAGTACCCATAGGGGCTGGAGTCCCCAGCATCTACTGGATTGGCTCACACACACTGCCCTATAAAGGGCGCCCCCCTGACTCCACCCTCCTCGGTTCTTTCTTTCCACCAGTGACGATGCTTGGAACAGGATGCTTCAGTTTGGGGTGTGGCAAGTACTCCCTTTGCATTCAAGTTCCCCTTAACAGACTGCAAAGGACCTGTTAACTTTTGTGAAAGACTCTGCCTGGGGGTGAGGCATGCCCCGCCCATCCTCCCTACCCCACTACCCCACCCCCGCTTCAAAACCTATCCTGTGTGTCTCACGCCCATGCCAGTTAGTGATCCGCATGCTGACTGTTTATGTTGCCTGGGGGAAGGACAAGTGTTGCATTTGTAGGTCCTTCCATCTCTAAACTATTAAGAAGCGTAATATTCAGCTTAAAGCACTCTTGATGGAGTCAGCACTAGCTCCGTAGGACCAGCAGTTGGGCTCTGCGGGGTCCTGGTACCTTTGTGTGCAGTGCACTGCTGGCATCAACAGCTCGGCACCGTTGTTGCCCATGGTTCTGACTAGCCTGCTAATAAGCCGGGCAGAGAGAAGTCCCCTCGTAAGGACAAGGAGAGGAAGAGCGATCAGCCCACAGATAGGCCAGAGAAGACCCAGAAGGCGATGAACCTAGCATCCTGGTCGCTGTCGTCAGTGTTGGAAATCTGTCTTCCCACCACACTGCAGGCTTTCTAGGCTGCACAGGACATAAGTCAGTTCTGCCCCTGATGCCCAAGGGGCTCTGGCACTGGGGTAAACCGCTGTTTGATCCCTGATCGTCCAGCACGGTCCATTCCCTTTGTCTGAAAGGAGAATGTGCTCCTAAGTCCCCATAGGCCTGCAAGTGAGAGGCCGGGGCACAATGTGCGATCTTCTGCGTTGCCGGAGTTGGTGCCCAGAGCTGAGCAGGCACATGTGCCCTGGAACCACAGTTGTCAAGGAGTCTCTCTACTTGCCGTGCCGCCAGAGGTATGTCGCAGTGACACCAGCACCATTTGCTGTGCCGTGGATACTTGCCGTCACCGAGCCGATCCAGCCTCAGAGGCACGTCCCGTTTCTCCCTGTCCTGGCACCGTGGAGCTTCAGTCTGGCACCATTCACCAGACTCAAGGAGTGGATCATCAGGTCGCCGAAGTTCTTGCCAGTGCTCCAGACACTCCTAATCACCAGGGTCTCTGTCAGTGATGGAGACCCAGCACTGGAAAGGTCGTTGCTCCTGTTCATCTTCGTAGGTATTGGCAAGTGTCTGTTCTGCAAGCATAATGTCAACGGCTGCCACCATCCCCCAGTGCAGCAGACAGCACACTGTTGACACCGTCGCAGGCACACTGTGGCCACAGTCTCAGTGGCAGGCTCAGTGGTGCCCAAGGGAATCCCTGGGGCTTCCCAGTTCAGCCCCGGGTCACCTCGTTGGTTGTCAGTGCATCCCAAGCCCCATCGGTGCCACCAGGACCTCACAGTCCCCAAGGAGATGTGGGCATGCCTGCTCCCCCTCAACAGGCAGCGAATGCAGGGGACCAGTCCCAGCAGGGTGAGGTATCCCAGCTGGCCCGGGCCACCTTCTATTCATTGCGTCCTCCACAGGAGAACTCGAAGGCCCACCAGGACCTTTTCAGACGGGTAGCCAATGGCCTGGGCCTACAAGCAGAGGAGGTGCAGGAATCCTTGGACTCATTCAAGGTCCTGGGTCAAGCGGGCCTGGGCAGGGTGGCATTGCCCCTGCATGAGGTGATGGCCAAGGTGTTCTGGCAGACACCCTCCTCCATTCTGCCAACAGCCAAGAGGACAGAGCAGAAGTACTTTGCCTCGGCAGGGGGCCATTACTATCTTTATACCCACTTGCCACCCAACTCCCTCATGGTGGAGTCCATGAACCACAGGGAGTGCCAGGGCCAGCCAAGGCCCACCCCTAAGAATATATACTCCAAATGGCTGGACTTGTCGAGGAGAAAGGTCTACTCCTCAGCCAGCTTCCATCAGAGGATGGCGAACCACCAGGCCCTATTTGCATGATATGGCATGAACACCTGGGGGCGCTGGCAAAATTTGAGGTCTCCTTGCCCAACATGTCTCACAAGGAGTTTAAGGCTCTCATTGAGGAAGGATCCTTGGTGGTACTGGCAGCTCTACAAGCAGCATCTGAGGCATTGGACTCAGTGGCTCGATCCTTGGCCTCAGCCATTAGTATGAGGCGGGTGGCCTGGCTCCTTCTATCGGGTCTATCCCCAGAGGCACAGAACTTCATTCAAGACCTGCTGTTTGACATGGGGGCCGTGTTCACAGAATAGACAGACACAAGGTTGCATGAGCTAAAGGACTCTCGCACTACTTTGAAAACCTTGGGTCTCTACATCCCCAGGTCTGAGAGGAAGTGGTGCAAGCCCCAAAACAAAAGAGGCCAATACACTTGCCTAGAGAGGGCCCTTCACACCCTAATCCTCCAAAACACAAGCAAGGCCGCCACCCTTCATCTGTCCAGCCAGCAACCAGCCAATTGAAGTCCCGGGGCAAGTGTTCCTTTTGAGGGTATGCCTAAGGATGACATACCGGACTCCTGCCTGCCTGTTTTCAGCCAGGCCCCATCCCTTCCTCCTGGCATTGAGGGAAATTACGTAGGACCGTTGTAGAGGTGATAAGCCTCTGGGAGTTTTGTGTCCTGCACAGCGTCACACTGCAAACCCATCACCTCCCAGGGGTCTGAAACACGATCGCAGATCATCTCAGCAGAGAGTTCTCCTCTCACCACAAGTGGGCACTCCACCCCGAGGTGACTGCCTCCCTTTTCTGAGACTGGGTGGACCTATTCTCCCCAGACCATGGTCGCCTGCTCTGCCTGAACCTCAGCTCGCTCCACCTGACAGCATGTTTCATCCGTGGCTGAACCCACAGGAGCTGGAATGTTTGGGAGACATACAGTGGGTCCTCCTTGAGAGTCGTAACCCTCAACACGCTCAGTGCACATGGCTAAATGGACCTGTTTCTCAGTGTGGGCTTAGCAACAGTGGGTGGTCCTGGCTGAGGCCTCAGTTCAGGAGATCCTGGACTACCTGTTGTCCCTGAAACTGCAGGGCCTGGCCTTGGCCACCATCAAGGACCACTTGGCTGCTATCTCTGCTTTACATCTGCGCTGCAAGGTTGCTCGGTTTTCTCCCATGGGATTACCTCTCAGTTCCTAAGGGACCTGGAGAGGCTCTACCCCCAGGTTTTAGAGACCCTCTCCTGCAGCAAGACTTGAACCTGGTTCTGGCAAGGCTCACGGGACCTCTATTAGAGCCGTTAGCCACCTGCCACTTTTTTTGCCAGGCCCTTTTTTTGTGGCCTATGTGGAGCGCAGGAGGGGTTCCCCTATCTCCTCCAAACAACTGTCTAAATGAATTACTTCCTGCATCCACATGTGTTATGAGTTAGTGGGGGTCTGGCCACCAGAGTTCATTAGGGCCCACTCCAGTAGGTTTCAAGATTCCTCGCAAGGACTGTTTTGCACTCTGAGTGTACATAACTCCTACCCTATCTCCGCAGACACTGCTTACGGCCACCTATGTTGAATGGACATGAGCAATCACTCGAAGAAAAGACAGTTACCTGTTCTGTAACTGGTGTTCTTCGAGGTATGTTGCTTATATCCATTCAGCCTCCTATCCTCCTCCTCCTCCTCTGTTGGAGTTCCAGCAAGAAGGAACTGAGGAGGGCAAGGCTGGGGGGTGCCCTATATAAGGTGGCGTGCATCACTCCATGGGGCACTGGGGACCCTGGCCACTACGGGTACTGCTTAGGGAAAACTTCTGGCACCAGTGCATGACACAGACGCCTATGTTGAATGGACATGAGCAATCTCAAAGAACACCAGTTACACAGGTTACTGTCTTCTATGTGTGCCCACTGAAGATGAAATTTTCACTTTGTGGAGGACCAGCAAAAAGAACAGTACACCTCTTAATAAATCCTACTTTGAGGGAGCCCTACATGAAGCAGCAAATGTACCCTTATGCCCCAAAACAGAATAAGGCCTATACATTATTGATATGTCCCTTTTAAATCTTACTTTAAGAACTTGCATGTGTCTTAAATACTGAATAGATTTTATGCTGGCCTCCTATGAATCTGGGGAGGGATTTAACCTTGGGAGTTTTGCCATGTGCATCAGTTTTTTAAATCTCATCATAGTTAACATTTCTTATGTTCATTATATTTGACAAAGTACTTGTATCTTTGCTGTACTTGGAGCACCTTCAATTTAGTTTAGTAATACTAAGCAACACTGTAATGTAATATTTTATAATGGATGTAAGTAAAAAGTTTATTATTTTTGAGGCACTCAGCATCTTTTAATATTTTATTATTGTAATTTACTTTCTTCGTAGCCCTATAGATTTACCAGCGCTGCTTCAGCAACCTCAGATAGTTAGTGTTCCACTTCCATTCATGGAGCTAATATTTTATCAGTATCAAGTATGCAGTCCAGATACATAGCTTACATCTGGAGGTAAATAAATAAAAAAAGTATTTGCCAAGGCTAGGTCACTCTTTCTGTGCACCTTTTTAATACACAGTATATAAGATCTTTTCTCTTGCCATTTAAATCAAGAAAAAGTCTGTACTCATCCCTTGTAGCCCCCAGGAAACTTCAGGCTTTGCAATAGTTAAACCTATGTAACTGCTTCATTTTTTGTTTGGTTTGTCACTCCTTGCCCTTTCCTTTTCCCTCCCTATGCATGTCATACTCCCTTGTATCTTAGTTTAGTTTGTAAACTTTTTGAGGCAAGTACTATGACAAAAATGTCTTTGTATGGCATCTGGCATAATGAGACCCTTACTTTGACCCTCATCTTGCACCAGCAAAGTGAATGGGAGCAGGCCAATAGGAAGCAGAGGCCTAAAGTCTCTGGTCGGATCTGCCATAATAATAAACACCGTTTTTATTACTGTGCACACTAATCAGTCCTTGACCAAAGAGTCAAGAATAATCTTAAGCACTTACTGCATTTCCATGTTTCTTGACAGCAGCAGTGAATGAATGCAGATGTTTATTTTTTCAGACTGGCTGAAGTCTGTTTCTCAAATCAAATTTGTCTTAAAATTTGTTTTCTTATGATAATTTGTGCAAAGGGCTTATTAATATTTTCAACTTGCTGAAGAAGAGCAGCAATATGTGTACAGCCTTATAATCATGCACTTGAGCTGCTCTGGAAAGACATGTACTCTTTTTTTCATTCATTCCTGCTGTTGGAATAGTACAAGACAGATTTGAGTGGCTGCAGGACATCCAGGAACATAAGTGCAGGTGTAAACTTTTATTAAGATGTTTTGAATGTAATATCTGATGATATCCCTTTTTTTAGTGTACATTTTGACTGTTATTTCCATGCATAGTATATTTTCCCTTCCCATCCATCACCAATTCCTTGGCTGCTTTTCCCCCAAACTCCAGGATTTAAGTCTTTCTTCCTTCTCTCTTGCATGACACCTTATTCCCCTTGTCCTAATTCAGTACAACATCTCTCTCACAACCTCCACATTTGATTAGTTCCTAAAGCCATCCCCCAGCAAAACATTTTGGTTTTTCTCAACAAACTCTGTCAGGAAATCTCAAATTCCTGTCATTCTATTACTCATGGTTCTGAACTGGCCCTGGAGAGCTTAGTTCATGGATCTTTCTTTGTATGATGAAGAAGATCTATTTGAAAGGGAATAGCCTCACTTAATTCCTGTGCAAATTGTCTCAAAAAAAGTTGATATTGTGGTAGAGACCTTTGTCATTTGAGGGAAGCCTCATCATGTTTCAGATGCTGGTGCGAGCAGGTGCACTGTGCTGTGTTTGAACATGACTAAACAGTGAAGTTACTGCCCTTTGTGATATTTAAAGATGCTGCCTGTGGGTGTCTGTGTAGCTTTGTGTTGCCCAGATGCATTGATCTCTGCCTCAAACCACTCTCCGCTGTTCCTTTTTATCTCCATACAAAGTTTCCAACAGAAACTTTCAAGCAGGTAGCGAAGTGAGAGAATGTTACGATGACAGGAGAGCAGTTTCATAAATGGCACAATTGCTTTCACCAGCTCTCCAATCGTAACAGTGTGGGGCCTTTAAAGAGCTAGTGTCACTACAGTCATATGATTGAATAACCAGATAATCAGTACATGTGGGACTGCTTCCTTCCTGACTCTGTGTATCCCCTGAAACATGTAGACTTAGAACTTGGAAGGAAGAGAGTACAGGTTAGACCTCCCTGGTCCAGGTTCCTCAGGACCTGACCAGTCCCAGACAAAGGAGTTTTCTGGACCAGGGGAGGAATGGGTGGCGCGGGGGAAGAGGGAGAGCAGCCTCTCCACTGGGCTCCTTTCCCCAGCTACCTGCCACTGTTGCCCTAGCCCCCTGCCCACAGCTCTGCAAGCTCTGGAAGCCCTGCTGGCCCCAGGAGCTCTGGAGGCGGCTTTGCAGGAGCTTGCGGCCCGGCAATCTGTGAGCTCTTGTAGCCGCTCCCCTCCCCCGCCCTACTGGCTGTGGGCTCAGCAGCCCTCCGCCCACCCCACAGACTCTGGTGGTCCTGCTGGTTTCCTGGAACTACCTGCTGTGCACTCTGCCCTCTCCCCCTGGCTCCAATGCCCCCGCCTGCTTCCCAGCCCAGATGGCTGCAGCCTTTGGTGCCCCGTGGACTCTTCTGGCCCTGCCAGCTGGTTCTGCTCCCATCTGCCAGCAACCTCTGTGCTGGGGCTCTCAAGTCCAGCATCATCCGTGGTCATTCTGGACCATAGATGTTGCCAGACCAGAGAGTTCCAGATCACAGAGGTTCAGTCTGTACTGTGTTCATGTGATGCACTGATGTCATATCATGGAAGGGTGCTTTTTCTATAATGGCAAAAGCACATACAATAATGCACATGTACCAGGTATGCCCATTTAACATTCAAAATGTTTGCTGTCAGTTGAACTATGGACTTATGTTTTGGACTCTGATTTTGAGTGTTAATACACAAAATTATTAATGAATACTGTGTAGGCAGGTGTTCTATATGGGGTAGGGAGGAACTTTAAACTGTTAGGAACATAGGTATTGTCACCCTGGATCAGACCCATTGTGCATTTAGTCTAGTATTCTTTCTCTGATAATGGCCAGCATCTGATTCTTCAGAAGAAGACACAAGGAACCTCACAGTAGACAGATTTGTGATAATCTGGCAAATCTCTCTTCCTAATCCCTAATATTTAAAGATTGTTTTAAACTCAGAATGTGACATGAGGCTAAAAGTAACATGTATTGTACTTTCATACTATTTAATTGCAATGTCTTTACTTTTATATTTTGATATATACAGTATTATTTCCATGTTTATATACAAATGTTTAGTAAATTCAAAGTTAATGTTTTTCTTGAGATTATTTTATATAATTTTTACCATTGAAAAGTCTGCCATCCATATATACATTTATTTCCCTATCTATTGGGAACATTTTAGAATGATCATATAGTGAACCAAAGGTTTGGTTATAAACCTGTGCTATGATGATATAGGTAGGGAGCACATAATGTTGTGTTGCGATATGGTTGGATTGGAATGGGTTTGGGATGACAATAATTCTTGTGATTGACAAAGCCATTAATAAATTATCCAGGGCATCCTAAGGTAGTACCTATAAAACTTTTGTCACAACACACATGTATTCTGTTTAATATTTATTTTGAAAAAAAATTAAGAATGGTTGAGAGAGTGTGAATATTTATAGGTACTTTCTTTTATATCCTTCTACACCCAGACTTCCTAAGAACTATGAGTGCAACCGCAGGTGTTTTACAGGGAGAGGAAATGATTACTGAAGTGGTGACAGATTCAGCAGTTTCCTGCATATTCCTGGGAGACCATATTAAATTAAGTTTAAGTACTTTTAGGATCCATAGTTTTAAATGAATTGTTAATACATGATTATGTTGTACTCCATGGGGTAGAGGTTATTAGATCTCCTTCAGGAATTAAAACCAGTGGACATTTTACCATCCACTGATTTTAATTCCCGGAGGAGCTATGACAACGTAAGTGAAAATAAGGAAAATCAGTCAGGTTCCTCCAGAGAGCTTGTCACTTGCTGGGGTGGGAAAGACCAACAGAGAAAGAAAAAGGTATTGGCTAAACAACCTGAGTTCAAACAACCTGAGTTTCAAGTGCCTCCTTTGTGATCTGCCAAATAGACAGGACTTTCTGTGCAAGGTGAAAGGAAAGGAAACCTCATGGAAGGTGTGACTGGACCCTATTGGGTGCTTCTATTGCTTGTATCAACAAGAACATTCGTTGGTCCCTCGACCTAGCCACTTCTCCCCTTTTAATCTTATTTATGAAGTTCTCGTTTAAGTTTCGCCCGAGCTAGCCCACTCTAGCGGCAATTACCACAGTCTGAGAATGTCAGTTCGTGATTCCCAGTCGCCAGTACACTGCCAATTTTGGCGGTGGGGAGAAGGGGGCCTGGGCCCTCCCTGATTCACAGGCCCTAGCCCAGACCAGAGTCTGTTTCTGGTCCTGTCCTGCTGACGGGGTTCCTTGCTGAAACATGTCAGCCTGTGGGCTTTAAACAGTTTCCCTGTCCTGGGCTGCTTCCTCTCCCCACTCTCTCGGTCTCTCAGTGTCACTCTGCCCACCAGGAGACTCTGATGGCAGTGTTCCCGCCAAGTTGAGGCTCTCCCTTTTCTTCCCAACACCTGCTGCACTACCTTCTCCTATCCTCGCCTCTTACCCTTGCCTCTCCTTTGTGCCACCACTCCCGCTTGCTTTTGAATTGCTCGCTCCCCCGTTTCTCCTGACGTCACTCCGCATTGTCCCTTTTGGGTCCCGCCTGTCACCCCCTACATCACTTCTGGCGCAGCTGCGTTACACTGTGCACCTTCAGCCTCCCCCCCCCCCCACTGCAGCTCGCGCTCGCTGATGCCCTAGCGGCATGAGGCTGCTTTGCGGTGCACGAGCACTTCGCACAGAGCCAATACTTGACCCCTTGCGCTCTGAAAATGGCAGACGCTGAGGGGTTTAGAATGCGGGGCGGCCGTGCCCCATCACAGAAGGGTTGAAAAGACTCACACCTATCAGAGCTTGAGGCTGGAGTTAAAGTAACCTCTGGTTAAACTTTTATGCAAATATATAATTTCTTTTATTGTTTTTAATATGTTTTCTTTTTAAAAATTTCATCATAAGAATAAAGGTGCTTGCTTAGAAAGAGTTGTGTGGTAACTTGTAATTGCTGGCAATTACATTGTGTATAGTCCTGGAGAGAAAGCAAGGTGCAGTTGCTGACCTTTTATGCAGACTGGCTTTCTAGGGATACCACATTGTGCGTGCTGACTATGCATCCTAGAAGATTTCTTGGTCGGGAGGGAAAGGTGTGGGCCTCTATCCAAGAGAGATGATCAGTGAGGAGCCCAGAATAGGTGCTTTTGGTGGATGACAAGGTCAGAATAAAGGTGCAGATAATCTGAACTATGAGAGGTGCATTTAAGAAATCACTAGAAATGGCTAGGGTGGATTTTCTGTACATGTTGATATGATAATAGTCTGATATCTTGCAGTTTAGTGGAGTGAAAGCACATGCCTTGATTCCCAACTTGTTTTAGTGCAGAAATTCACCTCTCATATTACATTAGATCGGGATTCACTCCACTGAAGTCAGTGGAGTTGTAATAGTTCAAAACCAATTTAACTGAGCAGAGAATCCCAAATCA
Source organism: Pelodiscus sinensis (assembly GCF_052426305.1). NCBI lineage: Eukaryota > Metazoa > Chordata > Testudines > Trionychidae > Pelodiscus > Pelodiscus sinensis. The sequence goes on from NC_143054.1 coordinate 140,860,824, forward strand.
TGTTTGGTCTCCTCTCTGTACTTCAAACTGTAGTTGTTTGAAACTGCTCAGATGTTGTGAATTTTGCAAGTATACTTAGCAAAAACAGATTAATGGGCAAACTGCATGTGATGTGTTCAGTTGTGTGATAAATCTTTTCACAATTTATCATGTGAATATTGTTGCCACATGGGAGTATATTTATGGCAAGTGACATTTAACAATTTATTATTTTTATTTTTAAAGTAAAAATAACCTCATTGTAGTCTTGGGTTTTACCACTGCTGGTGAAGAGATTTTTTTTCCCCTTTGCTGAGAAGTGCGTGCAAAGGAATCAAAATCATCATTCTAATAAGAATTAGATAGCTACAAAGATTGGTAGGGTATGTCTACACTACAGCGTTAATTCGAGTTAACTTAATTCAAAATAGTTAATTCGAATTAAGCTAATTCGAATTAACGCATCTACACACAAACCCTATTTCGAAATAGCGCGTCCACACGGAGTGGACCCTGAACCCGAAGTTAAGGCTGGCCGGAACCAGTGCCGGCAGGGCATCAGGTTAGGACTTAGTGTGTGGGGCTGCTGCCTGAGGATAACTGCGCTCCGTGCTTAAAGGGACCCTAGCCCCACCCTGGACAGACAGTACTCAGGGTTCCCCGCTTGCTTGTCTACCTCGATGAGGGACAGCAAAGCAGTCCTGTCTTGGAGTGCCCTGAGTGCCCGCACTCGGGACACCACAGCACTCAGCCACATGGAGCCAGAGCTGCCCCTGCATCTCGTGGGATTGTTGCCATCAGCCCAGCTGCACTTGCTGCAGGCTGCCATCTGGGGCGGGTCCATCTGGGGGCTGTCAGGATCCAGGAGGCCCTGAGGGAGAGTTTCCACCCTGAGGAGCCCTCAGAGCCACCCCGGTTCTCCCCACCGGAGGCTCGTGCCCCATTCCTCCCTCATGTCCTTCCACTTACCCCTACCTAGCACCCCTTCCTGATGTCAAACAAAAAAAAGTATGTTCAAAAATAGAAACAATGTTTATTGAACAAAACCAGGGGGGATAAACCTCTGGGGAGAATGGGAAAAGGAGGTGGGAGAGGGCAAGAGAGAGGGGGGGAGGGGGAAACCTGGGAGAAGGGAGCTGGAAGGGGAAGCAAGGGGAAGAAGGGGGAGGGGAAGCTCAGGGCCCAGGGTTGGGGGGCTCGCCGGACCAACTTGGTTTTCATGCAAACCTGCTCCTGGGTTTGCATGTGGCGTTTGGTGGCCAGGCTGGCAGCCATCCTGCAATAGACGGCCGCATTTCTCCGTCTAGTGCGGAGATTATGGACGTTGGGGGCACCCCCCCAAACCTGAATAAGGTCCATGATCTCCACCCTGGATCAGGAAGGCGCCTGCCTTCTCCAGCCCCGGGCAGGCTCCTGGGAGCTGGCAGACTACTCCTGGGGAGCGGTGGAGGGCTGGCTGCCAGTGGCTTGCTGGCTCATGTTTTGGGGCCACTGGGTAAGGGTCCCCAGTGGCCACTGCTGGCTCTGGGCTGGCAGGCTTGGAGCTGGTACAGGCACTGTGGCCAGGGTCTACCCCTTTAATGGCTCCGGGGCTGGGGGAGAGGAGAGTAATTTTTCCTGGTTGTGCCCAGAGTGGCCACCAGGGCTCCCTGGGAAGGGCTGGAGGCCCCCTATTTCGAATTAAGTGTCTATACAGCACTTAATTTGAAATAGCTATTACTCCTCATAGAATGAGGTTTACCAAATTCGAACTAAGCACTCCGCTATTTCCAATTAATTTCAAAATAGTGGTTTGCATGTAGAGGCGCTATTAAAGTTTATTTGAGATAACGGCTGTTATTTCGAATTACCTTTGCAGTGTAGACATACCCATAGAGACAGAGCTGTTTCTCCTCTAAGTTACCAATTTAATTTACAACCCCATATAAGTAGTATAACCTAATGTTAATGTTCAACTATGTGAAATAAGGATGCTGCTTTGGCCTGGTTTCAAGAGTAAAGGTGACAGTTAAGGTCACAATTAACATTAATTGGTATCTTTATTGGTAGTCTCATCAGAGAGTCCAGTGATTTAATTGGTATAAATGGTAATTATCCTCCCAGAAAAGGGTTAAGATTCATTTTGGGGGAATATAGAAATCTTGTACTGTCACTGTCTGTGTTGTATGAGCTACTGCTCCGAAAATTAATATTTGGGGTTAGTCTGGAACCTTTCAGCACAACATATTCATTTTACATATTGGATATTAAAGTAAAGAAAAGAAGTCATTGCCCTCGTAATGAACAGCCTGTTTTCAACAGCCTTTATTAAAATTGATAGCTACAAGAGAATAGTTTGCAATTTTTTCATAATCCAAGTTGGGAGTGGAAGGCAAATTTAAATAGGCCACAGGGGTTTCATATAAACATCTCCATTTCATACTAGGGATATTAAAATTCATGTATTTTGCTAAACATGTACCCACTGAAATTTTCAGTGAGGACACTTTTACACATGGGGGAGGGAGAGAGGTGGCTTTGAAGTTGGCTCCCTGCGTCTATGGGCTTCCGGAGGCGGAGAGCCGGCTTAAAAGCCAGCTCCCTATGAGCACTGACTCCCCACTCCCTGTCCTGCTGCCTCTGATATTAAGGCAGTGGGGGAGAGGGTGGGTTGCGTGTACCGTGAAGGTTAATCAGTGAGCCTAGGCTCAAGGAGAGCTAAATTATTCATGGAGATGACAATCATCCCAGAAGCTGATCCCAATGCCATTGTAACTTACTGAGGTTAGAGAATGTGTTTTAAATTGAGAATTTTATATAGGGGAGCAGGAGGGAAACTGAAATATAACATGATTAAAAAACATTTACGTTTATTTTATTTCATTTTTAGTTCATTTTTGTTGCTTCTACAGATTATTTGAACATAAGATGTTTCACTTACTACCATTCAATGCAGATATAATACTACTTTAAGTCAGGATTTATGGGTCATATTGGACAAGCAACTCACAATAGCTCCCAGTGTGATATGGAGGGCAAAAAAGGCTAATGTAATACTTGGATGTATATAGGGTTGCCAGGTGTCCGGTATTCACCCGGACAGTCCCGTGTTTTCGCCTCCTGTCTGGTAAAAAAAAAAATTCAGAGAATACCGGACACCTAAAATGTCTGGTATTTTCTGATTTTTTCCCCAGCCAGGAGGCGAAAATACCAGGCACCTGGCAACCCTACAAACACTCAGCGTGTGGCCTCCGCCACCTTCTCCCTTCCCCCAACCCCATCTCTTAACACCCCCCAACCCCAGACCCCATGCTTACCTGATTCCGCAAGGCTGCCAGCATGAAATGGCTGCTGACCAAGTTCCTATCCCTGCACTCACTCTTAAAGGGGACATGCTGTTTTAATGCTATTTTATTTTATTTTGCTCAAAAACTTTGGTTCCCCCACCCTTTTTTTCCCTTCAACAGAATTTTTTCCCATTTTTTTTGGGAGGGGGGTGTTCGGTATTTTTGTTTCAACCATCAGGCAACCCTATATATAAATAAGGGTGTGGTAAGTAAGAGTGTAGTGGGGGACGGGCAGAGAGATTTTACCACTATATATGGCATTTGATTACAATGTAAAAGTACCTTTTGTAGAGGGAAAATCCCAGTTACTAAAGGACTTTCATTTTAGTGGAGAGAGGCATAACAAGAACCAATGGTTGAAAGCTAAAGCCATATTCAAATTAAAAATAAGATAAACATTTTTAACAATGAAGGTGAATATGCATGGGACAAACTACCAAAGGAAATGATGGATTCTCCATAATTTGACGGCGTCTAATCAAGACTGAATGTTTTTCTGGAAGATCTACTTTAGTCTAACACAAGTTATTGGGCTCTCTGTAGGGGTAACTGGGTGAAATTTAATGGCCCATGATATCCAGAAAGTCAGACTAGATGATTTAATGCAGAGGTCTCAGACTCCCTGTGAGTCAGACCTGGCTGGAATGATTGAGCAGTCTAACCTGGGACTTCTAGTAGGGAAAGAGGGGGTCGTCCCCTCCCCGGCCTGCCAGGAGTCGTGGGCTGGATTGCACAATGGCTCCTGAGTATGAGACCACTGACATAATGGTTTCTTATGACCTTAAACTCTATGAATCTATGAAAATTTATCCAAATGTAGTTGATTTAGATTTTTAAAATGTAGTTCTCAAAGCTTGAGATACATATTCAATTTTTAAAAAAAATATATACAACATTTCTGGTAGACTTTCCGACTTCATTAATTATCTTTTCCAATTTAGTAGCTCAAAACTTCCTCCTCAATCCATCCAGCACTATTCAGCACACCTGTTAGAGAGAATGTGGTAAAATAATTATTACAGTTTTATGATGAAAATTTCTTCATCATATAAGAAAGTTCTAGCAATCCTAAAGGATCAGAGGGTATGTCTACACTACCCCGCTAGTTCGAACTAGCGGGGTAATGTATGCATACCGCACTTGCTAATGAAGCCCGGGATTTGAATTTCCCGGGCTTCATTAGCATAAGCGGGGAGCCGCCATTTTTAAATCCCCGCTGCTTCGAACCCCGTGCAGCGCGGCTACACGGGGTTCGAACTAGGTAGTTCGGACTAGGTTCCTATTCCGAACTACCGTTACTCCTTGTGAAATGAGGTGTACCGGTAGTTCGGAATAGGCACCCTAGTCCGAACTACCTAGTTCGAGCCCCGTGTAGCTGCGCTGCACGGGGTTCGAAGCAGCGGGGATTAAAAATGGTGGCTCCCCGCTTATGCTAATGAAGCCCGGGAAATTCAAATCCCGGGCTTCATTAGCAAGTGCGGTATGCATACATTACCCCGCTAGTTTGAACTAGCGGGGTAGTGTAGACATACCCAGACATATTATCTTCCAGGTTAAAAAATATTTCAGATTTTACCCAAATATACCCTTAAAGCCAATTCTTACTAACTAAACTAAAATGTATATAAAAAGAGACAGAGAGAAGGTTAAAAGACAGCAAACTGAGACTGCTGTACCATCATAGAATACTAGAAAAGAAAGGGACCTCAAGAGGTCATCAAGTCCAGTCATCTAGACCGTAGCTGACAGGGGTTTTGTAACCTGCTCTTAAAATACTATCTAATGATGGAGATTCTACAAAATCCCGAAGCAGTTTATTTCAGTGCTTAACTACCTTGACAGGAAGTTTTTCCTAAGGTCCAACCTAAATCTCCCTTGCTGCAATTTAAGCCAATTACTTCTTGTTCTATCATCAGAGGTTAAGGAAAATAATTTTTCTCCATCTTATAACGACGGGTCTCCAAAAAAAAAGTGACAGGTGGTGGTGGTTGGGGACTTTCTCCTAAGAGGGACTGAGCCATCCATCTGCTGTCCAGACCTGGAATCTCGAGAGGTGTGCTGCTTACCGGGAGCTCGCATTCAGGATGTGACTGAGAGGGTTACCAAACTGATCAAACTTTCGGATCGCTACCCCTTCCTTCTTCTCCACGTGGGAACTAACGATACAGCCAAGAATGACCTTGAGCGGGTTACTGCGGATTATGTAGTGCTGGGAAGAAGGATCCAAGAACTTGGAGTGCAAGTGTTGTTCTCGTCCATCCTCCCTGTTGAAGGGAAAGGACTGGGCAGGGATCGTCGAATTGAAGACGTAAATGCATGGTTGTGCAGGTGGTGTCACAGAGAGGGCTTTGGTTTCTTCGACCATGGGACTCTGTTCCGGGCACAAGGATTGTTAGGAAGAGATGGGACTCACCTAACGAAGAGAGAAAGGAGCATCTTCGCGGGCAGGCTTGCAAACCTAGTGAGGAGGGCTTTAAACTAGGTTTGTCGGGGGACGGTGACCAAAACCCTGAGGGGAGTGGGAAAGTCAGATACCGGGAAGAAATGCAGAGAGGAACGAGCAAGAAAGGACGACCCCTGATTCGAATGGAGAAGATAGGGCGATCAACTGGTTATCTGAGGTGTTTGTACACTAATGCAAGAAGCCTGGGAAACAAACAGGAAGAACTGGAGGCCCTGGCCCAGTCCAAGAAATATGATTTAATTGGGATAACAGAGACTTGGTGGGATGACTCGCATGACTGGAGCGCTGTCATGGAAGGGTATAGACTGTTCAGGAAGAACAGGCAGGGGAGAAAAGGAGGAGGAGTTGCACTATATGTAAGAGAGCACTATGATTGCTCTGAACTCCAGTATAAAGAGGGAGAAAAACCTGTTGAGAGTCTATGACTTAAGTTTAAAGGAGCAAACAACAGCAGTGATGTTGTGGTTGGTGTCTGCTACAGGCCACCGAATCAGGTGGATGAGGTAGATGAGGCTTTCTTCGGACAACTGAGAGAAGCTTCCGGATTGCAGGCCCTGGTTCTCGTGGGGAACTTTAATCACCCTGACATCTGTTGGGAAACCAATACGGCAGTACACAGGCAATCCAGGAAGTTTTTGGAGAATGTTGGGGATAACTTCTTGGTACAAGTGCTGAAGGATCCGTCCAGGGGCCGTGCGCAGCTTGACCTTCTGCTCACAAACAGGGAGGAACTAATAGGGGAAAGAAGAGGTGGGTGACAACCTGGGAAGCAGTGATCATGAGATGGTAGATTTCAGGATCCTGACCAAAGGAAGGAAAGAGAGTAGTAAAATACACACCTTGGACTTCAAAAAAGCAGATTTTGACTCCCTGAGAGACCTGATGGGCAGAATCCCCTGGGATGCTAACATGAAGGGGAAAGGAGTCCAGGACAGTTAGCAGTATTTTAAAGAAGCCTTATTGAAGGCACAGAAAGAAACCATCCTGACACGTAGCAAGAGAGGCAAACATGGTAGGAGACCGGATTGGCTTACAGGGGAAATCCTTGGTGAACTTAAGCACAAAAAGGAAGCTTACAAAAAGTGGAAACTTGGACAAATGACGAGGGAGGGGTTTAAATGTATGGCTTGAGAATGCCGGGGGGTTATCAGGAAGGCGAAAGCGTAAATGGAATTGCGACTGGCTAAGGATGTGAAGGATAACAAGAAAGGTTTCTACAGGCATGTTAACAAGAAGAAGGTGATTAGAGAGGGTGTGCGGCCCCTACTGTATGAAGGAAGTAACCTAGTGACAGATGATGTGGGGAAAGCTGAAGTACTCAATGCTTTCTTTGCCTCTGTATTCATGGACAAGGTGGGCTCCCGGACTAATGCGCTAAATGACGCAAGATGGGGTGAAGATGGACAGCCCTTGGTGGGTAAAGAACAGGTTAGGAACTATTTAGAAAAGCTAAACGTACACAAATCCATGGGTCCGGACTTAATGCATCCGAGGGTACTGAGGGAGTTGGCAAATGTCATTGAGGAGCCTTTCGCCATTATCTTTGAAAAGTCATGGAGATTGGGAGAAATCCCGGATGATTGGAAAAAGGCAAATGTAGTGCCCATCTTCAAAAAAGGGAAGAAGGACGATCCAGGGAACTATAGGCCAGTCAGTTTTACCTCGGTTCCTGGAAAAATCATGGAAGGAATCCTTAAGGAATCCATTTTGAGGCACTTGGAAGAGAGGAAAGTGATTAGGAATAGTCAGCATGGATTCACAAAGGGCAAGTCTTGCCTGACCAATCTGATTAGCTTCTATGATGAGGTAACTGGCTCTGTGGATGTGGGAAAGTCAGTGGATGTTATATACCTTGACTTTAGCAAGGCTTTTGATACGGTCTCCCACAATATTCTTGCCAGCAAGTTAAGGGAATGTGGATTGGATAAATGGACGTTAAGATGGATAGAAAGATGGCTAGGAGGCCGGGCTCAGCGGGTAGTGATCAACGGCTCGATGTCAGGATGGCGGTTGGTTTCTAGCGGTGTGCCCCAAGGTTCAGTTCTAGGACCGGTTTTGTTCAATATCTTTATTAATGACCTGGATGAGGGGATGGATTGCACCCTCAGCAAGTTTGCGGATGACACTAAGCTAGGGGGAGAGTAGATACGCTTGAGGGCAGAGATAGGGTCCAGAGTGACTTAGACAAATTGGAGGATTGGGCCACAAGAAATCTGATGAGGTTCAACAAGGACAAGTGCAGAGTCCTGCACTTGGGATGGAAGAATCCAAGCATTGTTACAAGCTGGGGACCAATCACTTAAGTAGTAGTTCTGCAGAAAAGGACTTGGGGGTTACAGTAGATGAGAAGCTGGATATGAGTCAACAGTGTGCCCTTGTAGCCAAGAACGCTAATGGCATATTAGGTTGCATTAAGAGGAGCATTGCCAGCAGATCCAGAGATGTCATTATTCCCCTTTATTCGGCTCTGGTGAGGCCACATCTGGAGTATTGTGTCCAGTTCTGGGCCCCCCACTACAAAAAGGATGTGGACACATTGGAGAGGGTCCAGCGGAGGGCAACCAAAATGATTAGGGGGCTGGAGCATATGACTTCTGAGGAGAGGCTGAGGGACTTGGGTCTGTTTAGTCTGCAGAAGCGAAGAGTGAGGGGGGATTTGATAGCAGCCTTCAACTTCCTGAAGGGAGGTTCCAAAGAGGATGGAGAGAGGCTGTTCTCAGTAGTGACAGATGGTAGAACAAGGAGCAGTGGTCTCAAGTTGTGGTGGGAGAGGTCCAGGTTGGAAATTAAGAAAAACTATTTTACTAGGTGTGTAGTGAAGCACTGGAATGGGTTACCTAGGGAGGTGGTGGAATCTCCATCCCTACCGGTTTTTAAGTCTAGGCTTGACAAAGCCCTGGCCGGGTTGATTTAGTTGGGATTGGTCCTGCCTAGAGCAGGGGGCTGGACTTGACCTTCTGAGGTCTCTTCCAGCTCTATGGTTCTATGATTCTATGATAACACCCTTTTAAGTATTTGAAAACTGCTATCTTGTCCCTTCTCATTCTTTTCATTTGTAGATTAAACAAACCCAATTCTTCCAGTCTTCCCTGACCTTTAATCTTGACCTTTAATCATTTTTGTTGCACTTCTCTGGATCTTCTCCACATCTTTTCTGAAATGTGGTCCCCAGAACTGGACGCAGTAATTCAGTTGAGGCCTAATCAGCACAGAGTAGAGCAGAAGAATTTCTTCTCATGTCTTACTTACAGCACTCCTGTTAATACATCCCAAAATGATGTTTCTCTCACTCTCTCTCTCTCTCTCTCTCTCTCTCTCTCTCTCTCTCTCTCTCTCTCTCTCATATATATATATATATATATATATATATACATTTATCATTGTTACACTGTTGACTCATACCTAGCTATCTCCCCCTCAAATTCTAAAGTTCAAGGAATTTGTTGGGGCAAAAAAGTATGTTCTATTCTTTGTGCTCTGTGTTCATCTCTCAGAAAGATGCTTATGTAAGGAGGAGTTCTGTGTCTTTGATGTATTTTCCCCTTCCAACAACACTGAAGTTTCAGGTCTTTGAAAGTGTTAAGATAGGGAAAGCGGTAGCCTTTCTAAATTCTCCTCAAGAGAGTCCTTGAGTCGAGCCATAAAAAAGAAAATAGAGCAATGCTTTCTGAAAATACACATGGTTGTAATTGTAATAAGGTAGAGTTCAGGTGCTGGTAGTTAGTTTGAGTGTGTCATTCAGCATTGTTTGGAAATTTAGACTTAGCATTGCATATCATGCATTTCTAGCATATTGTTGCTTTTTAAATGCTAACAGTCAAAGTGTAATGTCTGCAGCTTTAACTTCATGTTTACAGGGGTTTGTGCGTGTGTTGGGGGAACCAATAAAAAGTGATAACATTCCTTGTAATCATCTTCATTTTTCCTATTTCAAGTGCAAAATTTGGAAAACAATTATTTAGCTTTCAAATGCCCCCAAAATATATTTATATTTTAAAAAATGATAAACTTATTTCAGCACTGCTCTTTCTTGTTCATTCATTCTTTTGCTTTGTTCCACCGTTTTCTCTCTTACACGAAGAATAATCATGACAAGCCCGGCATCACAAACATTGTATTTGGCGGTAATTTGTTTTTCATGTGTGAATAAAATGCAGAACGGTGACATTAATGTTTACCCATTTGGGACTGGGGTCGTTACTTTGTCACTCAGCCCATTGGTAGTAAAGATCTCTTAAATATGATGAAACAGCTCATCAGATGATATAAATTGGCAAAGCTTCAGTGAAGATAGGCTGATTTACACTAGTTGAGAGTCTAGTCCCATATCTATATACTTGTTCTTATCATATCAACAGATATTAAGTAGATTCCCAGTGTGGATTTAGTCTATGGCCCAAGAAAATGTGGTTGTCTTTGTCCCTACTAAAAATCTCTAACGTGCCTTCAACATGACTCTCCTAGTTGTAAGGATATCTTTAATAGCAAATCTTGGGGTTCAGTGTTCATATTTTCTTTTGAACAGTAAACGTACAGTCCCTCTTCATCAGTATTATAACTGGTTTGAGCTGCCAACTAGGGAAAACTAAATGCACCCTCTCAGGGTACAGACAGAACTTCCCCATTTGTCTTTTAAGGGTTTAGAAGAGAAGAATTTAACAAGAAACGCGAGAGCACAGGAATGTGTAATTTGAAGTATAATACCACCTACTTTGAATGAAACACCAAGGAGCCAAAAGAAGATATACATTATACCTAGTTAGATTATCTTGTAGTCAGAAAATGGGAGTAGGTCCTGAATATGAAGGAACATTGGACCATCATACACATCACCTCAGACTTTGGTCTTTTAGTCTTTTGTCTAAAAATGTATTCTATGTAAATAATTTGAGTTATAGGAATTTAGTATGCACTGATTTGTCACTGCTGTTAAAATAAGTTTTTCTTCTGGTCTAAGACAAGTTGCATTCATTGTATTTCTGTACTATTCTGATTTTTAAGTGCATAGCAAATGTTTCTTACACAGAAGAAAAATTTCTACATCTATATTAGTGCTGGACAATTTGGAATCCCGAGGAAAAGCATCTGCTAGTTTCTGATACATCCAATAGAAATACTATAATTAAAAGTACAGCTTGAGCCCCTTTAGTCTTGCACTCTCTGGTCCAGCAGCTTCCATAGTCCGGCATGATTTTACTTAGCCAAATGTCAAATTATCATGGGTGTGGCCAAGTTTCCTGTGGTCTCATAAAGTTTATTTACAGCCATTAGTACTGGCTCTTAGAGTTCTGGGCTGTTATTTAGTTCTAATTTACCCCTAGATGTCTTCTAGGAGCCCAGTAAGCAGTGGAAGTGCTGGTAGAGAGTATTGACTTGCTGCGGTTTGCCAAATTCTCTGATTCTGCACCGGTCAGGTCCTGAGCATGCCGCACTGGAGAGGTTTGACCTGTATTGAAGTTTGCTCAAGAGAGCCTGCCCTGCATATTTTATACAAAGGATCTAGGGTTAAGTACTTGAATAAGTAATGAAATGTGAGTGGTAGTTAACTTGTAAAAAGAAAAGGCAAAGATTAATAGAGAAGTGCAGGGTGTGTATTTGGAAAGGAGATGGGAAACTTTTTGAAAGTCATATTCAACTGAATCTTTGTTATAGGCAAGGAGTTTCCATCCAGGTTCAGGGCTTGATTGGATAAATAGGGGCTATTTTATGAGGATTAGGAGGAATTAGGTCCCAAGAATTTGGATTGTTACACATTATTTTGATTGGATTAAAAATTTCAAACTTGACTACAGTATTAAGTTTACTTGGAACTCTTTTAGAGGATTTTGGAATCATGAAAACAAATCAGATGATGTAATTGCTGTGACAAACTAGGTCTCAGTTGTTTCATATTTTCTCTGCTCATGATTCCAGCTCCTATGCTTGGCAAATTATGCCCATAGTAAGTTTACCAGGATTTGTCTTGCAAATACTAAAGATCTCCCAGGCCTGTTTTTTCTTTCTGCCACTTGTCCTGGCTCACCAAAAGACAAGATGGAGGGTCTCACCAAATCTTTTATGGTTGACTAATTTTGCATGGTGATAGCCCAGCCCGAGCACTTAGCACTCACAGAAATCAAAGCCAGTTACCAGTTAACTACTGGAGGATCAGGAAAGTATTCGCAATTTTTGCTTATTCCAAAAACCAGTTTTAAATGAAACCTGGTACCTGTCAAAATGATAGATTCATTTATGAATAAAATATAAACCTTTATTTGCTCCATCCCATAGTGATGGTTCATTAATAGATGTTGGACAGTTTTAGCAGCTAACTTGGTAGGTGTGTATTTTGAAATGTAATCTATTTTGCTAATTTATTCTCTCTCTTCTTTTTCCCTTTGCTTGTGGGTTATATATGAGCAGACTGGATTTTTTGCTATATTATCTATACCCCTGTTCCTCCACTTTGTTACTACTAGACTATTAATAGCTCGGCGATTCCATCATTACAGATGAAGATTTTCCTTCCCTTCAGACATAATTATAACAATCAGCCCAGGGATAAACAAGTTATGGTTTTCAGGAGGTCCTTTGTCTGCATGCTGCTCACCAGTGTTTATGTAAAAAACTCAATGTTCTGTTTAAGATCCTTAAGCTTAATGGTAAAATAAAACAAAAAAGTGTTTTACAAGGACCTGAGCTGATCAAAAAAATACTGGCTTCAAAATTAGTTTATATTTGCAGAGATCTCTTCCTCAGGACTCTTCACTCTTTATTAACCTTTATTTCTCAAGTGGTGGGAAAAAAAGAGGCCAGCATAGCCGTTTCCTTTCTGCTGCCCCCAAATACTTTTTCTCCTCTTGAGTCCACTTTATCCACATGATTAATCCTTTAATTCGAACTCTACAGAAATTAGCAGAACCGGCAGCTTAATCAGAAAACAAATCTAAAAGAAAAACCCAAATTTATCCTTTTTTCTTTTACATATTTGAGAACAGATCACAGTTTCTAGGAGTGTGCTCTTTATTCAGCATTATAAACCCAGGGTTTTATTTGACTATATTTCACTGTATAGATTGCTTGCAAAATTTTGAATTGTTCATAATGACTAATTTCTTTGAGAATTCTGTAGTTACTATTTGAAATTTAATCTGTTTTTATAATACCCACAGGCCGTTTGATATTTTTCTGTTAATATAAGTGATGGGTATAACCATTACGGTTCTTTTTCAGGTGCAAATGCTCATGATTAAAAATTCAGTTTTCACAATTGAACCAGATCCTCAGCAGATATAAATCAGCATAGCTGCGCTGAAGGCAGTATACAGGCAGTCCCCGGGTTACGTACAAGATAGGGACTGTAGGTTTGTTCTTAAGTTGAATTTGTATGTAAGTCGGAACTGGTACATATCGTAGGGGAAACTCTAGCCAAACATTTCTCCAGAGCTCAGTTTTATTCTCCCACACCTCACTTCCCTCAGTCCTTTATTCTCAAGCTGAGGTGTCTGCTGAGAAAAGCCGCTCCGCATCTCCCTGGTCTGCTGGGGGGAGGGGGGAGGCGCTAGCTTCGCGTCTCCCTGGTCTGCTGGGGGGAAGCAGCTAGTGCAGGGTTGCCTCACCCTGTTTGTAAGTAGGGATCCGATGTAAGTCGGATCCATGTAACCCGGGGACTGCCTGTAGTTACAATGATATTCACCTGCTCAGAATCTGGCCCGATCATGATTTTTAAATTTCTAAGATGGTGCCAGTAAATCTGAGTAAACATTCTGCAATATTTGCCTCTTACGTCTTGTCTACATAGCTAGTTAGTGCATAGCAAGCTGTACAGTGGACTATACAGGGCACTAGCCCACCATGTGCTAACTGACCAAGTAGCCCCTGTTACCACATCCTAAAGAGCTTCTTGTTTATGGGCCCATATGGACAGTAAATGTGTTGCAGGCTAATGCACAAGTATATTTATATCTTGATGTTCTATTCACCAACTAGCCAGGTAGATAAGCTCTTATTTGCTGTTTCAGCAACGTTCCTGCTAGCAGGCTTGCTTGCTATAATCTCTTTCTGTATATAAAAATGTTTTTCCTGCAGGACGACAGAGTGATGTCATCACGTCACTCTACGTCCTGCCTGCCTCCTTTCTCCTTCCCCCTCCTCTTTCCCCAGTGCTCAGGAGCTGGGGCTGCTGTGCCCCAGCCTCCTCCCTCACTGGTGCTCAGGGGGAAGCTGGGGCTGCTGCGCTGCTGCCTTGGTCTCCCCACTCACAGCGGCTGGAAGGACAGAGCTGGGGCTGGTGAAGCCTCGGCCTCACACTCCCCCCTTCCCGTGGCTGGGGAGAGGGAACCAGGGCTGGCCCTCCCCAGTAGCCGGGGGGAAGAGAGCTGGGGCTGGCGCAGCCATGGCCTTCCTTGGTTGATAGTGGGGAAAGCTGGACCTGGTGCAGTCTTGACCCCCAACAGCCTGGGGTGGGTGGAGTGCCAGGGATGGCGTGGCCTAGGGGGAGGGAGGAGAGATGGGGCTGGCATAGCCTTGGCCCTGCACAGTGGCTGGCGGTTGGGGAACCAGGGCTGGTCTGGCCTTGACACACACACATACCCCCGTTGGCTGTGTGGAGAGAGCCAGGGCTGACCTCCACTTGCAGCAGGGCGGGGAGGGGGAAAGGCCAGGGCTGCCATGCCTCAGCCTGGCTCTCCCCCAGTGGACAGGGGCAGAGCTGGGGCCACCTACCCCTAGAGAGAAGGGAGTTGGCAATTGTAGTGAGCAGGGAGGCGCAGCCCCCAATAAACAAACACACACACACACACACACACACACACACACACACACACACACACACACACACACACACACACACACACGAAAGAAGTAAGAATACAGTCTAATTTGTTTTAAACATTCAAGTTTTAGAGTATGTATCCAGCTCTGTCCTGTAGGTTGGAAGTTTCCAAGCTAGCAATTTTAGCATAACCTCTGAAAAAAATGGACAACCCTTATTCTCTCCTCTTATTTGCTCAACTGACCACCTCCTAGAGTGAGGAAAAACAAATTAAAAACTCTTAGGTTGCTTACCTTCCTGCACTAATTCCCAACATGGAAAGCACAGAGAAGAAAAACATTCTAAAAGAGATTATCTGAATTTTCTTGCATCACTTTTCTATAATGGATCTCATACCTGATCTTGGAAAGTAAGTCTTCATATCTCCCAGGGAGGTCAATGGGAATTGTGGTTTCTCAGCACCTCTCTGGACCATGCCCCTAGATTTGTACATGAGATGGATTTCACTTCCTGTGAGACTCTCTACAAAACCCCAAATGTCCCATTTAGAATTCTGAGAAATTCCAGGGTTGTGGTCTAGCCCAGAGGTTGGCAATCTATGACTCACTTAGGAGCCAGATATGGCTTGCGGCTCGAGCTCAGGCCCTCTTCTTCCTTCTCCTCTGCCCCCCCACTATGGGGAGTCTGTGCTGGAGATCCACATCGTACCCCTTACAAGATTGGAGCCAGCACCACCTTCCAGTGTGTGCATGTGGGGGAAAGCCTTGAGGCTCAGCGCTGGATCAGAGCTTGTGGGGAAGTGAATGCGCAACTCCTCACCTCCTCACAGTAATGCGTGTACTTCTTTATCCACCCTACCTTCCCCCGTGTTCCGGGGATGCAGGACATGGGAGTTGTGTGGCTTCTCCCTTCCTGGTGATCACCAGAGAGAGGACACAGCAGCTGCGCTGGATGTGGGGGTGATGCACATTGAGTGTGCAGGCGCTTGGGGTGTGTGGCTAAAATGGTGGTGGAGGATCCTAACTTTGGGGATGAAGAGCAGCTGGATTTCCTAAAGGAACGGCACATGTACTTCTTCCAGTGCTGCCTGCAAATTCTATCAGAGAGATACCCCTGGAGACCAGCAGGTACCAGCCGAGCTGCTCCTGCCTCCTCCCCCCCGGCCAGACACTCCCCCAGCACCCTACTCCTGACCCCACTTCCCTGGCGAGACACCCACCGGCACCCTGCTCCTGTCCCCTCCCCCTTGGACAGACACCCACCCACATCCTGGCCGTCTGGCTTCTGTGGGTGGGTATCCCGCACCCACACCCTGTTCCTGGCCTCTGCCCCAGGCCAGACAGCCACCAGAACCCTGCCCCTGGCCAAACATGCACCTGCACCCCGTTTCTGCCCCCTGGCCAGACATTCACCCCCAGCTTGCTCCTGCACCCTACCTCCCACCCAAATTCTGCCCCCCCCATCCCTATCCCACTCACTGGCTGCCCTGTCCCACAAACTGGCCCCTCATTTTTGGCCCCACTCCAGAGCCTGGGAGGGGCCCATAAAATCCACTAACCCTGAAATCTCAGAAGAGTTAATCTGGCCTGAGGCCTTGAACCTTAGTCCTCCTGGCCCTTCGTCTCCCCTCCCCCGCCCTTCCCATGGGGCTGGAGTACCAGGGGAACGAGCTATCTCAGTTGGGGCCACGTCAGTGAGGGTTGGGGTTTTTTGGAGGGGTGTTTTTTTTGCTTCTCTCTTGTGTGGTCCCCATCTGATTATTCTGTGGGACAGTGGCCCTTGACCCAAAAAAGGTTCCCGACTCCTGCCATAAATAAATACAATGTTGAAACATTCTTGTTGGACATAATATTTTACTTTATTTAAAAATGAAGCCTAGCTAACAAGCCCCCAGTTGGGGCCCAGCCCCCATCTGGGTCACAGCCTTATAACACTCTTGCACCCTCCCACACACACCAACCAGGAGCCCATCATACACTTGAACCCCCTGCCCTGAGCCCCACATTCCCAAACTCCTGCCCCCCCTCCCCAGCCCCCGCCATAAGATTGACAGAAGACAGCCTGAATGCATGCATGAAGCTGGATCTGACCAGTTATGATGTAAACTTCAAAGAAATGTGAGAGAGGATCCAGCAGCAGAAGTCCCATTAAATAAAGTCTGAGAGTGTGATGTTTCATTTATGCTATTATTAATCATTATGTCAATTATCAGTAATATTAAGTTGTATATTTTCAGTCATTCAAATGGGCATTCTTATACGGATCTTTGTTGACAACTTGTTCTGAATTTTGATGTAGTTTGTCTCTTTGGCTTGAAAAAGTTGCTGACCCCCAGTCTACACATTTTCAGGTTCGAGACAAAATTTCTAATAACAGAAGCCTAAAATTAGACTCTGAATCTCTGTTTAGCCATCTAAAGAGTTTGGTATGATTTTCAAAACTACTGAGCAAGTAGGTGTCCCTGACATCAATTATATAAGTCTAGTTTGGATTAATTATGAACTCCAACGACACAATTATACTGAATAATTTGAATTCATTTGCAAATTCAACACTATTGTTTTAGGATTGAATAAGGATCTTAACTGGTTAATGCATTTCCCCTCTCTTGATATCCACGTCCACTGCTGTGAATGAGCCATTTACACCCTGATTTGATTAGCCTCAGTTATACAAGAACCCTTCTTCTTTTGTTGTCCTTGCAAATACCTCTGTAAACTCCAGTTCATTTGATGCACTGTGTTTTACCCACGAAAGCGTATGCCCTAGTAAATCTGTTAGTTTCAAAGGTGCCACAGGCCGCCTCATTTTATATTAATTAAAGTTTAAATATGGTAATACAAATATTCGTGTCCTACCTTGAGAGGTTATTTTTATAGTTATTGTTTCAGGGTAGCCAACAGACTTCGCTGGGCCCTGGGCCCCAAAAGGGTGGGCCCTTAGGTGTGGCCTCAGCTTGCCTTTCAGCGGCATCTGGAATGTATGGGTTCAGGGCTCTGGCTCCTGCTCTTGATGCTGCAGCGGTAGCAGAGGCAGCTGGGAGCCCCTGGCCCTTTTCCCAACCCCATATCTCCTTCAACAGAAGGCCCAGTTGGTGTTATCCCAAGTATCCTGCCCATTGGTTTAACTGATATTGGCATGCAGAGTTCATTCTTGAGCCGGATTTGGAAATACTATTTTGTGAACACCAAGAAAAGGAAAACAGAAGTTGTTACGTGAATTCATTGCAATGTGACGATGCTGCTTGTAAACATAGTAGTTTAGTTAGCCTTTTAAAAGCTTATGTAAATGGAGGAGCCCCATAATTTAAGGTGCGAGTCCAGAATCTGCTCTCAATTAAACGAGTCTCAATCCAGAATAACTCAATTGACTTCAGGGGAGTTACTATAGATTTACTCTGATTTAATTAAGAGCTGAATTTGCCCCATTCTAGTATTACCTAAGGAGACAGACCTTACAAGAAAGATAGGTTTCTTATGGCTTAGGAGCTCCTCAGTGAAAATACTAGTTCCCACTTCCTAGTTTCCTGGAATGCCTCTCTACGGGTGCAGCCTTACAGAGAATTGTATTTGGAATTTTTCACTGTGCTCCCTTGTGACCTAAAACCAGTATCTCAGTAACATTGCGCACACTGCCTCATTGTTGCAAAATATTTTCACAACAATCATTACTTAGGCAAGAATAGCATACATGTTTCTGTTTTAGGCCTCAGTCCTGCAAAAGGATCAGAACACACAGAAACTTTGGGTCCCTCTTTGCCGTCATGCTATTGCATTAGAAGTATTCATTTTTGGCTGCTCACAGAGAAGTTAATTTTTTAAGAAATGCTGAAAACCTTTAAGAGTAAAAGCTCCCCATCCCCCTTTTGATGAATTAGGGACAATTTTGTGTATTTCAGTCATGGCTCAAATCAGAAACATTTCTCTTTTTTCCGAAATGACTAATTTTCTTTATAGTCCACTGTTTTTATCAGCCAACCCACAACAACAGTTGTTTGGCACACACTGTAAGGCACAGGTTAAAGTGATCAGTATTCTGAAAGCTGCTAGATCTTTTTATGCTAATTTATAATACTAGAATTTTGTAGTCCTTTTATAATCAGCTCCTATAAAATGAAAGCAAGATGAGCAGACAACAGTATTAAATATGTATTTATGGAATAAAATGGAAAAACATATTAGGTTGTTTACTTTGGTACTTAGATATAGTAATGCCTATCCAGTGTTTAGGCAAACAAATTCCAAATATTGTAATTATAATGCAATTATACTTCTTTGTTAAGAGCCCATCTGATTGCTTATTTTTCCAATGCTTTTTATACTCCAGATGAATTACGCAGCTCACTTGGAACTCTTGTGACTTCTAAACCTCCTACTTTGTCTTGTTACAACACACAACATGCACATTCTTTTTGCAATACTGACCTTTTATAGTAGCTGTAAGATGGCAATATGCAGTGGCTGTCAAAAGATTGTACCATTTGGTTAGTAGGGGCAATGTATACACATAACCTGCCACTCTCCATGGCTTCCTAATTACCTTGTAATTCAATACAGTCAAACAGTATAAATCTAACAAAATATCAAGATGCAAAAAAAGGCTTAGAAGTAAATACTATATTATCTTTCTAAGCATCTTATAGTTACATAAAAAGAATAAAACAAATGATTTTAGCTTGAGCAACTTCATTTTGTATTCCTGCTTTGTTTAGTTTCTGAAAGTTTTTACAGTATAGCTAAATTATAGCAAATTCTTAAACACTGTGCTATATTTTTAGAAAGGAATGAATCTCAGACATAAAAGACCACTTACTTTTAAATATTAACTTTTATGGTTTGGGGATTTAAACTTCCACTTAATACTTTCCATTTTTGATTTGATAAATTATATAGACATCAAAGTACAAGTTGGTGTAGAAGTAATCAGCCATAGGTAGGTGTTTATATAGGTACTAAAATATTTTTATAACTTAGAATTTATGTTTCTGAGATTATTGGAATAAAACTAGTTGGGAATTTAATTATCCTAATAGATGGCTATAAATATTAGCTCATGTCTGGAAAAATATATAAAGATACCCTGAATAGGAGACAGTTTTTCAAAGAATAATCATGGCCTGTGAGGGAAATGGGAAATTCACACCCAGCATTCTCTGATCTGGCAAGGTCTTATCCCTCTCTCCAGAGAATGCTCAGGTCTCAGGGTTTTTAGAAAGAGCTAGATTTTTCCAGGAAGTGGTACCCACACACAGAGTTTTACCCAAGGGACGCTACTAAACATAGTATTCTTTTTGTCATGGTGAAATATAATCAGTTAGGAAGAAATACACATGCTGTGCTTGTTGTAAAGAGAGTCAAACACGTGAACCATATGGAGGTAATAATCAGGGTACTTGGTCCTATCATTATGGAAACAATAACCTGTCTCAAATGGACAGCCATTCCACAAATGTCAGAAGTAAGACTCAGATCTCTCCCTTCTCTACTGCTATCAGTAGCACTGTGATGCATCCGATAATGCTAAAAATAATTTTGCAGCTGAAGAGATACTAGCAACATCTCTGTATTTTTCTGTTTCTTCTTCTCTCAGTTATTTGTCATCTTCCGTGCATGAATGGTGGACAGTGCAGTTCTAGAGATAAATGCCAGTGCCCTCCTAATTATACTGGTAAACTCTGTCAGATCCCAGTGCTGAGTGCCAATACTCCAAAAGTTTACCATCAATCACAGCAGGCAAGCAAGACCATTGGATCACATGTCATCCACTCTACACATACTTTACCACTGACCATGCCTGGACAGCAAGGAGTAAAAGGTAACTTTTTTTTTCTGTCATGGATGCTTTTCCCTTTGAAGCTAGTTTTACTTTCTAATTGTGACTGTCAGACCAGTAATGATGATGACTGCCTACATGGTTTGAAGATAGATACCACAGGTTGACTCCATATCCTACCTGAATGATTGATTGGAGTAATCCGTAGAGGATTGGAATGAATTTGATACGGTCATTTTACTTTAATTCGTGGTAGAATTTAGACCTTGATCACTGAAATAAAAAGGACGCCACATTCTTTCATATAACAGAATTCTCTCCTGCACATTGCATAGTTAGATTGCACCTGGGGATGGACAGAAGGCATTGTTCCAGAACACAATCTGTAATTTCCTTGTGACTGGTAAAGTGGCAAACTATTAAGTTCTCACTCGTGTTGAACAGAGGGCAGTTGCCTTCCAACATAATTAAGTTGATGTTAAAATGAAAACAGAATCCATGTGTATCCTTACAACTTAACTTTCACTCTGTGAACTGTTGTACACATAATTCTTTTTTTTTTTGTATGTGATCCTTTTAACTGACAGAAGCCATGGCATGGATCATAATTATCACTGTAGAAGTTTGAGAAACTTTCAGTTAAATACAACATTTCCAGTAAGGTAGATGAAATCACAGATAGTGCTGTGTAAACACTAATTAAGTATTTATTTAAAAACAAGATGAAGCTGAGAAGAAAACAAAGTAGCATGCCCATACTAAGAGATCAGAGCCTGCTACCTGCAACTGATACTTTGATGATGTGTCACATTATTTGATGAAGTATGAACTCAAAGGACTTTTTATCGGTCTGTGTTATCCATGTTATCGGTCTGTTTCTGTTTTTGTGGCAAGTCCCACAATTAAATTCCACAGTTCAGTAATTTAACACTAATTTTTGTTTGTTTGAATAACCAACCTATTTTTTACTGCAGCTGGTAACTTTTCCAGGTTGTTGCAACTGAATTAATAAATTTTAAAAAAAAAATTCTGGTGCGATTAGGTGAGCAGTTATTTTCGGAATTGCATTGCTAAAAACAGACCCAGGTTAATTGTATCTTTATGACAGGCATAATCTAACTTAATAACTCTATTATCAATACAGGCAATAGCTATGTAAGAAACACGAATAGTCATCTATTTAGAAATGTTCGAATTAAAAGGTCTTAAGCAGCATCTCCATTTTTCAGTATAACAGACCCTGTGGGGCTTCCACCCAATCCACTGGAAATCAGGTTATTTTACCAAACCCTATATTGGGCTGCCAAAATTGAATTTTCCTTTTGAACAAGAGGATCCAACTGCCATATACTTGTCGTCCCTGAGGCTTATTACTATGAGCACTCTGTTAAAGAAGAATAGCATTTGGCCATAGTTGTACTTCAGAGTTAATGTACAGGTCACAAGCTTGAAAAGTACAGGAAATTTCTTACTCATGTGAGGAATTTTCCTACCCCTTTGGAAGGAAGCCCCATGGTCATCATCAGTCCTGTTGCCTTTGCCTGCCATTTCTATGTCCAAGTGAGCACATTGAGCAATGGGGAGAGGAATGCTCCTTTTCTGGGTGAGAGGATGAAGTGTAAGAGATTGGCAGAAAGCAAAGTTTAGGATGTTACTGGACAGAAATCAAATATCTGGAGAAAGAAGGACTTGGGGACAAACACTACAACTTTCATCTTGATTTGTTACAGTCTTGAAAATTTGGCTGAACATCCCTAGCAGAGCTAGATGGATTTATAGAATCTGGCAAGGTGCATATATCGAGATCTGCCTAATAAGAATAGTTGAATCAGAAAGGAGCCACTATATAGGTTGAACCTCCATAGTAGGGGTGTAAGCAGCTAGTTGACTATCTGATAAGCATAAGCAGGCACTCCCCTTCTCACCCCGCGGTCCCCATGAGGCTTCCTTTTGAAATGTACAAGAGCCTTGCTGGGGCTCTTGTACATTTCAAAGGCTGAGGCGCCGCAGGGAGCACCGGGCCAGTTAGGTATTCCCCGCTGGTCCTGCACTCCCTATGGGGCTTCCGCTTTTGAACTGTAGCAAGAGCTGGGCTTCCGCTGGGGCTTCCGCTTTTGAACTGTAGCAAGAGCTGGGCTCTTGCTACAGTTCAAAGGCAGAGGAGTCTTTATAGACTAATCAAATAATCAATGGAAATCCTATCGACTATTGGATTAGTTAATTCATCTAAATTTAACACCCCTACTCCTTAGTCAAGCACTTTCTGGTCCGGCAACTTTTGTGGTCCAGCATGATTTTAGTTAGCTAGCATTCCACTTATCATGGGTGTGGCCAAGTTTCCTGTGGTCCCATAATGTTTGTTTACAGCCAACTGTCCTGGCTGTCAGTATTCTGTGCTGTACTGAGAGAGGCTGTTCTTACTAGTGACGGATGGCAGAACAAGGAGAAAGTCTCAAGCTACAGTGGGGGATGTCTAGGTTGGCTATTAGGAAAAACTATTTCACTAGGAGGGTGGTGAAGTACCGGAATGGGTTACCTGGGTGAGTGGGGGTGGAATCGCCATCCCTAGAGGTTTTTAAATCTCGGCTTGACAAAGCCCTGGCTGGGTTGATTTAGTTAGGATTGGTCCTGCTTAGGGCAAAGGGCTGGACTTGATGACTGCCTGCAGTCTCTTCCAACCCTATGATTCTATGTTATTTAGCTCTAATTTATCCCTAAATGTCTTCTAAGAGCCCAGTCTGCAGTGGAAATATTGATAATGCCACTAAACAATATTGGCCACTTGTGGTTCAGCACCGGTCAGGTCCTGAGGGTGCCACACTAAAGAGGTTCAACCTGTACTAGCTTGAAAAGAGTATCCAGTCAGTGCATTCATGTAAGTGAAACTGTTTTGTTTGCCAGAAATAGCCATGTTATGTTGTCTTCCTTATGTAATGCAAAATGACAGTCAAATAATTGTATCTGCTCCTAGTCAAAAGATTTTTTTGAGACCTTACCTTTTTTTCTTTTGGCAACATTTTCCTTTCCCCTGTGTATCTTGACTAAAACAGAACTCATATGTTATTAAGAACTTCTGACTTTCCGATACCAAGAGGGTATTTGAAAAGCAGTAAAGTCACGAAGGCATATTTGCTGGGTTCTCATCACCTAATTCCTGGGAACTCTGCCTACCCTAAAGCTGTGGATTTTCAAACGTAAAAATAAAATAAAATAAAAAAGCAGGGCAAAATTAAACTAGAAGGCTGCTTCTTTTAAGCGAGGTAGACTGGATACGCTGAAAATGCCTGTCACAGGGTACTCTAGAGAAAAAGAGGTAGAAAGGCAAGCATAATTTAATTACCTCCCAACTAAACTCCCCCTATCAGACTAAAATAACTAAGCCTTATGGGAATTAAAGAGTTTTAGCAAAGAAATGTTTACCCATCAAGAAGAGCAGCTGATTTTCTGTCTCCAGCAGATACAGCAAAGCAGGATCAGCTAAGGTCATTTATAGAGACAGCAGTGTCATAAGAAGTCTTTATGTTCTTAACTCCATATGATGGTTTGACGGGGAATTGTACCCACTTGTCTGGCTGACCTTAGGAGTGCATTAGAGGAAAGTACATTTAACACATGCTGAAAATATCATCCTGGACGCAAAAACTAAATATTGAATTTTGAATGTGCTTTGGCAGCTTTCCTGTTTTTTTTTCTAAATTGTGTTGAACTGAATGTATTAAATGCTTTTATTTAATAACCAAATGGATGTAAGGTTCATATACAGTAATTTGTCCCTGTTCATTCCAGTTTTCCTGTGTAAAACAAGCATTGTTTTACTTCACACTATATTGTATCCCATCTTCAGCATTCATATACTATAACATTTATCCAACTCACCACCAATGCTTGCAGAGTTTAGCAAGGGTGGAACATAGAAATGTCTAGTTCTTGTTCACCTTCTCTTCCCCTTGGAAAGCTTTAGAGTTTTGCAGGCAATAGAATCCCTCTCCTCATAGGCTAAGCCCTTTTGATGCTCCTAAGTAATTGTTGGTAAGAGTATTCACCTTCTTTGATTTTTAACTCATAAAATGTAAGGAGACGAGTCTTTGTTAAAGTTGCTCTAACTGAATTCTTAAAGTGGCTTTAAGATTGAATTTAGAGATATACCATGATTTTATAAAAATCTCTCTTTATATAAAAAAGTTTTTCCTGCAGGACGACAGTGTGACATCATCACGTCACTCTGTATCCTGCAGGCCATTCCACAGCCTCCCTGACCCAGACACTGTTCGGGGACTGGCAAAGTCGCCTGGCAGCCCGGCCTGAGCAGATTCCACCTCCTGAAAGGCTGTGGCCAGAGCTGAGCAGGCAGGACCCTTGGGATGGCCCAGGCTAGGCCATCCATCCAGGGCGTGGGTGCCGATCTGGATCAGCCTGCCGCAGGGAATAGGGCTGGGGCAGCGCCGCTGCCATTGCTCACAGGGGAAACTCCAGGTAGAGTCTCCAAGGAAGCTGGACCTGGGATGTTGGGGACATTCCCGGCAGCCAGAGGGCTTGAGGTGCTGCTTGGGATCAGGCCCACAGGGAAGCAGTGTGGGGTCTGATGACTAAAGGGAGGCACTGGCTGCATGCTGGGCCAGCCCTGGTTGACTCCTGCTCAGGGGAAGCAACCACTGCACTGTGTCCCCTTCCAGCGGCTGGCTGTGGTGCACGACCACAAGCATGAGCTTTGGCTCGCTGCCCAGAGACGGGGGACGCAAGGCTGGGCTCCTTCAAAGCAGGGCTCTCAGCCCCACGGCTCAGGGGGCTACTTCAGCTGGTGCAAGGCCTGGGGTGTGGCCCACTTGCGCCAGGAATGGAGGCGGGCTCCACATCCCTGGACACCCGCCACCGTATCCTCTACTGTGCCCTGAAGTGGCCGCACCAGCGCTGAGGAAACTGTGGAAACTGCTGCTGCAATCCGGCAACCCCTGAGGCCCAGCAGAATTCGGAGCAGCTGCCAACACAGCCACGTGTGTGGGGGGGGGGGTGCCGCCTGCCTCTGCATGGTGGTGCCCAGAGACCCTCCTCATTGCATGGCTCCCTGGCCCCCTCTCTATCCTCCATGTGTGTCCTCAGACCCTTTCCTGCCCCCTCACAGACTCCCATCCCCCCTTCTCAACCTGGCATCCCAAAGGAACCCCCGCTCTCTGCCCCTCCCTCCAGCCTCTTTATCTGCCTCCTTTCCATTTCCCTTACCCACAGACATCTCCCTTTCCCACTTCACAGCACCTCAGCAGTGCCACCTTTGCTGCCCCTTCTCTCCAGGCAGCTGCCCAACTTCTGCTGTCTGAGCACCTGGAGCAGTGTCCCCTCCGCCCAAAATTCCTGCATGTGGGCCTGGTGCTGTTTCTTTGCTGGTTAGGTTGCCTTTTCATGGGAGGGCAGGGTGTGCGTAGGGAGTGAGGAAAGGGGATAAGAGTGTATGTAGGGATGGACGGTACGGTAAGGAGGAATGATGGGCGTGAGGGGGATATAGGAATGGAGGCAGGGGGATGGGCAGTGTGAAGGTGCAGAGGAGGAGGGGTTAGGGAAGGATAGGAGTGTAGGAATATGGAGGAAGGAGGTGGGAGTAGGGATCGGCAGTGTGTGGTGAAGAGGGATTAGGGAGGAGGATGGGTGGGTGTTGGAAAGGAGGTGGGGATAGGGATGGATGGAAGGGCTGGGGTTGGGGGATAGGAATGGAAGCAGAGGAATGGGGGTATAGGAATGGTGGACAGAGGTGGGGCTAGGAATGGAAGTGGGGGGGTCGGTGGACTCTGGGCCATGGACTATTTTATTTGTGGGTAGGGCAGGAACAGGATTGGCTGGTGATTGAAGGGCACGAGTGGGTGAGATGAGCTGAAAGTGTTCTGATAGAGGGGCCCGTCCAATGGTATGGTGGGCGGGAATGGAGAAGGGTGCTAGTGACTTAAGGCCATGGACAGTGCAGCTAGGCTCAGTGCAAGATTAACAGGCTCTCTGGCCACAGAAGTGACCAGCAAGCGGGGGGTGGGTGGGTTTGGCAAGTGTAGTGAAGAGGGGGGCGCAGCCCCCTAGAAATATTTAAAATAGATTAAGAACCCAAATCAGTAATGGGTTTGGGATTATGAGACCAATTTAATGTCTGTGTAATTTCATTGAGTTTAATAGAGTTACTCCTGATTTGCACTGGAATAAGTGAGTGGAAGTTCTGAATATATGTGCACAGACTTAAAACTATAACTCAATTAAAAAACAAAGTATTTGAAATGCAGTGCCTCCTTATTTGACAAAGCCTTCATTCAGTGAAAGGAATGGTTCAGTGAAAGGAATGGAGTTTTTTAGATGATTGGGAGGTCATCAGTGGTTTCAGGGGCAAATTCAGGACTTGGCTGGTATTCCAAGGTGAAAATGATGAAATCTGATATTTTCTCTATGTTCCAAAGAGAGTGAATGGGTTTGAAAGAGCAAAATGTACTATGTATCCATAAATAACATAGTACAGTTTGAATTCTGGGACTTAGAATGGCAAATTTCTTTAAACGGTCTGACAACAAATATTGTCACACCAGCCAACAGGTCATCTATCTAACACAGTAGTGTCTAACATAGTTTTCTACGTGGACTTACTTTCCCATACAGAGAGTTTGAATTCTTTTCCATTGTAAACTCCACACTATACGCTCAAACTTTTTTCTCTATTTAGGATTTACATTTTTCATATTGCAGGATGTCATATATACATTTTAATTTAAACAGTGTTACTACAGTGTTGAAGATGTAAGGTTTAACATCTCTTCTTGCTTTTTTTGTTTTATTTTGTTTTCCAATTATTTTAGTGAAGTTCCCTCCTAATGTAGTGAATATCCATGTGAAACATCCCCCTGAGGCCTCAGTACAGTTCCATCAAGTTTCAAGAATAGACAGCACATCATCAGGACAGAAAGTAAAAGTACCCCAGCCAGGACATCCCCAAGTTTCATATCAAGGTGTTCCATATCACAAGCCCCAGAAAGGATATTCTGCCTTCCTACATCAGCAACCCATTCCTCATGTATTTCCTGTTTCTGCTAAAACTCAGCTTGGGCGCTGTTTCCAAGAGACTACTGGGACACAGGTAAGAAATATTTACAAATAATTTTTGAAGCAAGAAACTTGAAAGAAATACTATACACCTAGGCGACCTGTGCCTTCAGGGACAGGAGGTGGCAGGGAGGGGATATGTAGCGGCATTCCATCTAGCAATTAAAACGTTAATGGGTGCACAGGCCTGCATTGCACCTCCCAAGTGGTACCACAAATCCTCTATGATTATACAGCATGAAAATTTTCCATCGGTCAGTAAAGGACACCTCAACATTCTTTT
This sequence comes from Pelodiscus sinensis, assembly GCF_052426305.1. Lineage (NCBI taxonomy): Eukaryota > Metazoa > Chordata > Testudines > Trionychidae > Pelodiscus > Pelodiscus sinensis. Next base: position 140,888,462 of record NC_143054.1, read on the forward strand.
GTCTCTAAAGTGCCACAGGCCTGCTTGTTGTTCTTTTTACCAAAAGAGATTTCACCTCACAGTGTCTGTAGGCCTTTCTTTTGCAAAACAGTGCTAGTAGTTCACACCTCTTGTTCCTCTGAGCTAGCATTCACACCTGCTGCACACCAGCCTCCATGAAATATTGTTTTCATATGATATATATGATGCTTTACTGGGTGCTTTTCAAAAATAAGAACAGGTGGTTTTCTCATCAAATGACTGCAGCTCCAGCAGGGTCCAGGGAGTCTCTTCAAAAGTTCACCTTGTTCTCTTCCTAAATAACTGTTTTCAGAAGGAGCAGTGGATTTGTCTACAGTGCCCATTCTGTTCAGGCAACTGCCATCTCTTGGCCATTTTTTTCCTAGTCTACAGCAGTAACATAGGGTACGTCTAGACTACATGCCTCTGTCGCCAGAGGCATGTAGATTAGGCTACCCGACAGAGTAAAATGAAGCGGCGATTTAAATAATCGCCTCTTCATTTAAATTTACATGGCTGCCGCGTTGAGCCGACAAACAGCTGATCAGCTGTTTGTCGGCTCAGCGCGATAGTCTGGACGCTCCCCTGCCGACATCAAAGGGAGTTGTCGACAACCCAGGTATGCCTCATCCCAGGAGGCATACCTGGGTTGTCGACAACTCCCTTTGATGTCGGCAAGGGAGCGTCCAGACTATCACGCTGAGCCGACAAACAGCTGATCAGCTGTTTGTCGGCTCAACGCGGCAGCCATGTAAATTTAAATGAAGCGGCGATTATTTAAATCGCCGCTTCATTTTACTCTGTCGGGTAGCCTAATCTACATGCCTCTGGCGACAGAGGCATGTAGTCTAGACGTACCCATAGACCCTTGTGTGGGAATGTGTCCTGAAAGGCAATCATTAAGGTACCCAAAATTTTGTTCTATCTAAAATAAACAATCTTGCTTCCTCACCACCTACACATTCTTACTCATTAAGTCCAGTATTCTCTGTCAGACCGCCCACAAATACATTATTTAGGCTGAGCACTATTATTGATACTTTTTATGCCTACTTTTGTGTTAATTTGAGAAATGTTAATGAAAATAGTGAAAAATGACGTGTATGTGTGTGTGTATATATATATATATATATATATATATATATATATATATATATATATATATATATATATATTTATTTATTTATTTATTTTGGAGAATGTTTTGCCAACCTGAAAAGGGTGAGAAATAAGGTTATAGGAGACGATGCTAGCAACATCTATAGCTAAGATTGCCTGATGCTTTCTATTATAAGACCCTGTTTTCAGTTACTTTTAACTTTGATTAACTTTGAGGTAAAATTTACCATGTTGTTGTCTGCTTCAGGTTGATTTTTTGGGGGGATGCTTTAGTAAAAACAGTTAATTTGTTCATTTCTCTTTGTTCAAGTTTCAGATTGAACATACATAGAATTTATTATAATAAAAATATATCCGCTTTCAAGTATACTTTGTGCATGGTTAGTTCCTGTGCAGTACACCAATTTGTCTCCTATTCAGTAGCCAGGTATTATTGGGCAATTATGAAGCTTGTTGTCTTGTTAATATAAACTTTCTCCCCCTTTTCCAGCTAGTCCTGTATTTCAGTCAGCAGTAGGTGTTTGTGCTTAATCTTGCTTGATGTTTAGTTTGTAAGGTGTGCTATGAATTAGAATGTGAGAGCTGTGTACCCAACATCACACTGGCCATGCACTAAGGTGATTGATTGGGAACATTTCACAAAGTGTGTTGATAAGAAAGTATCAAGTGCAAGAAATAAATTTGCTTATCTTGGTGGAACAAGTCATCTAAGAATCATTTGCAGCATCTATCCTGTATCTTTCACTCCAGATCTCAGACAGATTCATGTCTGACTTTATATTTAGCAGACATTTCTTCTTACCACTGTGGGCAACTAAACTGAATTACGCTTTGGTAGAAGACTTTTCAGTGAATGCTTCTCCAACAAAAAAAGGGGTGGGGAAGGAAGAGAACATTGCTTTTTACTTACTTCTGCACAAAGGAAGTGAAGATGCAGACACTGATGTAGAACAGTGGTGGGCAATATGTGGCCCAGGAGTCACATGCGGTGCCCTTCAGGATTCTCTGTGGCCTATGAGACATTTTGTTTGTTACCCACGCTTCAGGTTGCCAGAGTCTGCTGGTGGTCACTGGTTTCTGGTCACTTTTTTCCTAATGATATTACTAAAGTAACACACATGTAAAGCATGCACATGTGACGTGAGGTGCCCTCATTGCACAGAGCACTGACTGTAAGAGCTGTGTGCTCCCTCTGCATCCAAAGTGCTACTACCGTCCAGTTGGCGCACAGTGCTCTTTTTAGGCACACACACACTTAGCAAAACTGCCCAATCCTGGCATACTGTCTCGGTTACAACAGTCTTCAGCCCATGAAGATGAGGGAGGGACATTCATGCAGCCCATTCACTAGCCTAGGTTGCCCATTGCTTCTGTAGAAGCTGAGATAGGAGGAAAAAATGGACGAAAAAATGAGTGCCATTAGATTTGGTGTATCGTTTTAGGAAAATTCTTAAGTTTAGCTTAGAGAAGGGCTTATAGACCAAAATCATTTTTTATTTATTCGTGCTGTCCTGCTCTGTAGCACTGTAAGGAGGAGAAACATGCCCTACATTATTGTCTGATCATCAGATTTACTCCCCTGTTAACATGGTTTATTACTAAGGCCACATCTATACTTACCCAAAAGTTCAAATCAAGATACGCAACTCTAGCTATGTTCATTTTGTAGCTGGAGTTGACATACCTCGAGTGAAACTTTGATGCAGTTCCCAAAGTGGGAGGTCGACAGGAAAAATGCTCCCAACGACTTCCGTTGCTCCTTGCAAGGGGTAGGAGTACTGGTGCCAATGGGGGCACCCTTAGCTTTCAATGTAGCAGGTCATTACTAGGCCCACTGAATCAAACACCAAAAGATTGATCTCCGGAGCACTGATCCACAGGTAAGTATAGACGTGGCCAAAGTGCCAGAAATACAATAGGAAAGTGCAGACCTGGAGCATAGGCAATTATTCTCAGACTGTTTAAGGGCTTGCTGTCCTTGTGGAATGCTATGGTTGTGCTCGGGTTACGGATGTTAAGGTCTAGTCGACTAGTCAATTCCCTCCCCCCCTTGCTGCAAAGGGGAGGGGAACAAGGGGGACTTCAAAGTGGCGTTCAAAGAGGCAGCGCTATACAGCTGATCCCTGACTCAGCTGTGCGGCGCTGCCCCTTTGAAATGCTGCCTGGGCGTTTGAAAGAGACAGTGCGGCACAGCTGAGCTGGGGACCAGCTGTGTGGTTGCCTCTTTGAAATCATGAGGCGGCGTTCAAAGGGGCAGTGCCGCACAGCTGAGCCCAGGATCAGTTGTGTGGCTCCGGCGAGGCATTTCTGTGGAACCCGGGATCAGCTCGGAAGTCCCCAACTGATCCCAGGTTCTGCTGAAATGCTGCACGGAGCCTGAGTCTCCAGCTCTGTGCGGCATTTCAAATCGGCAGCACAGTATGGAGCCTAGGGTTAGCAGGGGACTTTGAGTCCCCTGCTGACCCCGGGCTCCATGAGGATGCTTCCGCTTTGAAATGCACAAAAGCCCGTGCTGGGGACTCTTGTACATTTCAAAGATAGCACACCCATGCAGCCCGGAGTCAGTGGCACTTCCGGCTGGCCCCGGGCTGCATGTGGAGTTCCGCATTCCTCCTTTGAAATGTACAAGAGCCCTCTTTGGGGCTCTTGTACATTTCAAAGGAAGAATGCAGAAGTGCCTATTGATTAGTCAGTTAACAGCTACTTAACATCCCCAGCCCTTGCAAATTAGGGCCACATTCTATCTGTAGCAGTTGGAGTGGAGGGCATAAGAAGTTTGCTTGTGATGTCTGCACTAAGGGCTGGGTAGAATTACAGAGAAGAGAGCACAGGAATTTCCCTATTCTTTGAATAGTGTACAGAGGGAATACATAGTGTTATGGTGTCTTATCCACCACCCAATGGGGGATAACAAGGTGCACTTCTTGCAAACTCACCCTGCATGATTGTGGGCTACAAGAGGCATTCTGCTTCTGAGAGGCGTATGCTTCTCAGTATTCCCTCTGAAATAATACATCTCTGCACTACTCCTGCATGTGGTCTTCAGACTGAGCTATTTCCTAGTTCTCCCAAACTGTATGCATACTTTTAGTGCCAACCTTGGGGAAAAGCCTAATAAAGTCTGAGAGTACCTTTTTTCTCAAATAATGTAATGTATGGCTCAACTTTCAAAGGAGCCAAAAGCAGGTACTAGGAACTACCATAAATGTGTTAGGCTGAAAAAGGTCTGGAATCTAAAAGGAGCCATTTATTTTTTATTAGTTCAATACTAGCAGGAGTTACCCGGCATTGCTTGGGAAAGTGGAGGAACAAAATTTAGAAAAACGGTAGTCCATTATTGTGTTTTTAATGGTAGAAAAGTTGCACTGAGTTCTATAGGGATTAAAATATATTTAAAAAAAGTATAAAACAACCAATTTTATGTTATCATAAAAAACTTTATTGTAAACTATATTTTTTGTGTCATTATTCTTAACAAATATGTACAAATTTTTTCCACTTCCAACTCTTGAACATGCAACTTAGAGTTGTCCATGTGAAAAGCAAGATGTCTTCAAATCAATTCCAACTACTTTAAGTGACTGTCCTTGCGCTTTGTCCATATACATTGTTGAAATATTAGTTGATATTACTGAGGAGAGGAGCCTGAAGGGAAGGAGGGGGAAGGGAGCCGTGTGCCTGCTGCCAGCACCCGAGCCTGCCCTCCGCTGGCCTTAGTGAGTAACTGGCCCCACCGCTTCCCCTGGGAAGCCGCTTGTCCCCGCACTGCCAAGCTCCATGCAGCCCTTGGGAGAGGCGTCGGTCTCTCATCTCTTACCTCTCACAGTCCCTTAAAACCTTCTCCTGGATGGCAGGTTATCCCTCTGCCGGCCTTAGTGAGTGACTGTCCCCACCACTTCCCCCGGGAAGCCGCTTGTCCCCGCACTGCCAAGCTCCGTGCAGCCCCGGGAGAGGCATCGGTCTCTCATCTCTTCCCTCCCACTGTACTTTAAAACCTTCTCCTGGATGAAAGGTTATCCCATGCAAAGTTTGGTTGTGGTAGCTCTTATAGTGTCCAAGGGTATGTCTACACTACCACCCTAATTCGAACTAGGGTAGTTAATGTAGGCAACCGAAGTTGCAAATGAAGCCCAGGATTTAAATATCCCAGGTTTCATTTGCATCTTGCCGGGCGCCGCCATTTTTAAAGCCCCGGTAGTTCGGACTCCTTGCCCGCGAGGAGTAACGGTAGTTCGGATTAGAGAGCCTAATCCGAACTACCTACTCCGTGCCGCGTGTAGCTGCGGGCACGGAGTCCAAACTACCGGGACGCGCTTGGGCTGGTCTGCAGGGAGACAGGGAGCAAAGCCTTGGAGCACGCCCGCAGCGGGACAGCCCAGGCGCGCCGCAGCTGTCCCGCTGCGGGCGTGCTCCAAGGCTTTGCTCCCCGTCTCCCTGCAGATCAGGGAGACGGGGAGCAGCTTTTCTCGCCCCGGAGGACCGGGGCGGCGGACCGCGGCGCATCTGGGAGTCCCGCCGCTCCCGTCCTCCGGGGCGAGAAAAGCCCCGTTCGTAACTGCGGATCCAACATAAGTCGGATCCGCGTAACTCGGGGACTGCCTGTAGTTATGCAACATACGCATATGTGCAACCTTAACTCAGACATGTCCTAAATGTCTGAGTCTAACTGTGCAAAATAAGACTAATTTTTGGTAGAATTTATGCAAAGTTACTGAATTTGTCCAAACCAATTAAAATCTTTTCTCTCCTTATTTGATTCTGATATTCTGTCTTTCCACCTTTAACCTAAACAGCTGATCTCCCAGACACAGGCCAGCGATTCTTGTCACTCTATTTTCTTTGCACCTCTCCCAGGGTTCTTTCCCCTCAGCCCAGCACATTCTGGACCACCTTAGCTTTGTTGATATCTCTTTTATGGATCTCAGTTACCAATGTCAGTCTTCATTAAGCCTAGATTGGCAGCTGTTGTCAAATCCCAAGCATCCTGGCCTTACCCAGATCAGAGATATCCAGAATGTATTTTTCACGTTTAACTTGAGAGCATGCCTAGTGCCTGCAAAAGGACTGGTGCATATTTGATTAAACCAGGGGGATTTCCATGTCTTCTCTGATTAACAAGTTATAGTCCAGCTTCTTGAATAAGATGTTGGCTTTATTAAATCACAACCAGTTTCTGGAGGGGTAAGCATCTGTGATGTAAAAAAAATAAACAACTCCCACCAAATGACACTCCAAATTACAACAACAAAATCCAAATGATTTTCCTGTTTATATGAAAGGAAAGGCAGGAGCCCTCATATAAAGGTCAGAGAAAAAAGACTAGCAGATTCGGAAAGAATAAAAAATGGTGACAGTTCCCATGATTCAGAGTGATATTTTTAGGTAAATATTGTTTTACTGTGAATTTTAGTGCCCTGATTATTGGGAAGAGGAGACAAAGGTGGTCTGATGGCACCCGCATAAATAGGATTATTATTACAATATATTAACAAGTTTAGAGAAATTGTTTATGTTCTAGCTGACTGATTTTTTTGGGGAAAAAGGGTTCCTCTATCCCACTGCCTTTCATTACTCATAATAAATAAAAACCAATATTAAGAAGCAAGAAGGAGAAGTTGGCTGTTGCATAATTGATTAAAGCATGTAGAATTTCCATCTCTTCTCTGATTAACAAATTATAGTCTAGCCTCTTGAATAAGATTTTTTTGAATGTTTGTTTTATTAAATCACAATCAATTTCTGATGGGGTAAGCATCTGTCATTTAAAAAAAGAACACACTCAAGCACATGACAGTGTTTTTGGTACTGTACTGGTTATCCATTAAGTATGGTGTGGAATTTATAGTTGTGTTTTTGACCTATAAAGCCTTGAACTGCCTATCTGAAAGTCTGTCCCTCTTTGCATACCATACTGCTATAAGCAATGTTATAGCTGATTTGGTCTCAAGATATTAGTGAGCCAAGGTGGGTGAGGTAATAATGTTTTATTAGACAACCAACTTCTGCAGGTAAGAGAGACAAGCTTTTGAGCTTATACAGCATTCTTCTTCATGTTCGGGAAAATTGCCGAGGTCTAGTGCATGTTACAAACCTATACTAGCATAATTATGTCACTCAGAGATGTGAAAAATCCACTCTCTTGTATGATGTATTTATACTAACCTAACCTCTCCCTCCTCCTCCCCGGTGTAGAGGGAGCTTCTCCCATCAACATGGCTTCCACCTTTATGGGAGGTGGATTAACTGTGCCAATAAGAGAAGTTCACCCATTGGGACTTCAGTAAAATACTACATTGGCTGTAAAGACAAGGCCTCAGACCATCACAGCTAAATACAACATAGAACAGATTCAAAAGCTGTGTATGGGACACTTCCAGCCCACTCAGTTATCCTCATTAGCACTGGCATACAATTGACAGGCCCTTTTTTGTCTCTCTCCCCTCTTCTTTTTCTGTTGTAAATTTTGGGGACCCCCTTTTTTCCACTCCAACTCATCTGAAGAAGTGGGTATTGCCCACGAAAGCTCTTGATACTATATTTATTTTTGGTAGTCTCTAAGGGTATGTCTACACTACAGCACTAATTCGAACTAACTTAATTCAAATTAGTTAATTTGAACTAAGCTAATTCGAACTAGTGCATCTAGACCTAAAAATTAGTTCGAATTAGCATTTTGCTAATTCAAACTAGCATGTCCACATTGAGTGAACCCTGAACCAAGGTTAAGAATGGCCGGAAACAGTGCTGGCAGGTCATCAGATTAGGACTTAGAGCATGGAGCTGCTGTCTCAGGCTAGCCGAGGGCTGTGGTTAAAGGGACCCGACCCCCACCCCGGACAGACAGTTCTCAGGGGTTCCCCACTCACTTGTCTAACTCGATGAGGGACAGCAAAGCAATCCTGGCTTGGAGTGCCCTGAATGTCCACACTGGGCACATCACAGCACTCGGTCATCAGCCCAGCTGCACTTGCCGCAGGCTGCCATCCGGGGGGGGGGGGGGGGTGTCAATCGGGAGGCTGCAGGAGAGCTTCCACCCCGAGGAGCCCGCAGAGCCACCCCAGTCCTCCCCATCGGGGGCTCATACCCCATTCCTCCCTCACCTCCTTCCACTTATCCCTCCCAAGCCCCCCTTCCTGATGTACAAAATAAAGGACACGTGTGTTCAAAAACAGAAACTCTCTTTATTGAACAAAACTCGGGGAGACTGGGAAAAGGAGGTGGGAGAGGGGAAGAGAGAGGGTGGGAGAGGGGAGGGCAACTAAAATGAACAGGGGTTTGGAACAGGTCCCATATGAAGAGAGGCTAAAGAGACTGGGACTTCTCAGCTTACAAAAGAGGAGACTGAGGGGGGGGATATGATAGAGGTCTATAAAAGCACGAGTGGTGTGGAGAGGGTGCATAAAGAAAAGTTCTTCATTAGTTCCCATAATAGAAGGACTAGAGGACATCAAATGAAATGAATGGGTAGCAGGTTTCAAACTAATAACAGAAAGTTCTTCTTCACAAAGCAAATAGTAAACCTGTGGAACTCCTTGCTGCAGGAGGTTGTGAAGGCTAGAACTAGAACAGAGTTTAAAGAGAAGTTAGATAAATTCATGGAGGCTGGGTCCATGGAGTGCTATTAGCCAGGGGATAGAAATGGTGTCCCTGGCCTCTGTTTTGGAAGGCTGGAGATGGATGGCACAAGACAAATGGTTTGGTCATTGTTTTCGGTCCATCCCCTCCGGAGTAGCTGGTGTTGGCCACTGTCAGCAGACAGGCTGCTGGGATAGATGGACCTTTGGTCTGACCCAGCACGGCTGTTCTAAGCTCAGGGCTCAGGGTCGGGGGTCTCACTGGACCACCTTGATTTTCATGCAAACCTGCTCCCGGGTGGCCAGGCTGGCAGCTATCCTGCCCTAGACGGCCACTTTCCTGTGCCTAGTGCGGAGGTCGTGGATGAGGTCCACGATCTCCGCACTAGACAAGGTGGGTGCCCGCCACTTGCAGCCCCGAGCAGGCTCCTGGGAGCCACCAGCCTGGTCCCGGGAAGAGGCGGAGGGCTGGGTGGCAGCGGGTGGCTAGTTCGTGCCGTGCCAGGTGCAGGGTCTGCTGGCTGGGTGCTGGCAGGCTTGCACCTGGCACGGGCACCGTAGCTAGACTGTGCCCCTTTAAGGGCTCCGGGGCTGGGAGGGGGGCAGAAGAGTTTCCCTGGTGGTGCCCAGAGTGGCCACCAGGGAAAGCTGGGGAGGGCTAGCCTCCCACTAGTTCGAATTAAGTGGCTACACAGCCCTTAATTTGAACTACTTAATTCGAACTAGGCGTTAGTCCTCGTAGAATGAGGTTTACCTAGTTCGAATTAAGCGCTCCGCTAGTTTGAATTAAGTTCGAACTAGCGGTTTGTATGTGTAGCACCTATCAAAGTTAATTGGAACTAACGTCTGTTAGTTCGAATTAATTTTGTAGTGTAGACATACCCTAAGGTGCCACAGGACTACTTGTTTTTATAGAACAGAGTGTTTAGTATAAATTGTTAACACGTTTCCAAGGGACCATTCAAGCTGAAGTGGCCCATTAACATCCTTGTAGTCATAGGGAGAAAAGGAAGGGGAGGATGTGCAGCAGCTGGTGGGAGGTTATAGTGGGTTATAGATTGTTGTAATAAACCATAAATCAAATATCTCTATTCAATCCATGATTTTGAATATCCAGCAAAGTTATTAATTTAAGTTCTGATGCTTTTCTTTTGAAAGTGTTGTGCAGGTTTTATTTGATGCTATAGAGTCATCACTTTGTGAAGTGTTCACCCAGGGGTGATATAGAGTGTTTTATCCTTTTCCATCATGTTCATTCAAGAGCCAGTGGTTGGTTTCATCCACATAGTTGTTAGTGGGTCTTTTAGTGCATTGGATGCAGCACACCATGTTGTGATAGGCATCTGTGGGACCCATAGATCAGTTATAACTGAGATCAGCAAGAGTGCCTGAGCTGGAATTCTTTACTGTAATAATCAACTTGATCATTGTAATTTTAAAATAAAATAAGAAGCATATAGAACAGGGGTGGGTAAGAGGCGGCTACTGGGCTGGATCCAGCCCACTGGTTACCTCGCTGATACTCTTACTACAGAGCAGCTGCAGCCTCTTTGACCAGCAGGCTGCTAATTGCTATGCAGTGTGGGCAGGGAAGAGAAAACTTTGTGCTCTGTCCCTGCCCCCTGACAAAATTCCTCAGCTCTCATTGGCCAGTGTCCAGACAATAGGAGCTGAGAAATTTTGCTGAAGGCAGGGGCAATGAATGTAGCTTCCTCCCTCCCACTCTCCCCTTGCTTGGATTGAGGTGGCCCTCACCTTTTAAATATTAGATTAAGCAAAGGATAGAAGTATAGAATAAACAGAATAAACAGATTCTGGATTTAGCAAAGGATAGAAGTATAGAATAAACAGAATAAACAGACTCTGGATTTAGCAAAGTATAGAAGTATAGAATAAACAGACGCTGACAGTTCAGAAAATTTAGAAGTTGGCAAAGTTCAGAGGATGTATTATGAACCTGTCACGGCAAAACTGTATGTACGTGCTTACCTCTATTCACATTAATAGCTCCATTGACCTTTTGCATAAAATTAAGCACATGCAGAAGTGTTTGGAGGAACTTGATTCAAGTCACTAACATGTTTTTCCCAATTGCAAGTATTAAATAAAGCACAAAACGGATCTCAATTTGTGATCAGGGCAGCAAAGTATATTGATGGTTATTAGTGAATAAACGAATCCACTTATACCTTTATGTAAATGGTGCATGATACGGTTGTAGATGTATCAGGGATTGGCATGGAAATATAACCATAGTAATGTGCCATTTTGTACAGACATTTCCAATGGAAGTGAAAGAATATAGATTTTCATTGCTCAACAGTTATAGCAAATATCTGCCATATTGTAATTTGACAAATTCTTAAAAAAAATAAAATAAAAAAAAATAAAGTAAAATCAGATGTTTCACACATTAGTACTTTTTTCAGGGCACTTTTAAAAACTTTTTTTGGTTGCAAGTAGTCTTAAAAATACCATCTCATAATATAAAATAGTTGTCTGGAATTCCTTGAGGCTCATGGTTTGGCTTCAGAAGCTTTTAAACAAATAGACTGTCAGAAAATCAGTGTGGATCCATTTAAAGGATATAATACCTTATCCACAATAGATTCTTTGCTAAATCAATGCCCTGAAATATCAGAGGATTAAAATTGTATCAGATACCCAAACCACCAAACATTGTTTTAATGACTCAAATAGAAGAAAGACGGATTATTTTTACTTGCCTATAAAGAATGTTCTGCTTAAGCCAAAACAAATTCTTTTACAAGTCCTTATAGAAAGTCTGGAAGTATTTAAGAGTTTCTCTACTCTTTTTATGAAACAATGCCTGTTACTGAGCCATGTTCTATTGGCCGATATTCTTTTTAACAAGCTGTCATCCAGATATCCAGTAGATTGGTCATTATATCAGTAATATGATTCAGTAAATTTGGGGGTATATTACAGTGCTATCCATTTGGGTGAAGGAAAGATTAATAGTTCAATGTCTATGCCTGTTGAAATGTTTTTAGAATGCTTGACAGTATGTCTGTTCACTTTGGAGTTTTTGCAGTAATGGCCTGTAAAAGATAGTTTTCAAGCTGAATTCTGAAATTATTAGTTATTCCTTGGTTTGAGCACCTGTGGATTTCAGCCATAGTCAATCAGTATTAATGGTGATATTGTGACTTGTAAGTAAAACCCCACAAAAGGGAGTTGCAAGGGTTCACAAGGCAATGGAGTCTTGAGAAGCATCCTGATGATTCCAGACCAGAATACTTTGGTTATGTCTACACTGCATGGCTATTTCTACACAAGCCGCCTGTTATTTCAAAATATTTTTTGAAATAATAGGCACGCTATTTCAGCAACCCAGTAACCCTTGTTCTATGAGGGTTAAGGGATATCTTGAAATTGTCTTTTGAAATTTGGTGCTGTGTAGACGCGCCAAATTTCAAAATAAGTTATTTTGAAATAGATTTGAAATAAGATATGCAATTTCTATTGTATCTTATTTCGAGTTTGGGGTGCTGTGTAGACGCACCCTTTGTGATTGGTGTGGGACTTCTTGCCAGATTAGGATCTCTACCACCCTTTTAAAGGAGGTCCATCTATTACTTGGGGTAGCGGGAGGCAGAGGGGTGTATAGAGGGTGTGGTCTTGCTGTCTCTCCAGTTCTTTTGTGGAGTTTGTCACTGGCAGCAGCACCTAGCGCATGCAAAGACTGGGATTGTGGCTGAAATGGAGCAAGAGTGATGTGGCTCTTTTGGCCTCTACTGCCCAGCATAGTTTAAACCTACAGGGCGGTAGCATGCACTTTCTTTAATAAGTGATAAACACATTAAAAATAAACGTGTTAAAAAGTATCTGTTTTAAAACATCATGAAAGTTGATGCCCGTTTAATGGGAACTATTCAAGGCACAGTGTGCACATTAAAGGCTTGCCACTTAAATTAGGGCAGAGCTGTACCGAAAGAAGTGGCAAATGGGAAATTCCTGTGGATTTCCCCAGAACACCCTCCCCTATCTATTGTTTGCATCTCAGAATGCCGGATAGAATAAGATGAAGAATGAGCTGCAGAGGAGCAGATACTTATGAGGAGGGTGTGCTTTCCAGCCGAAGCTTGTACTGCATTGAAATGGAGCTTCACTCCTGTGAGGCTGATTGTCTGTGAAAGAGGAGACCCTTTCTATGGCTGGCTGGAAAGCAGGGCACGCAGTGGCATGAGGATTGGAAAGATTGGAAGCACTATGTTGGAGGAAGCTGGGAAATCAAAGCTCATAAGCCAAGAGTAAACTCCTGCCTATGTTAGAAACACTGACTGGGTACCATCTCCCCGTGCTGCACATGTCTTAAACCAGCGATGGGCATTCCAGGCTGGTGAGTGGGCCACATGAGTGGCCTTCCTTTATCTCAGTGGGCCTTAAGATTGAAATCAGTCGTGCATTAACCATGACACCCAGAATAAGGTGAAACATATTAATTCATGGCATGCTGAATATTTCAAAACACGTAGAAATGGTTTAAGCATTCATATATTAATATAACTGTCATTAACTTCAAATAATAATAATAAAAACATTTACACTTACTTTGCAATATCAAATCCCTGTCTGGCTTTTTCCCACTTCCTCTCCCAAGTGTGTCTCATTCCTGTTCCTCCCTGTCCCTCACAGATCTTCCAGAGCACCATGAATTGGCTAATTCGCACCCCATCCCTGCTCTTCCCTCTTCCTCTCTGATCTTGAACGCCACAAATCAGCTGGTGATCCGGAAGTGCTGGGAGGGGAGGGGAAGAAGTAGATAAGTGTGGTGTTCCCAGTGTGCTAGATGAGCTGCCTGCATTGACCCCCATAGGCCACAGATTCCCCACCATTGTCCTCAACTATGCAGATCTGAAGTATCATTTATGTGGAACTAAGGAGCCCCACATAGCTTCCTTTGATGTCCAGCTCGGATGGATGCTAATCAAATTATTGCTGATTCTGAAGGCTTCAGTTAATCATAGATGTGATGGGTTCAGGATCTTAAATCATTGCCAGTATTTATTGGTAGAACTGTAAACCTCAGTTGCCAGATGACTCAGAATTTGGAATCCTTATTCTTGTTCATGGTTTTTATGTGGAAATGTGAAACCCTTATGATCACAAGAGATTGTGTTGTGCAGTACAGTGCAAATGCTCCAGCACCACACGTAAACTAAGAGTGAGTTTCACCTTTTAAAAAAATCCTTATATTTTGTTGAAACTGCCCTTCCTAACAGAGTGTCTGATCTGGATGCCAAGTCAAGAGAGTAGTGCTGTATACAGGTGTGAATAGAACTCCTTGTAAATGTTTAGGGTTATACTTGAAGAAAATAGTATGAAAGCAGTTTAGTTGTGTGAGCTCTAAGACTTGGGGCAATTATGGGTAAGGTACAGCAAGTTTCAGGACTTTAACAGGGTTCAAAAAAGAGCTGGATAAATCCACGGAGGATAGGTCCATTAATGCTTAATAGCCAGGATGGGTAGGAATGGGGCCCCTAGCCTCTGTTTGTCAGAGGCTGTGAATGAGTGACAGGGGAGTGAAAACTTGATGATTCCCTGTTCTGTTCATTCCCTCTGGGATACCTGGCATTAGCCACTGTCAGAAGACAGGTTACTGAGCTAGATGGGCCTTTGGTATGACCCACTATGACTGTTATGTTCAGTACATAATTTTACCCTCTGAGAGAGGTATTGGGGAGACATGGTGCCCCCCACCCCTTACACTGATCCCTCTAATAGTCACAAAAAATCTGAAAGGATTTCTGAAAATCTTGACCCTATTTAAATAAAAGCCTAATATCCTTTTAACATGTAAGGTTAAGTCTAATATCCCCAGGATTGCAGGTGGCTTAGGGGTAAAATCCTAGCCTCATTAAAGTCGATGGGAGTTTTGTTTTATCACTGTCCTTCAACTGAACATTTGAAGTGTATTTTCTCCAGAAGCAGATGACATCTAGTTTCTGAGTACAATAGATGCACCAACTAGGAGAACAGTCTTAAAAAAGATCAGGGCTTGTAGGTGTTACCCTCAGACATTCTTGTAACAAGTAGTAATGTTGTAGGGCTGTATTCTCCCATCTAGACTAACTAATCCTGAAAGCATTCAGAAGAGAAAATTTCTAGTTTTTTGCTAGTGACATTTCCAAGTAATTCCACAATTCTTAACTTTTAGGCTGTTTTATTGGTGTGGAGCTCACCTACTTTGGCTTGCAGAGAATGGTACAGAATGTCACAAATTTCATGTTGCAGAATTATTTTGCTCCTAATTGATACTCTTTAAGTACACAGCAGATGTACAAAACTTTCTGCGTCCATTCTCTAGGGAGAAAATCCATTTTGCTTTCCTTTGCTTTGCAAAAATGAAAAAATATCAAACAATCAAGGAGGTAAATTTAAGTTTGGCTATTGTTAAACTGTTAACAGATTTACTAATATAGGGTACTTGTTCAAAATAAAACACGATTTGCAATAAATGAGAATTTTCCCTCAGCAAAGACTGAAAAACTAGGCCCATTATTTGTGTGATTGAAGAGTCACAAATAAAAATAGATAGGCATTCATTTTTCCCCAGTCAACTTGCTTATGTTAAATTATCTTTCAGTTTACAAATACTAAAATCTTTCAATATAATTTGACAATTTCAGTAACAGGTCATAGAAGTAGGCACATCTTAACAGTGAGTTGTGATCCTAGGGGTATTTGTATTTTAAAAATGAAATAGGAAATTACATTACAGAAATCATGATAATACTTTTTTGTTCCTTTCTTTAAAAAGAATAATGGGAAAGGTATTTGAAATGATTTATATACTTTTTGAAAAAGTACAGGGACAGATTTTTATAATGAAAAATGTAAGGAGTTATTGCCAATGAAGAATTACTAGCTTGGAAATATATTCACTCATTTCAGTGACTGGGTTTTGTTCCAAAAGTTGAAGGGGAAAAAGAATACTGATGCAAAATGTTTTAAAACTGAATCTGCTCATCCCCACGTTGAGTGCTAGCCCAAGGCCAGTGAACTATTTAAGTTCCACTGAGGAGTTGAATGAGTCTTCAGTGGGCTTCTGCAAATGGGTGAGTTTTACCCAAGGGCTGCGTCTAGACTGGCAAGTTTTTGCGCAAAAACTTGCCAGCTGTCTATATTGGCCGCTTGAATTTGTGCAAGAACACTGACGATCTAATGTATGATTGCCAGTGTTCTTGCGCAAATACACTGACGCTCCCGCTCGGGAAAAAGCCCTCTTATGCAGATGTTTTTGTGCAAGAGGGCCAGTGTAGACAGGCAAGGACCTTTTTGCGCAAGAAAGCCCCGATGGCGAAAATGGCTACCGGAGCTTTCTTGTGCAAAATCGCGTCTAGACTGGCCACAGATGCTTTTGCGCAAAAGCACTTTTTGCGCAAAAGCATCCATGCCAATCTAGACACTCTTTTGTGCAAATGCTTTTAACGGAAAAACTTTTCCGTTAAAAGCATTTGCTCAAAATCATGCCAGTCTAGATGCAGCCAAGATGATTATGTAATACAGCAGAATTCTAGAGGTGAACATCTTAGAGTAACACTAACCTGAATGTTCTTTACTTATTTATTTCAGTGTGGCAAAGCACTCCCTGGCCTATCAAAACAAGAAGACTGCTGTGGAACTGTGGGTACTTCCTGGGGTTTTAACAAATGTCACAAATGTCCCAAGAAGCCATGTAAGTGTGATTTCATTATTGTTTTCTGCATCACTTCACTTATTTGTGGTCTAAGTAGCATTTCTTTTAAAGAAAATGTAACATATATTTCAAAGGAACTCCATTGGTTGATAGAAGAGAGGTGACAGAAGCTGCATTCCCTTCCTCATTTCAGTGACAACAAAGTAGATGTTTTATTTTTCTCCTTCTTGTACTGAGGTAGTGATACTTCACCATATTTTTTCAATGTAGGGACATAATTATATTGAATCATCTTGCATTGCCTAGCTGGACTTACTTTTTTTTAAAGTTTGCATTGAAATGTTATATGTTAGAGGCATCAGTTCCTACTTAGAGAAAATGCCATGACATCTTGAGACCTTGATGAATTTTTGAGTTTTAATGCCAAAGCTTTCCAGGCTCTAAAATAGCAGTTACATTTTTTAACTCTATTGATCAAATGCTGTCTATACAATTAAGGTATTATGAAGACTCTCTCGGTATTTTTGCCCCAACTTGACATAATATAAAAATATAGTAATGTAAAATAGTGAAAGATAGCTATGAAAAGATTCTCCCGAAAGCTAAACATAATCTGTTGAAACATGTCATAAATTTAATGCTAATTATTAAAGTGATATAATATATTAGTATATATAGATCTACTAATCCTCAGTAGATCTCTAAGCTGTTTACAAAAAAAATCCTTGTCCCCATTTTGCAGATGGGGAAACTGACACAAAGAGAAGCTAAAGTGACTTGCCCAAGGCTATCCAGTTAGCCAGTAGCAATGCAATGACTAAAAAGCTGGTCTCTTGAATCTCAGTTCCGTGCTATATTCACTAGGGCACACTCCTAGTTATCAACATGGGGTACTTAACACCAGGAAATGTACTGATAGTTTTGTATAGTGCACCATATCTTTATCCATGAATCTAGTGATGCTTTATATAAAAATTCTCAAAGGAAAAAATCTTGTGTCATATTATGATTGGCTCTTTTACAGGCAGCCCAAAGGCTCTGATGGAGCATTTTTGTCAGGAGTATTTTTTATGGTCCAGAAGGGGAATCTACAAAAGTTTTTACTGACTCAGTCTGGCACAGTGATTTATGAGGCAGTGTGTTTTGTTTCCCAGAGTCTCCTAATCTTGTGATTTGCTTCCACATAGGGCACTCATTGGGTGTCTTTAAGAACATAAGAATGGCCAGACTGGGTCAGACCAAAGGTCCATCTAGCCCAGTTACCTGTCTGCCAACAGTGGCCAGTGCCAAGTGCCCCAGAGGGAATGAACAGAACAGGTAACCGTGAAGTGAACCATTCCCTGTTCCTCATTCCCAGCTTCTGGCAAACAGAGGCTAGCTGACACCATCCCTGTCCATCATGGCTAATGACCATTGAGGGACCTGTCTCCTTTCCTAATTCTTTTTTGAACCCTGTTATAGTTTTGACCTCCACAACATCCTCTGGCAATGAGTTCCTCAGGTTTACTGTGTGTTATGTGTCCTTTATCTTGTTTGTTTTAAACCTGCTGCCTATTAATTTTATTTGGTGACCCCTAGATCTTATGTTATGAGAAGGAGTAAATAATACTTCCTTATTTACTTTCAGGCATATGTGCCAAATTGTGCTTCATAGTTGCACCAAAGCCTTAAATTTCTATTGAGCAAACTTTTCCAAAGAATAAATGTAACAGCGTATGATGGGATTTTGTAAAAATATATTGTATATATCTGAGGGTCTGAAATGCACCAGATATTCTCATATTGTGATGAAGGTAAGAATTTTTCAGTGGTTGAGAATAGGCATAACCACGTACTATGTAGGATTAAAGAATTTACCATTTGAAACAGAGAAATAAAGAGACTGGAACATATATGTAAATAGAATAACAGATATGAAATATTAATATTTAAGTCTTCACATTGGTATTATGGTGCAAAAGGGTTGGTTTCTTTAAGAGGCAGAGGAAGAGAAGGACACACACAATGTTGTGATTTTTGGCAGTGGTAGCATGGAGAAATTACCCAAGTGAGTAATGGGTGTGGAGTTTGTAAATATATGATGTATTCATATGTTCTTCATTCACACACCCACATCCACCTACACCCTTTCTGTAGATTTTTTTTTAAGCTTCAAATGCTGACTTTTTTCTTATGAAGCTGAGCAAACTGACTTATCCTAAAAACTGCCAATACAGATTAAGAGAAAATCAAATAAACTGCTAACAGTTTGACATTTAAATTGTATCAGTGCCTTCCGTTGACTCATTCACAGGATGCATATTCAGGGTCATGTTATTCCCATGTTATTCATTTTGACAGTTTTCCTTTGCTGAGTTGGTATTGCTCTCCAAACTGTAGTCAACTTGAAAGAAAATAGACTTTCTGTGGTGGCTTTCTCTTTTTTATTTTTGTTCTCGGTGATCTCTACTTGTGACTAAATGTTTTTGAGCAGTTACATTTAGCATTTGTCTGCAAGACCCCCCAGTTCAGCAAAAGCATTCAAGCATTTGCTGAAATTATACTAGTTTTGCCCTCTCTTTTTTTATTTCCCTGTTCAGTAAAGCACTTAAGCATGTGCTTAATTTTAGGCACGTTCTTAAATCCTGTTGACTTCATACTTAAGTACTTTGCTGAATCAACTTTACAGCCCTTCAACATATATACACCTTGGCTTGAAACAGTTTTTTGTGGATTGTATGCCTACAGGCTTAATAATGATGAAAATAGAAACAAGTTTTCTGCCCAAATTCTTTTTTTTACAAGAGATTCTTTGAATCAAATTGTACGGTGTTGTATTACAAGTGGAAGCTGATATCCATACAGAATGCTTGTCAATTAATATATGCTAAATGAGCATCAGAGAAATTTAGAAGTTTATCTCCCTTATTTCTCAATTGTGAGCAATCCAACACTCCCTATACTCCACTGTGAGAACTATCCGTGGGAAGCAGTGATGCTGAAAAAGATTTGGGGTCATGGTAAATCATCAGCTGAACATGAGTTTCCAGTATTGATGTGAAAAGAACTAATATGATCCTGGAATGCATAAATGGGGGGAATCTCAAGTGGGATTTGAGAAGAGGTGGGTTTTCCTCTGTATTTGGTATTAATGCAGCCACTGCTGGAATATGGTGTCCAGTTTTGATGTCCTCAGTTTAAGAATGTTGATAAATTGGAAAGGGTTCTGAGAGAAGATACGAGAATGATTAAAGAATTAGAGAACATGATTTTTAGTGATAAACTCAAGAAGCTCAGTCTATGTAGCTTAACACCAAGAAGGTTAAGTAGTGCTTAATTACATCTGTAAGCGTACATTGGCTCTTTAGCAGAGAAAAGTATAACATTGATTCAATGCATGGAAGTTGAAGCTAGCACATTCAACCTAGAAAGAAGCTAGACACATTGGAGGAAAGAAACAATGAATAGAAATAAAATAATTCATTTGCTGAAGACTTTCTGGTTTGGCTAAAGTAAATTTGTTTTGCATTGATATTCTTTATAATTCACATTTGATAATCTATAATTGATAACCAATAAATGACAGTCTTTTACAACTCAAAGATTAAAAAGATAAAGAATACGTCTGTTAAGCCTTTTTTATAATTGTGGTTGCACTTTTTATAAAAATAAAATATTTATGTTCAAATTTATTATGGTGGGAGCTGCAACAACTGCCGTAGTTAAGGTTGCATTCAGGTATCTATTTTAACCCTGATTTCAGTAGCTCACACATTTCTAAAATAGTTATATTCCAGACTAACATTATCCAGCATGGCCACTTCCTGAAAATGATATTTGTCAGTAGTTTAAGTGAGGATGAGTCAGTCATTTTTGAAAATGAGTAGATGAAACAAAAAGTTTCCTAAGGGCTTGTGCCACGTCAGAGTGTGAAAGTCCTGGAGTGGGGCTTAGCATGCAGACGCAATATCCAGATGGGTCCTTGCCATGTGGCAAGCTGGTGTGCCAAGATTTATACATTTGGCCAGTTAACTGCTAGTTAACTCCTGAAAGGGGTGGGGGTGGTGCTCAGCATGATGGCTGACTCAGCACCCAGAAATGTGGGGTTTATAAAGGTCAGCCTGTGCCTGAGCTGGCACAGAGTACCCACCCTCCTTCCCTATTCAGGTGATAAATATACCAGGTTATTGGTTATATCTGCTGTGGGCATTATGCTAGCCACTCTGTGAGGGGGGCTAGGAAGGAATTTTTCCCTTTCTAGCTTATTGGCTAGGTACAGTTGTTTTTTTTCCCTCACAGCAGGTTCAGGTGGGTTCTGTTCATGCAGGACATGAAGGGTGGTAGGCTGTATGTTGCAATTCAATATGTACATATAGAGAGGATGTTCAGTGCTGATACACTATAAAAGACGGCATACAGTAATAGATAAATGGCTTGGGGAAAGGACTTGAGGAGAGGTGCTTGGTAATTGAGTGAGCTGAGAGTAGTTGGGGGGGGAACCTCTTATGAAAGGGAAGCCAACTCTCCCATCATTATAGTCACCCTTACCCCTTCTACGAGGGAGGTGGTTGGTAAGGTGCTGGCAGTGGATTTTCTGGAGGGACCTGGATGGAGAATGGGGGAGTTGGCTGAAGCCCACCCCACCCACTGTGGGGATTTTAAGGTCCCAGCAATAGATCTGGGACATTGTTAGAAAAGGATGGGGAGCTAGTAAAAGCATTCTCCTCTCCACCAACTCTGATTAATAATGTATCTATTCTGTACATGTTATCTCCCAAGTAATCCCAGGCATCTGATGGCTGATTAAATCCATATCAAATGTCTCCTCGCCTTCTTTCAACTTAGTCAGACAATGTATTATCCACAAAGTGGTATTTGATTGAGTAATTAAAAATTATATTAATGCATACACAGAAAGAGACAATTGCATGTAGAACTAATTTTGGCATTTCCTGACTTTTAAGTGCTTAACTATATGCATCTTTAAAATGTAAATGTTGATTTTTGATAGAATTATATAGTAACTTGACTGTGGGTGCTTTCCATATAAATATGTCATACATTGTGATAACTAACCTATAATTTTCCTTTTTTCCCCAGCTTACCCTGGATATACCCAAATGGTGGAATGTCCCCAAGGTTACAAGAGGATTAATGCTACCTTTTGTCAAGGTAAGATATTGGTCAATTGTTCAGCTGTTTTGAGTAAATCTTTTGGGCTAAATTAATCCCTGTCCTAGTTCCATTGATTACAGTGATGTTACATGGATGGCTCATTGGTTGTTCTTGGGAGAAACTAGAGTGCCCGAGTCAAAAATATCATCAGCTGTCTAGCATAGCTTACTGTAAAGCAAACAGCTGTTTGTTTATACCCTTACTGGTCTTTTATGACATGTGTAGATGCCGTTGTACAATTTTATTCTGTTTTTTTTCTGAGAAATGTCAGTTTCATACTTCTTTTCTTTTGCTGAAGGAGGTTAGTCCATCTTTCCTGATGCTGCAGGAGCTTGGGTGGGGGCTAAGAGGGGAGAATAGGAAGGCAAAGGATTCCTTTCCCTACCTTCAGTAGAATTATGCCTGATTTACTCTGATGTGAGAGCAGAATCAGGCCCCATCGTTCAAGCAGCTCTTAAATATTTGTATATATATATTGTATATGCAAATATAATCAACAGGAAATATAAATAGAAACCACGCTAGACGGAAGTGGCGATACAAGCCAGCTTTCTAAAGCCGTTATTGGCATTGAGTTAAATTCTGACAGTGACACAAGGCAGGACCCTACAGAAACTCAGGACCTTCACTACAAACTCAAACCCCAAATGTAGGCTTCCTTTCTGAGCTAGAACTGGCCAGCTCAGCCAACCGTGTCACCATCACAGCAAGCAGAGAAGTGACCTCAGATAGAAGCTCCCTCCCTTCATTTTTGTGTAACCATGTGTTCCTCTGTAGTGGGTGAACTACGGCCCTAAGGAGGCCTCTCCTGTGCCACATGAGCAGGCTTTGTATTGGGCACTAACTCACCACACTCTTGCAGGGTATCGTGCTCAGCTATGTCCTAGGATCTGCACCACACCATGATCAAGCCTTTAATAAGGCAGATGCATTCAAATTGGAAAGCTAGGAAATAATTTGACTGTAATTAGATATTTCCTGTTTCCTCAGTGGATATTTTTAATAGAATCTTCACTTTGATTTTTAGGTTTTCCAATACAGAGAAAGCTTTGTTATCTGGCACTCTTTTAACCATAAAACTTTGTTAACTTGCATTGTCCCAAGCCACAATACCGCTGTGTCTTCAGGCATGTGCGCCTGACTCCCACCGGTCCACCACGTGTTCTGGGATTTCTGACAGCCATCAATGCTGGCTGACGTCATCAGCAGGTGCTTCCTTCCCTCTCGGCTTCCCTTGAGCTACCGGGAGCCAGACCTGCCAGTAGGAGGGTGGAGGCAGAAAAATAAACTTTGTTATCTGGCACAATCAATTAATCAGCAACCCCTATTCCCCAAGGGTGTCCCAAAGCTTTCACTGTATTTGCATTTCTCTGAGAAAGCTTTTAATATTTTTATACAGAATTTTTTGTTTTGAACTTTCCCCAGTCCTTTCCTGAAGCTTCTTTCAACTTTAATTTCAGATTAAACAAGCTTTATTTTTGTCTAATAATATGTTGTTTAAGTCAAAACACAGTATACAGTAAAACTCCGATGGCCCGGCATCTGACAGTCCGGCACTCCTGATGATCTGGCACCATCAGGAACCCGGAAGTGCTCCAGGCAGCTGGACCATTGGAGCTGCTCTGCCCTCAGCTTCCCCTATACAGCCGCTGCTAAAACTGACCAGCGGCTGAATCAGGGAAGCTGGAGGCAGAGCAGCTGGGGTGCTGCCGGGTAGGTCCCCTAGCGCTGCCCCTTGGGGCTGTGGACCAACCGGGCAGCACCCCAGGTGTCCTCGATTCAGCCACTGCTGAAACTGACCAGCGGCTGACTCCAGGAAGCCCAAGGCAGAGCTGCTCTGCCCCGGGCTTCCTGGAATCAGCCGCTGATCAGTTTCAGCAGCAGCTGACTTGAGGACACCTGGGGTAGAGCAGCTGGGGTGCTGCCAGGTTGGTCCCCTCAGCACCGAGGTACAGCACTGCGGGGACCAACCCGGCAGCACCCCAGCTGCTCTGCCCCAGGTGTCCCCAAGTCAGACGCTGCTGATACTGACCAACGGCTGACTCCAGGAAGCCCGGGGCAGAGCTGCTCTGCCCCGGGCTTCCTGGAGTCAACTGCTGGTCAATTTCAGCAGCGGCTGACTTGGGGACGCCTGGGGCAGAGCAGCTGGGGTGCTGCTGGGTTGGTCCAGTAGCGCCGCACCTCGGCACCGTGGGACCAACCCGGCAGCCCCCAAGGTGCTCTACCCCAGGCGTCCTGATTCAGTCGCTGCTGAAACTGACCAGCGGCTGACTCCAGGAAGCCCGGGGCAGAGCTGCTCTGCCTCGGGCTTCCTGGAGTCAGCCGCTGATCAGTATCAGCAGCGTCTGACTTGGGGACACCTGGGGCAGAGCAGCTGGGGTGCTGCTGGGTTGGTCCAGTAGCGCCGAGGAGCGGTGCTGCGGGACCAACCCAGCAGCACCCCTGCTGCTCTGCCCCGGGCGTCCCCAAGAGCAGCTGGGGTGCTGCTGGGTTGATCTCGCCGCGCCAAGGGTCGGCGCTACCGGACCAACCCGGCAGCACTCCAGCTTCTCTGCCCCAGGCGTCTCCAATTCAGTTTCAGCAGCAGCTGAATCAGGGACGCCTGGGGCAGAGCCGGACTATCGGAAGGGGGGGCTATGAGGAGTCTGGGGTGGCATCCACCCCCCCACCCCAGACCCCTCATAGCCCCTCCTTCCGATAGTCCGGCATATCTGATAATCCGGCACCCCCTGGGTCCCAAAGGTGCCGGATTATCGGAAGTTTACTGTACATTTCTCCTGTCCACAGACACATAATTGCATGCTGTCAATGTGAAGATTTTTTTTTTAAATTTGTGCTTAGTGGGTAACCAAAACTTGGTGTCATTATGGTGTTATGTTGGTGTAGAAGTTCAGGTTGAACAATTCCAGTCAAAGCAGTTCCTTGCTTAATGTATGTTACAAGAACAAATAGAGTACATGCCTTAAGTTAGACTCTCTTAAGTCATCTTTCAGAGAATATCAACTCATAATATTGTCCTGTTGCAAAAACAAACTGTTTTGCAGGAAATGGTTGATTTAAAATGCATTTCAATTTTTTTATTTGTGTTGTAAAATCAAACAAATCTTCACTACATCTCACTTTGCACAATGCACACACATACAATGATTTACTTTGAAAATCGAAAGCTTTTTGATTTAGTTATTTTCAGTGTTGTCATGACTACCACTTGTAGAGGAGAATTTCCAAATTTTGTTCGGTCAAAATGGGCAGTTTGGGCTGCAGAAAGGATTATTTTGTTGTTGGCTTCTCTGGCTGTGTAAAAAAGGCATTTGCATTACAGATCCTGTTGCCTTTGGAATGCTGAACAAAAGGGTAGAAGGATGTAGCTATAGGGATATAGCTATATTGCCATGCAGTAAAACAGAGAAAGAAGCATAGAGAGTAGTTGTAAGTGGGCAGGGAAGAAAGAGGAAAGGGAAGCATGAATTATAGACCCCAAAATATGGTGTTGGCCTGTGGGTATAAAGGCCATTCATGAGTGTTTTCAATGCCACAGAGACAGGAAGTTGTTAAGAAACATTTTGAGGGAAGAAAAGATAAGTGGAGAGGAAACGGGTTAACTGTTATCAAAAGACACACACAGGAATTTTAGGAGATGGAGGTCATTTTACTGAACAGGAAACTTTTGATTACACAAGCATAAAGGAGCATATAGCAACCAGCCAAGTAAAGAAATGGTCATTCCAAAGCTGCTTTGAAAAGCAACAAGCATAAACTTCAAAAACTGCTGCTTCTGTCACTGGGTGATGTGAACCCACTCTCTAAATTTCTCTGTTGGATGTTTTGGTGGATGTGCAGTCCAATTCCTGACATACAAGCACTGTGCATGTCCCTTGCACTGGATGAGGTTTAGAGGCATCATATGTGTCAGATGACTGGAACCACTAGAAAAGGAAGATGATGGGAATGCCAGGAGCCTTCAGTCTGACCTACGAGGGCAGGAGTGGATTCCCATTGGAGAAAGATAGGACACAGTAATAGGAGGAGACAGAGGAAGATGGCGGGAAAAGATGTTGCATGATGGCTACAACTTCCTAATGGGGAACTTGGGTAGAAATTAGGGAGATGAGGGCAAGGCACATTGAAGCCAAGTCTCTTGTCAGATGTGCAAGTAGAACGTATTTAGTAGCAAGGATGTTCCTAACCATTTCCAGGACATTATCTGACTGGCTTGGTTTGTCCATGTGACAGTATAATCATTCTAGATATTAGCTACCAGGGTTCTCAGCGTCCATAAAAAGACAGGACCAACTCAGTACTGTGGCTAGCTCAACATCATCCCCATCTTTCTGAGTATGGCAGTCTCCCACTGGCCCTGTGCTCCCTGTTTTTGAAATATACAAGAGTTCCAGAGGGGGCTCTTGTACATTTCAAAAGCAAAGTGCACGCGGGGAGCATGTGGTCAGCGGGGGACTCAACCAGTGTGTGATCAAGTCTCTTCTTACAGAGAGCTCCCTTTATGAAGTTTGGCCAGCCTGTCTGCCCTTTTCCCCTTTGGTGTGTGCTTATATGCACTTGCCTTGTTAATAGGCTAATTAGCTAGCTACCTGGCCCCAATCTGATTTAGTTATCAGGCATTCTTCTCCTTAATCAGGTCCTCACCAATGGCCTGACTGATTAAATGTAACTGGTTCGGTTGCTGATTACCAGCTCTCTGTCACCAGACACGTGAGGAGATTTTCTGGGACTACCCCTTTCTGAAAACGTTGCTGTCCATGTGTCATACATGGGTAGAAGGGACCAACACTTTTCCAGAGTGAGAAATGCGGGGAATATATTTTCAGATTCCTTTCTGCAGCCAAATGACTCTCTGAAAATGGGTATCATGTTCACGACAGCCAAGAGAAAGAGAGCACTTTTCTCTCAAAGAGCGCTCAGCTCTCACTTCCTTTGAAAATTCGGGCCTAGCCATCTAATTAATATTGTATTCTGCATTGTTTTTACAGTCAAAAGTCTTTTCTGTTTACAAAGCCTATGTAGTAATAGCGTGATTAATAACCAGACACTGATTATTTCCTTTCAGCTGAGCGAACTAATGTAATGAAAAAACTCCCTTCTTATATGTGTAACAATAACAAACAACCACCTGTGTGCACATTAATAAGAACAGTTTTCTATAATTGCTATCAAACTGTTTTTTTCCTTAGTTAGTCAGTAATTATCTTTTTGATGGGATGTTTTATAACATATACACACATGAAAAAGCTAAAGCTGCCATAAAACCGAAAGATTATGAAATTGTTAGAATTTTATATTTTTTAGTACAACACACATGCAACTCTAATTTCTGTCTGACCCATTTTAGTTGGATTTGGAATTGTATTTATTGTTCTATCACGATGATGATGGCTTTTTTGGAAAAATGAATTTAAAAAACAGCTGGTGAAAGGTTGGGTTCTCTCTGTCAAGAGAAGAGACTTTTCCCAGTAGAATTCTTAAAAAGTGTAATCTTAAAGAACTTCGAAATTACCTGATTATTTGTTATTTTTCAGTGGAGTAGAAAATTGATTATGCCCTGGCTCTAGTCCTGCAGACATTTACTCATATGTTTAACTTTAAGCTAATGCACAATCCCATTGGTCTTAATGTGTTTAAAGTTAAGTATATGCATGAGAATGCACAGTCTAATTAATGGGCCAAGTTCTACAATAATAGGCATAGTTCTAAACTTCAGGATTTATCCCAGTGATTTCGGAGTGGTGATGATGGTTATCCACAGGAATTTAAAGGCAGATTTTCCTCATTCTCAGTACAATATTATCTTAGAGTTCCATTCTTTCAGAAGTACAGGTATTTGTTCTATGGCCAGTATGTCACATTGCTTAGTCATTAATTTAACAAAACTATTTTAAAAGCTTCTTTTTCAATAGTCATCACTAAAAGGCCCATATAAACCACTTTGGTATCTATGGTAACAGTGTTTTCAATGTTTAAAATAGAAAATAACTTTGATATCGCCAATACTATTTTATGGTAACTGTTACCAATTATTGTTCTGTTGTTATTTGTTAGAATAGTTATTACATATTCTAAATGTTTCATGAGTTAATGGATGTCCCAGATCACACAGAACTTCATAAATTATCACAAATGCTTAGAATTTCATTCAGATGCAAATTGGAAGCTTGTGCAGTATGTGACTCAATATTCACAATGTACCAACTACTCACCCTCTGATAATCAGGCTCCTTTAAGGTGTCTCAAGATGGGCACTTAAAAAATTGAGCACTTGGAATCACTAATCATTTCTGAAAATTTTCACTCACTGAGTTTTTTGGGTATGTTTACACTTGCACCCTCTTTCGAGAGAGGGATGCAAGTGAAGACATTCGAAATTGCAAATGAAGCCGGGATTTAAATATCCCATGCTTCATTTGCATAATCACGTTATGGCACTTTTTAGAAATAACAGTTGTGGTTAAGACATGGTTATTTCGAGAGAAAACCCTTTTCTCAAAATAACCCTTAGTCGTCAAAATTTCCTTATTCCTTATTTTCCTCTCGAAATAACTGCGTCTTAACAGCATCTGTTATTTCGAAATAGTGCTATTTCGAAATACTGCCATAACGCAATTATGCAAATGAAGTGTGGGATATTTATTTCCCAGCTTCATTTGCAATTTCGAATGTCTTCATTTGTATTCCTCTCTCAAAAGAGGGTGCAAGTGTAGACATACCCTTTGATGGTGGCTGTTGGTTGCTGAATTGTGGGTCATCTGTTGTCTGATGTCATCATGTTAATTTTTAATTTAGTTGTGGAAGAGATTTAAATTCACCTGCAGGTTTTGATTATGAATTGATGACTTTGTAAATAAATACTAATAAGTATATCCTCAGAAATAGGGTTGGTTTTTAGATTGAGAAGTGGGACTCCAGATAGTATGCTTCAGCACAAGTTCCATCTTGTGGGCACAGATGAAATGACTTTTGCTGCTGGGTTTTCTGATAGACATGAAATGACTAGAATGGACAACTGAGACTGTTAGTAAACATTTTAAAATTATATTATAATACCTATGCTTGCAACTGAAGCTAAAACAGGGGGGTGACAGCACATGCCTTCAATGGAACGTTTGGAACCACGCACCTGGACCATTCACAGCTGCTCTGCACACAGGCCCCAGTGCCTGGGTCGGGGGGAACCGTGTGGCTCCAGTGAGACCCAGGGCATTATCCTTCCCCCTCCCCCACTCTGTGGGAGGGAAAGGGCATTGGGTTAGAGCGGGGGACTGAGGTTGCCTGGCTCTGAGGGAGGGATGGGGCATTGTATTAGAGCAGGGAGGCTGGGGGTGCCTGGTTCTGGGGGAGGCGAGGGGCATTAGGTTAGAGTAGGGAATTGGGCGTTAAAATTTCTGGCTTCTTTCCTTTCCTGTAGGTGGACAGGGGGTCTGTTGGTTAGATTTGGGGGTTCCAGTTTCTGCTCTGTGAGGACTGTGGGAGCTGGTGCTTGGTGGGGCGGGCAGGGGAAAGGAAGGGATTCTGGGATTTCTGGGAAAGGAAGCAGGATTCTTGGGTTTCTTTTCCCACTTCTCCCCTCGGTGCCTTTAACTTCACATTGATTGTACTTATATTTCAGTAAATATTGTATTGTCAGTTTTTGTTTGATTTGTTAAAATTGTGAAGCCAAAACAAAAAAGTAATCAATATAATGGTCTTCTGTTGATATGTGTTTTAGTAGTTAAATTCCTGGACTGTCATTGCTCATTAAAAGTGCTGTCATATGGGTGGAAATAGGGTAAATATTGCATTTTATTAATATCAGCAGAACTGACTTAAATGGGGCCTGCGTGTTGTGTAGTCTTGCCTTAATCTATGTATTCATGTTCATCCATGTGAAATAATCTATTTGCATATATTTGCATAACTTTTGCATATATGTGTGTTTGTGTGTGTGTGTGTGCGTGTGTGTGTGCGCGCGCGCAACCACACTTAAGTTTTGGCCCTTGGCATGTGCTGTAAATATCATTGTGGCCCCCGGGGCTTCCAAAGTTGAGTAGCTTTGCAATAGACCATGAGTGGGAAATTCATATGCAGGTCCAACATGGCCTGTTCTGCTGATGGGGTTTCCTGCCTATAGATTTCTTCGCGGAACACCAGAATACCAAGTGCCCCCAATGTTGCTTCAGGGCGGGGATAGGATCTGGATCACTGTGCCATGCTTTCCTTATCACATGAGATGCTTGCCAATACTATGCTTTTCTTCTGATTCTGTTCACTTCCAGGATCCTCTGAAAGATTGAGTTGGATGGTGCTTGGGTTGATAGCACCAGCATGGCCAGACAGACTTGGTTTCCCTATCTTTATCAGAGGTCTCCTTGACCTCCTTTACCCCCTTCAGAACTGTCCAGATCTCCTCTCAGAACAGAGTTAATTTTCTCCATCCTCAGCCGGAAACGCTACATCTAATAGTCAAGTATCAGAGGGGTAGCCGTGTTAGTCTGAATCTGCAAAAGCGGCGAGGAGTCCTTGGCACCTTATAGACTAACTGAGGTGTAGGAGCATAAGCTTTCGTGGGCAAAGACCCACTTCGTCAGATGCATGTAGTGGAAATTTCCAAAGGCAGGTATAAATATGCAGGCCAGAATCAGAAGTGGGCCTCATCCTCCTTGATTGGATCCACCTCGTCGTCTCCAGCCTGATTCTGGCCTGCATATTTATACCTGCCTCTGGAAATTTCCACTACATGCATCTGACGAAGTGGGTCTTTGCCCACAAAAGCTTGTGCTCCTACACCTCAGTTAGTCTATAAGGTGCCACAGGACTCCTCACCGCTTTTACATCTAACAGTGTGGTTCCTCTGCGGTTCGCAGAAGCAGAGAAAGTATGCTCACAACAAGTAAAGAATATCTTACTCCACAGTAGACAACAGGCCACTCGTAATACTTACCTCTATAAATAGAAGTGATTTATATCCCAGTGTGTGAGTAACAGGATCCAACCATTTGCCACACCTCTGCATATGAACCTCAACTACATCCTACATCTGAAACAACAAGACCTGTCAGTTTCCTCTCTCTGAGTACACCTAGCTGTGCTTGCAGCGTTTCATCCTCCGATTGACGAGTTCTCAATATTTGCACATCCTATTTCAAAAAGACCCCTTAAAGGATTGCTTTACCTTAATTGCATAGACCTCTCGCCCCCACCTGAGACTTGGAGTTAGTACTCCACACACTAACCAGACCACTGTTTGAACCCTTGGCCAAATGCACGCTTTTGCTATTAATGGAAAAGACAGTGTTTATAGTAGCAATCACATTGGCAAGGCGAGTTAGTGAGATTGCTGTGAGAGTGGCAACACTGCCCTACATTGTAATTCATAAAGACAAAGTCATACTCTGACCCCATCCCTAATCTTGCCTACAGTCTGCTCCACCTTCCACATTAATGAGCCTGTCCTCCCTACCTTTTACCTACATACCCTGGATGTCTGGAGGGTATTATCCTTCTATATCAGCTGGACACAACTCTTTCATGAATCACAGCCGTTATTCATTTCAGTTGCTGAGCACTCTTGGAGAACCCACTATTATCACAATGTATTTTTAAGTTGATAACGTCTTGCATTATCCAGTCCTACTCCTTCCAAAGTAGACCACTCCCTGCCCCCCCACAGGGCTCATTCCACATGAGCTGTGGCTGCATCAACAGCCTTCTTCAAGGGAGTCCCACTTACGGACATCTGTTGCGCAGCCACATGGTCATTCAGCCACACTTTCATGAGACACTACAAAATCTCCACATGAATGGAGACAAGTTTATTGCCAATGCGGTACATTCATCTGCTCATAAGTGTTCATCTGAAGCCAGCCTACCATTTATTGGGTAGTGTGGCGGGGCTAGCCAGCCCCACACTGAACAAGGGGGCGGAGAGCCCGCCTATTGGGTAGAATACGCCCCTCCCCCACAGCCCTGCTGGGCATGCTCACAGTGCAGCCCAGGTATAAAAGGCTGCAGGGCTGCTTAGTTAGGGCTGGCTGCTGGAGGGGAAGGAGCGCCGGTCCAGACACAGGAGCCACCGCCATTGCCGCTGGAACAAGAGGACCAGTTACCCCTGACGCTGTTGTCCCCGGGACGAGCCAGACCGCAACGCTGGCTGCGCTTGGCAGCCCCCCTAGAAGCTGTCTGTGCCCCAGCTCCTGCTGTCCCCAAGGCCTCGCCTGCCAACGTTGCGCAGCCCAATCAGATACTAGAAGGAAAACTCCCATCTGGGGTGCCGGGATGAGCCTGAAACCAACAGTGGTGCACCCATGCAAACACATACCTCAAAGGACTACTGTTACTGCATAAGGTGTGTAACTTCCTTTTCCCTTTCAAAGACAGGCATTTCTAGGGGCCTTCCTGGTGTTTTGACTGCTAGTGCCTAAGACACTTTCATGTTTACCTTTTATGCTCAGTGGTTCATTTGGCCTCCCCAGTAACAGTCTACAGCAGTGGTCTCCACCCTTTTTAATCACAAGTTCACTTTTTCAATTTAAGTGCAATGTAAAATATATCCCAACCCCAAATACCGTTGGCCCACTTTCTTCCCACCCCTTCTTTGAGGCCCTGCTCCACCCCTTCTCCGAGGCCTCACTTGGCTCACTCCATCCTCCTTCCTCCTCCATCCTCACTCACTTTCACCATGGATAGCAAGTTGGGGGGGCAGGCTCTGGTCTTGGGCCAAGAGGTTTGGAGTGTGGCAGGGAGTCCAGGCTTAGCCCAGGGTGGGGGATTGAAGTCCAGGAAGGGGTTCACAGTGCAAGCTCTGGGAAGGAGTTTGAGTGCAGAGGGACTCGCATCTGGAGCAAGAGGTTGGGTGTAGGAGGAGGTTCAGGACTGGGACAGGGGTTCAGGAAGCAGACTCTGGCTGGGTACCGTTTAACTGAGATGGCTTCTAGGCAGTGGAGCAGTGGGATTAAGGCAGGCTTACTCCTGCCCTGGCCCTGCACCACTCCTGAAAGCAGCTGGCATGTACAGCAATGGCTCCATGGTGCCATGTGCTACCCATCATCTATAGGCACTGAGCCCACAGCTTCTACTGGCCAGGGGTTTCCCCTTATTGATCAATGGGAGCTACAAGAGTGGTGTCTGCAGGCAAGGACAGCATGTGGAGACCCCCTGCTCTGCCTTTCTCGGGGCTGCAGGGACATGCCAGCCACTTCCAGGAGTAGCAATTACCACAGGGATAATTACTCCAGCCACGACAGGTTAGGCATTTTAGAACTCACGACTCAAATAATTAAATGTAAGTGTAAGAGAGAAATGAAACTTATGAAATGCACAGACCAGTCAAAAACTAAAAATAACCCACTTTGAAAGCAGTACAAGGAGTAACAACAACCACCCACGTATGTGTTGGGTTGGGAGAAGAGAGTGAAGGATGACAGAGATATGATAGAAACACACACAGTGTGTGAGAGTGACAGAGATTTTCATTGCCAAACTCCCTCCTTCCCCTTTTCTCTGTGTGACGATAGGGTACAGGAGTAGTGAGAGAAGGGACATGCTGACATCAGCACCCCCGCTCTTCTCCTTCCCACACCCTGCACAGCAAGCAGGAGGCTCCCAGTGGGGCCACTCCAAGGCAGAGGACAGGAGCAGCATGACAGTGGGTGGGGGAGGGGGGTTGCCACTGAAGTGCCAATGCTTGATAGCTTCCTAGCCAAACCAGTAAGGATCACTTGTCAGAGGCTCCAAGATCTATTAGTAGTTCCCGATCTACTGGTTGGTGACCACTGGTCTACAGTTATTACCTACAATGGCACTGCCTTTGGTTTGGAAGCACATTTTGTCCAAGACAAAAACTCACAAATTTTTCAAAAGCTTCAGAGGAGTAGCCGAGTTAGTCTGTAACTGGAAAAACTTAAAAAAACAACAAATAGTCTTGCAGCACCTTAAAGACTAACACAACATAAAGATGGTATCATGAGCTTTTGTGGGTACAACCCACTTCTTCAGATGACTCGAGTATTAGAAGTTTAGATCCAAGAATATCTGGACTCCTGATACTCCAGTCATCTGAAGAATTGGGTTGTACCCACAAAAGCTCATGATACCATCTTTTGTTAGTCTTTAAGGTACTTCTAGACTATTCATTGTTTTTTAGGTTTTTCACAAATTAGTGTATATTTTGAAATCCCATCATAAAGGAAAAATTACACATCCAATAAATAAAAGAAATAAAAGAAATTACCAGATGTTATGTTCCTGCATCAGTCCTTCAGGTATCACTGAAGAAGCTTTTAATAATTTTTCCTCACATTCAAACCCTGATTTGCTATTTGTCTGAGCTGTAGTAGTAAAGACCAAAGCTCAGTTTACTGAGTAATGCTTTAAGATGAGGCCAAGAAAAATTGATAACTTGAAGAAAAATTGTTCCTCAGCTGCTAGAGCCCTAAGAATTGAGAACTACCAGCTGGTCCTAGGCCACTCCAGTGTCTACCCTCCCCTGCTGTATTTGGGGGTTCCTTATCCTGCCTTCCTGATGCAGGAGCTTTGGTCCATCTCTGAGGCAGCTTGTGTTTGGCTGTCCAGCTGCTCCCAGGACTTGAACCCACCATCCTGTGCTCTCCTGGAGACTGTGTTATCCTGTAGGCCACACCAGAGCTGAACCCACCCCACCTCTGTACCTTTGGTGGGTTCTGTATCCTGTGTTGGCTGGTTTATTTAAATAGTTGGGAGAATATCTGCTGAACCATCTACCACAAGAGATTTAGGCTCCCTTTCAGCAAAGCACTTACGCCTCTCTTTAAGTCTTATTGATGTCAGTGAGACTTAATCACGTGCTTAAAATTTAACACTTGCTGAAGTGCTTTGTTGAATCAGGACTGAAAAAGGCCAATTACTTGATTCTGAAGGTCAAAGTATTTTGACACATCCCCCAAGGGCTTTGTATGACATTTCAGATTTTGAAAGAAATGTAGTGCCCTTTCACTTTCTTAGGGGAGAGATTTTGGGCCTCATGTCATGGGACTCCCTTTGGATGTTTGAGTGAGAACTGAGCATTTGCCTTTTGACCTCTTCAGCATCATTAGACACAAACAGATGTAGTCTTTGAAAGAGGAAAAGAGAACAATCCACTGGGTGAAGAGGACTATTTCAGATTCCATTCAGGAGAGCATCTTTTGTCTGTCTTGCTTCATTTTCAAAGGCAGTGCCCCTGAGGTGACTTTCAATCCAACAATGGCTTTCTCCCAAATACCAAAGTGAGGATCCCAGAGGTAGTATAACTCTAACTCTGCTTCCACTACTCTGCTAGACATATTTTGCTAGGACTAGCTGTTGCACTTCTCTGAACACATGGATAGAGCCTGATCTCCTGAATGAGTCAGAGCCTGTTTTCATGGCATCTATTCTCTATTTAATATTTTCAGGAGTAAAGATCAAACTAGAAAAATCCACTCTGATTCATATCCTGAGATTAGCATTTATTGGGGCAAGTTTCAGTTCATAGACTTATAGGACACTAGAACTGGAAGGGACCTCGGAAGGTCATTGAGTCCAGTCCCCTGCCCTCTAAGCAGGATCAAGCACTGTCTAGACCATCCCTGATAGATGTCTGTCTATCCTGCTCTTAAATATCTCCAGAGATGGAGATTCCACAGCCTCCCTAGGCAATTTATTCCAGTGTTTAACTACCCTGACAGTTAGGAAGTTTTTCCTAATGTCCAACCTAAACCTCCCTTGCTGCAGTTTAAGCCCATTGCTTCTTGTCCTATCCTCAGAGGCCAAGGAGAACAGTTTTGTTCCCTCCTGCTTGACACCCTTTTAGATACCTGAAAACCGCTATCATATCCCCTCTCAGTCTTCTCCTTTCCAAACTAAACAAGCCCAATTCTTTCAGTCTTCCTTCATAGGTTATTTTCTCTAGACCTTTAATCATTCTTGTTGCTCTTCTCTGGATCGTCTCCAATTTCTCCACATCTTTCTTGAAATGTGCCCAGAACTGGGCACAATACTCCAATTGAGGCCTAATCAGTGCAGAGTAGAGCGGAAGAATGACTTCTCGAGTCTTGCTCACAACACTCCCGGTAATGCATCCCAGAATCATGTTTGCTTTTTTTGCAACAGTGTCACACCATTGACTCATATTTAACTTGTTGTCCACTATGACCCTGAAATCTCATTCTGCATGTGTGAAACTGATTGTTCCTTGTAAGTGGAGTACTTAGCATTTGTCCTTATTAAACTTCATCCTATTTACCTCAGACCATTTCTCCAGTTTGTCTAGATCATTTTGAATTATGACCCTATCGTCCAAAGCAGTTGCATCCCCTCCCAGCTTCGTATCATCTGCAAACTTAATAAACGTACTCTCTATACCAGTACCTAAATCGTTGATGAAGATATTGAACAGAACCAGTCCCAAAACAGACCCCTGTGGAACCCCATTTGTTATGCCTTTCTAGTCTGCTTGTGAACTGTTAATAACTGCTCTCTGGGAACGGTTATCCAGCCAATTGTGTACGTACCTTATAGTAGCCCCATCTAAGTTGTATTTGCCTAGTTTATTGATAAGAATATCATATACCTAGGTATACCACGTCCATTGCTTCTCCCTTATCCATAAGACTCATTATCCTATCAAAGAAAGCTATCGGATTGGTTTGACTTGATTTGATCTTTAAAGACACCTGCTTTCTTTCTGAGAGCGTTCTCAGAATTTAAGAAATTCTGTTATCCATCCACTGTTACAGCTTTGGAGATATGAAGACGTCAAACTTCTCCCACCTTTGTGACTAACCTAAAGCAAAGCCTTTACATCCTAGTGTCAACTTTTTGAGTAATCACAACTATCCTGATTTCTAGCAGTCTATCGCAGTGGTACTCTGTGTGTTTGTGGGAGGGTGGGCGTGCACATGTGCAACACATAAATATGTAAATCTAAAATTTCCATTACATTTTGTGGAGGGATTTCTTCACAAGCTTCCCAATAAATTACTTATTGAATGGATAAAATGAAATATCTTATAATGGAAGAAGAGGAGAATTATGTTATCAAACTATAAAGAATGTTAGGTTATTTCAGGAAGCTCTTTGAAATAGTGTCTGCAATATTATTTTTATTCTTTTGTACTTAAATTTAAAAGAAACGGGAAGTGTTTTGATAGAAAAGTGGATAAAATGGGATACTGACATTAATAATGTTTTGGAAATTTCTGGGACTCTTACCACAAAAATGATAACCAATACTGCCATTAAGTTTACCACTACTTCTTCAAAAAGAAATTTGGTTTCATTCTTTAAATGGCTGGTAGCCAGTGACATTTTTTAAAATATAATGTATTTGAACACTGTATTAAAGGATTAATTTTTGTTTAGAATTATATTGTTCAAAATGCATGTAGTGTCCTCTCTCTCTCTCTCTCTCTCTCTCTCTCTCTCTCTGTTTTTGTTGAGCTACTTTAGTTTAAAATCAACACAGTGTATTTAAATAATATGCTGTCACGAGGCTTTGGCTTTGACCTGAAGATATTGACAAATGTGCATACAGTTCTAGGAATTTTTAAAAATTCTGATAAATGGGTTAAGCAGCCTTGATTCAATGAGCATGAATTATATTCCATTATGAATGGAAATGAAGATGCAGATTTCATTTTGCACATTTTTTCAAATTCCATCCTGTGTGTGACACCAAATATGGACCTAACTCTCACGAGATGCAGATTAAAGACAGCGGCCTTGATCCTAGTGGTCTAAACAAGCTGAAGAATGGATGTTATCTTCATGGCATACAAACAGAGAATTTAGATAAAAACATAAAATACTCTTTTTTTGGAAAGTTACAGCAAGACTATTTGTTAAAATCCAGACTCTTAGCATAGAGAGAGAGAGAGAGAGAGAAAGCAGACTACTCTCAGAAGCAGAGAGGTTCACTCATCCCACTGAAACTTTTCAGACTCACTGCTGCTAGAGTCAGATCATGTGCTTTCCTATAGAGACCCCTAGCTATAAACAGATCTAAAAAAAACCTTGAAAAGGCAAAGTTTGCAATTTTAAAACAGTTTTAATACACCATGGTGAGGGTGGGAGGAGGCTGACTTCACAACACTTTTTTGCTTCCCCAGTTCTGACCTTAGCCAGTTGGTTACACCAATCCAGGTCCCACCGAGCTGTAATGACCCCAAATGGTTCATTACTGTTGTTGGGATAGCCAAAACACATAGTCTGAAAAGTTTCAGTGGGATGAGTGAACCTCTCTGCTTCTGAGAGTAACCCATTTATCAGAATTTTTAAAAATTCCTAGAACTGAATGCACATTAGTCAATATCTTCAGGTCAAAGCCAAGGCCTCATGACAGCATATTATTTAAATCCACTGTGTTGATTTTAAACTAAAGTAGCTCAACAAAAACAGAGAGAGAGAGAGAGAGAGAGGACACTACATGCATTTTGAACAATATAATTCTAAACAAAAATTAATCCTTTAATACAGTGTTCAGATACATTATATTTTAAGAAAATGTCACTGGCTACCAGCTGGCCACTCTCTTGGTGGTGTGGCTTCCCCAGTGGTGATTCTACAGTATAGCTCTCCCCAACATTCACTGCCCCCAGCGGTCTCTCTGCAGTATTGCTGTCCCTCCAATCAGCCCCCCTCCCTTTCCATATTATAGGAAACAATCCCATTCCAGAAGATCCTGTTTTCCTGGCACAACTAAACCATGACTTTGCTTTAAGTTAGTAAATTCTAACCGTTTAGGAGGAGTTCTTGAGCAAACAGATTCACAGACAGGCAGACAGATGCACATTTCTAAAGTATATAGATAGATTGCAAACAGTTTGCTATAAGTGTTTGGGTTTCAACCATCAAAATACAAGATGTATTGGTTGGTACCATAAGGTACATGATATTGTTCCAGGTTCATGATTGAATGAGCCTACTTGTTAAAAGCAGGAAAAGATACTAGTGCTTTGACTCTCTTTAGGAGAGACAGCCAGTGAGAGGTAAGTAGCAGAAAAGGAGGATTAGGTAATTTTAGAAAATTTTAAACCCTTCCCTTTCTGGACTATTACACTCCTTCCTGGAAAAATTATATCACTACATTGAAAGGTCAAAGTAAGGTACTCAACCCCAGCTATGTAAATTACATAACTGCAGTTGACATATCTTAAATCCCCGTCCACACAGCAGGAGGTTGATGGGAGCAAATGCTCCCGTCAGCTTCGCTTACTCCTCAGGAGGAGTAGGAGTACTGGTACTGATGGAGATGCCCTTTGAGCATCTACACTACACCCCCTAAATCAAACCCCCGAAGATCGACTGCAGCAGCATCATACTTCTGTGTAGGATAGCTGTGCCCTCTGAGATTTGCTGGATGCATATAGATTAATAAAATTTAATTTCCTATAGTTACATTCACACCAAGTAGTTCTGTATTTGCATGTGTGACTATGGCAGAAAAGGTTGGTCAGTTTCTTGTCAGAGTTTTTTAACTGCCTATGTACCAGGACTCGAGCAACGGATTTTTTGAAACACTATCTTCTTTCTGTGCCAGCAGTTGTCCTAACCCATATAAAATGTTCTGTTTCCAATGCAGTTTCTTCCATATATGTGCTTAGAATGAGGCCCTCATGATCATTTTTATGACTAAACTTGGCTGCTTGAATATTCACAGAAAACAATCAGAAAAGAGGCGTAAGCATTGAAAATGTCAACTCAAATGTCAAATTGGAGAAGGTCCAGAGAAGAGCAACAAGAATGATTTAAAGGTCTAGAAACCATGGCTTATGAGGGAAGACTGAAAGAATTGGGTTTCTTGAGTTTGCAAAAGAGAATACTGATAGGGGACATAATAGTTTTCAAGTATCTAAAAGGGTATTTACAAGGAGGAGGGGAAAAATTATTCTCATTGGCTTCTGATGACAGGAGAAGCAGCAATGGGCTTAAATTGCAGCAAAGGAGGTTTAGGTTGGACATAATGAAAAAATTCCTAACTGTCAGGGTGGTTAAGCACTGGAATAAATTGCCTGGGGAGATTGTGGAATCTTTGTCTTGGGAGATATATAGAGCAAGTTAGACAGCCATCTCTCAGGGTATGTCTACACTACCCTCCTATTTCGAAATAGGAGGGTAATGTAGGCATACCGCAATTACAAATGAAGCCCGGGATTTGAATTTCCCGGGCTTCATTTGCATAAGCGGGGCGCCGCCATTTTTAAATCCCCGCTCGTTCGAACCCCGTGCCGCGCGGCTACACGCGGCACGAACTAGGTAGTTCGAACTAGGCTTCCTAGTTCGAACTACCGTTACTCCTCGTGCAATGAGGAGTAACGGTAGTTCGAACTAGGAAGCCTAGTTCGAACTACCTAGTTCGTGCCGCGTGTAGCCGCGCGGCACGGGGTTCGAACGAGCGGGGATTTAAAAATGGCGGAGCCCCGCTTATGCAAATGAAGCCCGGGAAATTCAAATCCCGGGCTTCATTTGCAATTGCGGTATGCCTACATTACCCCGCTAGTTCAAACTAGCGGGGTAGTGTAGACATACCCTCAGGGATTATCTAGATGATGATTGGTCCTGCTGTGAGTGCAGGGGACTGGATTTGATGAGCTCTCGAGGTTTCTTGCAGTTCTGGTATTCTATGGTTCATTTTTCAATTCAAGCCAATATATGTTGATTTTTTTCAATATCTCCTCATTTCTAGTGTTAATTAATTAATGTTAGTAAAGACCAAGTGTGAACTATAATTGGTAAATACTGTTATTAAAATTATAATGAAACATTTATTCTTAGTCTCATACAGTCTGTGGGCCAAATTCTGCTCTTTTACAAGACGACATACATATTACTACTTCCTTCTTGTTAGACAATATATTTATTATTTGATCATCATGATTTGTTTTTCATTGCACCCAGAATTTGCTGGGGGAGGTAAGAACTCACCTTCCAAAAATATGTATGGTCTTTTAGCAGATTTTCTCTAACATTCATTCTCAGCACCATTAAACTCAGAGATGATTTTGTTTTGTTTGTAATTATACAGCAGGTGCAATTAGTTCAGGTTTGTTTTACCAACTTTTTAGTGTGCTTTTTCTAAGGAAATGCTCATTTCAAATTTTCCTTTGCAAAACAATTTTAAATAGAATTTTACATTATATTTTTTTTTACAGATACAAACTATGTGGTGTAATAATGTTAACCTATGGTATGGTAACCATGTTTCCCTCTAAATTAAAATCCCCTGCTGTCACTCCTACATCTCTTTCCTACATTTTGATTTTGTTTTATGGCATTCAAGTCACCGTTTTCATTTATAGTCATACCCTTAATTGAGTGGGCAAACACTTAGCTAGGAAACGGCTGTTTGTTTTAGACTGTTTTCTCCAGGAAATTAAGCTGCAAAATGAGTCATTAACACACTGTATTTTTTAGGAGCACTTTGTCCTTATACTCAGTAGTCCTATATAATCTGTGGCAAGGTGTTGTATGCTACCTTTTATTGTTAAACATGGATTTTTAATTCATGTTACTCTGGAAGTTTGTGAGGTAAATTAATAGTGGCAAACCCAGGTAGTTACAAATCACTAACAAATAGAATTTCATTGCGTTAGGAACAAGTTCCAGGTGTTGTGCACATGTAATATTCTGGACAATAATGACAAAGGGTTAGACCCTGGGCTGATGTTAAAACAGCACAACTTCACTGATGTTAGTGGAGCTGCACTGATTTACACCAATTGTATATCTGATCCAGATTATTTTTTCTGCCAACTGTAATTCTAAAGCTTTTAAAAGTTTTCTC
Source organism: Pelodiscus sinensis (assembly GCF_052426305.1). Lineage (NCBI taxonomy): Eukaryota > Metazoa > Chordata > Testudines > Trionychidae > Pelodiscus > Pelodiscus sinensis. The sequence goes on from NC_143054.1 coordinate 140,929,737, forward strand.
CATACCCTTATGCACCATCCTTCAGACGGCCTGTTGTGGGGGAGGTTGATAGGAACAGCATATCAGTGAATCTCTAAGTCAACCATGATTCATACGGTGCAGGATTCTGTACCACTCAGGGTGAAAGATGAAGTGGGTCTTTGTCCATGAAAGCTTATGCCCAAATAAATCTGTTAGTCTTTAAGGTGCTGCAGGAATCCTTGTTGTTTTTGTAGATATAGACTGATACTTGTCACAGATGGAGATTTGTCATGTCTCTACACACACACACGGGTCATGTTCCAAGATCAGTGTACCAGGAGGCTCCAGCAATAAGTCAGTTTCTTCTCTAATCCTTTTCCCTTCCCCTGGTCTCTGTATGAAGGAAGAAGCAATGAACGAGCAATCCCTGAGCTCCCTGAGGCTCAGAGACTGCTGTTATGAATGGTCTTACACAGCTGTACAAAGTGTTGGTTGGTTTTGGGGAGAGGAGAGAGCTTCTTGACTGACACTCTACCACATGCAGCCATGCAAAGGCCGTATCCTCAGGTGCGTGCACCTGATCCCCACCTGTCCAGCTGGCCATTGTGGGATTTCTGACAGTGGCACTGCCAGTTGACAGCAGCAGCCTCTTTCCCCCTGAGCCTGTCACGAGCTGCTGGGAGCCAGATCTGCCGGTATAGGGTGGGAGCAGAGCAATAAGCTTTGTTATCTGGCACATTCAGTTAACCAGTAACCCCTGTTCCTCATGAGTGCCGGATAACAAAACTTTCACTGTACAAAACTCCAGAAGATACTTCCTTAGCTGGAAGTATGCGCCCACTGAAGATTTTAACTTTCTGCTAATTCCATCAGTCTTTTTTATTCTTCCTTTTTGCTATGAAAGCATCACAAGTCCTTCCATTTTGGTTTCCAAGTCACAGCTCCTGTCTCATTCTCCTTCCTTAGGAGTTGGTCAGAATTAAAATCCAGACAAAAATTTTAAAATTAAGTGTTATGGGAGACATTTTGTTCAGCTGAATTTTATCCACTGAAAAGTCCCTCTTTTAGTATGTTCTGATTTTTAGAGTTTTCTTGGAACAAATTAGTATTTGTATTGTCCACTATGGCTCCAAATTTTGTGGATATTATAATGTGGCTGCTTAACAAAATGATAATACTTACTATGTATATAGTGTTTTACACATCAAACCATATCACAAATACTAGCTTATTTATAATTCTCCATGGCAAAAAATCTGTTCAGTTTTCAAATATACATTTCTCTAATTTTTATTTAAAAACACAGAAAGGGAAAGAGCAAATAAACTCAGTTTATAAGTTAAGTCGTTTTTAGGTAATATTCTTTTAAAAAAGAAACACTTAATCTTGTGCCAGATTCCTTTTCCGGCTGCCTTAACAGGTTGATTTCAGTGCAATTTACACAGCTGGACAGGTCTGTGGGTGTCCGGAAATGTTTTAGGTAGGTGGCCATTTACCACGAGGTGAGTTAATGTGCAGTGAATAGAAAATTTTGCAAGGACTTGCCCAAAGTGCATAACTAAAAATCATTCTAACATGTCCATCAGTTTCTTTTAAAACATTGAAGGTTTGTTACCAGTTTGTGGATGGTTCCGGTTGAGTCCCTAGATAGAACTCTGTAATGGAGTACTGTAAATCAACACAATGGTTCTCTGATGAGCTCAGCCAGAAACAAAAGACCTGAAAGAGAGACATGAAAAACATACAACATAACTGAGTTATGATGATGCATTACAACGTGCACATTAAAGTTAAAATAATATTTTTTAGAAATTAAAAAACTTTTAAAAAAGAGAATCATTCTAAAAGTGCACCAAAAGACTAAATATAATAAAAAAGTGCACCAAAAAGTAAAAAATAAAGTTTTAAGCTAGCAATTTAGGAGAAAGATGGGATGGCTTACAGTTAGCAACAACCTTGAATCATTCTTAGCCATCCCATCTTTCTCCTAAATTGCTAGCTCAAAACTTTATTTTTGACTTCTTGGTGCACTTATTTATTATTTTTAATTTTTTGGTGTGCTTTTAGAAAGACTGCCTTTCTAAAAAAGGCTGAGTTAGGTGCCTGGCGGCTCCTCAGGCTGGCAGGACTGGAGCCCACCATACCTGGCTCTAGAGGCTGGCGCCTTATCTGTCAGGCCACCGGAGGACTCAGCCCACCACCCCATATTCCCTGGATGTCCTATCCTGCCCACCTTCAGCCTGGCACCCTCTCCAGCCTTGGGAAGGTGGAAAGGATGGCCGGCAGCTCCTAGGGGACACAGCCCACCACCACACCTTCCCCTGATGCCTCATTTTGTTTGGATTGGTTTAGTTGATCTGTACGCCTTCTAAAGAAAGAACTCAACTGAGCGCCACAAATGGTTGAACTGGTGCAAAGTATTGAGAGCCAAGGTTCTCAACTGCTCTATCCGCCATGGGCCCTTGTAGTTTGTCGACAGTGACTGCATAAGCGTGGATGATTGGAAGCATTCACCGCTCCACCAAGCCGTATCCAAAATTTGCTTGAAATTGACTCGATGATGTGGTTTCCAACATCTCCTTCTAATTCAGTTTCAGCTGTAGGGATATCAGTTTCATGGATTTGGTTGCAGCGGTAGTAGAGCTATATTATATTGGTGATGGTGCCAATTTTGCCGTTGACCAAGCTTTTTGCTTGGTCAACATTGTACCGAAGGATAACATTAGCACCCAGATGTATTACAGTTCGCTTTGGAATGCCTGCTGTTTGATTGATCTTTGTTGGGGTAGCTTGATAAAGGTTAGGCATTTGTCTTCTTTGTTCAACGAGAGTATCTTGCACTGTGATTGTGAACATTTGGAGGGTGGGCGGGACTCAAACCCACCACCCTGCACTCCCCAGGCAAATGCCCTATTCCAGAAGTCCTTCCAGCCCTTATAGTACAGCTACAATACACACCCATATACATATATGCTTGTGTGTGTGTGTGAAAGTTGAAAATTCCATAACAGACAGATGGACAAGAAAGGTGGCTGTTTATTAAAAAGATTATCTAATAAAAAAACCAAATTAAACAGAAGGAATGCTGGTGTCAGTGACCTCCATTTCAGAAGAGGGGAGAAGTAGCCAAGATCAGCATTTATGCACTACGCATGCTTTAGTAGAAATGCTTAAATTTAATGGCATTCCATTGGTACAAGGAACTGGATGTCTCTGTTTGCTTATTGTTTGCTGAAAGATTTTTTAGATTCTTGAAGGGCAAGAATGGTTCATCTGGGAAAAGTTTAATTAGAGATATGGTCATGACAGCATCCTATAAAAGAAGTTGTTTGGGCCAGAGACTGTCCTTTATTTTGTGCTGGTACCCTTCTCCAGCACAATTGGAATGAAATCCCTATTTTGGGTTGTCAGGCTCTATTGCAATGCTTCATCATCATCATCATCATCATATAATAGTCAAGCAGTGTTCAATACCATATAAAATATGCCACATCTGCTATGAATTTTCAGATGGGTAAGATTAAAATTTGTTAACCACAAGGTTTCTTGCATGTATTTATTTTCTCAAGATGTATTGGAAGTAAATACAAGAGTTCAAAACGTGTGGAAGAAATCTCATTAACTTTAGAGTGAGTATTTAAATGACTTTACATAGTTTTAACTTGTGTTATCAGTGTCTATAAGAGATGCTAATTCAAATATTGCTAGTGTTAGAAAAAATACTCTAACAAACATGTAACTACACAGTTTGATCCAGTGTAGTAGATTCTGCAAAACAAAAAGTGTTTTTACAGGTAAAACGTCAGAATAACTAATAAATGAAAACTCAACTGATTAATATTAATGTTCAGTTATTCCATTCTCTCATTGGTATGTTTCTGTGTTTTTACAGACATAAATGAATGCCAGCTGCAAGGGGTATGCCCAAATGGTGAGTGTTTGAATACCATGGGCAGCTATAGATGTACCTGCAAAATGGGATTTGTGCCAGACCCTACACTTTCAAGATGCATACGTAAGTAATAGAATTCATATACTGGGTTTTTTCCTTGCAATGTACAGTGAATTAAGCAAATTAGGCTTTGAAACCAATATATAGTATATGTGCATAATACTATATGCACATATAGGGTACGTCTAGAATACATGTCTCTGGCGACAGAGGCATACCTGGGAGGTCGACAGATGCCTTTGATGTCGACTGCGGAGCGTCCAGACTTCCGCGCTGAGCCGACAAACAGCTGATCGGCTCAGCGTGGCAGCCATTTAAATTTAAATGAAGCGGCGATTATTTAAATTGCCACTTCATTTTCCTATGCCGGGTAGCCTAATCTACATGCCTCTGTCGTCAGAGGCATGTAGTCTAGACATACCCATAGTTACAAAGAAGCATAAAGCATCAGGTTAAAGCTCTCTTAAATAATCAAATAGGAAGCTGCAGTTCCAAATCACAAAACTAATGGAAGACTCAGAGACACAGCTCCCCAGACCAGGAAATTTTGAACATTGCCCAATAAACCATAATTCTTTCATTTCCTACTTTTTTTCGTTTGACTTTGCAACCTTAATAATGTTCTTTCAGTGTAGGTATATGTACAATTTCTTAGGTTTTTTAAACACCCAAACTTTTTTTAAAAAGTCCATCATGTGGCATCATATTAACATCCACCTGGATCATCATCAGCGTGGCTGGAATCTTAGATCCACCATACAGCTCTCTGCCACTTGAGCTAGGAGTAACTATACTTACCATGTTTGAAATGTGCTACACATGGCTTTTAGTTCTGTCCAAGTCCAACTTTCTACCAATATCAGCTTGTAACTCCGATACAGTCGCACTTAGTCTTCTCCCATCCAGTGGTATTGAGATTCTTCATGAGCCTCCTCCATATTTATCCACCTATCAGAAACCTGACTCTGAAGGTCAATTGCAGCATTGTCCTCCTAAACTTATGAGGCCTCTGTTAAAGCCACTATAGGGTTGCTCAGTACTTAACTTTTCTCTCAAGACAGTCTTTCATTACCTTGACCTGAATGATCAGTGAGCTCCATGCCCTGATGGCTCATTACATATCCTTTAAGAGACAAGATGGTTTTGAAACCACATCCTAAGTTCATCCCTAAATGATCTCAAAGCTGTACCTGAAACAGTTGATTAACCTACTGGTCTTCTGCCCAAAGCCACACAAAACACTATGGCTACGTCTAGACTACATCCCTCTGTTGGTAGAGGGATGTAAATGAAGCACTTTGAAAGTGTAAATGAAGTTTGGATTTAAATATCCCGCATTTCATTTGCATAATCACAGAATGGCGCTGTTTTTGAAAGAACCACTTCTAGACTGCGGTTTCAATTTCAAAATAGTGCTTTTTCAAAAGAGTTCCATTACATGATTATGCAAATGAATCAGGGATATTTAAATCCAGGCTTCATTTGCACTTTCGAAGTGCTTCATTTACATCCCTCTGCTGACAGATGGACGTAGTATAGACATAGCCTATGAGAGAAATACTGTTGGATGCTTGGTTTTTTACATAGCTTTACTCTGTACCGTGATAAGACCAAACCTTTTAGATTGTCTCCTCATCTTTTTGTTGCTAAACTGAGCTCGTCAAAGAATCAGTTATTCTGTCACAGAGATGCTCTGAGTGGACTACATAATGTAACTTCGCCAATAAACTCATCCAGGATACGTGCAGCATCTTTGGAGAGCAATACTTCAGGCTTTATTTCACTAATGCAGCTAAAATGCCTCATTCCCAGCATCCTGAGGGGAGACTCCTTGTATTCCCTTATAGTGGGCTTCACAGTGATACATTCTGAAAGATGAAAGAATGGTTATTTATCTACAGTAAATGTGTTTCTTCAAGATGATGTAGTCAGCGTAGCTCCCATGAGCCACCCTAAACCATTGCTGTTTGGAATCCTCAGCAACATAGGCTTTGTTGTGGCTACTCTTCACTTTATGCCCTCATAAGAGAGTATCAGAAGGCACAGGGCATATATGTGGCTCCGAGAGGCACTGCTATCAATAGGTTCTGATGTTGTGCATGAAATGTGCCTATGTATGGTGGGTTTCACATTGACAACATCTCAAAAAACTACAGTTACTATAGGGTAGTAAGTAAGTAACTATTTTTCCATTTTAGGTTCTGGTGGAGTGGTCACAAACTCTTCTGCTTGTTCCCTCAAAAGATTTACCTCTTCTGCTCTCTGCCTTCCAACTTATTCAGCACCTCCTGTTTACAGGCAGCAGGTGTTCCGAAGGACATGCAAACCAAAGTTGAAGACATACTATGTGACAAACAAAATGTTTTTGTGGCAAGGACAGATGAAGTCCTTCACTCTAGTAAGGATTCCCACACTAGACCGTGTACTCTAGGAATGTGCACACCACTGTGTCATAGGAGACATTACACTTTCTACCAGAGGCAGAGAGACTTTGCAAATGCCAGACAACAGCAGAGACCCTTTGAACAAAATCATTCCAGGGCAAGAAACTAGTGTCGACTGGTCCCTAATAACTGAGTGTCCAACTAGCAGGACTCCAGGCAGCTGGATTGAGGTCTAGGTCAAGGGCGTGCACAACCTCTCCATTTCACCAGTGCCTCACGATCACGCGACTTTCTATCATCGTCTGCACCCTTTTTACAAACAATGGGCAGCAATAACTACAGACCGTTGGGTCCTAGAGATCATCAAATGTGGATAATCCATTCCCCTTGCAACAGTTCCCCCAACCTCCCCACCCTTCTTGTCCCTCTTTAGGGACCCCTCTCCTGAGTCACTTCTATGTCAAGAGGTGAATCATCTTCTATACAGAGGCACCATAGAGAGGGTGTCCGAGTAATATCAGGGTAGGGGATTTTACTCAAATTATTTTTTCACAAAGAAGAGAACTGGGGGTTAGAGATCTATTCTCAATTGTCATTTAAACAAGTACTTCTGCAAGCACTGGTTCAAGATGATCACACTCACGTCCGTCATTCTGGCACTAGATAAAGAAAACTGGTTTGCAGCCCTCAACCTGCAAGATGCTTATTTCCATGTAACCATACACCCAGCTCATAGCCACTTCCTTTGTTTTATGGTCATCATGGAACACTTTCAGTATCAAGTTCTGACTTTCGGATTTTCTTCTGCCCTTAGAGTAGAGTCTTCTCAAAGACCCTGGCTGTTGTGACGGTGCAGCTACGTTGCAAGGCTATCATGCTTTTTCTCTACCTCAACGACTGCCTCATATGAGGTCCATCTTGACAAGTGACACAGGACATGATCCTTTTTACCAAGAGGCTTTTCGAATCTCTCGGCTTCATCATAAACGAACACAAGCCCACTCTGTGTCTCTCTCAATCCCTAGAGTTTATAGCAGCTCATCTGGATTCTACCACAGCAAGAGCATATCTTCCCACCCAGCGCTTTGAAGCCGTAAAAAGCCTGATTTCGATCATAATGTCCAGCGCTATCATAACAGTATTAATCTGTCTTTAGCTCATGGGCCATATGGCTGCCACGACATATGTCATCCAATGTGCATGTCTACACTTTTGCTGCCTCCAGCATTGCCTGTCCTCAGTTTACACTTCAGCCAAGCACCACCTACACAAGCAGGTGATGGTCCCTACAAAGGTTCATACTTCCTTACAGTTGTGGACCAGTCCAAGGAACCTCCTTACTGCTGTTCCATTCCACCAGATGCAGCCATTTACACAAATTACCATTGACGCTTCTCTCCTCGGGTGGGGCACACACACGCAGCACACTTTCCTCAGGGAAGATGGTCAGCTCATGAATCCCAGTGGCATATCAACCTCCTAGAGCTCCATGCGGTGAGCCATGCTTGCAAACATTTCCTTCGGCATATTCATGGCTCTAAGGTGTGTATCCTCACCGACAACATCACCACCATGTTTTACATCAACTGACAAGGTGGTGCCTGCTCTCCATCCCTCTGTGCAGAGACTGTATGTCTGTGGAATTGGTGTATTCACAACAGCATCAACCTTGTTGCATCGTACCTTCCGGGGGCCAACAGTGCAACTGCGGATGCTCTTAGCAGTCATTTCACAACAGACCATGAGTGGGAAATTCATACAAGTGTCCTACACGCTCTGTTTCAACGTTGGGGATTGCCGACAGTAGATCTTTTTACAGCATACCAGAATACCAAGTGCCCCCAGTATTGTTCCAGGATGGGTATGGGACCCAATTCTCTGGGAGATGCCTTCCTTATCAAATGGGAGGCTGGCCTCTATTATGCATTCCCTCCAACCCCTCTTATATCCATAGTCATCAGGAAGATTGTGTTGGACAATGCCCTTGTCATCCTCATAGCCCCTGCCTGGGCCATACAGACTTGTTTTTCCTATCTTTATCGGATGTCTCTTCAACCTCCTTACCTGCTTCCGAGTCATCGAGACCTGCCCTCTCAAAATGCAGACACTCTTCTCCACCCCCAGCCAAAAACGCTACACGGTGTGGTTTCTCTCTGGTTCTTGCAGGTGGAGAAGAGATGTTCACAGCAATCAAGAAATGTTCTGATTTAGAGTAAATTACACAGTACTCGCAATACTTATCTTCAGAAGTAGAACCGCTTTTCAGCATGGTGCGTCAACATCGGCACTCAACTGTCACTCCCCTTCATATGATCCTGGATTACATCATGCATGTGAAAAGTCAAGGTCTATCAGTTTCCTCTCTTAAAGAACATCTAGTTGTGCTGGTGGCTTTCCACACTCTAATTGAGTTTTTCAATATTTGCACATCCTATCACTAAGAGGTTTCTTAGAGGGCTTTATAGCCTTAGCCTCCATGTGGAATCTGGACTTGGTGCTCAGCACACTAACTCTACCACCATTTGAGCCCTTGGCCACACACTCCCTCTCCCTATTAACAGCAAAGACAGTGTTTTTAATAGCAATCACATAGGTGAGGCGAATTAGTGAAATTGCTGTTCTCATTGGCATCACCACCTTACACTGTGTTTCATAAGGACAGACTGCTCTTCTGACCCTATCCTTCCTTTCTACTTAGTCTGCTCAGAATGCCACATTAATGAGCCCTTCGTCCTTCCTACCTTTTACCTGAAGCCTCATGCTTCTCATGAGGAGGCAGTGTTCTACACCGTGGATGTCCGGAGGGCATTATCATTCTATATCGACCATAAATGGCCTTTCCACAAATCACAAACACTACTTGTGGGACACTCTCAGAGAACGCCACTATCTTCGCAACGTATTTCCAAATTAACAACATCCTGTAAAACCCAATGTTACTCGCTGCAAAGCAGTCCAGTCCCTACACCCCCAAGGGCACATTCCACATGGGCCATAGCTCAATTGCCTTTCTGAAGGGAGTCCCTCTTAAGGACATCTGTGCTGCAGCTATGTGGTCATCCAGCCACACCTTCATGAGACATTATTCAATCTACTCATGAATGGAGACAAGTTTGGCTATAGCTGAGGTGGTCCTTTCATCTGTGCATGACATGTAATCTGAAGCCCACCTACCGCATTGTAGGCATTGCTATAGAGTCACCAATAGTGGAGCACCCACACGGACATCACTCAAAGAAGAAAAGGAAGTTACGCACTTGTGTAGTAACAACGGTTCTTCAAGATGTATATCCCCGCGGGTGCTCCACAACCCACCTTTCCTCCCTCCTTCTTTGGATCCATTCCATGCAATATGGTGTACATGAAGAAACAGAGGGGAGTCTGGCTGTATGCACAAATTGCGAAGGCACGAACGATGCGCAGCCTGACCAGATACTGGTAGAAAAATCTCTGATCTGTGGTGCCAGGACGACCCTGACACCAATAGTGGTGCACCAGTGGGGACACACATATCAAAGAACTGTTGTTACTTCACAAGGTAACTTCCTTTACTCACATTAGAACCATGACTTCCTCTTGCTCTCCCTCTCTATATTAGGCTGTCGAGAAGAATAGGATTACCAAAAGCCTCAGAAGTACTGGTGATTATCATTCAGAGCAAGCATGTTTTATTTCTGGATGACGTGTCTGAGCCCTCCAGTGGAAAAACGTGATTTATTATTCTTTTAATGTAGCAAAGTCTTTGGGAAGGGAATGAGAAGAATGTATCTTTCCTTTTCTGCTTCCCCTCACTAGAATACAGGGAGTTTGGGGAGGGGATGGCACCTTGAAAGTAAAGACTGTAATGTCCCTTCCACTCAAAAATGGAGATGGCGGAGACTCTATTAAAGAAATTGTTTATCTGAGGATGGTAAGAATATGCTTTCTGGATGGTGCAAACTCTTGCTAGTGTTACAGCAGTCTGAGATGCATGCCAGATGGGTATGGATCCTGGTATTATGATACTACCAAGAAAATAGATGCAACCTTAGAAATATGGAAAGGATTAAAGTTACATGTTCCCAGGATTAATTCAAGTTTTGTGAACAGATCTGGAAAAAAATAATCTGCTATTTAGTGGGAGAAACCTCCCTAAAATGCAGTAATGCAAAGGATACAGTGAAAACACCCTTACAACTTTCCATTTTTGCTTCATTGATAATGTAACCTCAGTATTCTTTCTTCTACTCCTTTGTGCTTGATGGAGGGAAAATCTGGGCATTACAATGAATACATAAAAAGCTTTGATGAAGTGGGTCTTCGCCCACGAAAGCTTATGCTCCAATAAATCTGTTAGTCGATTAGATGCCACAGGACTTCTTGTTGTTTATAAAAAAATTTTAGTTATTTGTGACATCCTAAAGATTTTTACCAAGTTGTAATGTGATAAAGTGCGAAAAAGTCATGGCCATTCAAGACTACATAAGCAGAGGAAACACATAGTCACATATTGTTCAAATTCCACCATGAAGATTAACAGAGATACTTGAAATATTTGTTTTTAATTTCTATTTTGTTGAATCTTTAACAACACCATCTTTTTTCCCAAATTTTTCTTGGGTGTTGGAGTGAAATAGGCACTAGCAAAGTGTAAAAGTTGTAAACAACATGAATAAGAATGATTTCCTCCCTTAATTAAATCAGGGTTTCCACGTTTCATATATCTGATGTCATAAACTTACAACTTCTCCAGTTGAGCATACTGTCTTCTAGGGAAAACGCAGGATAGGCAATACCTGAATTTCTAATGTAAAAAGCTAGTGGGGAAATATATAAAACTCAGTCTCTGCCTCTTTTCTCCTGACCTTATATAACTGTGCCTTTGCAAGACTCAGCATTACCCTAAATATTGAATCAGCCATGAGTTCTAAGATTTAAAGTCACTATCATATGTCGCTGGCTTTTGATGCTCAAATATTAAATAACTTTCTAGTTTTGAGTAATCTTTTCCATTTTTCTAATTAAAAAGCTACATTACAATGCCTATATGCTCTGACATTTCTGTTTGATTTCTGAACTCTTTGGCTACATTTACACTGGCCCCATAAAACGGAATAGTCATGCAAAGCAGGTAAGTCAGAATAGGGAAATCTGCGGGGGATTTAAATATCCCCCGCGGATTTAAATAAACATGTCCGCCGCTTTTTTTCCGGCTTGGGGAAAAGCCGGAAAAAAGCGTCTAGACTGGCGCGATCCTCCGGAATAAAGCCCTTTTCTGGAGGATCTCTTATTCCTGCTTTCAAGCCAGTCTAGACACTTTTTTCCGGCTTTTCCCCAAGCCGGAAAAAAAGCGGCGGACATGTTTATTTAAATCCGCGGGGGATATTTAAATCCCCCGCGGATTTCCCTATTCTGACTTACCTGCTTTGCATGACTATTCCGTTTTATGGGGCCAGTGTAGACGTAGCCTTTGCTTTTATTTTGGTTTAAATGAACCTTTCACTCAGCTCTATCAATTTCTTTTTGAAATATTAAGGTTGGATAGATCTTGGCCTTGTATCTACATTCAACAAAGTTTATATCTTTTGTATGTGCAGTGATAAAAAATATGCTAAGGCACTATGATTTTCTTGGACCAGAGCAATTTTAAGTCAGTGGAATATTTAATCACATATATTTGAGGGGGTAGTTGGAGCAAAGAGGGTGGAATGAGGTGGGGGATGGCCAGCAGCATTACTAGTTGACTATTTCAGCAAACAGCTTGTAAATCTGATTAAAAAAATCCAACAACAGTATAATCTAAAATTGTTTCCTTTGTTCAGCTTTTTTAATTGCAAAATGTCTTTGTTGCTAGGACTAGAAATATTCAACTAGTCATTGTTAAAGCGTATAAAATGTAGTGAAATGTAAATATGTAATTGCCGTGTCCATTTAAGAACAGCTTTCCGATATAGAATACTCAAAATAGCCATTTTGCAATCCCATCTGTTTGTGTGGCTTTTTAAGTCTCAGTGGTGTTGTGACTGTACAGTGTTCTGTTTCACTGTTCACCTGCTTTGAGCTTATGCTGTAGTGCTTATGCATGGGAAAGAAAGCTGTTGCTAATAATTCTGTGTACTAGAGCATGGCAACTTCTGGTTTGAACATCAGCTTTGATTCCTAAAATACCAATTTAATATTTTGTGTAGTGCTAGTCTGAATTCAGATGCTGTTGATGCCAAATAAGAAATCTTCTTTGTATTCTGAGTACTCGGAGATCCAGGCATTTAAAAAAATTGTTAGCAGATAGCTGTGTTAATCCTGTTCACTGGTGATGGAACTCAGGTGGTGTTTGTCATGTAAACTCTAGCGTCCTCCTTCCCTTTTTGCTGCAGCTGATAATCCTGAAGAGAAAGGGCCCTGTTACCGGTTTGTCAGTGCAGGAAAGCAGTGCATGCACCCTCTCTCTGTTCAGCTCAGCAAGCAGCTCTGCTGTTGCAGTGTTGGCAAGGCCTGGGGCCCACACTGTGAGAAATGTCCCCTTCCAGGAACAGGTAAGAGGTGCCCAGAAAAACCTCAAACACTCATCCACACACCGTATGCTGAATGCATACTATGTCATCTCCTATACTTTATGTTGTTGTGCTCTGTATTTTCTTGCTGGTTTTGTAACTGCTAATAGAAAAATACAATACAGCTTTTTCATAATGAAGATGGGATTTTCCTTTGCTATGTAATGATAGGCTTCCAGTTTAACAACTATTCCCATCTCAGTGTGGGGAATTTTAAATTCCTAATTCCCATAACATGAAGATAAGGTTAGTATATCGGGATTTGGATAAACTGAATTAACGTGTCCTTGATATTTTTCAAACACAAAAGTTACAAATGAAATCATGGAATATTTTGGGAAATAGTTTAATGCATGCAGATGCAGGAAGCTTTTGTTATAAATAGTGGAAGTTACAATAGTGGAAGGGTAAGTGTGCTTTGCCTTTTTTTCCCCTTATATGTTTCTAGCACGCTTTTATAAGTGGTGCAAGGATGGTCTCATCACACTAATAATACCTTAAAAATTAAATATTACAAACTACCTGTGGCCTGAACAATCAACAGTGGTATGCGTAGAGTCAGATTCTGCCATCCTTCCTTGCTTTGCGTAACATTTTATTCCAGGAGTAATCCAATTGACTTTTTTTTAAAGTCTTACTGAACTAAATACATGCACCAGGCATCAGTTTGGTACACCATAGAGATGGGGTCATTGGTTTTAGTGAAGCTACTCACAGACCAAGAGATTACTCGATGTGAGTTGTAAGGATTGTTTCAGAGTACCTATCCTGTCCAGTGTTACTTAAATGTCAGAATTCTGGATCTTTTAATTCAGGATTAATTAACTGTTTCAGTTGGATATATGGTAAAGCAGATGGCTTATAGTCACTTCTAAAAACACTGTAACATCAGGTCAATTTTACTATAGTCATGTGTATTAAATTCAGTAATTGTTTCAATTGTGTTTAGTGGTCATAGGAAATTTTTGTTCTTATCTAGAGCATAGTTTGATGGTACATTGGCTCATATTTTCAGACGTGACTAGAAACATTTGGGTGTCCAAAGTGAAAGACATGAGGATCTACTTTTCAGAAAATCTGGGACCCTTTAAAATATTTGAGATTTGGTCTTCAGAAATTGAAACAATGAAAATCACTAGTCGCATTTGAATATTTGGGCCATTATTTCCTATATGAATATTAGATTTACAGTTCATACATGAATGGTGACTTTTTTAATCCATTTGTTTTTCGCTGTCAGACAAGTAAAGCTTTACATAGAATAATCTCTTCTGGTGGCTAGTTACTTAATAGCAGGAACAATAAGTGTTTCTTATGTTCTTATGTTCAATACTGTATGATTGATATTCATGTATTAGAATGAGTAGTCTAATGATATAAATTAAAATATTAATTTACTTAGGGAGAGAATACAAAATATACGAAGAGTTAATTATTTATTAAATATGGAGGCATGATTCTGTAGGTAGAATCCTGGCCCAACTGAAGATAATAGGAGTTTGCTGTTGACTTCCATGAAACTTTAATTTCAACCTATATCTTTTGCATTACTAAAACACCCACTGAATTCGCTGCAAAAAATGTAGTATTTATACTAAAAAAAAAAGGTGATGAACGCACCAGAATGAACAATATCTGGAGTATCTTTGACCATTATTTTGTAATATTTTAGGCACCTAATTAAGTATAACTTCTGTGTGTAGTTATTTTAGAAGTAAGAAGCATATTTAAGGGACACATTTGTAAAGAGACTTCAATCTAATCTTCACTTTTATGTCCACAATTAATTATAAGCACAAGTGGGGCTATAAAGACATCAAACTACCTGATGTGTAACTTCAGTTAATTCTAAATTATACCTTTTGTGCCCACAAAATTGCACCTGCAACTGTTTGCACGGGCAAAATTGGAGGGTGGCTTTAAAATGTGGCCCTATAAAATCGTTTGGACCCCCTTTTAAGGTGGGAAAAACATGAGGTAGCCATTTAATAAAATATTTGCAAAAGTACGGTCAAAAATAGGAGTGAAGAAGCATGCAGTAGGATAGATCATACCCTCCATCATAAAAAGATCTGGGAGGATCAAACTTAAATGAAAAATTCAGCAATTTTTAAACTGCAGAGTTTAAACTGCTTCACTCTCTTAAGTTGGCAAGGAATGATTGTCTGTTAAAAAGTCTACCAGAGCTGGCTCCCTACTCCATTAATATTTCATGATATAGGGGCAGATCAGCTGTTGCTGTAAAGGGTCATCCCTGGAATATGGAGGGCTAGATTTTCTGTGTTTCTCCCTGGGTTCCAATATCCTATATATCAACTTGAATGTATTTAAAATAATGATGATTAGGGTCTGTTCCCACTAAACCTCTATCTTGTTTCTCTTGCCCACTGGCTGAGGTTTTCAAGCATGGAACAAGAGTCCACTGTTTGGGGTGGGATGATCATGGAGCCAGAGGCCCTCTGCATCCTGCCACAGCTCCCAAACCCCAGAACCTGGAGTTCATGCAGAGGGACTAATGAGGGGTTAGAATAGATGCTGCTTAGTTTCAACAACCTCTTCTTTTGATAGATTTATGAACATGATTTCCATTCCCCCTTCTAGAGATGATCTAGCCATATATCAGCCCTCTCTTAAGAAGTACCAAAGAAACACAGCTTTAAAAAATCCAAATGAAGTGTTATTTTTCTGCATATTTGGAAGAATGTGTTATTTTTGGAATATAGTATTTTTACACACATCAGAACAATGGATGCAGTATAAATTTTAAATTCCAGTGAGGCACGATGACCACTATGTATTTAATTTGAAGATGATAGTATAGGATTAAACAGGTACTCTATATTTGGGAATTGTTTTTGGAACCCTTATTCCTGCAGATATTTTTAAATTAGTTAAATTTCATTTTTAAGAAAAAATAGAATGTTGTAAATTTCTGAAAGACACTCCAAAGATTTCCTTTAAATGATTTATTAGTATCACATCTGAGTTATTGAAGTGTTTCCTATATTTCATTTAAAGTTTATAAAAATTTAAAAAAAAACTTGAGATATTTTCCTTTTAAATTATAGCCATTGCCTATGTTTAAATATGTTTACTTTTCTAATAATATATTTTTCCAAAGTCAGAATATTACTCATGAGTAGGGGTGTGAAAATGCATTTATTTAGGTAAACATATAACTGCTGAAAATTTCACCGGTTATGCACAGTGGGGGTGTTGGCAGGCAGTTTTGCAGGGGCCAGTATGCGCAGGAAACTGACTTAAAATCTGTCTCCTTGCACGCACTGGCTCCCGCCTACCCCCCTCCCTGTGCTGTGCTGGGGATGGGGGCTGCATGTAACTGTGCAGTAACTAGCTGATCCCTGGCTTATCGGTTAACCATTTACACTTTCACATCCCTACTCATGACTCTCTTAAAAGCTCCAATCTAAAATATGCTTTTGCTAGTAACACTTTTTTCAGTGGCCTCAGAACTTTTGAAATTGTATGTTGTCTTGTATTTCACTAAAATAATCTTTTCCATGGTAACATTTTATTTAGTTTCACTTCTTTTGAGAGTCTGATTTATGAACTTTGTAACTGCATGTTAAGGCATATGGAGTATATCATGTTTCACTAGAATTTAAACATTAGTTATGGGCCCTATAGCTCTAGATCAAGGACTATGTAAGGTTTCTAGTGTAGTTGATTCATATTTATTAAATGAATGTTATAAAACATGATTTTTTATTCTTTGGAAAATTCAAAAAGAGAATTATAGAAGTAATAAGATCTAGTTACTTATGCTCTACAGTGATAAATTGCTGATGAAAAGTCATCTCAGAAATAACATACTGTTTGAATTAGATTAATTAAAAATGGTTCAAATGTAGAGGCATATTTAACCCAGCTGCAGAAAGATATCAGATAGTGGAGTAAAAGCCTTTGATGGGGGAATGAATTAAATCCTAAGGTAATTTTTCAGAGGTATTCAATAATATTATAATGCAATAATGTATGTTCTGAAATATAGCATATTTTGTTATATAAATGTACATACAGTAGCAGAGTTTATTTGTGTTCATTATTTTTTTCCACTGTGTCAACGTATTGCACTTTTAGACTCTTAAAAGGAATATTTTCCCATCCCAAATCTAGCTGCTTTTAAGGAAATCTGCCCTGGTGGAATGGGTTATACGGTTTCTGGCTCTCATAGAAACAAGCTATATCATCACCCTGCAGTTAGAGTACAGCCACCTGTCATTGGCAAGACCCAGATTACTCAACCTGTTGCTAAAGGTACTTCTCCTCCACCTCTCCCAGCAAAGGAAGAGCCAGTGGAGGCACTGACCTTCTCACAGAAAAGTGAGCCCGAGATGGCTGTGCAAGAAGGTGAGAGTGGAAAAGGATCTTGAAATATAGTTTAGTAGATAGCTGTATTTATTTGCATGTACTCTGCTTTACAGCCTTTTTGTTTGGTATGTGTATCAAATTTGAGGTTTTTAAAAAATAATGACAAGTCCCATGTCGCTGGATGCATTATGTTGCCGGCTGTAGTTCTCAGCCATTGTTATTCAATAGCTCCTCTTATATACTGAAAACTCTACAGAGTGGGAAAACCATAGTTTGGTCTAATTTTTGTGAGCAAGAGAAACAGAAAACATTTGTTCTATTATAACGATTCTTGTAACAATATTAGGCATTTCTAAAATATGAAAAGTCATTAATATCTTCTTACGATAAGGCCTCTTTAAATATTGATTTCTGTACTTTTTTCCTCAATCTTTGCATGGGTTTCTGCAAACTCCTCTAAATACCATTAGCAGCTTTAAATTACCCTGTTTTTAACATGCTTAATATGAATGCAGAAGCAAAGAAATACAGACAGCCCGCAGCATGTGCAAAAATAAATGCATTGCCAACACGCTATTGGTGAACAGAATATAGGCAGGTAAAAATCTGATTGTGAGAAGTGTTGTGATGGTTTTGAGTCCTTTATATGAAGTAATAATGCAGCTTGTATAAGGGAAAGTGAGTAAATTTTGCAGAATTTCATGGGAAGTACAGTTTTTATAGATTTACTTATTCTGATGATCAACACCCTGGTGCTTCTTTAAAAAAACCTAACATTTTAATTGAAAAAACAAACAAAGTAACTAGTCATTTTGTTTGCATTGGAAAATCCTATCTTGAACTTGGCAGCCTTCATTTTGAAAAGCTGAGGGATTTTTCTGGATCAGAAAGGTAGAAAAAATGAAATACTTTTCAAGTAAGTGAGTTCCAAATACTATAATATGAGTTACATAAGTAGAGGGAAAGACTTGAGACTTTCCAGTCTTTAAAGAGGAATTGTCAACTCTTTTAGGCCCTGAAAGGAAGATAAAAACGACTTATTTTAAAGGATTTGAGGGATTTTCTTTGTTGGATTTAGGGCATTATCTGTGTACTAATCCCAACTTTTCAGTTGTACGTACCTTTCTTCACAGATCCTTAAGAGATGAAATTTTCCACACATAATGTCAGCCCAAAAGTGAAATTTACACTTTTTCCACCAGAAATTTAGTTCAACAATAAATCAAAACAACTGAAGTTAAAAATTGTAAATTTTGTATAGCTCAAGGAGATATAAAAAAACAGTCAGGAAAGTTTGCAGAAAATTGGTTTGCTATTGTTAAAATTATGCATCTTAAAAAAAACACCATGCTCACTTGAAGAGATGGATGTGCATGTTAGAATTTCTGTCCTTTTATAACTTTTAAAAACCTTAGAAGTTTGAAAAGCAAAATATTCTTTATGTTCTGTACTCGAAGTACCTGCAATGCTTAAAAATTGGGGCTGCTGAGGAAATGGTTTTTGTTCCCTTTAAAAATTTAGGGGAAGTTTTCATAAAAAAGATCCACAAAAAATTAACCCCCCCCCCCCCCCCCCAGTTTACAGGAATGAAAAACCAAAAGATTTCTACTGCAAACTACCATTGTGTCCAAATTGTTTCATTTTTGTGTTGTTAAAAACTGGGGGGGAGGAAAACAGGTTTTGCTTTTTCATTGACACCCGTGGAAATTTAATGAAAATTTTCATTTTGACAAAAAAGCAATTTTTGGTGGGGAAAAAACACACATTCAATTAAATTTTCATGAATATTATTAAGAAAACTTTTGCTAAGGATGCCTTGCTCTTCTGGTAAAATCAGCAGTGATTGTTAAGCTTCTCAAATTGAGTATCTCCAGTTTAAGTAACTTTCAATTTCCAGAGGAAACACAGGTCCATATTAAGAAATGTGTATGCTCCATTAATGACAGTTTCCTCACATAGAGGTGGGAATATTACAGGCCAGGAATCAGCAGGGCTCATCAGCTCACAATGGGTAGACTCCCCAGGCTGGGGAATCTTTACCATAGCACTTAATGCTACTTCACAAATTCACACTAGCTCTAAAGCCAGCATAGCATGCAACAGAATGATCATCTCATTTTAGGCAACTCCCCCAGTGGCATAGATCTGGGATAGAGGTTGCTATTCCACTCTTCCTCACAAGGGCAACAGTTGGCTGCCAGTGTTGAGGACATGGCTAAGACTTCTTCGTTGTTCTCATGCTGTTATATACTTGAACCTCCTTAATCTGGGTGTCTGTGATTCGGGAAAACCTATCATACAGACCCTTGGATGACCCTCCCAGTCCCAGCGTGTACTGCACCCTACCTCCCTTTCAGACCCTGCACCGCCACCCCAATAACAGGTTAAATACAGTGCATTAAGGATTTATTTTGCGACACATTATACATATACAGTACTTCATAATGGTTTGTACATACAAAAACTTTAGTAATAGATTTTGTTTACCCTTCATAATGGCATATAACAATCATCCGGAAAATTCCATAATCTGGCATAGCCTATTTCCCAAAATTGCTGGATTAAAGAGGCTTATGTGTACTACAGTTATGTGGGGGGCCACCCTGGCATACAGTCATCCCAGGATAAGTCATGTATCTCTTGAGAATGTGTTGTGTGCTCCTTGGCCATAATTAGGATGAAGCCTCACAGGAGAGAGAGTAGAAACAGTGGCTCCATTGATGCTGGAGCAGTTTTCTGACTAGAACTGGGGCCAGGAATCTGACTCAATGTCTTTGACAATTCAAACCATGTTTTAAAAGAATTAAACTGTTAGCAAATAGCATCCTTTAGAGTGCATTGGATTTACATTCAAGATAAACTTGAAACCTACATAGGTTGACAATAGTAGCCCTCTTTAAGGATTTAAAAGTCTCAGGTCTATCTGTCAGTGGTTTGGATAATATAAAAATATCCAAGATGCATTACATTTTTAAGTTTAAATATTTAATCTAATATCAAAATACTAATTTTTGACAGATTATGAAGCAGTTGAAAACCATTTAGGATTTAACTAACTACCAACAAATTTTCATTTGTTAAAATATTTTTAATATGGAACTTTTGGGAACAAAGTTGGTAAGAAACTAATTTATATTTGTTTTATATTTTGCTGCTTTACAATTTAAATAATTCACAACTGAACAGATTAATACCAAAACAAAAATTCCTTACAAAACAAATACTTGTATGCCAGGATTCATTCTAAGGTTTGTTCTGCACTAGAAAATTAGGCCAGTTAAACTACTTAGTCAGGAGTTTAAAAAATGTGCATCTCTGAGTGCCATTCTTAAGGCATTCTAAATCTCTGCGTAGACAGTGATAGCCTGATGGAAGACTTGGAGGTGGATTACATATGCCAAATGGAAGTATCCCTTCTTTCAATGTAGGTACTTTCTGTACTGGAATACAGCAGCTGTAGTATTTTAAGTGTAGATAAGCCCCATATCTCACCAAACTAGATACCATAATATACATGCTTAGTCCTTTTACACACTATCTCATTATGATAGCAGTGCTTTAAAATAAAGTATAAAAATTCATTTTTGGACTTGTCATCTAATTTACTGATTCAGATCATTAGCTAACATAAATATATGGAGCTATATTGAATTTGATGACTTTATGTTGATTTACCCCAATTAAGGATCTGGCCTGTATCGTTTATTTATCCCAGGTATTCCTTGAGCCAAATTCAGGAATTGCACATGTTATTGATGTGGTTCTGTTATCCTCCGCTCTCCCTTTTTTCCCTTAATTCACAAGAATGTACGCAATGCTCACAACATCAACAGCAATAACAAAACTACTACATAAAATAAATACTTCAAAATACTATTCCATAGTTTTGCGGGTATCACTGTGTTCCCTAGCAGCTCTGACAAGTTCTACTAAAATTATATAAGAACTAACTAATGGAGCTGAACATTAGGGGACAAGATGGCAAGGATGCTATTTAATAGAGCCTAATTCTGACCTTGATTTACAGCAGAGTAAGTCTACTGTCTTTTGCAAAGTCATTTCTCATCTCTAGCAGTGTCATCTCTAGCAGAATCAGGCCCATATGTATGAGACAACCAAGTGGAAATGTCTGGAATGCACAAATAATTTCAGAATGCATTAAAGCGACTCATGCTTTTGACACATTTTTTTAATTCAAAATAGTTATTTGTTTTCTTTCCTTTTCTTTTCTTTCTGGTTTTAGTGGCAACTACAGCTCCTGATCAGGTAAAACATGAATTGTTTATTGTATACATTCACAAAATACCTATAGTACAATATAGGATCCAGGGGTTTGCATCCAGTTATGAGAAATGCATGTACATGGGACTGTAATAGTTACTGTTCAAGACTAGCCATTCAGACACATTGATATTACACATACTCTTTAATTTTCCACTGAAATTTACCAGTGACATTGACAAAGCATCAGTCATAATTGCTTAGGGCTAACACTGTGATTCATCATACGTTCATAAAAGTTAGGGCTCTGATTCATCACTCCATCTGTATTGAGCAGCATACTTAAACATGTGCTTAACTTTAGGCTCACACCCAAATCCCATTGAGTTCAATGGGTTTTAAGCATGTGCTTTAAGTACTACCCTAAATAGGGATGCTTCCCTGAATTGAGGCCTCAAGACTTATACTAAATCATACTGCCATCCCTACACAATGGAGGACTAGATCATGAAAAACAGTGACTCTGAAAAGAATGTAGTGGTCACAATAGACAAGCAATTTGACATGAACTCCTAATGTGATTCTATGGCAAAAAGAATTAATTCAATCCTTGTATGTATCAACAGGGGAGTAATGAGTAGAGATAGGAAAAGGGTTTTGCCTCTGTGTAGAGCATTTGTGAGATTGCTTCTGGAATAGTGTATACAATTCTGGTGCCAGCATTTTTAAGAGGATGTTGAAAAATTGAAGACAGTGCAAAAGAGATTAAAAAATTTGACAGTTAAAGAATATGTACAACAGTGAGAGATGTAAAGATCTTAGTCTGGCTTATTTGAAAAAAAAAAAAGATTGAAAGGTGACTTGATTACAGTGTCTATTTACCTCCATGGGAAGAAAATATAGGAACCTAAAAGACTCTCTAAGCTAGCAGAGAAGAGCATAATGAGAACTAATGGCTAGAAGCTGAAGCCAGACAAATTCAAATTAGAAAAAAGGCACAATTTTTTAACAGTGAACATAATTAACCGTGTGAACAAATTATCAAAGGAAGTGGGGTGGATTCTCCATCTCCTCGTGTCTTCAGATCAAGACAGGATGACTTTTTGGAAGGTAGGCTTTAGTCGAACACAAGTTATTGGGCTCAATAGAGACATAACTGGATGAAATTTAATGGTCCTTGTTATATCAGAGGGTAGACTATATGATCTAATGATCACTTTTGGGCTTATACTCTATGAATCAGTATAGTTTACTGATTTCCTCCATATGAAGCTATACAACTAAGAATTTTCAGCCCTTAGCTACAGAAGTAACCAAAATGATTTTTAAAATAAGTTCTTTATTTGTGTGACATTTATTTTAATTAGTATTTGTTTTAGTCATTGCTCAGGCAGTGAGAATTTTGCCTAATTAAGAAATGTAAAACAGCCCTTCCTCCCCAAGTACATGAAATATATTTCAGTAGGCAGGATACTATACCTTCTACTTTTATTTGTTAGGGTTAACAATTTTGCTATGCTTCATTTCACTTCTCCATTACTATGAAAGCATCAGTAATATAGAAAAATAAAACAGTGACCATTGTGATAAGCTGTCTGTCAGCCAAAGGCCTAAGATGCTTATGAGTGTTCCCCTATATTGGTGAGAGAGAGAGATTTATAAAATACAAAATTGCACAATAAACTGCAATTTAAATATACTTTTGAACTGTTCTAACATGAGAGATGGGGCTGCTCTTGGGTGGTAAAGCTACTGTGGAACTAGACACCACTATGAGTAACCATTTCAGATAATGGCAATACAGAATGGCATGCCACCATTATTTCATATTTTAATTAGTAGTACTTTGTTTGCTGTTAACATGCAGTAATAGATATGAAAGAGCAGCAACTGTTTTTTCCAGACAATAGTTCCTCACACAACTCAGAAAATTGCATTAAAATCACATTTTCAAATTGTAAATTTTTGATTTTTTTTAAAGGAATTGGTTTCACTTGATGATCAAGAAAAACCTATAGTAGAGCCTGGTCAACCTCAGCTTTCTCCTGGGATTTCAACAATTAATCTGCATCGACAATTTCCAGGTAGCTCTTTTTCACTCCTCCCCCTGTAGTGGCTGACAGTTCTCGTGACTCAAAGAGTGGAATAATACATTTTTGCTATATGTTCCTTTTGTTTCACAACCCAATTGCTATTTGAAACTCTGGATTCATAAATTTAGGGCCTGATCCTGCAATAATTTATTCCTGCAAGCGATCCTGACAAGAACAGTCCCATTAAAATCAGTTGGACTGCTTGTGTAAGTGTGTACAGAGCTGGTTCCCCCAAGCCCAGTCCTGCAGATGCTCTGCACACACAGAACTCCCATTGAAAATCAATAAAAGTGACATAACGGGTGTGTAATGGAACAGTTGTACTGTAAAGAGGGAACTTTTTTACCTAGGCAAATTATAAAGGGAATAGTAATACAAAACAACTGCATTTTGTAACACTGTTATTAAAAATGTACCAAGCGCTTTAGAGAATAAATACAAAAACATCATCTCTGCCCCCAAAGAAATTACACTCTCACTTCAAATTGGATACAACTTTTGGGAGTAGTAAACCAAAGGTGTGAAAATAAGAAGGGTGACAGTTAGACCACATGCTGACTTTTCCAGAATGTGCGTATTTTGTTTCCATTCAAGTTACTGTTGTTGTTAATGGTCACTTAGTCCACTACTTGTAGCCACCTGAAAGAGGTGAGCTTTTTGAATGGATATTCATTAAAAGTTGGCAGTGGCTTGGCTAGCAGGTTTTGTGAGAGCATTCAATGAACAGGAGGCAGAGTCTTAAAGGTCACAGTCAGGAATGTAAGGTGTAGCGGTTGGCATTCCTAGAGGAACAAAGGCTAGAAAAAGTGTTTAGAAGCAAAAGATTGGTATTGTAGGCTGAGGTGAAATGGTGAAGGACCTTTAATATGAGAACAAGAATGTTAAAGTCCATAATGATGTTGGTGCAATCAACATACAAACAACTCTCATAGGGATGTGTAAATCTAAGTTTAGATGCAAATCTACATTTAGGTGCAAAAAATGTGGTCACTATACACTTTGTTTAACCCAGTGCAAAGGAATTTTTCCCTGAAGTGGTGTAATGGAAAAAAAACCCTCGATTTGTTTTATTAATTAATTAAAATCAAAGCAGCATATATTGCTATCAGATTAGTATAGTACTGTGTGTATGATGTGTTGAAATATACCTTAAATATGATTGTTTTGCATTCTGTGTTAAATAGCAGTGATTGAAAAAACCTCCCCTCCCCTGCCTGTTGAAGTTGCCCCTGAAGTTTCTACTTCAAGTGCAAGTCAAGTAATTGCACCTACTCAAGTTACAGGTACAGTACTTGCCTTTTAGTTTAAAAACAAGATAAGCTATGATTGTGAACACATTCCTGACAATAACATCTAATTACTGTAACATTACTGTTGTACTGGAACAGCAGATAGACTAACAGAGAATAAGGGAACAATGAACAGTGAGATACCACGTAGGAGGTCAGAATATTACAGTAACAAGTATGCTTTTAGCAGATCTAGGACTTGGGCTCACCTGGTTGCAGGTATAATTTGCTGCCTCATTTTTATGCTCACAAAATAAATGGTGCATATAAATCTGTATAATCTCACCTTTAGAAGCCTGATTTGCTCTCTCAGTCAGGTAGTTAATATTCAGATTTATACTCACAGCTGAATTGTTGGTATAAAAATGCAGGCACAAATTGTAATCATATATAAAAAGGATGTGAAATGGTCTGTTACATTGTTTACACAGTGCCTACCACAATGAGATTCTGGTCCATGACTATGTGTCCTAGGCACTACCATAATACTAGTACTGATAATCTAGCATATATTTTATAGAGTCGGAATGTCTGTCTGTCTGTCTCTGTATGTTAGTCCATTTATTCAAGAACTTCTCCTAAATGGTAATAACCAGGACTACCAAATTAGGTATGCAACTTCCTCTTATCATAACTTAAAGCAAGGTCAGGGATTGGCTGTGCCAGGACAAGGGGATATGCATGGAATGCGATTGTTTTGCACCAAACTGAAAGGGAGAGATGTGGTAGCAAGGACAGTTATACTCACGAATGACCACGGAGGAACAGCAAGTGTTCCAGCTCCTGCTGCCCTGGGCTGCCCACAGGGAACAGCCACCTACTGTGCCACTTGGCCCCCTCTGGGAGAGCAGCTACCTACTGTGCCACTGGCAGGTGGCCTGTGTGCCCTCCTCCATTCTGAGGTGGCCCCAGAGAGAAGCATGCCCCTCACTGGTCATTTCTGGCCCCGGGGAGAGGCCGCTGGGCAGCCTGCACAGCCCCGTCCCTGCCTTGGGTAGGCTGCACCGCCCCCCACCGCCTCGGGCTGGCCATGGGGAGGAGAGAGCAGGAGGCCTGAAGGGCCCATCCGCTCCCACCCCAGTCTGGCCTCGAGGAAAATCTGGCAGAAGGCCTGCACAGCCCTCGCCTCCTCCCACTCCCAGATCCCAGATTAATTCTAGTAATTAATATTTAATAGTCAAATTAGATTGCTGAGTGAAGGGAAAGTGATCAATGGGAGACCAGTGTGGCAGATGCAGGCAGTTGTAAGACACCAAGGAAAGATAAAATATTGGTAGAAACTATAACAGCAGAGGAGGACACAGAAATGAAAGCTGACAGAAATGAAAGCTGTCAGAAGGCAAAGATAAGAATGGCATGAATGAAGGCTATGAGAATTCTTTGCACTTTAATACTGCAGAGAGGTAAGTGACCCTGGATAACCTTCTGAAGGTGAGAAGACAGTGAGCCACCTAAGGTCACTGAAAAGAAGCTTGAGAAGCTACATTGAATTCTACTGTAAATTACTAAACATCAAGGATCATGAATTAAATGTAATGCAAAGAGGAGAAAAACAGCAGGACAGAGAACTTTTTGCTGTAACTCCAAATGTGATTCACGGCTCTGTGAATATCACGTAGGGCCTAATCCTACTATCACTGAAATCAAGGGTAAACATTCCTGGTGCAGGATCAAAGAAGTGGGCAGCAAGAATGACCTTGCACATTGTTATCTACTCTGGTGCTTATGTCAGGGTGTGTCAGCTGAATGGAAAGCATTGCAGACGCTTTCAGATACTTGGGACAAAACCCTCCTTGACTTCAGCAGGGTGTATATTTCACGCAGGGGTCAAAACTGAAGGAAATTACTCCGATCCTGATATTTCCAAAATTGTTCTGCTAGTACTCAGGCACAAAGAGTCACACGTGGGAGTATACATTAGTTATTGTTCCAGCTCCAGCCCAGATCCCCATTAGTCTAGCTTCATTTACTTCATTCCACCAAAACTGCTCTCTCCAAGGTTTCCACAGGCTCTTCCTGGTCAAATCTGAAGTCCAGAATGATCCCCAGCTCATTCTCTTGGATGTCTCCATGTTTTTGACATTGTCTGTCAATCTGTCCATTTTGCTTGTCCTTACTGGGTTCTCCTTCTGCCTTTCTGGCATCTCTTTTGGCACATCTGTCTCTTCCTCAGTTCCACTTCTGTGGAGATTCCTCATTGAACTTCGTCCTCCACTTTTCTTTTTTTTTAAACACTTTCTTTGTTCTCATCCATTTGCGTGGCTTCAAATAATACCTCAATGCTAACAAATACATTTACCTATCCACTCCCAGCTCATTCCTTTATTTCACCCTACCGCTGACATCTCCTGGATGCATTTTCCTCAATTTAAACTTAATACTGTCTAGTCTGAGTTTATGACACCCTTTCTGCTCTGTCTTTGTCACCATCATTCTTCCTATTCTCAGGACTGTAACCTGGGTGCCATTCTTTCGTACTCATACTTTCTCCACACATGCAGGTAATTCCCAAATCTTCTCACTTCCCCCTCCATATTATCTCTAAGGAATGTCTTATCTATACAACTTAAGTTCCATCAGCGCCAGGCCTGATGCTGAGTTAATATTTGAATGATGACTGAGGCAGGATAATTTCTTAATTTACTTGACAGATTATGAAAGTCTTACTTTGAAAAGGTTTTTCCTGCAGCCCCTCCCTCTATTTTCAGCCTCTTCTCCATGCTTTGAGGGAGCTGTGAGCCATGCTCTGACCTGCCCCAGCAAGTCCTGGGGTGGTGGGAGCTGTGAGCTACGTGACTTCCAGAGCATGTGGCTTCCCCCTCTCTGGGGAGAAGCCATGCAGCTGCCCTACTTTGTCCTCTCCCGCCCCCCTCTCCCCCCCATGATCCCCTATCAGCATTCTGCATGGTCCCCTGCTCCCCACATCTGGACCTTGTCTGCACCCCCCACTGGCTCTGAGCCACACAGGCTTGTGGTTAACTCCTCACCCACATGCCACCGGCCTCTGAGTGTCCCTCCGGCTGCTGCCACTTGGGCAGGAGGCTGCCAAAATTTAAATGAACCACGAGGCTCCTCTGCTGTCCAGGGTAGGGGAGGAGAAGCAAATGGGATCCAGGGATGAGGAGGGGAGAACATGTGGGAGCCGTGAGAGCACTCAGGGGTTGGGGGAGGAGGACAAATGGGGGGCTTGGGTGAGGAGTGGGGGGCACATGAGCTCTTGGGGGCTTGGGTGGGGTGGGTGTGGGAGCCATGCATCCTCTCAGGTGCTTTGGGGGGGGGCAGGAATGTGGGGCTTGCAGGGACTCATGTAGGAAGGGAGCTCTCAGGAGCCGTGCAGGCATGGGGGAGCCATGAAGCCTCACAGGGGTTTGGGTGGGGGGAGGAGGGTGCGCAGGACATGTGTGGTTTCTCCAGTGGTCCAGGGGGAGTGGACACATGGGAGCCATGCAGCCTTGCCCCTTGCCTGCAGGAGGCTGGAGCCACATGGCTTCCCCCAAGATGGTGAGATGGAGAGGAAGAGGGAGGGGTGTCATGCCCACTTCCCCCTTTCCCCTTCTTCCCCCTCCCCACTTCCTGCCAGAAGGAGAGAGCCAGGTCAGCTGTGGCCTCTGCCAGCCCTCCTTCCCTCCTCCCTCCTCCCTCCTCCCCCCCATGGTCAGAGGGGGAGAGCTGGGGCTGCCTACCCCTGAGAGGGGGGTTGGTGAGTGTAGCGAGCAAGGGGCACTGCCCCCTCATACCTTTTATAAAAATTCCTGAAATCACTAAAACTTCATTTTGTTATTGGGAATAGTTAGGACTTGATTTCTCCACCAGTCACATATATTTTATATTGCTGATTGCAGTGTTTCTTTTCCAGCTCATCCCATATTTCTGGTGACAGAGTGTCCACAATCAGTACATGGTATTAGAAGTAACTAGAAGGGTTGTAGCATATTCTTGGACTTTAGTAATCCCTGCATCCTGGAGGCTCTCCTTTCTTGTGAAACGCAAAAAAATTTTACAGTCCATTTCAATACAGAAGTTAAATCAGTAGAGAAAAATCATGACGTATTCATGGCCTAACCTGGCTTTTTAAAATTTGCACAAACATTTTCTTTACAGCTCTGTAGCCCAGTAGACTCTAGGAGGGACGCCTCCCCCTCTGGGTCAGTGGACAGCCACTCCGCTCCACTACCCACTAGCTCAGTTTCCCCAGGGGAGTTAGCGGTGCTGGGGCTTCTGTCTCGGGTCACTCCCTAGTCACACTCCAACCAGTCCCGGGGCTCTGGACTATGATCAGGCTGGGCCCACAGTCACTGGGTTTTGGGCTGGGGCTCAGGCCAAGACAGCACCAACATTTAGTAGGGCTACAGGCCCAGGCCCTAGTTCAGGGCAGGACAACAAATAGTTCACAAGTCTGAATTGCCTGCCCCTTGTGCAGGCGAGTGTCCAGCAGATGCAGGCTGCTGTTCGAGAACAGCCAAAGGGATGACACTGTCACTCTGGAATGGGGTGGCAGGGGAGATGCAGGCCCACCCACTCCACTGTGTCCCAGTCCAGGGCTCTAACAGCAGCAGACCAGTCCGCTACTGGATCAGCAGGGATCCTCACTGCAGCATGCTGACCCCGGCTCTGGCTCAGCCAAGCTACTGGCGGCTATCCCTGGGCTGCTTCCATTTTTCCCGCTCTGCACATACCTGGCTCCAGTGCAGGTCTGTTGTGCTTTCCAGGGCTGGAACCTCTGGCCAGGTGTGCAGCTCCTCCCAGCCATAATCCAACTGGGGGCCTGGTGAGCCGCACCAGTCCTTAGTTTCCCTCGGGTCCAGATCCTTGGTTGAGCGTGCAAGAGAAGTCTCTGGTTCCTCTGGGGGCTGACTGGCCTTTCAGGCTGATCTTTTATAGTCCTATCTCCGCTTCCTGACCTCCGGTCAGGTGGTGTGCTGGGGTCGGGCGCTACCCACCAGGGCTCTGAGAGGGACTCCTCCCCCTCTGGGTGAGCGGATAGCCACTCCACCCCATTACAAGCTCTCATATCTGTTATGGCACATGTGATAGGCAGCCATTCAGTTCCATGGATCAATGTAGCAGTGTTTCTTTTGAAGTATTTTCGTGAAGAATCTTATTTCTTTCACTGGGTCAAATAAATTGCAGCACTAGTGTTGATGTTTCTGAACACTCCAAATCTGAACTCTCTCATGGTCTGGAATTCAGTGCCCATCCTCACTGTTTCTGAGTTGTTTTCTTAGATAAGTTATTTGACCTTCATAACTCGGTATGAACTTACTGGTCTATTTCAGCGTGCCTGGAAATCTCTGAATTCCTTTGTTATCTTTGCATGGTCTGTATCATTTAAATATTAGAATCAGTAAACATTGTTCCCTTTTTGATCAGCTTCCTGACTAAGAAGGTGGTTTAAGTTGTTTGAAATTGACCATTTGTCTCAGTCCACTTAACATATTTTCTTGCAATTTTCATTATTCTCCACAGTTGCTCCTAATGTTCTGTCACAAGTGCTGCCCTAGACTCTTAGGTCATCAGTGTGCACTTTTATTCTTGCAAGACCTTCTAGTATCTAGGACATGTTGTTATGAGGTAAAAGACTTCTAGTGCAGAACATGTTCCAAAAGGCAATCTCAGAAAGCATTCTCTGCCAAAGGGTTACGGAAAGTACAAGTCTGTGTCCATGGGAATCTGCCAAACCCTTGTGATGTATCTAATTTGCTGAAGAATTTGGCTTCTGCCATGTTAACAAACATTTCATACCTTTTGGGCAAGAGGAAATATATCTCCTAAATTGTCCTGTTAAACTCCTTAAAGTCAGATCAGAGTCCTAGCCTGTGCCTTTTGTCTCTACAGTTACCAAGGAGTAAATCCAGTGTGTCAGCTCTCCTCAATAATCCCATTTGTTGTCATGTTTCCCATCTCTTGCTACTGTCTTTTCCTAGTCTTGTGAGACATTTTGGGTGGCACATATAACAAGCTGTGTGTCTTCTCATAATTGTATCTCGTTAGTAGCTGCATGTTGTTATGAGCCATTCTTTTTTTCAGGTTCTTTCTTTGATGGTTTTATGAATAACATTTTGCCTTCATTTGGGTTCTGTGTCACTCTCTACAGCCATTATTTGCATTCCTCTTAGTGATACTGCTTGGCATAAAAATATTGCCTTTTGCAATGCTAGATCCATGTCTCATCGGTTATGTCTAGACTACAGAGTTTTTCCAGGATACCAGAAGTATCCCGGAAAAGCTCTGCTCCATCCAGGGAACGCGTCCACTTTTTCGGAACAGTTTCTGAAAAAGCGGGTGCATTCTTTCGGCATCCCTGTATTCCCCTTGGTAAGAGGAATAAAGGATGTTCTGAAAAAGGAGGTTTTTCCAAAATTTGACCCCATGTAGATGGGCCAAATTTCAGAAAGCCTTTTCCAAAAAGAAAGTGGAAAAAGATGCATTTTTTTTCCGATAAAACTGCAGTCTAGACGTAGCCATAGAAGCATTTCACATGTCTTCCTATCGAATCCCAGAAGAATTTAATCTTTAATGAGAGATTTGAAAGTCTTCATACACAATTCGTGGTCCTTATCCAGAAGATATAGCCATAGATAATTTTCTTTTGTAGGGGACACTGAGGCTCAGTCCTTTTCAATAGCTTTTCAAAGCTTTCTTACCTTTCCTCTTGCACTTTATGACTTGAAAGGTTTCCATTTGAACACCGTTTCAACAGCATATGTCCTGAGTCCTAAACTAGCAAGGTTGGTAAAAGGGTTTTAAATTAAGTTAAAGGATAAAACTAATGAAACTAAGTTCTAAGATAGAATTTAGAATTTAGGCCTAAAATAGAATGTTTTGATATTTAAAATCATTGTGAGCTGTCTACACAAAGAATCTTCATATTTAACCGAGTTGTCATATAATACATATATAAAATAAAGTAGCCAAATCTATATTTGTCCTAATTTAGGAAATTTGTGTTTTCATAGACAATCTGCAGTGATATTGCTAAAATCTACGGTCTGTGACAATAATTCTGTAATCCACTAGAGTTAATAGTTACTTAGCATCTATGGTTATTTTCATTTTACTTTATCTTCACTTTGGATTTGCATATACAGCCACTTGATTTATATACGGGGAGGGTCAGGAAGAGATGGGGAAAAGAGTCATCTGACTGTAGGTCTGTTAGGCCTTCAGGGTAAGTTGGACTGCTTAATGTGGTCACAACTAATTTCAGGATTTTCTTCCGTTTAGCTGAAATAACTGAATATCACCCATTTATTGAAATATTTAACATTAGTATGTCATACATTTTTTTTTCTTTTTCTGTGTGTCTATAGAAATTAATGAGTGCACAGTGAACCCCGATATCTGTGGAGCAGGACACTGCATTAATTTACCTGTGGGATACACCTGCATCTGCTATGAGGGCTACAAGCTGAACGATCAACAGACAAAATGCTCTGGTATGGAAGAACTTTTTCAAAAATAAGGACCGTTTTCCTGCCAGATGCTATATCCAACAAAGAAATCCTCTGTATGGTCCAAAACAACTCAGAAATGTACTTTTTTTTTTAAATCAAGCAATATTCACCAAAGCAGGCTCCACTCCAATGAACTTTTCAGCCAGACTTAGTACTCATGAAAGGTCTCACTGAAGTCACTAGGAGTTGAGAGCAATAAGCAGGAACCCATTTTAACATATCTGACTTGTGTGTGTTTGACAATCCAAGTGTGAGCTAAATATATATAGCATGATGAATGTCAAAGTCTATTTTAATTGTGGAATCAATCATACTTTGGAGGCACTAGTCTGCATTTTGGGAGGCATGGGATCACACAAGCCCATGAGATGCTCTGGGAGGGATTTTGCCTCAGGGAAACAGAATTCTTCTCAGGTTTCCCCAGTTCACAGTGAACTGTGTTGCTAAAACTATCCTTCTAAGAGTACACTTACCTCTCTTTTCCCACCTACCCCATGCACATGTGCATGCGTGCGTGCATGCGTGCGCGCGTGCACTCCCCCCCACACACACACACAGCCTTCCCCGAGCCAACTGTGACTCCTGCACCCCCAGCTCCCCTGGCCTGAGCCCCTCTATATATACCCTAGTAACTCTGGGTAAATGTGCTAGTTCTTAATATGGGGAGTACCACAAGTACTCTTGTAGCATTAAATACTTGTAAATGGAAAATTTTAAGATTTGAATAGTATCCACTATTTTGTCTTCAAGCAATTTCAGTACTCATGTAGCTTAAGCCAGTAAGCATGATTCTTCCATCTGTAAATCTTTGATATAGCCTTCTTGTGGCTGTTTAAGAGAGCTGGCTTCAAACAGTAAAACTCATTGCAAGCCTTGTCTTTTCGAAGGCATGTGTGTGTTGTGGGAGTATAGGGAAAAGAGTCATGGCCAATTATGTTATATTTTTCAATATCTTTCTATTTTTATTTCTTAAACAGATATCAATGAATGTGCTCAGACACCCCATCTGTGCTCCCTTGGGCACTGTGAAAATACAGAAGGCAGTTTTCTGTGCATTTGCCAAGCGGGATTCATGGCCAATGAAGAAGGAACAGAATGCATTGGTAACGATTGCTCCTCTTTATTAAAATGATGATGACAATAAGCAATTTTAAAACAACTCATTAAGGTCCTGAACCAAAATTAATTGAAGTAATTGAAAATACTCCTTATGACCTCAGTGAGCAATCAGGTCCTAAAGCCTAGATCCTCAAAATCAACATCAGTTTGGTGCCTATATACATTTGAGGATGGAGTCTAAGAGATCTGTATAATTATTTTCTTCATGACATATTTATTCGGAAAGGGCAAAAACCCTAACCTTACTCCCAGGCATTTTTGTGTGTATAGCTACACAGGGACATGGTTAACCTCGTTGAGTGTTGTCAGTTATTTATTTTAAAAGTTATTGCTTTTGCAGATATGAAGTCAAGAGTCGCTCTGATTCCCCCCCCCCCCCCCCAACTGATTGGCTACAGGGTGAGATATTTTTAAAAATTACAGAACAACTCTTTACCCCTCAAACTGCCCCAAATTTGGCATGGCAGTCTGCTTTTCCACAGTTTTCCTTGGCATTATCCAACTGTCCCTTCTTGCTATGGTTAAGCCCCATAGTGTGAACACACTCTTCATGTAGCATTTATACATCACTTTGATCACTCCTTTTTCCACTTCTCCCGGAGGCTCCAGCTGCACCCACAGCCATGTGTCCTTTTCTCTCTTCCCTTTGCAAAGAAAAATGCCCAGTGACTCCAGATAGATGTGGATCTGACCTCTGGCCATGTCCCAGCATAGTATGTGTAGATTGGTGGATTTGATCACTGCCTGGGGAAAATAACTTGTCACACCCACATCAACTCATAACCCATGCCTCAGGGCTCTGTGTTTTGGTCTAACACACAAAAAGAGCGAATGTGGCCTGGCAATATCAAGTAATAGTTCGGTTCCCAGCATGAGACTTTGGCTACCAACCCACAGTCTCCAGCAGTTTGGTGGTCAGAACCTTCAACCAGCTGTAGGGATGAGGGGAGGGGTAGTTTGCAGGGCCTTTCATCCCCTTATTGTCCTCTTTTCCCTCACACTCATGGCACTGGGGACCACATCTGTATCATCAAGCTGGGTAATCATCAGACCCAGTCACCTGACACTGCCAAGCTGTATCAGATCATTTCCAGCATCTGCCCCTTGGGCCTCCTTCCAGAGCAAGACCGGCTGCATCCTAGTCCTTAAAGGGGCAGACCAACCTGATAAGAGAGTAATACAGAGAACTCAAAGGAACAATGGCTCAGATCCCTTTAAGTATTTGAGACTAATTCCTATTGAAGTCAATGGGAGTTTTGCTTCAAATACCTTTGAAGATCTGGGAATAGTTTTCATGGATTTACACCAGTAAAACTGAAAGCAAGATCTGTCCTACAAGTTTTCTCATCTACTATATATTTGAGAAAGTTTGTGCATCTGTCTGCCTGTGTGTCTGTCTATCTTGTCAGTCTGTTTGTCCAAGAACTCCTAAACCCGTGGTCCCCCCGTATTCATTGTCTGGGGGAAACTCACATACCCCAAAAATGTGAGTATTGTCGCAGCCTCTCAGCAAGAGCCAGGAAAGACAGAGGGTATGTCTACACTACAAAGTTAGTTCGAACTAACGGACGTTAGTTCGAACTAACTGTAATAGCCGCTACGCTAGCGCTCCGCTAGTTCGAATTTGAATCGAACTAGCGGAGCGCTTAGTTCGAACTAGGTAAACCTCATTTTACGAGGATTAAGCCTAGTTCGAACTAGCTAGTTCGAATTAAGGGGTGTGTAGCCCCTTAATTCGAACTAGTGGGAGGCTAGCCCTCCCCAGGTTTCCCTGGTGGCCACTCTGGCCAACACCAGGGAAACTCTATGCCCCCCTCCCGGCCCCGGACCCCTTAAAGGGGCACGGGCTGGCTACGGTGCCCGTGCCAGGTGCAAGCCTGCCAGCACCCAGCCAGCAGACCCTGCACCTGGCACGGCACAGAGCCACCCACCCGATGTCCCCCAGCCCACCCCCTCTTCCCGGGACCAGGCTGGCGGCTCCCGGGAGCTTGCCCTGGACCGCAAGAGGCGGGCACCTTCCTGGGCTAGTGCGGACATCGTGGACCTCATCCACGATCTCCGCACTAGGCACAGGAAAGTGGCCGTCTAGGGCAGGAGAGCTGCCAGCCTGGCCACCCAAGAGCAGGTGTGCATGAAAATCAAGGGCGTCCCTCTCCAGCCTTCCACAAACTTTGGGCAGAGACACCACTCCTACCCCCTGGCTAAGACTACTCTATGGACCCAACCTCCATGACTTGATCTCACTTCCCTTTCAACTCTGTTCTAGTTGTAGCCTTCACAGCCTCCTGCAGCAAGGAGTTCCACAGGTTAACTATTTGCTTTGTCAAGAAGAACAACTTTCTCTTACTAGTTTCAAGCCTGCTACCCATTCCTTTCCTTTGGTGTCCTCTAGTCCTTCTTTATGGGAACTCAGGAAGAACTTTTCTGGATGCACCCTCTCCACCCAACCCCTGCTTTTAGAGACCTCTATCCTGTCCCCGCTCCGTCTCCTCTTTTCTAAGCTGAACAGTCCCAGTCTCTGTAGCCTTTCTTCATCTGGGACCTGCTCCCAACCCCTGATCATGTTAGTTGCCCTCCCCTCTCCCAGCCTTTCTCTTCCCCTCTCCCACCTCCTTTTCCCAGTCTCCCCCAGTTTTGTTCAATAAAGACAGAGTCAATGTTGGAAGAAACGTTATCTTTATTTTGTACATCAATAAGAAGGGGGGCTAGGGAAGGGTAAGTGGAAGGAGGTGAGGGAGGAATGGGGCACGAGCCCCCGATGGGGAGGACTGGGCTGGCTCTGCAGGCTTCTGGGGGTGGAAGCTCTCCTGCAGCCCCCCAATTGCCCCCTCTCCCCAGATGGCAGCCTGCGGCAAGTGCAGCCGGGCTGATGGCCGAGTGGTGTGATGTGCCCAGTGTGGGTACTCCGGACACTCCAAGCCAGAACTTCTTTGCAAGCGGGGCACCCCTTAGAACTGTGTGTCCGGGGTGGGGGTCGGGACCCTTTAAGCGCAGCCCGCGGCTAGCCTGAGACAGCATCTCCATGCTCTAAGTCCTCCTCTTATGCCCTGCCAGCACTGCTTCCGGCCATCCTTAAGCCCTGTTCAGAGCCCACTCAATGTGGACTTGCTAGTTCGAATTAGCAAAACGCTAATTCGAACTAGTTTTTAGTTCTAGACGCGTTAGTTCGAATTAGCTTAGTTCGAATTAACTAATTCGAACTAAGTTAGTTCGAACTAACTTTGTAGTGTAGACGTACCCAGAGAGCT
The DNA here is from genome assembly GCF_052426305.1 of Pelodiscus sinensis. Taxonomy (NCBI): domain Eukaryota; kingdom Metazoa; phylum Chordata; order Testudines; family Trionychidae; genus Pelodiscus; species Pelodiscus sinensis. The sequence continues at coordinate 140,966,320 of NC_143054.1, forward strand.
TTGGCTCTGAGTGATTCTATTGAAAAAGCTATGCTGCCTTCTGAAGAGCCAGAGCCACCTCGACCTCCTGTAAGGCTGCTAAGAAAAGGACCGCTACTCCCTTAGCCCAGAAACGCTTGAAGAAGAGAGCCTCCCCAGTGAGGTCTCTTCCTCTTACCCCGTCTCCTATAGTAAGAAGGGAGATGAACCTGGCACCTCCAGTACCACGGCACCAAGTGGCAACACTTCTGCTGCCTCGGCACCAGCGTCAACATCAACCCAAGATCCAGCACCGACAAAATTCTTGGCACTGGCACGCAAACAGCCGCCCTGCAAACCATAAGTGCCATTTTCTACTGTATCAGCACCAGCCCCAATGCCATACCCTCAATAGCTCTGGCGCCAGGGGAGGACATTCCCCATGATGAGCAGCACTGCTGGGACCCTCTTACATACCATCAGCACAGGATAGGAATGGCAAACAACATGCTTCCCTCCCTCCATCTAGGGAACTGTCTCTGGTGCTGTTTTTGCTCTGTATTTTCTCATGCTATGTGAGGTCTCCGGCGCTGTCTGAGGGCACCAGGTTCGGAGAAGAGGACCAGAGGAGTGTTTTTTCCTCTTAATACTCCTTCCCCACTACATCTTGTCACTACTTTTCCCACCGTGACAGACCATGCCACTTGTTGTGATACTCTAGCAGGCCATACCCTCCTCTGCATTATCCACCCCATTGGCCATCATGGGAGCACTGGGGCTCCTGTAGGTGCAACTACATGGCCCCATCAACCCTGATGAGGAGGCCTTGCATCCTTCCAACCATGGTAGATTCAGTGGAAGAGGAGGGTAGAGTCCCAGATGAGCAGACCAAAACACAAGCTCCCAGGGATTCACGCACTGACAATTCGTCATCATCTCTGGAAGAAGCTGTCATAACAGAGGATACCTATCCCACAGATGACCTTATACAATCCTGTTCATTGGGGCTCACCTCGATTCTTTATCTGCCTGAGTTTATCTCCCACACCATCTTTTCGCCGCAATGCAGGATCTGGTAGCCATCCTCTCAAGTCCTTCCACTACTGTATTTACCTGCCTTTGGCTCATGGGTCACATGACTGCTACCAGCTACGTTGTCCAACAGTCACGTCTCCATTTCTGCACCTTGCAGCACTGGCTGGCATCAGTCTACGCACCATTTCACAAAATAGTTACCATCCTCCACAACGTGTTGGATTCTCTCAAATGATGGACATCACCTGAAAATCTTCTAGCAGGGATCCCTTTTCATCAACCTGAACCAACCATGCAGAGCACAATGGACATCTCCTTATTAGGCTAGGGCACACACCTGCATCATCATATTGCCCTGGGCAGGTGGCTGCCTCACAAAGCAGTATTATATATCAATCTTCTCGAGCTCAGGGCTGTCAGGAACGCATGCAGACACTTCGCTCCCATAGTTTCCAACTGCATAGTTCACATACTCATGGACAACACGGCAACCATGTTTTATATTAACAGGTAGGGTGGCGCCCAGTCCTGATCCCTTTGTGCAGAAGCAATCCACCTGTGGAACTGGTGCTTTTGCCATGGAGTCACCTTGAGGACATCATAACCTATCATATACCTTCTAATTTTCATATAGCAAATTTGATCATGGTTATGGTTAACTTCTGGATATTTGATGAAAATATTATATAACATGTCCTATTATGCATCATGGAGGAATAAATACAACAACAAAAGTAAAGCTCTTTTGCAATTCAGTGACGGGTGATAATTTGGGCAATACTTGAACTTCTGCTAGCCGGGAGTCTCTCTAACACTTTATTTTAATATCTTCCATTGCTTTCTGTTTATGAAGTCTATCCACAATAAGATTCATCTTCATTCAACAGAAATTGAAGAAAGAGGTACCTTTGCTGTTTGAAATAAAAGCTGCCCCACACTATCATTTCATAAAATGAGAGAGAAGTCCTAGCACATCTGACCTAGAAAAATTGTACCTTTTGCTTTTTTACATGATTTTTTTCTCAAGTATATGGTTTGTGGAATTTTTTCTTAACCTCCTCAACAAAGATTTTATCATTAGTGAACTAAAACCACAATCAATTATTCCATTTTAAATATATCCTAATTTGTGCTCTAATCAAAAGTACTCCGCATAGAAGAATATACTAATTAATCAGACACACAATATCATGTATTGTATAGGATCCTATTTGCCTTGTCTGTATTTCAATAACCCCTAAAATGGTAGTAATCCAGCACCACACATTCTTTTGATTGACTGAGGATGACTGTTAAATATTTTCATAGAGGACAGTTCAAAGTATTTTTCATTGTTTTTATATTTGTTTGAAATGATCCTCATCACCTGCTGTGGTACAGACTGTTCTAAACTAGTTTATTCTGGCATAAGACATATTGGTCCAGATTTTCAGAAGGACTTGTATCCAACAACCAGTATGGATACAAAAGTGAAGGCGTTGCATACAAGCAAGCAACTTTAATTATACTTTTGTGCATGCAGTTTAAAAATGTAGGTCATGAAGATTTTCACCATTATCTAGCAGAAATTATGAAGTGCTTATATTAATAAATCGGGTTACTCAGTGCAGCATTTAAATAACCCCCCCTTTTTTTGTTGCATTTTTACTGACAACAAAAAGTTTCTAAATTGAAATCAAGTCATTTGAGATTTTTTTAAATTTACATATTCATATGATAGTGCTACCTTGGCTGAGCAATGAAGGAACAACTGTGTTTATTAGAAGAAATTTAAGTACATACTGATTGTAGATCAGTATTTGTAATTCAGTCCAAGTAGAAACACATGCAAAATGTGTTTATTTTGTTTGGCCTCGTGCTTCAGAGAACAAGCTCAGACCTGGTCATAAATACAATCCAAACACAAGCTGAGTGGAGAGACGGTTCATTTATAACATCTTTAATGTGGTGGGAGTGGGCTGTTCAAAACATGGAAGAGTGAGCTTGTCTCTCAGACTCCTCGATCTCATTGGCCAGGGATTTTTTTCCCCATTGTGTCTTGGGAATGGTCCTTCCATAGTCTTTTAGCTGTTCTTTATGGGCAAGGGAGGATGAGAGAATCATAGGTAGATTATTTATATGGTGTACTAAAGATGGGAGGGAAATAAGATTAGTAGAGCCCCTACATGGTTTGAAAATAAAATGTCTAGACTTATTATTAACATTGTCATTGTTTTATCTTTCCATACATCACTTTGTGATTGTTTATCATAGACAAGGGGACTTGAGAGTGCTTTTAGGGTTCAAAGCATTGAGCACCCTTAATGCTCTCTGACTTCAGTGGGAGTTGAAGATCTGAATATCTTGCGCAGCCTCTTGCAAGATCAAGCCATCATCATGTCTTCTGTCTAACCTCCTTTCACAGTATGTTTAGCAGCTTTGTGGCAGGAGATTTAAAAACAGACATTCATAGCAGCCTCCAGAGAGAACAGCAAATAGACTTGCTGCTGTGGTGTTCGTTAAATAGCTCCTCCTAGTTGCAACCATTTTCTGTTACAGTACTATTGTTTGAAAACATTCACTCTGCTTTGTCAGTTTTTTTTCTTATCCGAGATTTTGGACAATAGTTTCTAATGACATAATATAGATAATTCTTACAAACACATTCTACACTGAAAACTAGTTAAAGTTGCTTAAGGGAAAAACCCTCCTCTACCTACCCTTCAAGCCAAGGAAGTAGTATGTTAAGGGATCCATTTGTGCCACATCATTACACCCACACATGACATTTGCCATTCTGACAGATTCTGCAGTTTCACAAATAACTCCCTTCTATTTCCCACAGAATTCCTGTTTCCCCCACCCTCAATACTTAACTCGCTCTATAACACCATGCTTTCTGGCTTCTACACACCCACACAAACAGATATCTTAGTCCTGGAACTTACCCAGTGATTGTATTTTAAGAGTAAATACAAGTTACCGTTGCTGAGTTTGGAATTAAAGTGTAATATTATCGTAGGCAGAGCTGGTAATGCTACTTATAGTTGCGGTTGCCTAACACTTCCCACTGTCAGTTTGTTATAACTTTGCTGGGCTTTACCTGTATGGGCAAACATTTTCCATGCTGCATGTCTGCCTCAAGCTCAGTTTTTTGGGGAAATTTTTCAAAAAATGGTCCAGCTGTTCTTGAGAACCTGTTTTGTGGAATATATATTGTTTTGACCATGGTGTTTTGTTTTGTTTTAAAGTCTTAAAGCCATTTCATTCAGAAGCTCTCATGCCTCTGTGTTTTGGAGCAATGACTTGAAAATTGGAAAGGGGTGATCTTTGTGTCAGTCATGCTCCTTTGCTGTTTTCATGATAAACTACCCACGTTTGGCCATGTTCTGCGCTTTTGAACAATTGCCATTTGCACATGCTTAATAGAGAATTGTTAGAGTTTGGTTGCTAAAGTCTCTGAAGATTAAACTGCACTGGCAATGTGACAATGCAGGGATGTAGGGCAGAGCAATACTTTCCCTTCGGCTGCTTCTTCAGACTCCTGGGAATCCTGTGTCGCTGGCGCAGAGCTGAGAGCTGGAAGTTTGTTTCCTTTGTGCTTTCAGTACTTCCACTACTTATGCTTGTGCACCAGAGAGGAAGAAACAGCTTGTCTTGAATATAGTGAGGGCAAGAGCTCGGCAGAGGTTATTGAGTGCCGAGTCGATTGTGACATGCAGTCTGTTGATCGGGGGCACTAGGAGCTGGGGAGAATGAATATATTTTGTCCATTGGATGACGCAGGGGACCGATGGAAAAAATAGTATGTGGTTATGTAATAAATTGTGCTATTAGTCTTTAATCAGTCATATAATTCTGCATAAAAGGGCCAGGAGAATCTCAATTTCTCCTTTTGCCCCCCACACCAGCTCTTAACAAATCTCTCTTTAGCTAGGGAAGCTGAGCGGTAGGTACAGTGAGACCTGCCATACCAGTGAGACAAGCCTCTACAATGCCTAAGAGTGGCTGGAGTTAGTTAACTGTGGTGCTGAAAACAGATGAGATTCACCCACATTCTCTAAAGAAAGGTTTTTGAATGTTTACATCTCTCTCCAGGGCCATTTTTAGTGTTGACAATACCCTCAGAAATTCAGGGTTGCCTCAAGGAGCATTGCCCATTTTTAGTTCATTTAACTGGTAAAATGGGCTGTGGTACACAGTAGTAGTCAGGTGCCATCAAAATAAAAAAAAAATGCCCTTCACTGCAGAACCACTATTATTAACTCCATAATTTAATAGCAAAGCTGCTAGTGATTGCTCTTGCATCTTTAATCAATTTATAAATAAAAGATTTATAAATAAAAGATCCACAATTGGTATAAATCTGTCGGGCACTTTTGGCTTTAATGGAAGAAGGCTGATTTATACCAGATGAGAGGGATCTGGCCTACTGACTTCAGTACAGCTGTTTCTCAAATATACCTGCTGAGAATCTGACTCAAAATACAAAACTGAATATATAAATGCAATGATAGTAATCAGAGAAGTTGATTCTTCAAAAGCCTGTTATGATTCTGACCTAGATTTTCTTATTTTTAAAGATATTGATGAATGTCTGACTCAAAGTATTTGTCCAGATGAACAATGCATTAATGGTCCTGGCTCTTACCAATGCGTTCCATGCGCAGGAGGATTCAGAGGCTGGAATGGAGAGTGCCATGGTATGTTTTGTAGTGTTTGTATCCCAAATATTATATTGGTGTGCTGCGAGACTATGGGCCTCCTGTTGGTTACTGAAATAGAAACTGAAGGTGCTAAGGTTTCAAAATGATTTCTGGTCTGGAGACAGAAGGAGTCAGACGAGCCTTCCTCTCTATAGAGCAATGAAAATTAAATTTAGGATATAAGTATCTTGAGATGTGAAAGTGGAATTATGGAACTCAGTATGAAACTTTAAAATTTAAAAGATTTTTAAACTACCCATACGCTAGAATGCTATTGTTAAGGTTAGTAAGCAAGTGAGAAAAACTTGAAATTGTTATAATACTTCATGATGTTTAACATTTCATATTCCCAGCAAGTCGTTCAGCATACCTCTAACAGTTTCACAACCATTCAGTAAGGGTCATTTTTATCTCAGGTTTTATGGTAGATTTTTCATGTTCCCTGTTCCTCTCTGTTACTGATTCCTTCCCCCCCCTCCCCTCCAGTTGTTTGGCTTCTTTTTTTTCAAGCACATTCACATCTGTTTCTGAAACTGATAGCAAAGGGCAATCAGAGGTGTGGTGCAATCATGTACAGTGTTACGCATCTTTGGGAGCAGAAAGTACCACCTGCTGGATTAACTGGACAGATTGCATTTCAGTTGTGAGGAAAGTGATTTGTTTATGTGCCTGTGTGTATATATATGAATGAACACTGTAGTTTGTGCAGTGATGTGGGACTCTTTCTACAACACAAGATTTCCATGTATAATTTGGGAAGGAAAGTGTTGCCTTTATTTTTGTATAGTACAGTTGAATATTGAGCTTTAAAGGTGGCCTGAGAAGAGTGCATATTTTCTAACATCAGGTTTGAGTTTTATATCTCCGCAGAAATAGCTTTAGAGAGATAACCCGGTTCAAAATACCAATATTCTAGTGCTGTCCCAGAATTACATCACTTACATTTTTCATTTTGCCAGGCAGATTATTAGTGCAAGCAAAGATGTTAAATCACTGCATTACTCAACCCAGAGTCACAAACTTAACTGCTTGCTCCAAGCAATACATCTCTGTTTTGAATTACTACAGGCATATATAATCTTTTATTAAAGGCATCCAGAGTACTCTTTCCTTTTCTCTTGTTTCATATAAAATTCTAAACCACATATAACCAAGGCAGTTCACCCACACTTTTTGTGATCTAATCAGTCTTCATTTTCTGCTTATCTTGGACTTGAATTCCATTTAGAATTATCCACATGAACTTTAGTAGGTCTAGTGGGGACAGTTTTTTCCCTCTTGACTCTGTAGCTTTACAATATGGTGCCCTTTAAATAATATGGCAAAAATCCATCTCCTCTTCTGTTGGTGTAGGTATTTATAGGCAGACTTTTGAGAGTCCCTGGCTTCTGCATTCAGCCCATTGGTCAGATTCTTGGTGTACCTTCATATCAATTACCATTCTGTAGTTTTGTGAGTCTTTTGTAGTTCTTTTCCCTATTCTTGTTCTCCATCCCTGCACTCCTTTTAGTTTGATCACTTAGGAAACACAATCCAACAATTCCAGTGGTCTTTAACAGTACATTTTATATCTTCCCCTGTTTTATGGGAAGTAAGCATATCATTTCATTTTAAATTTAGGTAGATTTACATGTATATAGTATTAGGAACTCTGTGGAGTAGGGACATCAAATTGTAAGGATGAGGTGGTGGCTGGTACCTCTGCCACCACGCTCCCTACCTTGGATATCAAAGGCCACCAAGACCTCTTCAGGTGGGTGGCTCAGAATGTCAGAGTGCAGACAGAGGAGATTATTGAGGATTCAGACCCTATGGTGCACATCTTCACCCCCAAGGACCTCTCCAGTTGCAGACCTTCAACATCTTTATCAGGAGGTTCAAGTTTCAAATGGTCTCCCTAGCAGCTATCATACCATTCCTGGATTTGGGGGACTAGTGGGACTTGAAGGACACGTACCTCCATCTCTATTATCCCAGCTCACAGACAGTTTCTCAGGTCTCTGCTCAAGGACTGGCACTATCATTTTATGGTGCTCCCATTTGGCTTCTCCTCTGGGTATTCACAAAACGCATGGTGATTGTGGCTGCCTTCCTCAGGAAGCACGGGATGCATGTCTCCCCATGCCCAGATGACTGGTTTATCAGAACAGGTCCAGGGAACAGGTTCTGGCACACCTCACCTTAGCCAGGTCTGTCTTCACGGACCTGGTTCTCCTCGTGAACGAGCCCAAGTCCATCCTGATTCCAAGCCAAAGAACAGAGTTTATTGGGGCTCTGTTGGACTCCAATCCCTCTTTCTCTTTCAGGCTCTTGATTTTAAATCTTTAATGTTATAATTAGCTCTGTATAGAACTTACAAGTATCTTCAGGCCTAAGTGATCTACCACCAGAATCTTCCTGTTCCTTCCCATCTGTGGAAGACAAAGAAACCTTGCAGTGTACCATCCGAATAAGTGTTAAACAGAAGCTGTCAGCAAAACAGTTTCTAACACATCTTAACTGTCCACACTAGACATTTTTTCTGAATGCTTTCCACAATAGCAATGGGGCAGCGCTGGTATTTGCAAGGCACTAGCATCTGCTAGCTTTTTAACAGTGTTATCTGTGCTTGGTACGAGTAAGTTTGTAGGAGACAGGAGTAAAAATGCCAACACCTGGTCTGCACTCAAGCTGCACCAGTGTTGGCATCAATGAGCAAATTTTGGGGGAAAAAAGACTCATTAGTGTATACAGTTAAGGATAGTGTGGACATAGCCTAGTAGAGCCATGCTTTAGAACTGTTTGTCAGCCTACACTAGAATACAGTTCAGGAACCAAATCTTAGGTCCATGTGTGTAACAAAAAAAAGCGTTTTAGTCTAGACTGGATTCTATTTTTTCAAATATGTTTTGGACGGACTTTGGCCCATCCATAGTGTCTGCCCATTTATGTCAAAACCCAGTTTAATTGGATCCATGGTCAAACAAAATTTAAATACCATTGAAAACTTTATTGAAAGTCCATGTAGATAGGAACAAGTGCATTATTTTATATCCATGCTTTCTTTTATATTCACAGATATTGATGAATGTGAGTATGGCAATCTCTGTATGAATGGACATTGTGAAAACATCGAGGGATCTTTCAGATGTACTTGTAGTCAAGGTTATAAATTATCTACTGCAGGGGACCAATGTCAAGGTAAGAATGTGGCTAAAACGCAGAAGAATACATCTAATGATTCTATAACATTTTTCATTATGGGATTGCAGATGCTTTACAAAATAGCTTATAATGGAAAACAGCAAAATGTGTACCATAAGGGCTGCATAGTTAAAACTTAAGTCGGAAAATGCAAGAGCTAAGCTTTCAGTGCTAATTTGATCTTGTTGTGTGTGCTGTATTCTTTGTAACATATTTTATAAAACATATTATAATACCTGAGGGTATGTCTACACTAGAAAGTTAGTTCGAACTAACGGACGTTAGTTCGAACTAACTTTCCTATGCGCTACACTAGCGCTCCGCTAGTTCGAATTTGAATCGAACTAGCGGAGCGCTTAGTTCGAACTAGGTAAACCTCATTTTACGAGGACTAACGCCTAGTTCGAACTAGCTAGTTCGAACTAAGGGCTGTGTAGCCCTTTAGTTCGAACTAGTGGGAGGCTAGCCCTCCCCAGGTTTCCCTGGTGGCCACTCTGGCCAACACCAGGGAAACTCTATGCCCCCCTCCCGGCCCCGGACCCCTTAAAGGGGCACGGGCTGGCTACGGTGCCCGTGCCAGGTGCAAGCCTGCCAGCACCCAGCTAGCAGACCCTGCACCTGGCACGGCACAGAGCCACCCACCCGATGTCCCCCAGCCCACCCCCTCTTGCCGGGACCAGGCTGGCGGCTCCCGGGAGCTTGCCCTGGACCGCAAGAGGCGGGCACCTTCCTGGGCTAGTGCGGACATCGTGGACCTCGTCCACGATCTCCGCACTAGGCACAGGAAAGTGGCCGTCTAGGGCAGGAGAGCTGCCAGCCTGGCCACCCAGGACCAGGTGTGCATGAAAATCAAGGGGGTCCACTGAGACCCCCGACACTGAGCCCTGAGCTTACAATGGCCGTACTGGGTCAGACCAAAGGTCCATCTAGCCCAGTAGCCTGTCTGCCAACAGCGGCCAACCCTAGGGACCCTGGAGGGGATGGACCGAAGACAATGACCAAGCCATTTGTCTCGTGCCATCCCTCTCCAGCCTTCCACAAACTTTGGGCAGGGACACCACTCCTACCCTCTGGCTAATAGGACTCCATGGACCCAACCTCCATCACTTGATCTCACTTCCCTTTAAACTCTGTTCTAGTTGTAGCCTTCACAGCCTCCTGCAGCAAGGAGTTCCACAGGTTAACTATTTGCTTTGTCAAGAAGAACAACTTTCTCTTACTAGTTTCAAGCCTGCTACCCATTCCTTTCCTTTGGTGTCCTCTAGTCCTTCTTTATGGGAACTCAGGAAGAACTTTTCTGAATGCACCCTCTCCACCCAACCCCTGCTTTTAGAGACCTCTATCCTGTCCCCCCTCCGTCTCCTCTTTTCTAAGCTGAACAGTCCCAGTCTCTGTAGCCTCTCTTCATCTGGGACCTGTTCCCAACCCCTGATCATGTTAGTTGCCCTCCCCTCTCCCAGCCTTTCTCTTCCCCTCTCCCACCTCCTTTTCCCAGTCTCCCCCAGTTTTGTTCAATAAAGACAGAGTCAATGTTGGAAGAAACGTTATCTTTATTTTGTACATCAATAAGAAGGGGGGCTAGGGAAGGGCAAGTGGAAGGAGGTGAGGGAGGAATGGGGTACGAGCCCCCGATGGGGAGGACTGGGCTGGCTCTGCGGGCTTCTGGGGGTGGAAGCTCTCCTGCAGCCCCCCAATTACTCCCTCTCCCCAGATGGCAGCCTGCGGCAAGTGCAGCCGGGCTGATGGCCGAGTGGTGTGATGTGCCCAGTGTGGGCACTCAGGGCACTCCAAGCCAGAACTTCTTTGCAAGCGGGGCACCCCTTAGAACTGTGTGTCCGGGGTGGGGGTCGGGACCCTTTAAGCGCAGCCCTCGGCTAGCCTGAGACAGTATCTCCATGCTCTAAGTCCTCCTTTTATGCCCTGCCGGCACTGCTTCCGGCCATCCTTAAGCCCTGTTCAGAGTCCACTCAATGTGGACTTACTAGTTCGAACTAGCAAAACGCTAGTTCGAACTAGTTTTTAGTTCTAGATGCGTTAGTTCGAACTAGCTTAGTTCGAATTAACTAATTCGAACTAAGTTAGTTCGAACTAGCGCTGTAGTGTAGACGTACCCTGAGAGAGTCTAATAAATACAAATAAGCTGAGTTAAAACTGTTTTAGGGTAGGGATATTACATTTAGATTAATTGACTAATCGATTAGTCGATAAGGGCTCCTCTGCCTTTGAAGTGTAGCAGCACTCTCAAGCAGTCACCTGCTGGTCCTATGCACCGTGTAGCGCTGCCGCTGTGAAATGCCGCGGGGAGCCTGGCACCAGGCTCCACATGGCATTTCAAAGCAGCTTTGCCACATGGAGCCCGGTTTCAGCAGGGGAGTCCCCAGTATTTCAAACTCAGAGTCCTGCGCTGGCCCCAGGCTCCATGCTGCACTTCCTCTTTGAATGCACAAGAGCCCTTGTTGGGGCTCTTGTGCATTTCAAAAAAGAAGCGCCTGCATAGAGCCTGGGGCCAGTGCAGGACTCTGAGTCCACCGCTGACCTCAACCTCCATGCAGCGCTTCCACTTTGAAATGCACAAGAGCCCCTGCTGGAGCTCTTGTACATTTCAAAGTGAAAGTGCCCATGTGGAGCCCGGGATCAGCGGGGCTCCCCATGGCCGCGGGCTCCACTCAGCGTTTCAATCTTTGAAATGCACAAGAGCCTCCGTTGGGGCTCTTGTACATTTCAAAGGCAAAATGCGAAAGTCCTTATTAACAAATCGATCAGTCAATGGAAGTACCATCAACTATTTGATTAGTTAATTAATCAAAATTTAACATCCCTACTCTGGGGTAATAGTTTGGAACTTTCTTCTGAATCAGCAATACCACTTTCTGCAGCATCCTATCCAATTTGGAGTATCCTGTTTAAATCCAAATGTTGATCTGGGCAGACCATGCTTATGTTTGTGAGAACTGAAGAGATCACTGTAAGAACTGAGGGATTAGCAAAGGCTATAGTGGCAAAGAGAGACTTTTGGTTCATTATAGTTACAGGATTAATTCTAATATAGAGCAACTGTTTAAAAAAGAAAATCTAAATTTAATCTTTATGTAAAATTTGACTGTATAACAGCCTGCCGGTGTTTGCCTGGAAATCACACCCTATTAGAAGGTGGTGAGCCTATTGGAAATTGTTTTGTGAGTTTTGCTGACTCTGTGGGCCAGCTGGCTCATTACCTCAGCCAGCTATGTGGGAGGTGGAAGAAGCCCTCAGGCAAAGCATGTATGTGTGTATACAAAGGACAAATGAGTATTGAGAGAGAGAACCCTAAATGCAGCCAAGTCTCAGGAGAATCCTTAGTCTGAGGTTTCATCAACAGGTCTCTAATCTGGTACCCTCAGGACCTAACTGGTGCCGAACCAGAGAATTTGCCAAATCACAGGAGGTCAGTATTGTCTAGAGGCATTACCAACACTTACACAGCTTACTGGGCTCTTAGAAGACATTTAGCGGTAAATTAGAGCTAAATAACAGAACAGAACATGGAGAGCCAGGGCTGGTGGCTGTAAACGAACTTTATGGGACCGTGAGAAACTTGGCCATACCCATGATAAGTGGACATCTGGCTAATTAAAACCATGCCGGACCACAAATGTTGCTGGATCAGAGAGTACCAGACTACAGAGGTTCAACCAGTAGTAGTATTCTGAGCATACTTATTTTGTTACTAAACCAAAAGAAAAGCTTTTTTTTTTTTTTTTTTTTTTTTAATTAAAACTTTTGAGTTTTGTTTGAGTGGGGTGTGGACACCTTTGTTTAAATCAGGCATCTCCAGAATCATGGCCTTACTGTTTTCTTTTTTAAATACATATATTTTTTTCACTCATAGATATAGATGAATGCCAGCAACATCATCTCTGCACAAATGGGAACTGCAGAAACACAAATGGGTCTTTTAGGTGTATTTGTAGCCAAGGTTACACATTATCATCTACAGGAGACCAGTGTGAAGGTAAGTATGTGACTTAAGGTATTGATGGGGTTTTTTTGCAATGAGATCCTGAGTATTCCATCTGTAGACACAGCCACTTCTGAGGATGGAAAAGGAAGATAGATTTTTCTCCTCCTCTTCTCAAGTCTTCACTATTCTGGTGATGGTCGGTCTGTCTACACCACCATATAGCTCATGTATTTTCACACAAGCAGTTATTGTCAGCTGCACCTATGGCTCCAACAGGAAGGCGAGGAGAATAATTTGACTGTTTCTTTTGAATAAGGATATCTTCTCCTTATGCAAATTTTAAAACAGAGGGTTTTATTCATCCCTGTTACAAATGCTTCTACCAGCTTGGAAAGTCCACCTAGGACGTTGCCCGGATTACAGCTGCTTCTGTGGTTCATTTGGGGGCCTGCAGCCAACCATCACAACTTCAAACATCAAGGCTACGTCTACACTGGCCCCTTTTCCGGAAGGGGCATGTAAATTTCACTAGTCGTCGTAGGGAAATCCGCGGGGGATTTAAATATCCCCCGCGGCATTTGAATAAAAATGTCCGCCGCTTTTTTCCGGCTTTTAAAAAAGCCGGAAAAGAGCGTCTAGACTGGCCCCGATCCTCCGGAAAAAGTGCCCTTTTCCGGAGGCTCTTATTCTTACTTTGAAGTAAGAATAAGAGCCTCTGGAAAAGGGCACTTTTTCCGGAGGATCGGGGCCAGTCTAGACGCTCTTTTCCGGCTTTTTTAAAAGCCGGAAAAAAGCGGCGGACATTTTTATTCAAATGCCGCGGGGGATATTTAAATCCCCCGCGGATTTCCCTACGACGACTAGTGAAATTTACATGCCCCTTCCGGAAAAGGGGCCAGTGTAGACGTAGCCCAAGAGTACTAGCAAGGCAGCCTGGCTTAGCTCCTATGGAGCCCAGTGGTATTACTGCTGGGGAGGAAAGCAGTGTAAATGCTATTTGCCCTTCTCCAGAGGTGAATCCTTCTAAAGATCAGAGGTGCTATTTGCACACCAGCCATACAAAAGAGAATAAATAAAATACCAGAAGATACACTGTGTTGTAAGAAATGATCTTCCTATCTTTTGGGGATATCCCAAATAAGAAAATTTCAGGCCTGATATAATCAAACTAATACAAAATTAACTCATGTGTTTTCTCTGTCCTTGCCTCATGAGATTCTTACATGAGCTTCATCTTGTGAAAACTTTCAGTCCAAAGGGGCTTTCTTCAGGATTCAGGAACAGTGGTTCCTGGTTATGTTAGAGCAGGGGTGAGGAACCTTTTTTGGGTCGGGGACCATTGACCCACAGAAAAATCAGTCAGGAAAAACCCAAAACCAAAAATTCCCTCATTGATGTGGCCCCCAGGATAGTAGAAGTATGCTCAAGCCCCATAGGGGAACAGTGGGGCGAGGGGGCTCCCCAGTGCAGGATGGAGCCCTGATCCTTAGGGGCACATCTGCCCCCCAGGCCTTAGATTCCCCACTCGTCTTAGAGAAAAGCTATCAGATGGTCACACTTTGGAGTGCAGACATACACAAGGAGGGCAAGAATCTTTCCAGTGATTCTTCACATACAACTCCTAGATCTTTAATTTGGAGAAGAAGCTTAAAGAACAAGTGGTCCTGTAGCACCTTAGACTGCATAACAAAAAAAATAGATTGTATCATGAGCTTTAATGGGCACAATGCGCTTCTTCAAATGACAATATTCAGTTACCGACTATCACAGCTAACCCTCTGAAATCCTAGCTCTTTAAGTCTCATGTATAGAACAAGATTGCACATAAAGGAGCTTCGGGAAATTTGCATAAAGAGCTAAGACCAAATCAGAAATGCAGATAAAAGGGGAGATACCACCTCTGCAATGATTCGGTACCTCTGTTGGTGAGAAAAAGTAGCCCAGGTTAGTAATCATAGGATCTTCCCTTCACAGGCTAGGATGCCAGTTTTTCTTGCAATTCATAGAATCCAGTGTTTAAAGAAATCAAAGATGAAAAGCTTTGTTTCCTTGGGTTCTTGCACTGATCATACAGACTTTGAGCAGTTACTTTAGAAGAAGGGAGGTCTGTGCAGTATGTTAAGATTAATAAATTTTTACTTTGAATGAATTTGGCAGAAAACATTGTCCTTTTGTGGGACTTGGCACTTACGCAGTGCAAGGGAGTAACTAATTTTTTCACATGCTCTCAGTCAAAGTTAGTTACCATTTAAATAAAACTCTTTTTTCAGTTGAAAATATGGTACAAATATAAAACATTCATGTGAAATCTAATATGTTTATCAAGAGTTTACATAACGTCATCACCATTGAGTGCAATTTTATCTAAAATAAGAACTTTCACATATGCAGAAAACCTCTCTTAAAAAAAAAAAGATTATATTCCAGTGATAACAAGGCCTCGGTGCAAAGGTAAATTGAAAAGGAGCCTTATGTTCTTTTTCTGGATTCATGTGCAGTGGAATAAGCAGCAGCATTTTGGTCTGCTAAAAAGTCCTGCATAAAAGCTCAGAATAATCAAAATCATCACATAAAGCTGTTTATTTTGTGTATCAAAGAAGATTCTATTTTCCTTAGACTCACTGAATTAAGAGGCAGAAGACTATGGGTAGAAAGAACTTAATTCTGTTTTTTCTATTTTCTTTTCTTTTACTTTCTCATTTTCTCTCAAACTAGTGAGGCACAATCATAAAATATTAAGTGGCTTCCCTTGCAGTAGTTGAATAAAGTGTTTAAATAGTGTCCATGTAATGTAAGTGTTTTTGCTATCATCACTTTTCCATATATTCCTAAAATAAAATAGCTGATTTATTCCCCCCCTTGCATTTATCTGTGCAGCATTTCAGTTGTTATCATCATATTCATTTCTCAGTGGCTGAGGCCCTGATTCTCAATTGAGACTTTATTCAATGCCTATTTAAGTCAATGGAAGTCTTTCCATTGACTTCAGGGGCTTTTGATCGGTCCATTCATGTAATTTGATATAGCTCTATTGACTTGAGTAGAGCTACGTTGAATTATATTTGCAGACAATGTGGACCTGAGTGTGAATTCTTAATATCATTACTAGTTTATAAAGGTTTGTATGGTGGCCCAGTAATGTCCAAAACATACAGGTTCAGAATAACAATGTTAAATTTAGATTAATCAGTTAACCAAATAGTCAATGGGATTTCCATCGACTATTTGATTGGTCTATAAGGGTGCCTCCACCTTTGACCTTGATGGAATCCATTTCAAAAGTGGAAGCCCTGCAGGGCCAGCAGGGGACTGGCCCCACACTGCCTGTGGTGCCTGAGCCCATTGGGGCTCTTGTACATTTCAAAAGCAGAAGCCTCGCAGGGAGCAAGGGGCCAGCAGGGACTCCCTCTCTGGACTCCCTTGCTGGCCCCGCTCTCCCTGCAGCACCTGAGCCTTTGAAATGTACAGACAGCGTGGGGCTTCTGCTTTTGAAATGTGCTCTTGTATATTGCAAAGGCTTAGATGCTGCAGGGAGCGGAGAGGGTCTTGTACATTTTAAAAGCAGAATTGCAGCAGAAGTGGAGCAAAGCAGAGACTGCTTCAGTCCCTACTCATTTCGTTTCCATTGTGCCACTACCTCCCCATCTCCCACGGAGACAGTGCTGGGGGGAACTGTCTTTTAAGTCAGCTCCCCCCAGTAACCGCTCTTGCTCCCCCCACTTTGCTGCCTCTATCAGAGGCAGCAAGTTGGGGAAGCAACTAGTTGCATCACTAGTCGATTATCCGATAAGTATAATATAGTCGACTAGTCACTTACATTCTTAGTTCAGAAAACAGCAAAAGAAGTACCAAAGCATGAATGCAACTCAGTTACAGATGGTAACCAGGCAACATAGAATTAATGCAGTGGAACATAATCCGGGCAGCGTTATTTATAAAAATTCAGCATCTAGTTGAATGACAATAGATTTGCTTGTATTGTTTGCATATCATAGAATTAATGTTGCAGGAATATCGTATTGTTTGTGTTGCACGTACATCAGAATCTGTATTTGTGTGTCACTATGGAGATTGTGTTTTCTAACTGTTCATGTTTTAGGTTTTCAAGTCCCTGAAGTTACTTGTAGTATAGTACCCCCACAGTTCACATGGAAATGGGGGAGAATTTTGTGTAATTGTCTCTTGAGTATAGAAGGAAGGAGTTGTCTCAGTAAGCATTGTAATCAGTACTGTGTGGATATTCCTGCTATGAATGAAGAATGTACACATTCAAACTTTTAACACAGTGAAGAAATATTAGGAGGAGACTCTGTGGTATGACTGTGCTGGCAGGACAATTAGAAGGCACACTACATTTAAATATTGTTATTTTTATTTAAATATAGGAAATACAAGCTATTACCTCAAGTTGATGAACCGATATTAACTATGCCACTCTTAAGTATTTTTTCCATTTTGAAATTGTCTAATTTTTTGGCAATGGTTTGATTTCAGACATTAATGAATGCCTTCAAGATGGTGATACTTGCCTTCGAGGAACCTGCATGAATACTGAAGGTTCTTATGAGTGCACTTGTCCTGAGGGCTTCCAGCAGAGAGGCAACAGGGGATGTGAAGGTATAGTCTGATTGGATTAGGATATCTGATTAATACTATAAATTACTATATAAAAGAGAATCCCAAACCAACAGGATTACAAGTATCTTCTAAACCCTGTCATAAACAATCATCTTCTGTTTCTCCTCTGAGGGGGAGTTTGGGTGGGGCAGAGGTGGGGCCCCCTAGGAGGGAGTTTGAGTGCTGGGTGCAGGCTCGGGGCAGGAGCAGGGGATTGAGGGACATGCTCGGGGAGGGAGTTTGGGTGCTGGAGGGGTGAGGGTGGAGCTCTGGGGTGCAGGCTGTGGGATGGGATTTGGGTGCTGACTCTAGCCTGGGACAGAAAGTGGAGAGCCTGGGTGCAGGCTCCTGGAGGGAGTTTTGGGGCTGGAAGAGAAAGGGAGTTTGGGAGCAGGATGTGGGTGGAGGGAGAAGGTGCAGGCTCCAGAGGGACTGGGGTGCCAGTGGGATGTGGGAGGAGTGGGTAGGGAGTGCCACACTTACCTGCAGGCACACCCCTTGGGTATGTCTACACTACAAAGTTAGTTTGAAATAATAGACGTTAGTTCGAACTAACTTTCATAGGCGCTACACTAGCGCTCCGTTAGTTCAAATTTAATTCGAACTAGCGGAGCGCTTAGTTCGAACTAGGTAATCCTCATTCCACGAGGATTAAACCTAGTTCGAACTAGCTAGTTCGAATTAAGGGGTGTGTAGCCCCTTAATTCGAACTAGTGGGAGGCTAGCCCTCCCCAGGTTTCCCTGGTGGCCACTCTGGACAACACCAGGGAAACTCTATTGCCCCCCTCCCGGCCCCGGACCCCTTAAAGGGGCATGGGCTGGCTACGGTGCCCGTGCCAGGTGCAAACCTGCCAGCACCCAGCCAGCAGACCCTGCACCTGGCACGGATCGAGCCAGCCACCCGATGCCCCCCAGCCCTCCCCCTCTTCCCGGGACCAGGCTGGCGGCTCCCAGGACCTTGCCCGGGACCGCAAGAGGCGGGCACCCGCCTGGGCTAGTGCGGACTTCGTGGACCTTGTCCACGATCTCCGCACTAGGCACAGGAAAGTGGCCGGCTTGGGCAGGAGAGCTGCCAGCCTGGCCACCCAGGAGCAGGTGTGCAAGAGAATCAAGGGGGTCCACTGAGACCCCCCCCCCGACCCTGAGCCCTGAGCTTACAATGGCCGTCCTGGGTCACACCAAAGGTCCATCTAGCCCAGTAGCCTGTCTGCCGACAGCGGCCAACCCTAGGGACCCTGGAGGGGATGGACCGAAGACAGTGACCAAGCCATTTGTCTCGTACCATCCCTCTCCAGCCTTCCACAAACCTTGGGCAGGGACACCACTCCTACCCCCTGGCTAATAGCGCTCCATGGACCCAACCTCCCTCCATGACTTGATCTCACTTCCCTTTAAACTCTGTTCCTAGTTCTAGCCTTCACAGGCCTCCTGCAGCAAGGAGTTCCACAGGTTGACTCTTTGCTTTGTGAAGAAGAACTTTCTGTTACTAGTTTGAAGCCTGCTACCCATTCCTTTCCTTTGGTGTCCTCTAGTCCTTCTTTATGGGAACTAATGAAGAACTTTTCTGTATGCACCGTCTCCACCCAACTCCTGCTTTTAGAGACCTCTATCCTGTCCCCCCTCCGTCTCCTCTTTTCTAAGCTGAAAAGTCCCAGTCTCTTTAGCCTCTCTTCATATGGGACCTGTTCCCAACCCCTGATCATTTTAGTTGCCCTCCCCTCTCCCAGCCTCTCTCTTCCCCTCTCCCACCTCCTTTTCCCAGTCTCCCCCAGTTTTGTTCAATAAAGACAGAGTCTTCTTCGAGTGCTTGCTCATGTCCATTCTGATTAGGTGTACGCGCGCCGCGTGCACGGATTCCGGAGCTTTTTTCCTTTAGCAGTATCCATAGGGCCAGCAGGGAGCCCCCTGGAGTGGCGCCGGTATACCGGTGCATATATACCCCTGCTGGCCTTCCCACCCCTCAGTACCTTCTTACCGCCCGTGACGGTAGCTGGAGCATGCTTCAGGCTATTGCCTATCTCTTAGCAGCTTATCTCTTATCCGTTGTATTATAGTTCCAGTTGAAGTTTTTTATCTAGTTAAGTAGTTGTTAAGTATTGTAAATAGTTAGTTAGATAAGGGAGCAGTGGAACCCTCCCGCGAGGGGAGGGCATGCCAGGGCCCCAGGGCTTTAAACCCTGTGCTTCCTGTTCCAAACCTATGCCCTGCGGAGATCCCCACTCTGACTGCCTAAAGTGTCTGAGTGAGGCACATCGAGCTGAAAGCTGCTCTATCTGTAAGAGCTTTAAGCCCCGGACCAAGAAGGAGAGGGACTCCCGGCTGAAACTCCTACTAATGGAGTCGGCACTGCAGCCTCAGAGCGAGGAGCAGCTTCACTCTGCCCGCAGCGCACTGTTGGCGGCACCGTCGGACAGCAAGGCACCGAGGCGCAGATCGTCACCGGTGCCGAGGGCCTCTAAGAGCTCGAGGGGACGCTTGGCAGAGAGGAGTGCCCAGAAGGTGCGCCCTAAGGAGGGGCACCTTTCTTCTAAGTCCTCTAGAAAGAGGCGCAGCCCGGACAAGGGCAAGAGTCCTGGGCAGCCCGTGGGGCTAGGAGAGGTCCGTCGGCCCTCCCCCCCAGAAACTTTTGAGGCAGCCCGGGACCTCATTCACATGGCTGTGGATGAAGGGGAGGGCCCGGTGCCGCGGGAGCAGACCACGCCGGCGCCGGCCTCAAGTGCCCCCCAGCAGGACATGGCCGGGTTGTGGGACCCTCTGGGCGAAGGGCAGGCCTCGGCCCAGCAGCAGCAGTTTCTCCCGGTGCCGGGGAGAACACCGGCACTGGAGCCAGGACGAACACCGGCACCGACCCTAGGCCCGCTCCCGACGGCACCGGCAGCGACACCGGGAGCGTGTGGGCTTGCGGCGCCGACGGCACCGGCACCGGTGCAGGGTCCGGTGCCGCAGACAGCTCCCTGGGCGGTGCAGGGCCCCGCACCGTACTACGCGCCACCTGCGGTGCCGCAGCAGGTGCCCCGCACGGCACCGACGCTGATGCCTCTCCTGGCACCGATCCCTGCTTACTCCTTGGGAGCACAGCAGCAGAGCGCGGCACCGATGCACATGACGGCACCGGAGGGTTATGCACCGGCCTATCAGATGCATCTGGGCGCGGTACCGCCGCAGCAAAGGCCTCCACTCATGCCCCCACCGGCACTGCGTGTGGTGCACAGGGGCAAGCCATCGGCCTTGGCAGACCAGCGTAGGGTGCAGGCTTCATCGGCCCCTCCCTGGTCAGCATCAGAGTACTCTTCGGAGGCCGAGTCGGTGGCTTCGACCGGGCCCTCATATAGGTCGCGGCCCCACCATAGGTCCCGCTCGTCGGTCAGATCATCTCACCGGGAGCCGATGGTCCAGCAGCAGTCGCAGGGGCAACCCCAGTGGGCTTTCTGGATGCCCTGGGCATACCACCAGGCCCAGGGGCCTCCCCCTACGGGGCCGGCAGCGGGTTCATCCTGAAGGAGTAGCACCCCATCTGCCACCCCCTTGACAGCCCCCCGCCTGGAGGCAGCTCACCCATGGTGTCGATGCCGAGACCCCTGGTTATTGGTCAGGGGGAGCCAGGGGCACAGATAACCGAGGAGGAGGCAATCCCCTCAAGGGAGTTCTCGTCGTCTTCTCCAGACGAGGCCCTGGCCGACCCCGCACCTCAGCCCCTGTCTATGGACTCCAGGGCGCACCAGGAGCTGCTCCGAAGGCTGGCGGTCAATCTTGCGGTCCAGCATGAGGAGGTTCACGAGGACTTAGATCCGATGGTGGACATCATAGCGGCAGCGGGCCCTGGTCGAGTGGCACTCCCACTGAATAAAATGGTGGACAAGCTGTCTAAAACCCTGCGGCAGACGCCGGCTTCTATTGCACTGACCCAGAAGGGGGTCGAGAGAAGGTACTATGTACCCCAGGAGGGGCACGAGTATCTTTTTACCCACCCGGCTCCGGGATCCATAGTGGTTCAGGCCGCTGGGCAAAAGGAGCGCCAAGGGCCTCCAGGTCCCACCCCGAAGGCAAAGGAGCCTAGGAGATTGGACCTGCTTGGCCGGAAGGCCTATGCCACGGGGAGCCTCCAGCTACGTATAGCTAACCAGCAACTAATGCTGGGGCGTTATGCTTTTAACACATGGGCGTCTATGCAGAAATTTGCCAGCCAGCTTCCTCCTGAATCCCGCCAGGAATTCGGGGCCCTGACGGAAGAGGGGCAAGCAGTGGCGCGTACCTCTCTCTAGGCGGCCTTGGAAGCAGCTGATTCCGCAGCCCACACCATGGCCACAGGGGTTGTGATGAGGCGTAGTGCCTGGCTGCAGGTTTCTGGCATCCCACCCGAGGTGCAGACAACTATCCAGGACCTGCCCTTTGAGGGGCCGGCCTTGTTTTCAGAGCAGACTGATTCCAAGCTGCATAGTCTAAAGGACTCAAGGGCAACCCTGAAGTCGCTAGGGATACATACCCCAGCGCCTCAGAGGCGCTCTTTCCAGACTAGATCCTACCCTAGAAGGGGGCAAAACATCGATAGGGGTCGCAGGAGAGGCCGCAACAATAGCCGCCCTGACCTCTTCAGAGGCAGGCGTAGGGGCCCTCGGTCAGACTCCGAGAGAAGCTCAGGGCCGTCTCCCGGTCACCAAACTAAGCCCTCATTTTGAAGGTACGCCGGAGAGCAGAGTACTAGTAGCGCCTATCTGTCCGCCCTTTGGGGACCGTCTTTCCCTCTTTTACCAGGAATGGTTAAAGATCACGTCGGACCGTTGGGTCCTAGACCTGGTGAAGCAGGGATATACTATCCCCTTCCTTTCCTACCCTGCCTCCCATCCCCCAACCCCGTCCCTTTTCAGGGACTCCTCTCACGAGACACTCCTTCGGCAGGAGGTGTCCAACCTGTTGATGCTAGGGGCCATAGAAAGGGTGCCTCCAGACGTAAGGGGAAAGGGTTTCTACTCCCACTACTTCCTAGTACCCAAGGCGAAAGGGGGCATGCGTCCCATACTAGACCTCTGAAACCTGAACACCTTTATAAGGAAGAAAAAGTTCAGGATGGTGACGCTAGCCTGCATCATCCCATCGCTCAGAAAGGGGGACTGGTATGCTGCTCTCGATTTAAAGGATGCGTACTTCCACATTTCAATTTTTCGAAGTCACAGAAAATTCCTCCGGTTCACGGTGGGACAGGACTACTTCCAGTTTACGGTCCTCCCTTTTGGACTGTGTACAGCCCCGAGAGTTTTTACCAAATGTATGATGGTGGTAGCCACGTTTCTGAGGTGGCACAGGGTCCAAGTGTTCCCATACCTGGACGACTGGCTCATAAGGGGCAAGTCTCGAGAACAAGTGCTGGACCATGTCTCGAGGGCCAGGGGTTTTTTTGAGGGTCTCGGCCTCCTCATAAACGAGGCCAAGTCACTGCTAGAGCCCACGCAAGTCATAGACTTTGTGGGGGCCCATCTGGACTCGCCTGTGGGCAAGGCGTCCCTACCGAAAGACAGATTTACGACCATTCGATCGCTGGTAGTGGGGCTGCAGGAGTTCCCAACTACGCCGGCGAGGACCTGCATGAGGCTGCTAGACCACATGGCGGCGGGCACTTACGTGGTCCAACACGCCAGGCTACGCATGCGCCCATTGCAGGGGTGGCTCAAGGTAGCGCACAACCCCTTGAGGTCACCGCTAGACACGGTGGTAACTATCCCTCAGGACATTCTGCGCTCACTGGACTGGTGGAAGGACGAGAGCACGGTGTGTGCGGGGGTCCGATTCACCAAGCCGTCCCCGTCTGTGCAGCTGGTCATGGACGCTTCGGACGTGGGATGGGGCGCTCACCTGGGCAACCTCAGGACACAAGGTACGTGGTCAACAGAGGAGGCTCACCTCCATATAAATATCAAGGAGCTGCGGGCGGTCAGGTTGGCCTGCAGGGCGTTCCTTCCCCACTTACAGAACAGCGTGGTGGCGGTGCTGACAGACAACACTACGGCCATGTTCTATATCAACAAACAGGGTGGGGCGCGTTCCTCTCCCCTGTGCCGGGAAGCCCTAGATCTATGGGAACTGTGTATAGTCCACAGCATTTTCCTGGAGGCATCTCACCTCCCGGGAACCAGGAACAGGCTAGCGGACAGGCTCAGCCGTTCAATCCAGGCGCACGAGTGGGTGCTAAGGGGGGATGTACTTCACGAGGTCTTCCAAAGGTGGGGGTTTCCCCGCCTGGACCTGTTTGCAACTCTGAGCAACGCCAAGTGCGGGGAGTTCTGTTCGTACATGGGGCACGGTCAGGGCTCTCGGGGAGATGCACTGCAGGTCAGCTGGCCCAGGGGCCTACTCTATCCCTTCCCCCCGTTCCCTCTGATCCACGACACACTCCTCAGAGTGCAGAGGTTCAGGGCTCGGGCCATCCTGATAGCGCCAGTATGGCCTCGACAGTACTGGTTCACCACCTTGCTGGATCTGACTGTGGAGGGCCCGCTATGGCTACCCCTAGTGCCAAATCTAATCACTCAGAGCTGCAAGGCCGGGGTGGAACTCCACCCAAGCCTTCCATCTCTCCACCTAGCAGCGTGGCTCCTCAGTGGCTCTCAGTGACGGAGCGAGCCTGCTCCAGACCAGTCCAGGAGGTCCTCTTAGAAAGCAGAAAGCCGTCCACTAGAGCCCTTTACGAGGCTAAGTGGAAGAGGTTTACTTCCTGGCTGGAGGGCAGGACGCTCGCTCCAGGTGAAGGGGCGGTTCCGACTGTCCTGGAATTCCTTCTCCACCTGCGGAAACAGGGCCTGGCCACAGCCTCCCTAAGGGTGTACCTGGCGGCCATAGCGGCCTTCCACACCGGGGGGGGCCAAAGGTCTATCTTTGCCAATCCCTTGGTTAAAAGGTTTCTAAAGGGAGTCGACAGGATGATGCCATATGAGAGGCCTCCGGTACCGGCTTGGGACCTTAACCTGGTCCTGACTGCCCTTATGAAGCCCCCATTCGAGCCCCTGGCTTCATGCTCTTTGATACATCTGTCTTATAAGGTAGCTTTCCTTGTGGCCATTACCTCGGCCAGGCGGGTGTCTGAGCTTAGGTCTCTCACCTCAGAACCACCTTACACGGTGTTTTTTAAAGACAAGGTGAGGTTGCGTCCTCACCCGGGATTTCTTCCCAAGGTGGTCTCACACTTCCACATGTCCCAAGATATTTACCTGCCAGTGTTTTACCCCAAGCCACACGCGTCGCCCAGGGAACAGGCGCTGCACTGCCTGGACATTAGGAGGGCATTGGCTTTTTATATAGATAGGACATGAGACTTTCGTAAGTCAAATCAATTGTTTATTTCGGTGGCGGAAAGGATGTGTGGTCAGCCAGTCTCGGCGCAGCACATATCCTCGTGGATTACTTCCTGCATTCGACTGTGCTACGAGGGCGCGGGTAAACCACCGCCGCGCATAACAGCACATTCCACTAGAGCCCAGGCAACGTCGGCGGCGTTCCTGGCCTGCGTGCCGATTTTGGAGATCTGCAGGGCAGCAACCTGGTCATCAGTGCACACCTTTGCAGAGCATTATGCAATCACGCAGCTGGCCAGGGAGGATGCTGCTGTCGGGACGGCAGTTCTGTGTTCTGCAGAATAATAAAATCATAGTTAGTCACCTTCCGACCCCGCCTCCGCAGGGGGGACATGGCTAGGGACTCACCTAATCAGAATGGACATGAGCAAGCACTCGAAGAAGAAGAAGAGGTTACTTACCTCGTAACAGTAGTTCTTCGAGATGTGTTGCTCATGTCCATTCTGCATCCCACCCACCTCCCCATGTTGGAAGGAGCCGGCAAGAAGGAACTGAGCGGTGGGAGGGCCAGCAGGGGTATATATGCACCAGTATACCGGCGCCACTTCAGGGGGCTCCCTGCTGGCCCTATGGATACTGCTAAGGGAAAAAAGCTCCGGAATCCGTGCACGCGGCGCGCGTACACCTAATCAGAATGGACATAAGCAACACATCTCGAAGAACTACAGTTACGAGGTAAGTAACCTCTTCTTCCATTTTGGAAGACACGTTATCTTTATTTTGTACATCAAGAAGAGGGGCTAGGGAAGGGTAAGTGGAAGGAGGTGAGGGAGGAATGGAGCACGAGCCCCCGATGGGGAGGACTGGGCTGGCTCTGCGGGCTTCTGGGGGTGGAAGCTCTCCCAATTGCCCCGTCTCCCCAGATGGCAGCCTGCGGCAAGTGCAGCCGGTCTGATGGCCGAGTGCTGTGATGTGCCCAGTGTGGGTAGTCTGGGCACTCCAAGCCAGGACTGCTTTGCAAGCGGGGAACCCCTGAGAACTGTCTGTCCGGGGTGGGGGTCGGGACCCTTTAAGCACAGCCCTCGGCTAGCCTGAGACAGCATCTCCACGCTCTAAGTCCTCCTCTCATGCCCTGCCGGCACTGCTTCCGGCCATCCTTAACCCTGCTTCAGGGTCCACTTTAATGTGGACGCGCTAGTTCGAATTAGCAAAACGCTAATTCGAACTAGTTTTTAGTTCTAGATGCGTTAGTTCGAATTAGCTTAGTTCGAATTAACTAATTCGAACTAAGTTAGTTCGAATTAGCGCTGTAGTGTAGACATACCCTTGGCTCCTTGGGCCATGAGGTTCTCCAGGTGCTGCTGCCCCCAGTGCACTCTCCTGCCAGCCCTGAGAGAAGGGGGGCTCTATGTGCTGCTTCAGCTGCTAGAGCAGCACACAGCATAGAGCCTGCATGTGCACACATGCACATGTATACACACACACACACACACACAAGCACAGGGAAATAAATGTAGATCTGTTAAGTACAAAATATAAAAAATTCAACAAGAAAATAAATAAAGTAGATGATTTCACAATTAGATATATGTGATAGGTTGGGTCACAGAGGTTCCCTTGAGACTGTCACCTGCTTATACCACTGAGCTTGCCTCCCTGTCAGCTAGGACACCCCATCATCATCAACAGAATTACTGACGCAGGGTGGGCTGCAGAAATTTGTATTGTTGATGATGCTTGATCCAGAAAGACTAAAAAATTGATTTTCTGATTCCAGGTTGAGTTTGCAGGGTAGGCAGCAGAAAAAATATATTTACTTGTAAAAACAAAGCAGCACTTGACTACTCCACATGCACCAACATCTTGAGAACATGCCCACCACACTCAAAAGATGCTTTTTGGCTGAATCATATAGAAAATCAGCTGATTGGAAACAAAGTAATCTTTCAAACTCTGCCAGCAAGACCTTGAGCCAAAAGCTTGACTGTATTCTGGGCCCTTTGTGCCACTTGAGCAGCACAAAGGGGCCAGCCAGGAAGCAGTCAGTTTGGCCATAGGAAAAGTCTCCTTACAAATGGAAGTTGTCAGCTAGTGCAGAGCTGATGTAGCTTGCTTCTGCATCATTCCCCATATGGGATCATGTATGACAACCGGAGCGAACATTTGCAAACAGGTATTTGCACTTCTCACACACGTTTTGACAGTTTAACGGACTGTCATTAACTCGTGTAAATAGATTTTGGTAATAATGCCAAACTTTAAGGCACATCAGAATCAATTGCAAAAGTAATATTGGAGCGGGGTGTTTTAAAAGATTTTACAGTTCTTCTTTGTGTTTTCCAGATATCAATGAATGTGAAGGATCTGAACTCTGTTTGCCACATGGGAAATGCATAAATACAGATGGTTCTTTCCATTGCATTTGTGAACAAGGCTTTTCAGTTTCTGCAAATGGCCAAACATGTGAAGGTGAGATGAGTAGTGGTACCATAGTGAATTTCACTCTGTAGCCATATGCCACAGTAGGGATTACATGTAATTTAAGCGCTTATGTTGCTAAAAGCATTTTAGGCAACATAAGTTATCGCCTTCCTCATTCGAAGCACCAATAGCTGCCTTAAATGTTTTAAAGAGAATATAGAGAACTAAATATTAAATGCTACCCTGATGCAATATTGATTTCGCATTGCTAGTCATAAGAAGTTAAGAAATGCAATTGAAGGCCAGGTTCTTACTTATGTAAGTGATCCCATGGACTGTGTGGAACTAGTTGTGTCATAAGGTGGTCACAATTTGGCTGTTATATTCCAAAATCAACATTAATGTTGCAACCTTGAACATAAGTATATGATATTTTATATATTTGCTTTTATGGTAAACATAACTTAATATTACTCCTTATTTCATAAAATTTATAGTGTGAAATGTACAAAACAAGCAGGAAGACTGAGTGAATGTTAGAAACTTAACTTCTGCTTTTCTTGTCTTTGGGTGACTTTAATTGTGCAACCTTAATGCTTTATAATATTTAATAAATTAGGGTATGTCTACATAGCAAAGTTGTGGTAGGGGGCTGGAACACATGACCTATGAAGAGAGGCTGAGGGATTTGAGTTTTAGTCTGCAGAAGAGAAAAGTAAGGGGGAATTTGATAGCAGCCTTCAACTTCCTGAAGGGAGGTTCCAAAGAGGATGGAGAAAGGTTGTTCACAGTAGTGATGGATGGCAGAACAAGGAGCAGTGGTCTCAAGTTACACTGGGGGAGGTCTAGGTTGGATATTAGGAAAAACTATTTCACCAGAAGGGTGGTGAAATACTGGAATGGGTTACCTAGGGAGGTGGTGGAATCTCCATCCCTAGAGATTTTTAAGTGTTGGCTTGACAAAGCCCTGGCTGGGATGATTTAGTTGGGATTGGTCCTTCTTTGGGCATGGGGCTGGATTTGATTACTTCCTAAGGTCTCTTCCAGCTCTATGATTATATGATTCTATTTCGGAATAACAGCCATTAGTCTGAAATAACTATGTGTGCTTCTACACAGCCATTCCATTATTTCTAATAATTTCAAAATAATGGATGGTTTATTCTGAAATCTGTAAACCTCGTTCTACGAGGAATAACACCTATTCTGAAATAGCTATTTCAAAATAAGACGTGTGTTAATGCTCCACTGCTGCTATGTTGAAATAGCCCCTCACCAGGGCCATTCTAAGTTATTCCTCCCCCATGCATCCTGGGGCTCTAAATTGAGATAGCACATCTATACTACAGAAAAGCCTCAAAAATTAGTCCCAGACAGGCTTCCCTAATATGTAGATGTGCTATTTCAAAATAAGCTATTTCAGAATAATTTATTTCAAAATTGATGTGCAGTGTAGAGATAGCCTTAAAGTGCAGTATGTGGGGGATATAACTGAAAAAGGAACATAACAGATGGAAGGAGAGAGAGAGAGAATAGAATAAAGAAATGGAAAAAGGTGAGTTAGAAGCGAGAAGAAACTTAGCTATAAATTGACAAAACTGTTCATAGCTGGAAAATGTCTTTATTTTAAAATCGTGTGGTGGCATTGGAAGGAGGGAATTGGTCACAAAATGCACATAAATAGAAGATGGCATTCAGACTTTTGGCAAGTCTTAAGAGTGGCCATTACTACTACAAAGTTTACTCACCTTTAATGTAGGGCTTCTCAAATGTGCGAGCAGTAAAACTTTAACTTAATTTTTTAATGTTTTCATTGCTCTATTTGAAACAAATAAAACTGTAGTATGTTTAAAATACAGACATGGAGGAAATACTCATGCAGTAGAAATAAGGAAATCATGGTTAATTTCTGTTTGCATGAAGCTATTTTAAAATCCTGTCTTAGCTTTATATTAGTCCTTTTAAAATTTGTTAGAGCTAAAAGAAATAGTTCTTCAGTTTAGATTTTTCAATTTTAAACCAAACTCATACATCTCCCTCATGCTCTTCTTCCCCCTTCTCCCATGCACATGCACGCGCACACCCACGTAGATCTTTTTCATAAATGGTAGTAAAAAGAGTTCCAGTAATAACAATGGTGAGAAACCTCAACCACAGGACTGGAACGTTTGCAGATGAGGTGCTCTTGGAGTTTTTGTTTGGCTCCAGCATAAGAAAGTGTCCTGTTGCTGACTGAAAGCACATACTTGCCAGCAGTGCTCATCTACTGAGCTGAGGGTGAATTTTAAAAAAGATATTATGATCCATAAAAGAAGGAAAACATTCTTTTTACCATCAACAAAGCAAAAAATAAAAGTTCCATCAACCAACTTCAGAATAGACATTCATATTGATACACGTGCTATTCAGTCCAGAAATTGTGTGAAACATACAATTCTGGGGAGGAGGGGGGACAAAATAAAACAATACAAACAAACAAAAAACCCAGAGGACATTTTGAAAAGCAGTTCTAGAGAATGCACAAATAACAGAAATA
This sequence comes from Pelodiscus sinensis, assembly GCF_052426305.1. Lineage (NCBI taxonomy): Eukaryota > Metazoa > Chordata > Testudines > Trionychidae > Pelodiscus > Pelodiscus sinensis. The sequence goes on from NC_143054.1 coordinate 140,995,978, forward strand.
CTGGGTAGCGTTCTAAGCAACTATGTGTTGGAAACTAGGAAAGATGGACTTCAGGCACCCAACCAGCTGCTTCTCCACTGCAGATGCTCATGCAGGAGGCCAGTTAACCCATGTAAGCTTATTTCTCATGGTGCCACCTCTATAAACCTCATCTCATCAGTCTTTTCAGTGCTGGTACAAAGACCTTCTCTGCTGTTGAGAGGGTGTATGGAGACCTCCTGCTTGGTTATTGTGTTCACTTCCCACACTTCATGAATTATATACTGGGGGGGAGAGGATTGACGTAATTTTTGTCTAACATATACCTGCTGTAGCAATAGATAATAAAAACCAGATATGCTGTTGGCAGTGGGATATTGCTGTACTACCATGAGGAGATGGGAGTCAAATATTTAGATCTGTTACAGTACCAACCATCTTGTCAGTGCTCAGTAATTAATAGTCGCATAAACTGAAAGAGACATGCTTTTCTCCTGCCATTAGAATAACCTTATTAGTTAAAGAGAAAACAGTACATCTGAAGAGGTCTGGCAGCGAGATGCATTTTTATGATCTCAAACAGCAAGAATAATTCAAAGCTCTCTCAAAATCCAGACTGCTAAAATTATTCGTTTAAAATTGGGACAGGATATTTAGATTCCATCCTGTGTTCAGCAGGGAAGAAGTTAACCGTCTTCAGTCTCTGAACAAGAGCACTTTTGTAGGTATCTTCCTCACTATAGACTGTAAGGTAGAACTCAATCGGGAAGGTTTAAATTAAACACACTATACCACAAGAACAAAACAAAACTCTGTTAAAGGAACATTATCATAGTTGCAAAGTCAAGCACTCAAAAATTAGGAAATGACAGAATTAAAAAACAACCTCAACTAAACAAAAGCCATAATTGCTAACTTGATAGAGTCCCACAGAAATAGTGAGCAATATGGCCAGGTGTGTGGTAGTTAACCAGCACTATTCCTAGAGATGTGGTGACACGATTTATGATGATGGTTATGTGTACAAAGTTAATCTTCATTACAGACAAAAAGAAAGTCAGATTTTGAAATAAATTAAAAAGGATGGAATCAGAAGATTTATTTCCAGGCATCTAAATATGTTTATAAACAACAGAGAGTAAAATAAAAAGTATAAAATGCACTAACCATGCTTCCAGGGTACTGTTGGTGTACATGGGATGCAGAACTGGCTGTATATTTGGCATTTGAGAAATTATTTGAATAACTGAACTAAGGAAGGTTGCTTACAATCTGAAACAGTAATAATCCTTTTCATTTATAATTGGCTGCTGTATGCGGCCATTTTAATTTTAAAAAATGTAGAGCTTTAAAGCTGAAAAGTTTTTAAGCAGACACCAATTACTTCAGTTCTGGTTTTTACATGTTCCTCATTTTTAGAATTCAGTTTCACATAAAATAAATGAAAAAAGAACAAAAACAAAAAGAAGTTATTCCTAGGTACTGAGAGAGGATGTGGCTTCCAGCTGCAGAAGCTACTGGGTTCTTCACACTAGTTGCCTTTGTGAATTTTACTTCTAGACAAATGAGTGAGAATCACTGTTTATATCATCAGAGTAAGGACTAATGGTATTTAGCTGGATTTAACTGCCTTTAGTAAGATGGAAACATTTTCCATCTCTCTGGGTTGTTTTCTTAAGTTCAGATGCTTTCTGAAAAGTTAAAAACAACAACATAAGATGATTAAGGATCTTGTGTGGTTAATCCTGGTCTTGAGTCTTAATGACTACTGGCCAAAGCAAACTGCACATCTATGTAGACTTTACCCACTTCCAAGAAGTAAATCAAACCTGTGTAGTAGCTGTAGTATTCCATCACTGCCCCCTTCCCAGGAGATGAATGTGGTGGGTGAGTCTTGATAGTTACCTAATAAGGAGACTCTTGGAAGTAACATAGGTGCAAGGAACTCATTAGCTTTTCATTGAGTTTCTTAAGGTTCTCTCAAAGGTTCTTCCCTAGCCGACTGTCAGACGGCTTCAGCAGCAATAAGTATTGGCAGCATCCTTAGTGCTAAGCAGCAGCCTTGCCCTGATACCCAAGCCTCTACTCTGCTCCTAGCAACTCTCAGTGCTGCCCCCAGCTCCATCCCCAGTGCCTCTTCCGAGAACCCCTCCAGCACCTCCCCTCTCTGGGTCAAGGCTGTTATACATACAAAATGCCTACCACAAACCTCAAAATTGGGGAAATGAGAAGTTAAGTGATTAACAGTAGATAATTTCTATTTCTCCATCCAGACACCTTACTATATGCATATCATTGTTCACATCACAAACTTAACCGTGCCTTTGTTGGGAAGAGAAGAAGCTTTTGGGAAGGAGATGCAGGAACTGAGGCATTTCTTTGCGGTCATGGGTATGATCCACTAAGTGTGCAAATGAATTCCTCCAACGTAGTGTGCAGAGGCCGATATCACAGACACACCAGATCCCAACTTGAATAATATTCTACAGTGAAGCTGAAAACTCCATCCTTGACCTGTCAAAAGTAAACCCAGAATAAATTCATGGCACTCTCCAAAATGGGCCACCTTCTTGGTAAACACTTAGTAATATCCTAGCAAGGCTCCACAGCCCTCTCAGGGTATGTCTAGACTACATCCCTCTGTTGTCAGAGGGATGTAAATTAGACATACCGAAATTGCTAATGAAGCGGGAATTTAAATATCCCGCGCTTCATTAGAATAAAAATGGCCAACACTTTTTGCCGACGCGGCAATTTGCCGGCAAAAAGCGGCAGTCTAGACAGGGATCGGACAACAAGGAAAGCCTTTTCTAACCGATCCCTTATGCCTCATGCAACGAGGTTTACAGAATCAGTCGGAAAAGGCTTTTCTTGTCGACCGATCCCCATCTAGACTGCCACTTTTTGTCGGCAAATTGCCGTGTCGGCAAAAAGCGGTGGCCATTTTTATTCTAATGCAATGCAGGATATTTAAATCCCCTCTTCATTAGTAATTTCAGTATGTCTAAATTACATCCCTCTGGCAACAGAGGGATGTAGTCTAGACATACCCTCACATGTGCTGAAATAGACAGATTGGGGTCCCAGCCATAGTGTATCCACCTTGACACTGAGCAGTGACCCAGGACTTGAATGGAAAATAGCCTCTTTCTTCATCCAGAGATGCACATGACCATCACCACGTGAAGTAGCCACCCACCAATACTTCATGTGGCCACATGTGAACACTGTGTTCAAAATCCTCGTTATTCTAACTGTCCCTCACTATTATTATAATTATTTTATATTATAAATATTATGGGAATATTTAGAGGGCTCAGCTAAGATTGGGGCCTTATTGTGCTAGACTATATACTGAACAAATGTGTAAGGAAACAGTCCTTGCCATGAAATACTTACAAGCTGAATAACTAAGCAGAAAACTAAAGTTAATCACATCTTTAGGTGCTTTCCTGCAAGCAGTGTTTTCCTTAATTTGGACACACATGCTTTGCTGAATAGATATAGGCTTAAATACATGCTTTAACTGTTTTGCTTAGTTAAGCCTCAATCCTGCACTCATTCAGATAAAATGCTTACTGATTTCAAATCAGTAGGAGTTTTGATTAAGGAATGCAGAACTGGCACTGGATTTTAAAATGTCATAATTACAAAGCTACATTTTAATTGTATAAGAAATATGTTGTATCTTGATTACTTATCGTCTCCCACCTCTGTCTCTATATAAGCAAGACATTTGCCCATTACAAGCCACATGCTTTACTGGTGATTAAAGCAACAAATGCCCTTTCCGGCTGTAAAACAGGAGGCCTTTGAATGAGCTGTCTAGACAAGGAAAAATATTTGGTGCTGGTCCCTCTCTGTAGGTTCCCAGTCACTCACTGTATGAGTCAGTCGTGTTCAGACTGTGTACTTTTTAAAACAAAATCATCCTCTGTGGATGTGTTATATATTTAATTAGGACACTTGTTGCAATGATGGATTTTCTTTCTGCTGCTTTTTAGTCAATGACCTCATTTTACCTTTTGAGAACAGTTATATGATTCTTTCCCATCTGTTTTCTTTGATATATACCTATTCCCAGAAAATGAGACTGTAATTTATATAATTTTGAATCCCAAGTCCTTGTCTTCTCTGTGTGGACTTTAAAAGGATAACTGTTCTGTGGCTCGGAATTACGGGCAGTCCCCGGGTTACATGGATCCGACTTACATCGGATCCCTACTTACAAACGGGGTGAGGCAACCCCGTACTAGCTGCTTCCCCCCAGCAGACCAGGGAATGCGAAGCTAGGGTCCCCCCCCCCCCAGCAGACCAGGGAGATGCAGAGCAGCTTTTCTCAGCAGACATCTCAGCTTGAGAATAAAGGACTAAGGGAAGTTAGGTGTGGGAGAATAAAACTGAGCTCTGGAGAAATGTTTGGCTAGAGTTTCCCCTACAATATGTACTAGTTCCGACTTATATACAAATTCAACTTAAGAACAAACCTACAGTCCCTATCTTGTACGTAACCCGGGGACTGCCTGTACTGTTATTAAACTGTAATTGGCCACTGGATATGTATGCCGTGCAATGCAGTACAATGTATTGCTTTTTATTGTCTTACACACTTGGCTTTCAATCATATATTCCTTAGACAGAATTCTCATTTACCCTCAATGGAAGTTTTGTCTGAACAAAGAGTAAAGGATCATGACCTTTTTCTCTGGTCACAAGTAGAAAACTCTGCAAACCATAATATGAGATTAACAAATAAAATAAAAAGATCTTATTTTCTGTAGGAAAAGGAGACAGTCAGAAAAGTACATCCATAAGTGCATGTATCCTGGGTCTTTCCTAATACTTTTGCTTTTGTTTTTCTGACTATATTTGATGCATCTTTAATAATAATTGTCCTGTGGTTGTGGTGATTGGTTAGGTGACAGAGGTATGTCAGATACAAGACAAGTCTTATTGACCTCTCAACTTTGATAATATTTCTTTAACACTATAATACAAACTATATTGGCTACTCTTATAGCTCTGTTAATTTTACTGATTTTTTTTTCCTTTGGTGATGTTGAACAATTCAATAATCAATTATTTGACAGCCCATATCCAATACTATTCTCACATTCATTTTCTATTAAATAAATGTATTAATGATAGTACTCTTTACCAAAGACAAATAACCATTTTCAAGATTAATTATTGACGTATTTTTCTTTCATCGGTTTAATAAATTGAGATAAAAATAATTCTATTAAAACACTTATTGGAAAAAATCAATCACCTATTTATTAACCACTGATAAAGATTTCTTTTCGTGTTTTCAAGTAATATTTATTACCTTCAATGGTAAAATATTCATTCCAAGATACAAGTAAAAAAAATATATCACATACAATCTCCTATATATTTGAGAGAAATTGTCTGTCTGTCTGTTTGTTCATGAACTCCTCCTACATGGGAAACACTAGGACAACCAAATTCAGTATGTCGCTTATTGTTAGCATAACTTGAAGCAAAATGGGATGTGCCTGGAATGGGATTGCTTCTCAAAGAACACACAGGAAACAGACATGACCAGGCAGGTGAAAGGGGCAGGCTGAGGGTGCCCTGCTCCACTCTGGGACTGTCTCATCCCCGAGCCTCTCACCCTGCACGCACCCTTTTGGGAAGGACAGGAAGGCTGAAGCTTCGCTCCTCCCCCCCCTCCAGATTCACGCAGGAACATTGCTGGCTGTTTCCCTTTATCAGGGAGCGATGGGAAAGTGCACAGTTTGCCACATTCCCCACTCTGACTGGGGAACGCACGGAGCAGACAAACTATGCACTTAGAATCATAGAATAATAGGACTGGAAGGGACCTCGAGAGGTCATCGAGTCCAGCCCCCCGCCCTCAAGGCAGGATCAAGCTCCGTCTACACCATCCCTGACAGATGTCTATCTAACCTGTTCTTAAATATCTCCAGAGAGGGAGATTCCACCACCTCCCTTGGCAATTTATTCCAATATTTGTCCACCCTGACAGTTAGGAATTTTTTCCTAATGTCCAGTCTAAACCTCCCCTGCTGCACTTTAAGCCCATTACTCCTTGTCCTGTCCTCAGAAACCAAGAGGAACAAATTTTCGCCTTCCTCCTTGTGACACTCTTTTAGATATTTGAAAACCGCTATCATGTCCACTTTGCTCTTGCTCCCTGACAGGGGCAAGGAGGGGAAGAGCAAGCAGCCCTAGTATGAATCAAATCTCAGGGAGCGGGCCGACCAGCCCCTCTGCAGACACATATACACCTACCCCTGTCCAGAGGCTCTTCCCCACCACCGTAACCTGACTCCTGCACTCCTTACACGAGGGGTCGGCAACCTATGGCACATGTGCCATTGGTGGCACGCGAGCCGATTTTCATTGGCATTTTGGTGGGAGCTCAGTCCCGCCCTTCCCCTCTGCTCCACTGCAGCAGGGAGCCTGCACTGCCTTGCAGGCAGGGAGTTCAGCTGATTGGCGGGAGGAGGGGGCGGAGGTTGTCATGCAGCTGCTCAGTAAAGGAACAGTAAGATAAGGATGTGTTAATGGCTTACATTTACAAACACCTAAAGAGACAGATAGGTGATTAAAGGGAATTGCATTTTTTTTTCATTTGACTTTTAATGGGAGTTAGACATCAAGTTTTCTGGAGTGCAAAGCAGGTTAGGCATGTGTCTGCCTCTTCAGGCTCCCAAATATCTCTGAATATCTGGGTCTAGCAGCAGTTCCCAACCTTTTCCAGATGGGGACCTATTTTGACAATTCAGGAAGACTTGGTGACCCTAGAGCTAAAAAACAAAGCTAAAGGTTCTGATGGGAATTATCAACAAACACATAACTCATGATTTTTCCCTGTGTTACCAGAACTGGCTGAACTTCTATTTTCACAGAGGGGGAAAAACAAAATAATAACTTATGAATTCATTTTAATTTCAAAGTGTGCCAAATGGAGCCATTTTTTTACTTTTTCCCCTTTTTCAAAATGTCCTACATATTTTCTATTTGCCCCCACCTCCCAAAAAAGTAGGTGAAATTTTTCCTTTACAAAAAAAACCCCTACAAAAACTGGCTTTAACTAGTTATAAAAGACTTCGAAGTTTGAGTTAGTGAAAAGGCATGACATTTTTACACAAAAGGAACCATTTTGACAATGTCAGCAGTTTGGGATGAGACAGTTTTGTTTTAGAAAAGAGTCCCTATATTTTTCTTTTAGAAAATTATTCCTTACAGAGTCCTTTCCTGCTCCCTAAAAGAAAAAAAAAAAAGTTAAAAATTTCAACCAGCTCAGTGTTACACTAAGACACTCGGATGCATCTTCAGCTCCCCTTAGAGCGTGTGTGTGCTCCCCATCTTATAGCAGAGGGGGTATGTCTACACTACCCCGCTAGTTCGAACTAGCGGGGTAATGTATGCATACCGAACTTGCTAATGAAGCCCGGGATTTGAATTTCCCGGGCTTCATTAGCATAAAGCCGGCTCCGCCATTTTTGAAAGCCGGCTAGTGTGAACCCCGTGCCACGCGGCTGCACGCAGCACGGGCTAGATAGTTCGAACTACGTAGCCATTCCGATCTATCTGTACGCCTCGTTCCACGAGGCGTACAGATAGTTCGGATTAGAAGCCTAATCTGAACTATCTAGTCCGTGCCACGTGTAGCCGCGCGGCACGGGGTTCGCACTAGCCGGCTTTTAAAAATGGCGGAGCCGGCTTCATGCTAATGAAGCCCGGGAAATTCAAATCCCGGGCTTCATTAGCAAGTTCGGTATGCATACATTACCCCGCTAGTTCGAACTAGCGGGGTAGTGTAGACATACCCTGAGTTTTTAACTTCTTTGCAGACCTTCCCTCAGCGCACTAGCTCGTCTAAGGGTAGTGTGTGTATGTCTCCTTGAGCCGTAACTTACTACCAGCTGTAGTATAGATGTACCCTTGTGGGCTCTCCTGAGCTTACTCAGGAAGTCTGTGATGGAGCCAAGAATTGAGCCTATGTAGCCAAAGTAAGAAAGAAAAAAAAATTTTTAACCGATTTTTTTGGAGTGTTGCAGATATTTAAAACTCTGATCTTAATGATGTTTTAAAAATCCTATGTTACTAAAATGGTAAGATCTGCATCATAATTTATGTATTAATGAAGCTGCTGTAAGTAGGACTATTATTGACTTTTAAAAGTATCAATGACACGCAGACCCATAAATAGAAGTGAATATGTTAAATCTCAGCACACCACTTCTGAAAGGTTGCTGAGCCCTGCCCTCCACCATCAGCCCCCTGCCCTGAGCCCCTCCTTAAGGACCCCACCAACACCAGGTAAATGTGCTAGTATTAAATACAACAAAAATGTATTACTTAATTTGAGTGCAATGTTGGGAATATTACATTAACATAAGTATATATTTACACATTTTTACATAAAACATATGCATTAACAGAGAGGATAATTAAACATTGGAATGGCGTAAGAGGTGATAAATTCTCCATCTCTTGAAGTCTTTAAAAGAAGATTAGGCATCTTTCTAAAAGAAATTGTGTTTAATGCAGGAATCAATGGATAAAGTTCCATGACCTATGTTTATGCAGGAGGTCAGACTAAATGCCTTAGAAGTCTATGAGGGAGGCTCTCCACCCTTCTCCAGTCCCTTTATGACACTTAAAGAGGCCAGAATAGCAAAAAAGGGCTCTGAAGTCGCTAGCTCCAGCTGAGGGAGAACCTCCTTTAGAACAGCTTCTGAGGCAGATCACCAGAGGCTGTTCTCCGAGTATTTCTTCACACGACTTAGCATAGCAGGAGTGCTGGGCTGGGAGTGGGCCTATGAATGGGATGTGTGTGTTGGATAGAACCATTGCCTGTACCACTGAAGAGTTTCTGGGTAGTACTGCTGCTGGAGGCAGTCAGTGAAAGACTTCCTAAATTTAGGCAACCATTTTAGGCACTGTGACCAAGTGACTCGGAGACCTTAGGTTTTCTTGACCCCTCTCAATTGGAGTTTTTAAAGTTGTGTATTTTTAAGAGACTTCATATCATTGCTTAGTGATCTGTTTCAGGAGACGAACAAGGCATGTCTTTCCCAATTCTTTTAGGCCTTTGGTATTGTAAATAATGAGATGTTGACACAGTTCTGAACACTAGGAGAGGCAGACACTTACATGTGCCCATTCTTTCCTTTCTCAAAGATACTGCAGAGTAGTATTGTGGACATGCTTATCTCTCCAAAAGAGTTCTCTTATATTCAAAATTCTGTTCTGTCAGCTTTTCAGCTCAATGTTTTTTTTCTTGGAGTCCCTCTATAATTTACTCTTTCTCAGTTTCTGTATAATTTTACTTGATATGACTAATTTCACATATAGCTGCAGCCTAGATTTGTCACATTTAATTAATTAAAAGGATTCACATCGTCCTTTGAAATGCAGCCACCTCAGCACCAGAACACTGAAAGTGTTTCACAGTGGCCAGCATCACTACTTAACATTTACAATAGCTTTTAGAAATGGAACACAGAAATTAGTTCTCCGCTTGAATTGAAGGGGTGATTTAGGATGGCAGAGTGTAATAGCCCAAATTGGGGTTTAGCCAGGATACTGGGGTTAGCATTCCGACTCCTGAAAAACATGCCATGAGATTTTTAATGACCACAAGCAGTCAGGACTTTGGTTTTAGGTCTTATTTCAAATGGAGATGAAAATAATATATTCACAAGATTTATAATACACTTATGATAACAGACTGCTCTCTGCCACCAGTAGCCTTCTTATAGGTTGATGTGGCAATTGAGTCAGAGAACAACAAAAGCTCTGTGCTATGCTTTAAAACCCTCTTATGCCCTCCAAAGCACGTGCTTATGTTCCATTGACTTCAATTAGACTTAAATAATTCTTAAAGGTAAGCACTGTTTTGCTGAATCAGGGCCTCAGTATGCTAGCCTTCTGCACAGACATGAACTTAAGCCATATTGTTTGAGGGACACAATAGAAAACACTAAGAGAGTTCCACTTACAAGAATTCTATTATTTATGATATTGTGTTGGATCAAACTCTAATGTTATATAGAGGATGATGGCTAGAATTTGCCAGTCATACATAAGATGCCACCCAGAAGATTAAAGTTAGGATGTTGCTTCATTGTTTGTCTGCATGCAGTTGTTGTAATAGAGTAAATCTGAAGCGTGTATTGTGCATAACTATTATATTGTTTTAGTAAACATGTATTTATAGATGCTCATAAGTTAATTATTTGTAGAGTATTATCTGACTAGTAATGGTTTTGTTTCTTGTCCCTTGTGTTTGTTTCCTTTAACATCTACTGACACTAACTGTACCTACTTATAGAGATGTAATGGTCTGCCTGTCAAGTTGCCTTTTTATTATGTCTGTCTGATGTTAACATGTCTTCTTTGCAGATGTGGATGAATGTGAAAACAGCACTCTGTGTGGCAGTCATGGGTTCTGTGAAAATTCACCTGGTTCCTACCGCTGCCTTTGTTACCAAGGGTATCAAGACCCACAGGATGGGCAAGGGTGTGTGGGTGAGTTTTTATATTTTCTAATCAGTGCTGCATGTATCACCGGTGATGAAGAAACGATTTCAAAGGAAAATTAGTTTCTTCATAAAATTATTTTAACTTCCATCGTTTTGTGTTAAATTTGCACCATTTTGGAGTAGACCAGTATTCGGATATGCTTTGCTCACTAAACCCAGTATACCATGTGGGTGCTTACTGTTTAGCTGCGTAAGCAGAATCTGTTTTTAGGATTGGAATGGAAATCAATGGCAAAAAGCTGAGTCACTCCTTTTTATCTATTAAAAAAACATTAAACCACTACTTTGGCAAATGCCAGGCCATTCACAAATATAAATCATTATGGATTGACTTTAATACTTCAGCTTATTTAAATGCAACATCTGTTTAGTCTCTTAGTTGAATAGCCAGAACTCTGTACTACCTCCTACAGGAAATATAGTCTGGCGTGTGGTATAGCCTGTCTGAATTAAACAGCACACCTCCTTAGAAACAGAGAGTGTGTTTGAACAGATTTTAACATTACTTTCACGCTCCAGGAAAGACACCTATCACTGTGAAAATATGTGAGTATTCCAGAAGTGTGTGAATACTACAGATTTCTCTAGTGAGTAATAGATTTCCAAATCTGTTGTTAATAGTGGTAATTGGACTTGAGCACCATTTGAGACAGCACAGGTTTCTAATATAAAATTAATACCAGATCAACAAACGGTATTCATTAAGCAATTTTTTCAAACTAGATTCAGGATAAAACACACTTACCAGTAACATTGAGCTGAAGGAAAATGAGGGGAACGAATGTTAAAAAGGGGGGTTTCTTATATTCTGTAAAAATTGGTATTACTGAAGAATTCTTCTGGTTCTCTTTTGGGACTCAGCTGCAATATGCTGAGTATTCCCTCCTCCCATTTAAAAAGAAAAACAAAGTTTTGGACCTCTAAATTATTTTCCATTATCATGCAACATTTGCTACTCTTAACATCTGGTATGGGAGCACTGTTACAGAGAGAGCCGGTACTGCTTTTGAAATTAATTTCTGTGTGGCAGACGAGATTCACAGCACTCCTTTCATGCAACTCAGGCGGACAGTACAAAAAGAGCTTTAGAGGACCAAAAACTGACTGTAGCTGGACAGAAATCCACAGGAGCCAAAATGCCAGCATAACTGGCTTGTGTACCACTCCTTGCAGTTCTAACATTATATGAGTAAGGGAGTATGGCCAGAGTTCATGGCTCCAGATCGAGTTCAACTATTTCCAGATGGAACCAAGGCCAGAGTTATAACAATAATGGGCATAAATTTAGGAAGGCATAACTAACAAGCCCTACCCTTGTTGAGAAGCTACACAAACAGAAAACTCAATAATAATGGGAGTTTGAACTATCTCCATGACTGGGTACATGTCATGGGTGGTGGGTGAAAGCCCAGCTGGGGAAGGCGAACCCCAGCCCTGCCCCTTCCACCCAAGGCCCGCCCCCTGCCAGAGCTAATCCCCGCCCACCCCCAGCTTGATCGTTGGCCACCTGGAGAGTCAGGGCTGCCATGCTGCAGCCCTGGCCCCAATCCAAGCCCTCTCTGGTGGACAGGGAACAGGGCTGCCGCACCCCAGCCCTCCCGTCTCTGGAGCAGCCAGCCGCCATGCTGCAGCCCTGGCCCCAATCCAAGCCCTCTCTGGTGGACAGGGAACAGGGCTGCCGCACCCCAGCCCTCCCATCTCTGGAGCAGCCAGCCAGCCTTCTCGGGTGGCTGGGGCGTGCAGGCAGTTTTGGGAAGTCTCTGCCTTCCCTTGCCTACATTACCAGCCTCCTGTGGTACATGTCCTTTCAGGGTGGGATGCGGAGATAAAATTGCTAGATGCCATTGCCATTGCAAATTGCCATTAAGTTTACTGCATGTGTGCACAGTTCTGGAGAACTGGATGTATGCTTTGCAAATGGCTACATGGTGGAAAGAAAAGGGATTTTGTTGTGCAGGTGAGAAGTCCGATTCTGTTTTGGTTTTCTGATATTTGGGTTGTAAGGCCTGTTATCTGAGGCCCCAATTTGGGAAAGCTCTTAAGCACATGCTTCAGTTAATCACTTAAGGGCACATTTAAATCCCATTGTCATAAACACATTCTTGGGTGCTGTGTTGAATAGGGATGTTTTCCTAGATTGGGGCCTTCAGCTAGTGTGAGTGCTAATGTTGCTTCAACCTGTGATTTCCTTAATTTTAGGAGTTGAATTGAAAGAAAATACTTTTCTGCAGAATTAATTCTGAGAGAGTATTTTTCAACGGTATGAAATATAAACTCAGACAAATGAAACCTATTTGAACTAATCGTAATAGGCTTGGCAAAATTCAGTTTAAATAGCTAGTCAGTTGGTAAACGCTGAGCTGACAGCCTGAAGCCAATGATAAAACTATTGGTGGCAGTTAGTAGGAATGCAGCCTGCAGGGATTGGGTGTCACCCACCCTGAAGCAGTGCAACTGCAGCCTCGCTGTCATGGACCCGCTTCCTCACTCCTGTGATAGTGAAACTGCAGAAGTCTCTCTCTGCTACCACAGGACTGATGGCACCTGATTCCTGCAGATGCAAGCTCTGAGGAAGGCTGAGCAGAGACCGATGGCTAAGATTGAAAAAAGAGGGAAGAGAATGAGTCTCCAGCCACAAGAGAGGCCACCCTGATGCTGAATAGTTCTGTCCCTGAACAGGAAGCCATTTGGAGCCAGGTGGCCTCTGCTGAGGCCAGGGACTTGGCCTTATGGCCCTGGCCAGAGGTCTCTTCTGTTTGTGAAGAACACAACCTTCCCCTCCTCTTGTGCCTGGAAGGGTCAGGTGTCACCAGGCCCAGAACTATGCAGGGAGCCCTCTGCAGCTGTGCTCTCGTGGCCCCATTCTCTCACTAGCTAAGAGCAGAAAGCGTGCAGCAGTACCTCACAGCTTCCTTGCAGCCTTGGCCAGGGAGTTCTGCTCTGCTTGGCCAAGCCCACAGCCTCCCCTGCATTTTAACAGCCATGTAGGGAGCTCCCTGCTACCCCACTTTCAGTGCTGATTTGGACATGTAATAATGAGATTAGTAGAGATACAGGTTAAACCTATTTAAACCAGCACCCTCAGAACCTGACCGGTGCTGAATCAGAGAATTTGCAATATTGTCTAGTGCATTACTAACACTTCCACTTTCTATTGGGCACTTAGAAGACATTTAGGAGTAAATTGGAGCTAAATAACAGCACACAACACTTTAAGCCAGAACTGGTGGCTGTAAACAAACTTTATGAGATTGCAGGGAAACTTGGCCACATCCATAAGTGGACATCTGGCTAACTAGTTTCTCATGCCAGACCATAGATGTTGCTGAACTATAGAGTACCAGAGTAGAGAATTTCAACCTGTATTGGAAACATTCTAATGTGCTAGCAAAGGATTTTGATGTAAGCAATCTCTCAAAGACGTTTTCATGGAAAATATGTCTTTGTATAGTTTGTAAACCGTGTTCCCCAATATAGACTTTTAACTTCTTGATATGCATCAAACAAAAGAAAATAATTCAATAAATTTCTAAAGTGTTAACTTAGCTGTTAAGGTAAAAACTTATAAATAGTATATTATATGGCTGCATATTTATTTTGGTGGATAAAAGATGACCCAGTATGCTTTATTACAAATACTATACAATATATAGGCAATTAAATAGATAAAAAATATAAATTATTAATCATAATGTAATAATTTTACAGTTACATAGTTAGTGGATATGCTGTATTGTGGACAGTCAGATGTAAAACTCCTATAGATTTCAGTGGGAGCAGAGTTAAACCAGTGCTGAGAATTTTTGGCAATTTGGTGTCTTTCAAACCATGGACAACTTGCCTTTTCATAGTATTTAGATGAAGTTAGAAGTGTTGAGAGCCAAGATTAGGACTCATGGAATATTTTTGGTCCCAGGCCAACAGCTATTGAAAATACTGTGGTTCCTGGCCCTTAATGTGGAAGAGAAGACTTGCATTGCTCCATAGAGACTTCTCTAGGTGATACCAGAATAATATTTCTGAGCCCCAGAGCAATCTATAGTGTTTTGTGGGTGAGGGATCTATTACAAAAAGGCATTTAGAGGATAAAAAAGACATGCCCCAGGATGGCAGTTTTTCAGTGGGTGGGGAGAAGAGAATTCCATTTGTAGACCAAGTACTGAATCCTGCCATCATCTACTTTCTGAACTCTTTGATTTTACTGAGCTTGGAAAGAATGACAGCAAGTTTTGGCACAATATCTGTTAAATAAACTAAATAAATACTGTGGGCTGCCTGCTGTCCTGGTAATAGCAAACATAGCTCAAAAGAAGTCAGTATCTTACATCGTAAAAAATGGGTATGAGGGAAAGGAAAAAGTTAGGACCCTGGTCTACCTTAAAATCAACACTAGCCTTTAATAATTTTACTGTTATTGTCAATGGCCTTTATCTCCTCAGGTGAACAAATTTCCTTAGGAGTCCACTTAAGCAGTAGTCAGGTTTTGATTGTTCCTCAGGGATCGCCTCTGTTTTTCCACAGACAGTATTGGCAAAGGCAGAGCAGGTAAAATAAAGAGCTGTCAGTGATGGAGAACGTGTCCAAATCAATTTCTGCTTCATTCTCCAGATGTGAATGAATGTGAAATGCTGAGTGGAGTATGTGGTGAAGCCCTCTGTGAAAATGTAGAAGGCACCTTCCTGTGTCTCTGTTCCGATGAAATCCAGGAGTATGATCCAATGACCGGACAGTGTCGCTCCCGCACAGCAACAGGTAAAATACTAGTGACTTTGCTTGCAGACATAATGCTGAATATCATGCTGAATCGTCGTAAGGATAAAATATTGTGAAAGGCTGTAAAAAAAATGAAGTTGTAATAAAAATGTTGTACATTTTGATTTTATTTATTGCTGTAGTTAAATCAGTTAAAGTATATTTTAGACCCTTTTAAAGCATGGTAACATAATGAGCTATTTGTGCTTTTAGTTCAGTTATTATTGAACATGATATAAATCATTAATGACAAAAATATGGTCTGGATGTTCATGAAATGATCTCAGAGCTTTTTTTCCACACACTGTCAAAATTGGACCCCTTCTTTGGCCAATTAAGAAACACATACTTTATTATTTTCTTTCCTCTGTTAAGGTTCATCACAGAGGAAGTTCTCGTATAAGAGACCTGAAAATTAATACCCAGTGGGAGCCCTTTATGCTATATAATTTGACTAATGGGATAAAGGAGTCTATCTCTTGCCAGGGAACACTTGAAGCTGATATACATTGTAAAGGACAGAACATCTTACCTTTCTTTTTTTCTCTGTTTACAACTAAAGAAGAAAAACACTTCCTACAATCAGTGTTTCAATGTACAGGAT
This sequence comes from Pelodiscus sinensis, assembly GCF_052426305.1. NCBI lineage: Eukaryota > Metazoa > Chordata > Testudines > Trionychidae > Pelodiscus > Pelodiscus sinensis. The sequence continues at coordinate 141,011,857 of NC_143054.1, forward strand.
ATTACTTTGTGTACTATATAAGAGACAAAGCACATAATGTTCTGGATATCAGGATAGCAAACTCTTTTCTCATTCAGCTCAGATGGGTTCTGTCTGAGTCTGAAGATCCTAGGAATTGATCACCCAAACAAACTGTGAAGTGGTGATATTACTGACTCTATGGGAGAGTTTTGGAAAACTCTTATGGAGTTTATAGTGTGTTCATTTTTCTTTAACATGCCTCTTTTCTGTTTTCATTTCATGCTGAAAATTAATGAGACAATGCCAGGTATGGCTGACCTTTCCATGGGTGTGTAAGAGCACATGGACTTGGCTCGGTCTAGTTGTTGTTTTTCCCCAGAGTACATGGAATCTGCAAGGCTAGCGATGACTAGGGTGCTGGGCCAGTGCCACAACCTTCCATGTAACAACAGAGCAGGGAAGGAGTCCATGCTACACTCATGCAAAGGTCATTCTTCCTGGAGCTTTGGCCTGCTAGGTGCATGAGTCAGGAGCAGTGCTTCTGGGAGCTTCTGCTTTGGCTGTGTGCTCCCTTTGCACCCCCTTATTTAACTTGAATGAGAAGACGTATATCTTGTATGCCATATACTGTTGTAAACATTAACACACAATGTTACACATCTATTCAGTCTTTGTATATTTGTTTTTTGTATGTTTTGCTATTTTGCAAATGTCTTCCCACTCCCGCTCTACTTAAACAGAAATAGGGTGCCATTTCTACTGAAAGTAAGGGCAGGCAGGGCCTCAGTGAAAAATAACTTTAATTCAGAGATTTTTTCCACATGTGGCTAAAGGCTGTTCCTTCTGTATGTTCACACTCCTCTTTATTCACCGCGGGGAATCTAGAGCTTTTTTTATTTGGCAGAAGTTCATTTATTATTTCCTTTGTCCTGAAATGATCCTGTCAGTATATGAACATTCAGCTCCTTAGTTCCAGTCATCTTGTATTCCAGTAGACATTTCAACTCAATACAGAATAAATTTAACCAAAAATTGAATGTTCACGTTTCAAAGCACCTGTTTCTCTTTTCTTTTTCTTTTTTTTTTTTTTTTTGGTACCAAGAGTAAGAAACAATTCATGGAAATAGCCAACACTATATTTTATAAAACAATGGATAGTCTAACAGCACCTTAAAGACTAACAAAACATGTAGATGGTGTCATGAGCTTTCATGGGTACACACTACTTCTTCAGATGACTAGACTATATTTTATATCAAATAAAAATCTGCTGGACTTTTGCACAGTTTGGTATGGGGGAGGGGAATCTTACATTTTTTATTTACTGAATATGTTTGTGTATCCTTTTAACAAGTACATATAAGATTTATTTTATCATGGATTTTTCTGCATATTAGTAATGAATCATTGACATCCTATCATAATTATTAATAGCCATAAAAGAAAACCTGTTCCATTGTCCACTTAGAATCCCAATATATGTGATTACCTGTACTGACTTCAAAAGCAGTGTAGAATGTATTTGAAAAAGTGTCTGTCTTCTATTAGCCATTATAGAATATGCATTTTAAAACAAAAATTGAAAATCTAAACTTTATGCATAAAACATAAGTAAATTACAGTGTGAATCTGTCTTATATACACAAAGGTTAGCAAAAGAAGAATTTCAGCCCCAAGCCCACCACGGCTTTAGTTCAGGGGGAACCCTGACCTCTGAAGTCAATACGATTGTGATATGTCTCTGGATCCACCTGTGCCATGCAGTTGAAGGATCAAAACCTTAGGCTGCAACTCCATCTTTTTCTGACCTTGGAATATAAGATAATGTGCTCAATTACTGGGGCGTTCTGAATAGTGGATTAACCAGTATTCATTAAATAAAAACATTGTGCACTTTTGGCATCCAGAATATGCTATATGTTTACTCTTACACCGGTTCTATAAAAATATGATCTCACCAAAGACCAAATTTATAATGCAAAAACTTGTGAAACTTTAAGAGCTGAAAAACAAATATACAGCCAACAGTGTTGTAAAGATGGGATTCTCGGGAAAGTTGAGATTTTGGTGACCAGGAGAAGATGAGCCAGAAAAAAGTCTTGTGGATGTTTAATAGTGTCCTCTGTTTCTACCTTATTAGTAGTGAAGCAGCTCAAAAACATCTGATCTTAAAAATGATTATACTAATTAACATAGCTTTGTAAATGTACATCATTCCTGATCAATAACATTCCTGCACTGCAGTCTTGGGTCACTCTTGAACAGAGACTGCCAATGACGTCAAACTGTTTTACGTGGCTTTGTAATCTGCAATAATGTTTGTTAGACATTATACTGAGTCTGGTGTCCAAATCCAAATCGCATGCTTTTAAGTTTCAATGGAGACCTTTCACACTATCATTTTTTATAGTGCTAATGATGATGAAAAATTACTACCAAATAATTTTTATTGAAATATATAGTTGTTCTTATTTTACCCAAGCTAACTGTGGGAGTCTGCTATTCAGGTTTTTTAATGCATAATAATGCATGTCTTTTTTGCACACACAGCCTTGGATGTGCATGTACAAATTCCTGATTTACACATACAGATGCCCAAAAGAGAGGCATCTTAATTTGCCATGTGTGCATTTGCATTACACATTCTATAGTGCATTACATATAGAAGAACATACAGATGCATATTTACAGGTTCTGAGCATTTGTATTGCTTATGTCATTTGGAGGCAAAGAACAGTGCTATAAAGTTACTTATTTTAGATACTCTCAACTGTTTACATTTATTATTACAATAATAATTTAGGGCACAATTCATCGATATTTTAATATTCTTATTTTAAGTATATACTTCAGTTGCATTGATGTCTGTAGCACTTAATGTTAAGAATATACCTAAGTGCTTTGCTGGATCAGTGCCATAAAAATATAAAAAATATCTTTAGTCTATATTTAGCCCTAATCTTTTTTTCTCTTATGGAATGGAAAGCGACTATCTAGGAAGGAATACTGAAGAAAGGGATCTAGGGGTCATAGTGGATCACAAGCTAAATATGACTCATCAGTGTGACAGTGTTACAATAAAAGCAAACATGATTCTGGGATGCATTAACAGGAGTGTTGTGAGCAAGACACGAGAAGTCATTCTTACTCTCTATTCTGCTCTGATTAGGCCCCAACTGGAGCACTGTGTCCAGTTCTGAGCACCATATTTCAAGACAGAGAAATTGGAGAAGGTTCAGAGAACAGCAACAAAAATGATTAAACGTCTAGAAAACATGACCTATGAGGGAAGACTGAAAGAACTGGACTTGTTTAGTTTAGAAAAGAGAAGACTAAAAGGGGACATGATAGCAGTTTTCAGATATCTAAAAGAGTGTTACAAGGAGGAGGGAGAAAAATGGACTTAAATTGCAGTAAGGGAGATTTAGGTTGGACATTAGGAAAAACTTCCTAACTGTCAGGGTGATTAAACACTGGAATAAATTGCCTAGGGAAGTTGTGGGATCTCCATCACTGGAAATAATTAAGAGCAGGTTAAATAGACATCTATCAGGGATGATCTAGATCAGAGTTTCCCAAACTATGGGTAGCAGTTACATTTCAAAAGGGTCGCCAAGTGTCTTCCCAGGTGGCTCTGCCTCCCGCCCCCCACCTTTCCTCTGTTTTGGAATTGCCTTGGGTCACCAAGTCTTCTGAACCTTTTCCAGATGGGGACCCATTTTGACAATTCAGGAACTGCTGATCTACATGATGCTGGTCCTGCCATGAGGGCTTGGGGACTGGACTTGATGACCTCTTGAGGTCCCTTTCAGTTCTGTATTTACAGTCAGATAAATGTCTATATGTGTATATCTTGAGTTTCTTTTGTTTGTTACAAGAAAAAAGATTGAAAAATGTTATTGTTTTAAACCTAGTCAAACAGATGAAGTACTGCATTATACCATGGTTCCTTAGGAGAATAAAATTTCTAATTTTTTACAATGAAATAAACCCCCCAGAAATAACAAATTGTGAGAAAAATATCTAGGAACTAATCAATTTTCCCACGGAAGAATAACACCAAAATATCTTTCAAAAGAATCTGTTTATTAATCAATTAATTTGTGTGTGTGTGTGTGTGTGTGTGTGTGTGTGTGTGTGTTTGTGTCAGAGAGAGAGAGAGAGAGAAATTATGAGCTTGCAGATACAGACTGGCCTTTGTAAATTTCTTTTTTTTTTTTTAAGATCTATGTCTCATTCACTTTCCAAACAGTCATGACGCCTGCTTGACTAACCCTCAGTCACAGCTGTGTAAACAACAGACTTTTAAAGTGCTGAACAGATAATGGGAGGAGAAACCATCACATCAAATATCAAATGGGAATAAATAATCACATGATGAGATTGTTTCTCCTTCCTCCTGGGACAGCCTCCAGTGCTCTTTCCCTTGTAAATGGTGTGAAAACTTCCATGGTGTTTCTGCTATTTAAGCCTTTGGCTCTGATTCAGCTAGACATGTGGCATATATCCAAAGAAAATGTATAACTTGGTGTCTAACGTACTGCTCTCTCACCTTGGAATAACAGATTTAGTTCAGTTGAGTTTCTGCAACACATGATAGTCTTAATTTGGTTCCTATTGGACATCAGCTGATACCACAAAACCATCGTACTTTATGAAATGCAGTACATTGTGGAAAATTGTAATTATCTGATGAAGGGAGACCACAGATTAAACTAACAAAGATGAAATAGCACTCAGCTGGGTGTTTCCTTTAATGTACACTTACTTACATTGGCAAAACAGCAAAGGAGAGTTTGCATTGTTGGTGGTAATATGGTACTAACACTGAACAGAGATGTCTGCCAGTCCCTCAAACTCCACAAGCTAAAACATTCCCTTTTCTAAATAACTTATTTAGAAACAAATTTGAATGTGTGTTTTGAACTTAAACATTAGATGGACTTACTGTTTTGGAAACATGAAAAATTCAAGTGCTGTTTCCACATTCCCTGTTTCGTATTGTGATTCTAAAATGGCCTTGCTGTACAACCTCCTAAGATATTCCTTTATCTTGAAGGAGAACCAGTGCCTTTTGACTATGGTTTGGGAGGTCTAGATAAGTTTTCTTGTTAATTGTGTTAGTAGTAACTGTGTTTTGTGGCGTAATCAACTAGGTATTTCGAGATCTGTGAGATCACAAGTTTTATAGATGTGGATGAAAGACTAGACTCAGGGTTAGCCTTAGGGCAAATGGCCTTTTGGGTGAACTTGTATTTTGGTGCTTTTAATCCCATGCTCCCTGCACTGTGCCCCTTTGAATTTAACTCCGACACTTCCCTCCTGTGCACTTAGCCTTACATTGTGCCTTCTTTGCTCCAATCCCTGCACCCCACCCATGCCCCTAACACAGGGGTGGGCACAGGGGCCTCCATGGGCTGCATGTGGCCTGCCAAGAGAATGGATCTGGCCCACAACCACCCTGCCGCTCCCCAGGCCAATCGAAACCTGGGGACAGAGGAGCACGCAAAGTCTGCTCCTCACATCAGGGGCATGCGATATCACAGGGAATGGCAGTTTTATAACTGCTGGAGATTCTCTCTAGCCTCCTCATGCTCTCCTGCCCCCGTGCCTTGATTGACCTGGGGTTGGGGGAGCGTGCGAGGTTTCCTCCCACTGTGGCACCTAGACAGGAACCACCAGCTGCACCGTAACTCAAAATAAGATACACAATTTAAGCTATGCAAATTGCGTATCTTATTTCAATCTTACAGGCAGTCCCCGACTTACGCGGATCCACACTTACGAACGGGGCTTTCTCACCCCGGAGCTCGTATGCAGCGGTCCCGCCACCTCAACCTCCGGGGCGAGAAAAGCCGCTCCTGGTGCCCCTGGTCTGCAGGAGACGGTCCCCAGCAGACCAGGGGCACTGGAAGCAAAGCCACAGCGGGTTCCCGCGCTTCTGAGGCTTTGCTCTGGCAAAGCCTCAGAGGTGCGGGACCGCGACGCGGCTGCGGCTTTGCTCCCGGTGTCTCTGGTCTGCTAGAGACGGTCCCCAGCAGACCAGAGGCACCGGGAGCAGCGTAGGTAGAGAAGGGGCGAGAGTAGACGAGAGCTGAGGAAGCGTTGTTCTAGGTCAGCCATAAAAATGTTGGCATATTGTGGGGCCATGTGGGTGCCCATAGTGGTGCCACTGGTCTGGAGGTATATATTGTCACCAAATCTGAAATAATTGTGCGTGCGGATAACGTTACAGAGCTCAGCAACCAATTGTGCTGTGGCATCATCAGGGTTACTGTTCCTGACAGCTTATATTCCAGCTATGTGTGGGATGTTTGTGTAGAGAGCCTCTACATCCATGGTGGCTAGGATGGTGTTTTCTGGAAGATCACCAATGCATTGTAGTTTTCTCAGGAAATCAGTGGTGTCATGGACATAGCTGGGAGTGCTGGTGGCATAGGGTCTGAGTAGAGAGTCCACATATCCAGATAGTCCTTCAGTGAGAGTACCAATGCCCGAGATGATGGGGCATCCAGAATTTCCAGGTTTGTGGGTCTTGGGTAGTAGATAGAATAACCCCGGTCGGGGCTCTAAGGGTATGTTTTTGTAGGGAGTGTCCTGAGCAAATGGTGCAGTTTCTCAGTGTATTCCTCAGTGGGATCTGATTTTGTATGTCACTTAGGAGAGAATTTTCAGAAGTATTGAGCTCTTGTCTTCCTTTGAAATCGGTGGGCACTGAAAGTGTTGGAAATCAGACCTTTTCACACTGTCTGTGCCTCACTTTCTGCATCTGTAACAATGTTTGCTAAACCTTTTGAAGCTTTAAATGAAAACTGTGTGAAAAGCACTTCATAAGTGCTAAGTATTATTTTTAAAATAAAAGTAGAGGCATATGCATGACTTAAACATAGCAGTAGTGCAAATATGGAAGCTCTTCCAACATCTAAATTTGGAAACAGTGGTCTGGGAAATTTAGGGGAAAGATTTTGAGAATTTCTGCTGTTCTTTACAGGATTAAAAATAATCCACTAGATTTTTTTTTGCTGACACATTTTTCTCTCTGTGAACTCTGACCCTGAAGATAGAAAATGGTCTTTCAACAACATCATGCAGTTGCTTTTCTCCTGTATCACTTGTAAAACTGATTCATTTGACATGTTGTTTATATTTTCATCTTTAGATTTACCAGTAGATGTTGATCAACGTGACGATGAAAAGAAGGAATGCTACTACAATCTAAATGATGCTAATTTTTGTGATAATGTGTTGACATCCAATGTCACCAAACAAGAATGCTGCTGTACTTTAGGTGCTGGCTGGGGTGATAATTGTGAAATCTTCCCATGCCCCGTCTTTGGAACTGGTAAGCAGAGATTTTCCATCCAGTGATAATTTCTGGAGGGTTGTGCTTTTATATTTGTATAAACACCCTTGGCTTTCATGAGGGCTGTTCATAAAGGACCGTTTCCTTTAGCAGCTTATTCAAGTCTTAGCTAGGCAAACTTTCTAAGCACAGAAAGGCAATCTCTAGTGTAACTCCACTGTCTTCATTGGAATTACAGCAGGGATAAATATGGCCCATTATTTTTCTATGGACAGTATTATCTCTAAATGATTTTTAAAGCAACAATATTTCTGATACAAGCTTTGCCAAATGTTATTGTAATGTTTCAGTTCTATTTCTTCCCAGAAAGTTACAAATTAAGATGTATGTGTTTATATTTATGAGCCTGACTGTCATTAGTCATAGCATCTTATCTTATGCAGTAACATGAAACATTAGATTTGATATATAACATAACATTAATTTTACATTCTGCTGCCTACTGCATAATATAGTTAATCATGCTGTCTACAACAGCATTTTTTAGCATTTAGATACTAATTAGAAGAGCATAACCATATGGTCTTTGGCACAAATATTGATAATAGTACTTAATCACAGTGTGTAAACAATGATGGCTGATATTCAATATCCAGCTGGAATAAATCATTTAAGATTAGAACATGTGTAAATTCTTTAGAATGCAAGAGATAATTTTTAAAAGAAAAGTGATTTCTTGTTCTCCGTTCTTATCTTTGCCATATCTTTGAACTGGTGAAACTCTGCCCACTGCTGTGTGTTTTGGAAAGAGTCACTATACTTATAAATATAAAATGAGGTTTGTTTGCATTTGAGCCTATGTCATCTCCAACATCACGTAATTAATTTCCTCTGTGAGCCAGATGATGCGGTTCCTATTCAGCTCCTGCTGAGGCAAAACTCTAAAAGACAATGGTTAAACTCCTGATGAAATTAATGGAAGATTTTCCCTGTGTTAAAACTGAAATATTTGACCAAAAGTAGGGCCCTAACACATTTATAACCATGAAAAACATGTCACATACCATGAAATCTGGGGTTTTGTGTGCTTTTACACTACATAGATTTCATGGGGGAGACCAGTATTTCTCAAATTGGGGGTTCTCACCCTAAAGGGAGTGGTGGAGGAGTCACCAGATATTTTACGGGGGGTAGCAACGCGTCAATTCCTACAAGTGTCAATGAAACAAAATACAGGACTATGTAGCACTTTAAAGACTAACAAGATGGTTTATTAGATGATGAGCTTTCGTGGGCCAGACCCACTTCCTCAGATCAAACAGTGGAAGAAGTGGGTCTGGCCCACGAAAGCTCATCATCTAATAAACCATCTTGTTAGTCTTTAAAGTGCTACATAGTCCTGTATTTTGTTTCAGCTACACCAGACTAACACGGCTACATTTCTATCACTATTCTACAAGTGTCAATGACTTTCATGCAGAACAGATGTATACCAGGGGACTTATAGCAGCAACACCCTGTACGTCAAACACACACTCATATACACAATAACCTTGTGACACTCACACTCACACACAACTCCTTTTTGAGTCAGGACCCCTACAGTTACAACACAGTAAAATTTCTAGATTTAAATAGCTGAAATAATGAAATTTGCAATTTCAAAAATCCCAAACTGTTAAAACTGACCAGACTGGACCATGAATTTGGTGGGACTCTAGCCATACATATACATAGGTGTATAAGACTACACGAAATGAGAATTAGAAAGTAGAATACAATTTTAAAACGCATTAGTGAACATGAAAAGTTTATTATCTGTTATAGTTCTAGATTCGTAAATAATTGCTTTTTTTCTGGTATGATATTTTGTTTTATTTCTCTACCAGCTGAATTTACTGATTTGTGTCCTGAAGGAAAAGGTTTCATCCCCTCTGGTGATTATGGAGTCACTGCACAGAATTACAAAGGTCAGTAAGTACCAGTTAGATGTAGTAACTTGTATTAAACATTTCAAAATTCTAATAATAATGTATGTAACCAGCCATGTCAACATATTATTTCAATTTTTCAACATGGCAGAAACATCATTTTGAAGTAAAATGTTACTAACTTATGGTAAACCTATATTTAACATGTGAGACTGTTATAGTTCTTTGTATTGTTATTCACGTTTTACTCATTGTATTCATTTTAGGTGCGAAACACACATAATATTTTCCCTATATTCATCGTATACTGTAAGAACAGATGTTTAAAAACACATAATTCTAAAGATCAGCTTTTCCTCATGGATAAGTAGCATTAACCAATCTTTAATTTACAAATAACAAGTATATTTAACAGCTATTGGGAGATGTGGGGAGAGGGTTCTGTCCTATATTATCATGCAGGCTACAAGGCGAATGAATGATTTTTACTTAAATTATTCTGAAAATTGAAAATAAACATAGCAATGATATTTTGAACATAAATAAAATAAATCTGTGAAAAAATTGATATTTCTGGGTGGGAGTGAAATAGAATATGTGCATGGACGAAACGTTGGTACTGTATATAGGAGGAGGGGGAGAAAGGAAGAGCAAGATCAATAAAATTCCTTTGCTGAGGTAGTGAAGGCTGAAACTACTGTTAATAATTCAGGAATGAGAGTTTTTCACAATGTGTGGTATAATGCATTGTAATTGTATGTAGTTAGAAGGAAATCTGCATAGTTGCCTTGACTTATAAAGTAGCTGTGTTGTTACATAAAAGTTCATTTGTTCCTATCAGAGTTGGAGTTTTACAGACCAAATATATAACAACTCTGAATTTAGTGTATATATTCAAAGTACATTAAAAATCCAGTATAATGTAATACTTACAGTATCTGGAAAGAGCAGTAGCATCACCTGGTTAATATGTTTAACTATGCTAGCATTGCCAATAGCTAAGTCAGAAACACAGTCCTTAAATGTTATCCCAGATAGGGCCTTATTCTGAGAGATGATGGGCATCTGCTATGTCCATTCAAACAAATGGGAATTACAGGTTCTTAAGCTTCTCAGGAAAAGGCTACTATTTTTTTATATATGAATTCGTGATGAAGGGTTGCCCAGTGTCTATGTGGCATAGGACTGGGATTCAGTAGGCCTGAATTCAAGTCTCTGCTCCAGCACAGGCCTCCTGTGTGACCTTAGGACAAGTCAGTTCATCTTTTTGTGCCTTACTTCCTCATCAGTAAAATGCAGACAATAGTACTTTCCTACCTAACAGGAATGTGACTAGTATAAATATATTAAAGATTATGAGGTACTGAGATACTGTGGTAATAGAGACCTTGATAAATTGACAGATAATATAGAGATGAGTCAGAAAGATGTCATCATTCTCTTTTTAAGTATCTGCAAAAAATCTAGTGGATCTACAGCGGACTGTACAGAACTGTGAAATCTAGCTTGAGTAAAGTTCTGTTTGGATGAAGCAGTCATCCAGTGTAATTTGTGTCTTTGCTATGCTTATTTGTTCTTTGCAACAAAAAATTGGAACCCTTGATATATATCTCTATATACATCTGAGATAAAAAGCTGCTTTGCTTTGGTTGCACTGCCTTGCAGTTGATAATAGCTTTTACTGCTAAAAGTATTAAAATGTGGAAATTAAAATATTTTATCACTAGATATGTTTTCCAGGAAAACTCTCACCTGTTAACAAGTTTTTGCATTGTATAAGTTTTGGCAATATCCTTATAAATGGCAGATTTACTGTGAAGACAGTGGATCTGCAACTGAACAAATGATTCTGTAAAGTGAGGCATTTCTCTCTCCTGTTAACATATAATGTATTTATTTTGCTTTGCATGCTTCAATTTGTAGGAGTAACCCATACAATTTTTAATTTGGAATTCATTGCAAAAACAAATGTATGTTCCTCTTCCCAAATCCCTAGCTCTCCCACTTTTCTCCTAAATCACATATTCATTTTCCATAAGAAAAGATGGACAGTCACTCAGCTATGTGAATTTTTTAATTAATCACTGAAGTGATCTTGTTGCTAAACGATCAAACTTAAAAAAATATTTAATGTTTAAAATTTCTTAGTGGCCAGAAAAGTGGCTGTAAAAATATTTTTATAGCCCTTTTAGCTCTTCTGGAAAAGTAAGTATTTTAACAATTCATCTTTAGAACTGTTTAGCAGATGGAAAAATAAGTTCTCTGCTAAATTTTTCTGGTACCCTTGTGTAAATTTAGAGTGACACTGATGAAGCCAGTGGTTTAACAGTAGGCTAATCGAGTTCAGAATTTGGCCCAGTTTATTGAATATACAGTGTACCTTTCATTCTTCATTGTATTTCTAACACCAGCCTCGTTTAAACAAAGTAATACAATAAATATTCAGTAAACTAAAAGAACAAGTAATGGAAAAAGGAAACAAAGTCCAAAAGTAACAAAAGAAAAAAAAAAGAGCTTGATAAAACTGTAGAAAAATAGGTGGGTGTTAGCATGGTTTATATATTTCAGTGAAACCTTATTAAGAGCACAAATTCATTTTAGATATTGTTGATTCTTAACATTAAGAATGTGCTTCATTTTATGGTTAAATGTAGAGTATAGTTTGACTATCGAGATGTACTACTACATACTGCCTGCTTCTGGGAAAAGATCTCTCTAGGCTAAATTGTATCAAATGCCTCTGATATAGTAGTGATAAATGTCTTATAACTGTATGTAGGAATCGTAATAATTATATCTGTGTGTAGAAAATCTCTGTTGAAGTCTCCTAAATAAGTGCAGAACCAACAAAATAAATTCTGACCACTGCAGAAAGTAACTTCAGGATTTTAGATCATTTAGACCAGGGGTGGGCAATAATTTTTGAAGGGGGGGGCACTTCCCAAATTTCTGAAGTGTTGTGGGCTGCCCTGGAAGGGGCGGGCCCTTGGGTGGAAGGGGCGGGCCCAGGAGACTTCCCTGTGCTCCCCCACCCACAGACCCTGATTGTCCTGGGGGTGGGGAGAGTATATGAAGTCTTTGCCCCTTGCCCCCTAGCACCTAGACATAACCACCAGCTGTTTTGAACAGCTGGTGGTTCCCTCTGGTGCTGCTCGCTCCTGGCAGAGGGAGGAAACTTCACATGATCCCCCATCCTCATGTATCGACTGGCCTGGGGGTGGGGGAGCATCAGGGCAGCCGCAGGCTGCATCAACTGGCTTGGTGGGCTGGATACAGCACATGGAGGCTGTCCCCTGGGGCAAGGGATTCCGGGTGCAAGAGGACTTGTGAGGGAGTTTGGGTGAAGGAGGCAATTGTGACCTGACGCACAGGATTGGGATGCAGGAGTTTGGGTTGTGACCTAGGGCAGGGGACTGGAGTGCAGGAGTTTGGGTTGTGACCTAGGGCAGGAGGGGATTGTGATCTGGGGTATAGGTCTGTGAGTATGGGCTCAGGAGGGGGTAGAGGGTTTGGGTTATTTGGGGTAGGCGGTCTGGGAAGAAGGGAGGGGCTAGGGTGCCAAAGGTAGGCTGTGGCTGGGAGCCTTACTTAGGAGGCTCCCAGGCAGCAGCCCAGCACTTTTCTCAGGGAGAAGCCTGCCCCACCCCTGCACAGGCTGCAGGGGCCATGTGCTCTGTGAAGAAGAAGCTGAGGGGATGGGGGAGTAGTGCTTCTTCAAACAGGCAGCTCCCATTGGCCAGAAACCAGTCAATGGGATTGTGCTAGGAGCAGCGCATGAAGCACCACTCTCCTCCTCCCTCCTGTTCACAGTTTGTGGAACACAAACAGCCCAGCTGCCACTTTTCTGAGTGGCATACAGGGGCGGGACAAGCAGGGGAGTCTGCCTGTGGCTCCCTGCTGCGTCCGTGGGCCAGATCCAGTGGCTTGGCAGACCGTATTAAGCCCACCGAAAATGGTTTTCCCAGGCCTGATTTAGACAGTGGAGGAAAATAGATGGGGGAGGGGCTCAGTCAGCAAATGTGTAGGGACCAAAATTGCAATTATAAGGAGCATGGTCAGGGTGAAGTGTTTGGTCAAATCATACAGTGGTAATAGAATGATGGAAGTAGAAAAAGATGTTGCTCACCCATGGTGGAAATGTGATGGGCAAAGCAGACCATGCTGGAAGGAGAAACATATCATCCTAGCCAAATGCAGGTAAAGATGCATACTGTACACCTGTAGGTGGTACATAACAATCACAAATAGAACTGGGCCATAGAACTGGGTCCCAGGTCATATCTATTAACAATATTAGGACAACCCATCCAGCAAGCTCTGCTGCTGTTCACTTATATCCAGTGCTTTTTTTGTGATGGTACTGCCCGGTATGCAGTACCAGCACCTCCAGTCAGAGCTCAACAACTTTTCAGCACCTTTTCCCCTGGAGTACCAGTACCGTTTTGGGGTTTGTTTGTTTGTTTAACAAAAAACCACTGCTTACATCACAGAAACTCTAATCAAAGAGTGAAATCCTCCACTGATGGAGGAGACATGACCACGATGACAGATTTACATATACATAGACAATAAATTGTCTGTGGAATAAATTACCTTAAGTTATGGACTCTTCATCACTGGAAATTTTTAGGAGCAGATTAGACAAATACCAGTCAGGGATGGTCTGGATGGTGCTTGGTCCTGCCAGGGGTGCAGGGGACTGGACTTGATGACCTCTCAAGGTTCTTTCCAGCTGTAGTGTTCTATGCTATGATAATAGCTGAGCTGAGATGGTCACAGAAGAGGAAGTTCAGTCCAGTAGAACAAATAATATGTAGAAGACACATTTATCTCTGCTGGTCTATTCTGCTTGAACCTAAGGACTGTTGTGAAGCACAAATACAGGAGGTGCAAACTGCAACTGTGCTGTCAAGTTCACATAGCCTGGACTGCGGGGAAATGTTTTTTATGCCTGAATATATTTCAGGGTATTTGAGCTATGGCTCCTCTGCCCTGCTTAATAAATTTGTCATCTGTTTTCCCTGCTCTAGCCTAGGGTTTTTTATCTCTGTCAGAAGTGTAATTTTGTGCTGATTAGTTAACTTTTTCTTCCTTAGCCGCAGTTTGCATCAAGATATATAGGGTTGCCCCGCTGTATTCTGGATTCGACAAGAGCTGTTGTTACTTGCTTTGTATATACAATGTTTTGTGTGACTTTGGAAATTGGATTGGTTCACAGTCCAGCGTGTGAAACATCTACAACATTGCTTCCACTTGTGCCTCCCACTAATTTCAATTGGCAGAGTAAATCTAAAAACTTCTTTAGAAGCTTACAAGCTCAGTTTTAGCACCCTTGCACATGTGGCACAGTCCATTAATTTGGGAGTCGCTACCTATAGAATAAAGAACTGCTCATCATGAATAAGGGTGACAGAATTGAGCCATATGTAAATTCAGTAATATTGGATCTTATTATCCACCTTATCACTGTCCAGTCTGCCCTGAGTAAGATCTGATGCATAGCCGCAATATGCCAGAATCAGACCAGAGCATAAATGGTTGTTCAAAGTCACAATTCCCCCCCGTTACCTACTTGCTCTGGGAAGGAAGGAAGCTACTTCACCCTTTTCGTGGAATAACTACTTTCCCCGGTGCTTTCAGCTAAGATACTCTGGTCCCCAAATAGGGAGGCAGAACCAAGGCTTCCGCAGCTCTCTGCCTCCACTCTCAAATCATTTGCTCTTGGTGGCAATTAGCCCCCGCTGGGCTCCCAACATCAAGAGCAGGGGTCGGCAACCTTCAGCCCATGTCCAATCAGGGTATCCCACTGGTGGGCCATGAAACATTTTCTTTGCATTGACTGTCCGTAGGCACAGCCTCCTGTAGATCTCAGTGACTGTGGTTCACCGTTCTCTGCTAATGGGAGCTGCAGGAAGCAGTGTGAGCTGCAGGGACATGCTGGCTGCCATTTCCCCTGGCTCTCATTGGCCTAGAATGGTGAACTATGGCCACTGGAAGCTGTGGAGGGCTGTGCTTCCAGATGGTCAATGTAAACAAAATGTCTCGTGACCCACCAGCAGTTTACCCTGATGGACTACGTGGTAAAGGTTTCCAACCCCTGAGTTAGAGTGACAGTCTGAACTGAAGAGTAAGTGGGACTTGCTCTGTAGTCCCTTACATGAACGAAGGGCTGTAACTTTGTATTCTCTACAGACGCAGATGAATGCCTGCTCTTCGGACAAGAAATCTGTAAAAATGGCTTCTGTCTGAACACACAGCCAGGTTATGAGTGTTACTGCAAACAAGGCACATACTATGATCCTGTTAAACTCCAGTGCTTTGGTAAGTTTTTTAAACTCTGGTATGCAGATGGACATGATAAGCAGAGTCATGCAGTAAAAATGCAAGGCTGGAATGTGGTATTTATCCGGAGCTCGTGGTAAGGAAAGTTCAGAGCTTCCTGTAGTCCTGTAGCATTTCTTCAAGGAGTGCAGCGTGCTCCCCCTTTCTCCCTCCTGCATGGCTGGCCAGCTCTCTTGAAGGACAAATGGAGGTGGAAGATAGAACCATGACTCTGCCTACAAACCTCCCTTTTCAGCAAATTGCTCCCAGAGGTTTCCTTATCAACAGCAGCACTGTGCTCCCCAGAGAACAGGAACTACAAATCTCAGTGTTATTTCCATGGGATGCACAAGGTGACAGAAAGCTATTCTCTCTTTCCCCAAATAATGCTGCTTCAGTCGACTGTATACAACCTAGCTTTTTGCTCTTTGTACACAAATCAGGAACTGAATGTCTGCATGTTTTATCCCATTTTAATTGTGGTAAGTATGCCATTTTTAATACAATAAATTGAATTAACACAGTGGCTTTTTTTGAAGTACAGATGTCTCCACAAAGAGTTAATATGCAATGTGGAATTACAATTCAGGTCATTGATGTAATATAAGCATGCTCCTTTTAGCCTGCAGAATCTTTTACACCTTTATGCTTGCCATTGGATTGAAAGTTATTCATATGCATGGCCCTGACTTTTGCTGTTTAAGCAGAAAACCACGAATAACAATGAAAGGAAGTAATATTTGAAACCACAATAAGAGATCCTTTCACCTGGGGTTTCTAAGACTATCCTCTACAAAGATATTTTCTTTTCTGATTTAATATCATTTAAGAAAAACAGCTTGCTGTTTTCATTGGTCTAAATTCTTGCTTTCCCTCTCTCTGCCAAGCTTTGGAGAAATAGATGGGTGTCCAGAAAGGAAGGTCCCTTTCTCGCTGCAGAGGGTCCTTTAATCATGGTGTTCATTAATGGTCCTTACAGCTACCAAATAAAAGGTCAGCATGGATGCACTGTCTCAGGAATCAGCCCTGGGTGCAACTAGCATACACAGAAAGTAGTGTAAGGGTGTAAGTAGTAGAAAGGGTGCTCTAGACATGCCCACATGGGCCTCTGAAGCACCACCACATATTTTACTTATAATGCTGCTCAGGTTTTAAGTGCAGTAGGTAGCATCCTGCATTTCTCCCATCAGGGTGCTCCGAGGAGGGTGAAGATGCTACCTGACTCCTATTCCACCCCCTGGGCATAGGTACAGGCAGAATTTTTCATGCTGTAAAATTTGTATTTGAGCTAATTAAAAGCTGGCACTCGGTGAAATCTGTCTTTATTTTAAGAAATTGCAAACATTAATTTACACATGGCATCATCACTGGTGTTGATTTTTCTTGGTACGTTTCTTCCATTTTAAAGATACAGATGAATGTCAGGATCCAAACAGCTGTGTGGATGGCCAATGCATCAACACTGAAGGGTCCTACAACTGTTTCTGTACCCACCCAATGGTTCTGGATTCTACAGAAAAGCGATGTATCAGACCAGCAGATTCGAATGGTATGCTCCATTATATGCATTATACTGTTCCTGTACAGGATCAACAACTGACACTGTTGACCATGAGGTGTTGTAAATATGGCTGCAGACCTTAGCAATGGTAGACATGGTCGCTCTGATCCATCCAGAGGACATCTCAGATGGTAGTCTTGGGTAGTTTTGTATCTACGTTGAGAACATTTTCATGCGATTCCACAGGGTTCCTTGCAATCCTAAAGTATATATGGGACCATTGGAACTGCTAATGAATAAACTTGGTTTGGAGTAATTTTAATACATGATGACACCCAGCTCTGTATCTCTGTCTCTTCCAGCCTCAAAGGTGAAGTGACACCAACCTTCCCAGCTCCTTACTGATATTGGGATATGGATGAGGGCTAGCTGGCTAAGACTCAATTAAGACAAAACAGAGATGGTCATTTTACAATAAAGGAAAGATACAGGAGTAAATAGTAAATTATGTCAGTGCCTCTGATTAATTAAATAGGGTATGTCCCAGCACTTATGATAAAATCTAAAGAGTTGGCAACACTGATTACTGTCAGTGTTGTAACTATGGAATTCTACAGCTTTATCTGCATCATACCCTTTTTTTAAAATGTTAAACGTATTTAATTAATAATGGTGTGAAGAGCAATTAATTTAAGTGTCTGTTGAATGCAGCCAATTAAGTATTATGGAAACATCCTGATGGTTAAATTGAGGTACTAGCATAGACTAATTAAACATCTGCATCATTCGCTATAGACCGAGTGGTTGGTGTGTGGATCGTACAATAAGCCTCTAATAAACCATTACCTAAAACTCAACCACACCGCCTTGTTTTAACTTTAACTAAAGTATGGAGAAGGCTGTGTTGGGCTCCTGCATGAATGTGCAAAGAGGAGAGAGGACACAAGGGTCTCCAAACAGAGCATGCACTAGGACTAGCCGAAGAAGAATCTTTGCAGTCAGGAAGTTCAGATTGCTCCAGCCTTTTAACACTGTTGATATTAGCCTCTCTAATGTAGAGGTGGAGAAAACAGGGCTCCATTACATTTGCATTCCTTGCCACCAGCATGCAGAAGTTGGTTGTGTATCGAGTATATTGTAATTGCACCTTTCTTGTTCCTTTCAGCTCTCTGGAGCTCAAAGAGGAAATTCACTGTATCTTAAAAGCACAATGGAACTTTAATTCTATTATCTGAAGCCTCTGGCTTTATGAGCTGTAAAAGATGGTGGTTCTTCGAGTGATTGCTCATGTGCATTCCAGTTTAGATGTGGGTGCGCCGTGTGAACAGTTGCTGGGAAAATTTTCCTTAGCTGGATACCGTAGGTTGGCAGGGGATACCCCTAGAGTGGCACCAGTATGGCTAGGTACATAGCACCCTGCCAACCGTCCCCTCCCTCAGTTCCTTCTTACCGTCAGTGACAGTTGTTGGAGCTAGGATCTCTCGCTTAGGGCAAGCATACTTTCCCTAGTTGCTCTTGTAGTTAGTTTTTCTAAAGTGTTAAGTGGTTGTTAAGTTTGCCATGGGGGCTCAGTTTTTGTTTTCCTCGCTTGGGGGCTGGGGCATGCCTCAATTCCCTGACTTCAAGTAGTACAGACAATGTATCAGGGACCCCTCTCGCGAACAGCTCCTGCATCAGGAGGTGCAGACATTTCTTGCAATAGGAGCAGTAGAGGAGGTCCCTCTACAGTTTAGGGGCATGGGGTTTTACTCCCATTATTTCCTTATCCTGAAAACCAAGGATGGCCTGCATCCCATTTTGGACCGAAACTAAAATTCCGTATGGTGTCTTTGGCTTCAGTTATCCCTTCACTGGATCAAGGAGACTGCTACGCTGTCCTCAGTCTTAAGAATGCAAACTTTCATGTGGCCATAGTTCCAGTACACAGAAGCTTCCTTCGTTTCACGGTGGGAGCTTCCCACTATCAGTTCCAGGTGCTGCCTTTACAAAGTGCATGGCAGCAGTGGCAGCATTTCTGTGTCACAGAGGGGTTCAGATCCTTCCCTACCTGGACGACTGGTTGGTCAAGGGGCCCTCCGAAGCGGTGGTCAGGGCTTATGTGGAGCTTGTCATGGCCACGTTCAGCCGGATGGGTCTATTGCTGAACCTTCAGAAGTCGACCCTGTTGCCCACACAAATCATAAGAGTTTGTAGGGGCACACTTGGACTCCCTGGTAGCCAGAGAATCCTTCCCCCCAGCCCCGTTTTGAGAGCATGTTGCGACAGCTAGGACTTGCCTTCAGCAGTTGAGGCACATGGCTTCCTGCGCCCACGTCATCCCCTTCACCAGACTTGGACTCTGCTTCCCTAGAAATGTGGTTGGCCAGCTGTCTCGCCACCATCTGCACTAGGTGTTAAGTGTCCCACCGTCGATGATGGAGGTTCTTTGTTGTTGTCTGGATCCTATTTAGGTGTACCAAAGGGTCCCGTTCACACCCCTCAGCCCACCCTGACTTTGGCTAAAGACGCCTTGGACTTGGGATGGGGCACACATCTGGGTGGACTCAAGACTCTGAGTGTCTGTTCTCAAGCAGACTGTGTGATGCACATCAATGTAAAGGGACTCAGGACTGTCCGGTTGGCCAGTCTGGCCTTTTTGGGCAAAATAAGGGGGAGTTGTGTCTCGGTTCACACAGACAACACTGTCTTATATCAACAGACAGGATGGTGCTCACTCTATTCCCCTGTGCAAAGAATTGATGTTGCTGTTGGAATTGCGCATGTGCAATCGAATGAATATACTGGCCTCAAACCTGATGGGTCTCAGAACTCGCTAGTGGACAACCTCTGCAAATCGTTTCAAATACACAAGTGATTCCTCAAGTGGGAGGTTGCACAGGGCCTTTTCCAGATGTGGCGTTGTCCCCATCTGGACCTCTTTGCTGCAAGGGGGAACAGGAAGTGCCGGGCCTTCTGTTCCTACCTAGGCAGTAGCAAGGATTCCTTGGATGACACCTTCCAGATTCACTGAGGGGAAGGCCTCCTGTATGTATTTCCCTCCTTCCCCTTATTTCCAAAGGTGCTGACCAAGGTCCGCAAGGATGCTGAAGACTAATTTTGATAGCACCAGCTGGCCCAGGCAACATTGGTACACAAGGGTCCATCAGTCCTCTGTAGTGCCCCTGATTCCCCTCCTCTTGTTCCCAAACTATTTATCCCAGAACTGTGGCACATTGCTGCACCCTAGCCTTCAGGCTTTACACCTAACAACGTATAGGCTCCATGGGTAAGCACACTAGAGCAGCAATGCTCAGAGGGAGTCAAGATGGTGATGTTAGGTAATAGGAAGCCTTCCACGCAGGCTACGTATGCTTCCAAGTGAGAGGTTTGCCTGGTGGGCCTTACAGAAGGCCATTGCAGTATTCGGTTCAGTTTATTTTGGAGTACCTTGTGGGGTTGAAACTCCTCGTCAGTTAAGCTGCACCTGGCCACAACATTGGCGTTCCACCCTGGGTTGGGGGAAGCTATTTGTTGTTTGTGGATTGCTTGGTGAGCTGATTCCTTAAGGGCTTGGATAGACTGTACCCTCATGTGAGGGACCCAGTACCCGAATGGGATTGAAACCTGGTTTTGTCAAAGTTAATGGTTCTTCCGTTCGAGCTCTTTAGCTGTCTGCCCATTTGACTCATGTGCAGGCCTCGTCAACAGCCTTTCTGACACGTCCCTGTCCAAGACATTTGTCGAGCAGCCACATGGTCCTCAGTGCACACACTTACATCCCACTATGTCATTCAACATCAGGCTAAGGAGGATGCTGCATTTGGAAAGGCAGTGTTGCAGACAGCAGACTGGTGATCTCTGACCTCTCCGCCGGATAGCTGCTTAGGAAACACCTAAATTGGAATGTGCATGCACAATCACTCGAAGAAGAAAAGATGGTTACCTTTCGTAACTGGTGTTCTTCGAGATGTGTTGCTCATGTCCATTCAAAAACCATCCCACCTCCCCTCTGTTTGAGTCACTTCCAACAAGAAGGAACTGAGGGAAAGGATGGTTGGAAGGGTGCTATATCACTAGCCATAGTGGCACCACTCTAGAGGTCTCCCCTGCCGACCTATGGTATCCAGCTAGGGAAAATCTTCCTGGCAACTGTGCATGTGGCATGCTCACACCTAAATTGGAATGGACATGAGCAACACATCTTGAAGAACACCCGTTACGAAAGGTGTCTTACCTGAACTTTGGTAAACTTCATGCTTTCAGAATACCACATATTTTCCTTGTGAGTTGGGTTCAGTCCTGTGATTTCACATGTAGTGTGTTTATTTGAAGTTCTGTTATTACACCATATAACAAATGCAGTTACTAATGCTTACCAGATGATAATTCCATGACAACTTTCAAGGTTTCAAATTTTGTTTTCATTTTGCATTGGAACAAAATGGCACCATCTGAATATTTTCACAAAAAGAAAATGTCAGTGATCAGAGAGCCTTGGAACTCAGAAACCTTCTTGTCAAAAATTGAATCCGCCATGTCTCCACAAAACATTCCAGCGTTGACAAAATAGCATGTTATGACAAAAATAGTTTATCAAAAATATTCCTCCTACCTCTATTAGACAGGCATGCATCTTAAAATATCTTACTGCTACAGTCTTTACCCAGTGTAAGGAAATCCTCGTTAATGTATTTTCTCCCCTCTTCGGATTGGATTTCCAAAGCACTAAGTGTTGATCTAGCTCTGCTCCCACAGAAGTCAGTGGATGATCCATTGATTCCAGCTGGAGCAAAATTAAACCAATATTGAGCACTTGGGAAAATCGCACTCCTTTGGGGAAGAATTTCAGAAGTAGTTAATAACTCAGTGAGACCCATTTTTGGGTGCCTAACTTCAGAATTTTTTAAAAAGCCTGGTTTTCAGAGAGAAAGGGGCTCAAAAGTTTTCTGAGTACCAGGATCCTTTCAGATTTCTCAAGTTGTACTCTCAACATTTGAGCCACTCCATGTCATTAATCTCTCTCTTTTTTTTTAAATCTTGGTCATAACTTGAAAGTTAAAGATTTGAACTCATTAATAAATCCATCCAGCTTTGGTTTCGTAAAGCAATCATTTTAGATTATTCTTGTAACTTCTGTTTAGGTAAAACTGTATTTTACCAATGTCTTTGATATAATAAGAGCGTTGTGGTAGTGATGTAATACTGACTTGTCCTTCAGAACAAACTGAAGAAACTGAAGTCTACCAGGATCTTTGCTGGCAGCATCTGAGTGAGGATTTTGTTTGTAGCCGGCCTCTGGTTGGAAAGCAGACTACGTACACTGAGTGCTGCTGCTTATATGGCGAGGCCTGGGGCATGCAATGTGCACTATGTCCCATGAAGGACTCAGGTAAGAAAATGTAAATTTCAGTTATATGTGGTCATTTTCATCTCTTGCCTGTATTCTCAATATGTAAATTAATAGCATAAAAAAGAAAAAGGAAATTGGTTGTCCATAAACCAGTGTTACTAAATGGAAATAAGCAATGTCCTGGTTTTCAAAATTATCTATAATTTTTGGTGCTCCAGTTTTAAAACCAGTAGGGCCTGCCTTCCAGAGGTGTTGAGCATCTACAATTAATTTCAGTTACAATTGTGGGACATTAGCACTTCTGAAACTCAGGCTTTACTCTTTGTTGTTGTTGTTGTTATTGGCATGCTTAAAATAGAGACCATTTCAGAAAATGTTGGCCTGATATATTTTGCTCAGTAGCATTGCCAAGAAGAATTCAGAGTAGGCTTATTTTCTGTTATGTGCTAAAACATATAGTTAATATTTAAAAAGAAATGTACTACTTATGATCAGGACTAAGATTAAGGTTTAATAGACTAAAGAACAAGCATTGTTTATACTGTACTGCCCATTAAATACCCAAGTAAAATTTGTTTTTCATCCATACATTTGGCAAGTTCCATCTGTTAGCCTATGAGTGCTTTGTTTTTCAGTTAATGATTTTTGTGAAAGAAGAGTTCTCCTTTGAGTGGTGACCTTGTGGGTGCTCTACTCATGGTTTCGGTGTGTCCTCGCACTGGAGATTGGAGATTTTTGCCTAGTCGTGCCTTCCCGTGCAGTGCATGCGCAGTCACCGTCTCGTGACATTTTCGTCTGTTGGCTGCATGCAAGTCCCCCTCAGTTCCTTTTCTACCATCCTCGGTAGTGTTTTCGGTAGTTCTTAGTATTACCTAGTCCTAGTTCGTTTTTTCTGAAGTGGAAAAAAAAAAACTTCGCTCCTGTTTTTCTTCTTCTCATCTAAGTTCTTGGACCCCAATTTTTTTTTCTAATCATGACGCGTTCCCCTGGTTTTAAGAAGCATGACTCATGCAGAGACTCAATACCTGTATCTGACGGGCATGCTTGCTGCGTAATATGGGCGAGGGCCATGTAGCACAGAAATATCTACACTATCAAAACATAACCGCGAGAGTGAGAAAGGATTGGGAGATGAGGCTTAAAAACCTCTTATGGGAGCAATCTCTTCAGCCACCGGAGTCCAAACTCAGTGAACCCTCTAAACTGCCAGCTCTGCACAAGAAGGCTAACTCATCCCCTACAGGGGACTCCCACAAGTCCCAGGCCTCTTTGGCATGGTCTCTGCCTTCAGTGTCCCATGCCGCGCATTCACCAGCACCGTCTACCTCCAACATTGCAGAAGAGCTGAGAATGGCACCTACAAAAAGGGCAGAGTCCGAGCCAAAGAGGAAATCCATCTCTTCCATACCATCTGGCATTGCTTCTCGCCTGGCAGAGACCAAAGCTGATATGCCACTACCGCCAGTGCCAGTGGATACCCCAGCACAGACATAACCCTCAGATTTCTGCTGTCAGCCGGCACCTAAACATACATCGGCACTGGAGTCGAAGATGGCTTCCCAGAAGAATACACATAGGCAGCACTAAACACCACAGCTGTTGGCACCAACAACACCAGTGCCGAGCGTGAATTCACCTCTTCACTCTCCTATAATTGTGGAATCCAGTCTGCACCGATGCTCTTCTGAGAATATTTCTTTCTCACCTACACTCTCTCCAGGCATCGATCATGGGAATAGGTTCTCCTCCCCGCATTCCTCTCCAACTGGTTCAATAGCATCATGGCATTCTACTAGAAACTAGCCAATACACCATCCTCCACAGTATCCATGGTTTAATCATCCTGGGCCGTATCCACCACAACAGTTCCAACCCCAATGACCACCTTGGAAGCCCTGGAACCAATATCGCACCCACTCCTCACGCCATCATCGTTCATGTGAGTCAACAGTGGTGACCAAGTATGTACAATAACGCATTTTCCAGCCACCACCACACAACCTTCCCTGTCCCACCCTCCATGCTCACTTTCTGCAAGCACTCAAACTGAGCCTGTGGATGAGGATGATGACTTGCCTCATTCAGATTCAGTCAGTCTCCGGTTCCTCAGTCTTCTTCATCTCCAGATGTAGCTGTTTCCCCCCCTCTTCCTTTCCCACTGCAGACAATCTAAAGCAATTTCAGGACCTATTCAAATAGGTGGCACAGTCCCAGGATGTTGCACTGCAGGAGGTACAAGAAAAACAACACAAGCTATTGAAAATCCTACAACCTGCCACGTCCTCCAGTTGATGAGGCCATTGATGAGGCCATTATGGGACCATCAGAGGCAACATGGCAAACATTGGCATCCATTCCTCCCACTTATCACAGGGTGGATACAAAATATTTTGTCCAGGACAAGGGGAGTCCAAAGATTTTCTCTTCTCTCACCCCCAGCCTAACTCATTGGTTGTGGACTCAGTTCATCATCAATCAAGGCAGCCACAATTTAAATCTACACCCAAGAAAAGGAACATAACCATCTGGACATTTTTGGTAGGAAAGTGTGCTCCTCTGTCACCCTGAAATTCCATAGGGTACACTTGCCTCCTAGTTCGGACTAGGGTGTCAAATGAAGGATACCGAAGTTGCTAATGAAGTGCGGGATTTAAATATCCCATGCTTGATTAGCATATTCGCGGCCGGTCGCCATTTTAAAATGCCGGTAGCCCGAATTAACTCGCCGTGTGTAGACGCGGTAGTCTGCTCTAAAACCCTTCCCTCGAATTACCTGTTACTGCTCATGCAAGGATCGGACTACTGCATCTACACGCGGCGAGTTAATTCGGGCTACCAGCATTAGCAACTTCAGTATGCTTCATTTGCCTTCCTAGTCCGAACTAGGGGGCAAATATAGACATACCCATATATTGTACTACACTGCCCTAGTTGTGAACTACGATCATGCGAATTACACTAGACTCCAAGAGCTCTTAAATGACCTTCCATAGCAAAATAGGAGGTCAATCGTACAAACAGTGCCAATGGATGTAGCAGGTATGGCAGCTAGGGCTACTGCAACAGCAATAGTCATGTGTCACACGTCATGGCTTCAATCATCTGGCATCTTGCAGGACCTGCAGACAAAGGAGGAGGACCTCCCGTTTGACAGAAACAAACTTTTTGCTGACAAAGTGGATGAAGTCCTCCATTCAGTGAAGGACTGCCATACAATGCTCTGCGCTTTAGGGATGTGTACACCACCTAATAAGAGACCCGGGTACACTCCGTACCAGAGACCAAGAAATACCTCATACCAGAGACAACAGCAAAAGCCAGATGACCACAGATCTAAATAATGGTCAAACAGGAGAAGGGTGCAGCACAACCAGTCGTCTGCCAATCAACCAGCCACAGCTAAACAGCAAATTTGAAGGTGTGGTCAAAGGTCTGGAGCAACCATCCCATGAAACCAGTACACACTACTCACATCTTTCACCACCACCTAAGGCCCTTTTACCACCATTTGGACCTTATCATTATGGACCAATGGGTCCTTGATATCATCAGAACAGGCTATACAATCCCCTTCTATGCCCTGTACCCAACCCCCCTTCCCATCTCTTCAGGGACACCTCTCAGGAGCCCCTTCTACAAGCAGAGGTACAAAAACTACTCCACTTGGGTTTAATAGAGATGGTTACTCCCAAATTCCACGGAACCTGATATACCAGATTCTTTATGGTACATCGTGTATATCTCTGTATCTTAGATGCATTATTAAAGAGATTATAAATTCCCTGTAGAAATTCTCATAAGTAGACATTGCACATGTCTTAGAATAGCATATAAAACATGCCTTAATTCAGTCCATGTTATGGATTAACCATGTCTAAACTTTCAACTTTTAACAATAACTTTTTAAAGGAGCAAATAAAGGTCTTGAAATTAGACTCTGTATATATGTTTAACTGCAAAGCAAAACTGTATTTATATATATTTTGTATTTAAAAATTGGGCTGAAAATGATTTCAGATTAGAGCTTCAAAAGAAACGTTCACAGTTGATTTAACTCTAATTTATAATTTGTAATGTAGAATGTAAAATGGATTTTTTCCTATGAATACTATTTATCTAGGGCAGGCATGTCCAAAGTCCGGCCCGCGGGCCAATTGCGGCCCGTGTTCCGGTTTAATACGGCCCCCCAGGTAATTTGGCAATATCTATCTTTTATGGCCCCCAGCGAATCCATATGTATTGAGATGAATACATTGTAAAATCTCAGTTAAAGTCAGTTGGTCTAAATCAGTTATAAATATATTTGGACACAACATGTATACTTGGTGTTATGTTCCTGTTCATATTTTTTGAACTTAAAAGTTGACAGACAATCTTTATTACCAATAATATGTAATATACTTTACAATGTTCCTGACATATATTTCAGCTTCCTGGATTTTTTTTTTCATCTGGCCTTCAGATATGAAAGGCAGAGTGATTTAACACCTGTTTAGATTGGTCATCCATGTGACGAAATGAAAAGTATGCCGTTTGCAATAAACTTTGCATAAAATAGTTAATTTGCATTTAATTTTAATGGTTCAAAGAATGTAAGGCAAAATGGTCGGCCCTCACGCATGTTCACTTCATCAAATCTGGCCCTCTTTGAAAAAAGTTTGGACACCCCTGATCTAGGGTATAATACAAAAATGTTACTTTTAAGGATTTTTAAATCAATTTGACTACTGTCTTTTGCTTGTAAACTCAAATAGCTTATTCCATCTATTTCCTCACTGCCAAAAAGATGGGGGGGCGGATTGGAGGCCATTTTAGATCTCAGGAAACTCAACAGGTTTGTACGCAACCACAAATTCAGGATGGTGACTAGGAACCATTGTAGCTGCACTGGATGAGGGAGAACAGTTCTCAGACATCAACCTTCAAGATGCATATTTTCACATAACAATCCACCCTGCACACAGTAAGTTTCTCAGATTTACGGTAGGCCACAACCACTACCAGTATCCTCCCCTTCGGACTTTCCACTGCACCACGGGAAGTGGTGGAATCTCCATCCCTAGAGATTTTTAAGTCTTGGCTTAAAGCCCTGGCTGTGTTGATTTAGTCGGGATTGGTCCTGCCAAGGGGAAGGGGGCTGGACTTGATGACTTCCTGAGGTCTCTTCCAGCTCTATGATTCTGTTTTCCATAATAGAAAATAGTCTGGCCATCGTGACTGCATTCCTGAGAAGACAGGGCATCATCATATTCTGCTACCTCTGATGATTATTTACTCAAAAGTACTTTACGCCAACAAAAGATAATCATGGCAAACATGACCAAAGACATTTTCTTTCATTTAGGCCTACTCATAAACATTCAAAAATCCACTCTGGAGCCCACCCAGAAAATGGAGTTTATTGGGACATCCCTGGATGCCGTGATAGCCAGGGCCTATCTTCCCCCACATTGCTTCCAAACTCTATGCGACCTTATCAGCGGTGTCCTCCATGCTCCTTTTACAACTGCTTGCTCATGCCTTCAGATCCTGGATCACATGACAGCTACCACTTTCATGGTATGCCTTATGAGGGCTGGCTTTAGGAAGTGCAGGGTCCAGTTCGAACAGTTTTGGCAGGCGCGCACACACACACACACACAGGATTTTTTGTTGAGGGGGAAAAAAAAAAAGCACCCACACAACAAACCACAAACACACACAAATATCACATCAGAAGTAGATCTGATCAAAATGTACATCAATATAGTTGAACATTTTAAAAAAAAAATGCCATCCTTTATAATGCAAAGTTTTACACAAGATTAAATCAGTTGCCTTAAGTGTAGGTCAAATATTTTCAATTGCAAACTATCCAATCTTTTCAATAAAGTTTAAAGTTTGATTTTTATAAAGTTACCAGAGAGTGTTGCAGTTTTCTGTTACATTGATTTACTTTTTAAATAGCAAAAATGGAGTCTTTGTTAAGAAAGTGTCAGTTCTGTGGTCAAATTCCAGTCCTTAGTGATTTCAGCACCACTGATTTCACTAAGTAATATGGTACCTCACCACCATTGCCTCCTTTGCACTGCCCTTCAACACATATTGCCTGCATGTTGAGTCCAAGGTCAGTCTACACAAGATTTTATCAATGATTTTTGCTCAAGTGATCACTCAGACAAGACAAGGACTCTCAATTGATTCTAGTCAGCTCTGCCTTTAAACTTTGGAAGTAAAGTGTCAGATATAATTGAGGACTCCCAAATAGACTCTACACCACCAGAAATAAAACCTGTTTCCATCTTTTGTGACTTTCTGTTAGATGTGACTCACTATCCTCTGCTTAGTGTTCAAGTTATGGTAGACCCTAAGCCAGGTCATATTAAGTTCAGGTCTTTTACCTTTTAATTATACAATATGAAATGTTGTAATATGATTACAACATTTCATTCTCCCAGCTCCAAGTCTTAAGTGAATTTCAACCCCAAAGAGCCAAAACTGAGCACCTTGACAAAGCAAGTGTGTCTACTGATCTCTGTGGCAAAGTAGGTATGTCTATATAAATAAGGTCTGCTCGTGAAGTCTTTTCCTACAGTTGATTAACAGATGGCAATAGATCGCTCATTCAGATCACTGGCTGATAATAGTTAGTCACCCTGACCAGTCATTAACCATAGTCATGCACTCACCCTACTCTCCATTGTCTCTATGATTCTCTGATGACCTGTGGCAAAAAAGGAGGGTGGAAAGGGAAACTGAAGGGAGAGACCTCTCTAAATTCACCAATCAAAGAGAAGTATTGCCAACCCAAAAATCACAAGGAACGCCTACACAAAGTTATGAGAGTGGTCTACAAATCATAAGATATTTTTAAAATAAAACATGTTGGATTTTTATTGGCCTTTTGTTTCTTGAGTATTTAGGGTTCATGTTTTAAAGATTACATATGCGCTGCCTACAGACATGACTGGCATCTGTTTACATTCCCAATCGACACAGCTTCGCCAAACATCTCACATTTTCCGCATTAGTTCTGGCCTCCTTGAAATGGTGGACTTCCCCACACAATCCCCTCAAGGGTAATCAGAACAGATGTATCCTTAAAAGGCTGGGGTACCCACTGTGGGAAACTGGTGCATGAAGAACAACATCACACCAACAGCGATGTACGTACCGG
This sequence comes from Pelodiscus sinensis, assembly GCF_052426305.1. Classification (NCBI taxonomy): domain Eukaryota; kingdom Metazoa; phylum Chordata; order Testudines; family Trionychidae; genus Pelodiscus; species Pelodiscus sinensis. The sequence goes on from NC_143054.1 coordinate 141,041,359, forward strand.
GTCAGCAGAACACCATGGCAGACAAGCTGAGCAGATACTTGTCCAAACAGCATGAGTGAGAGTTGAGTCTCAAGACCATCCTGCCTATTTTCAGCAATGGGGATTACCTATCCTAGACTTACTTGTGACGACATCCAATCACAAGTGCCACCATTTTTTATATAGAGCAGTCCGGGGCAAGCACTCAGTGGGCGATGCCTTCACCATACCATGGACTGCCCCCCTCCTCTATGCATTTCCACTGACTACCCTGCTCTCCAGGGTGATCAACAAAATTTGTGCCGACCATGTAATGGCCATCTTGATAGCTCCTTACTGGCCAAGGCAACTACGGCTTCCTTACCTCCACCACCTTTCACTTGCCAGACCAGTCCCCCTCTCCATCAATCCCCGCCTGCTGATCCAGCATCAAGGAAAAACTCATCACCCAAACCTGTGGGCATTCAAGCTTACCACATGGCTTCTCCGTGGTATCAAAATGAAGAACTTATCTGTTCTGAGAGAGAGAAGCAGATGCTCCTCAATAGCCGACGCTCTCCTCAAAGTACACCTACCAAAATAAATGGAAGTGCTTTCAGGAATGGTCCAACTAACACCAATTACAACCAAATACTACCCCAATACCTACCAGCTTGAATAGCTGATGGACCTCAGTGATGCAGGTCTCTCCATCAGCTGCATCCAATGGGTTCTCCTGGTGGGTTTACAGAAGACAAGCCCAAACTTAAATCCCTTGGGATTTAAACCTAGTGCTTGGCACACTGACAGGACCCCTTAGCGACTGCTTCTTCCCAACATCTGGTGATGAAAGTGACCTTTATAGTTGCAATCACGTCCGCAAGGAGGGTGGGTGAAATTGCAGCTCTTATGGATGACCCACCATATACCATTTTTACCAAGGATAAGGTTATTTTCAGGCCTCATCCATAATTCCTGCCCAAAGTTATATCTGATTTCCATATCAATGAACCCATCTATTTCCCCACTTATTATTCAAAACCTCCTGGTTCCCCCAAGGAAGTGACGATACACATTTTGGACACAAGACAAGCCCTTACGTTCTACATTGATGAGCCCAAGGAATTTAGAACATCAAGCAGACTTTTTTATATCTATGTCTGGTCCCCACAAGGGAACCAGCTGTCTCCACACAACGTGTCTCCAAATGGATTGTGAACTGCATGCATACCTCCTACCAACTTCGGAATAAGGACCCACCTCAGACGGTCACCACACACTCCACCTGTGCGATGGCCACATCGACTGCTTTTCTGTGTAACATATCCCTTGCTGGTATCTGCATGGCAGCCACGTGGTCCTCACATTATACCTTCGCAAAAAATTATGCACTGCAGCAAGGGCCAATACCCACCACTTCCTTAGCCGAAAGGGTCCTTGCCTCCTCTCAGCAATAACTCCAAAGCCTACCACCGCAAGCAGCAGTACTACTCAATAGTCACCTAAGTGGAGCACCTACAGGAACACCACTCAAAGGAGAAGAAGTTACTCACCTTGTGTATTAACAATGGTTCTTTGAGATGTATGTCCCTGTGGGTGCTCCAGTACCCTCCCTTCCTCCCTGCTATTTTGGAATCCACTATAGGATTTCCGGTAGAATAGGAATCGGAGTACCTGTACCATGTGTGCAGCCAAGAAATGAAAACAACACAAGACAGCAAGGTGAGTAACTTCTTCGGCATTCAACAGAGTTACTGTTGTTTTTTAATTTTAAAATTTCTGTCCCTCTGTGGCAGATGGTGTAGCCTGTGTCTTTTTGCATATGTACAGATAAAGCAATTATATCGTATACTAGGCTGCCTGCAGAATCGACATGATAATGAAGTGTTACTAAAGGAATTGTTTAAATAATTAGTCCAACAGAAGAATGAGTCATGGACATTTAAGGTAGATAAGGAAGTCTATCAGGGGAGGAAATGGATTTATTGCTATGGATTAGGGAAATGCATGCTCCCAGGGAATATTGCCTAATATTATTGACATTTTTGGAGCATTAGCTAGCTGACATTGATAGTTGAAAATGAATGTGTTTGTCTTATTACGTCAGAAGTGGACAATATGAAAAAATGTTTTGTATAAGAACAGAAAATTCTTTTTAATCAATGTGACTAGAAGCTAAATGGGTATGGGGAAAAGCTCAGTTTACACACAGTCCTCTTTCTGGGACCAGTGGTCTGGACACACATCTGTTAGAGCAGCAGAGTTTTAATCTGTGAAACAAGAGACGCCTTTTAATTAGATGAAAATGAGGTGATATGTTCTAGCCATCATGAATTTATCAATAACAAATCATGTCAAGCCAACCTCATTTCCTCCTTTGACATAACAACAAGCTTAGTGGATAGGGAGGACATGGGTATTGACTCCATGGGAAAAAAATAGTGGGTGCTCAGCTCCCACCAGCCACTTGCTGATCAGCAGTTTGCTGGATCCAGCTAGTCAGCCCTCTCCTCCCATCTCCCCCTCCCCCCCCCCCCCCCACACACCTCCTACCCAATGCTGATCAGTTGTTTGGCAATGGGGAGGAGGACACAGAGTGGAGGGGATTGGGCTTTGGGATAAGGAGTGGAGCACTCCCAGGAAAAGTTGAAAGCCAGTGCCTGTGAAGACACAGTAGATGTGATATATTTGTATTTAAGTAAGGCCTTTAACACTTTCTCACGTGAAATTCTCCTAAGCAAACTAAGGAAATGTGGTCTAAATGAAGTTACTATGAGGTGGTTGCACAGCTGGTTGAAAGACTGCATTCAGTGGTTCTCTGTCAAATTTGGAGGACATATTGAATCTGGGCCAATAGGCATCTCTCCTGGGTCCAGTGGTTTACAATATTTTTATTCATGACTTAGATAATGGAGTGGAGAGCGTGCTTATAAAATTTGTAGCTGACTCTGGACAGGGAGGGTTTGCATGCACTTTGGAAGATAGCATTAGAATTCAAAATGATCTTGATAAATTGAGGAATTGGTCTGAAGCCAAGAAGAAGAAATTCAGTGCAGACAAGTGAAAAGTGCTGCATTTAGGAAGGGAAAGTCAAATGCACAAATACAAAATGGGGAATAACTGGCTAGATGGTGATACTGCTGAAAAGGTAATAGTGGATCACAAATTGAATACAAGTCATTAGTGTGATGCTGCTGTGAAAAAGGCAAGTGTCATTCTGGGATCTGGTGATAGGAGTATTGTATGTAAGATGTGGGAAGGAATTGTTTAGAAGTTTTTCTTTCTGAAAATGGCACATCCAAAACTGTGTGCCCGGGCTGATTAAAGTGCTCCCCCACTTGCTTTTGGATATTGCCATTCTTAATGCCTGATTTTTTACACACACCCTCAAAAGCATGACATTCACCCAGTGATCAGTTACTAAACCTGCTATGTCTCAAATGGCTAAAAGAAGTGTGGGTTTAATACAGTTAAAATAAAACTGGGAAAAGCCTTCATACGCATACTGTAGAGAAGAGTCCTGCACTGGCAGAGGGCCAGATGAAATGATGTAATACACTTTTCAGTCTCTAATTTCTGCAGTCCTGTGGTAAATAACTGAAAAGTATCAACTGCCAATCTAGCAGAAAAGTGACCAGAAGCCTAGTCTGCGGCACTTGATTGCAATTCCATGCAGAGGATCCAGGCTGAGGAGCAAGCAGGGATTGATTCTTTCATCAGGAAGGTGGTGGAGCACATATCTGAAGGGACACAGAGGAGCATTAGCCAAGTGAGGCCCTAAGTCAGAAAACTATTCATGTGATTCAGTTTCAGTATGTATGTAGTCCCATTGAAATTAAGCATATGCGAGGGTGTTTGAGGATCAGGACCTTCATGCATTTGGACAGGGTTTTTTTTTGGGGGGGGGGGAAGAGCTAGGATAGCTAAACCAGCAGCTAAGAACCAATAAGAATAAAATGTGGGGAAATGGTAGCTCTACATTAAGTGGCAACATAAATCCAAGGTTTCCATTTGCCCAGACAGTACTAGTGCAGACTTGGAGCCAGTGGGTGTAGCCCTTTAATTGCCCCCCCCCCCTCGGGGCTAAGGGTGCCGCTGTAGTGCCTCACCCGTTTTCCCTTTCTTCGGTGCTCCTTGAACAAAACTCCACAGAATCTTGCTTAATCACAGCCCTTCTTGGGGGGGGTCTGTGTTTTTTTGTAAACTGGACACAGCCCCTCTTCCCTAAAGAGATGTCCCTTCCACAAGGACCACCTCAGGGCACCCTTTTTCCCTATAGCTCTGCTCTGTGGTTTTCTCTGAGCAGGAGACATCCTCCCATGTAGTTTCCCTGCTGCCTTTTATATTTGAATCACCTGATTCCTTTCAGGTGGGGCTCATCTTGTAATCAAGGCTGGCTTAGTCACAGGTTATACAGTGTCTGGGAGAGCCTCCCTGTTAGAGTTGATCCACAGAAGAGAGAGAGAACCAGGAAAACAAGCAGTATGTACATTGATAAAGTAAAATGATAACTGAAGATCGATAGTGAAGGGAGAAGTAATGTTTATTTTCTGTAGTCATGATTTTGAGTTCAGTTTGTGTGTTAGTTTAAAACAGGAAACAGGCATGAATAATTCTTCGTGAACTGGAAGCATGTTTTGTTGATTCTACTTAGAACCTTTGAGTGCTGTTTGGCTACATGGAATGATTGTAGTTGATTTTACCTTTAATGTGCCAAGTACCTGATTTTTATAAATATCCAAGAAGTCATTTAATTATTCCCTACGATTTTTCATGGAGGTGACGGAATCCAAGAATTGCAGAGACCTGTGACTTCAGCCTACAGCAGCTGGGAGCTTCAGGATCCCCCCATAGTCAGGAGCTGTGGGGTACCTCTGCTGCCTGAAGTCCTGCCTCTGAGCTACTGTGAGCAGTGGAGGTACTCTGCTGTTCTCAGCCCCAGCAGGAGGACATCACAGCTCCCAAGCCAAGCAGCTCCCAGCCACCACAGGCAGCACCTCTGCAGCTCCAGGTGGCAGGGGACCTGGAGCTCTGAGCTCCCATGAATTGAGGGAGTAGTCGCTTATGAAAAAAGCTTGCACTGATAACAGTTCCCACTTCCTCTCTCTCTCTGCCAGACACTATTGTCTAGGAAACTTCCTTTCCTCCTTTGTTATTTTGGAGTCTTGAAATAGTGTGACTGCTGTGTGTGGAAAAAGGTCAAATGAGAAATTATCTTTAAATTAGCTTCCACAGTTCTCTAACAGGTGCGAATGAAGATTTAGCCCCCATTTCATGTTTTTAAAGACTCTCTTTGCTAAGCTCCATAAAGCTGGCTTTCCAAAGCTTTCGTCCTCCAATCAAGGACCAGCAAGTGCAGGTTTTCACATGCAATACAGTTACCACGTAAGAGTTGAACAGACAGGGCAGGGAGGAGGACAGTTCTTTCCCTCCTCCTGGACTGCCTCTCCTCTGTCAGGAGTGAGAAGCTTACTAGCAGACCGTCTCAAATAGTCCTTTAAACCATCAGTAGTACTTCACATATTTGTGGGTCAGCCAAACTTGTGTTAGTTTTCTGTAAGTCAGAACAGGAGTTGCCTGAGGTTCTATTCAAGAGCACTTCAGAGCCCAGGTATCTTCATTTTGGATTAGACAAATTCTTCTCTATGCCTTTCTTCCCATCCTCTTATCTATCACTGTTGGTGTCTCTTCACAAGAAAGCATGAGCTCGTTTTATTAGTCATAAGTGATGACTCTTCATTTCCTTGAAAACTAATTCTTTCCAGTTGAACGTGTTAAGTGAATACAGTTCAATTACATGTATCTTGATATGCACTGAAGGAACAGGGAGGATTTTTGTCGTCATTTGAAACAATGAGCCATGTTTTGATCCCAAGTGGAACTGATTTTTGACACTATTGTATTTCTCCTTATGAAGAAAGAATGTGAAAATAAGCGTCTTGTTTTTATCATGTAAGGATAATTATAGATAGAAACCCAAACCTAGGTGCCTTTCACAACTTAGGGAACATTTACAAATGAAAACTTAGAGCTGAGTGAATTGAATGAATGAATCATTTAACATGTCTTCAGTCTACAGCGCTTAAAATGATATCATTGGCTCAGGAAAGAGCTTTCACACTTCTTGGCCAGACGGTCATAGGTTCGAGTCCTGACTAGGGTACTTGGAGTTGTTTTTTTGACGAATAGCTTATACATTGTGTTGGCCAGACTTACTACTGAAGCAGTATGAAAATATCTATCGTTGTAGCACCCTGAAAATTTGTAACATGATAAGCAGGATCTAAGGGTTCAGGAAGAATTATCATCAGAACATTTTCAAATGGGTAGATCACAGAATGATCATTCAGTGATTTCATTTTCTTTTTCTTTTTTTTTATAATTTCCTTGTATCTGACCTTAGAGATGACAGACGTAAGAGATAATATTGGGATGTCTTGAATAAGAGTTAGTCATCTGTCCAATGATTATAAAATAAATCCATATCTTTAAAAATTAGCCTGTAATTTTTTGTGTCCTGGGTTTTCTTGGACTATTTTGGCTAGTCCAGTGGTGAAAATCATTCAAGACCCTCCTGTTTCTAAAAATGATTAATGGGGATTCTGCTGTAAGTCAAAATTATTTCTGTAAACCCCCCTCAAAGTAAAATAATGGTTTTATGCCAGCTGAGGTTGACCCTCCAGAGTCTGGGAAAAAATGGATAGCATCTGTTCAAGCGTTGCTATTTGGCAGTAAACTTGATAACAGGGCAGTTACCAAGTGCAGGACTGACAATATATTTACAAAAACAATAGTTTCATTATCCTGATCAAAAGTATTGTTGTAGTTCTATAATTCACTATAAATCAAGTGAGACTCTTCTGGGCTTTCTGGGTAAGAGTCCAGTCCTGTAAACACTTGCCCTATGGTGGTTGCTTGGAGGAAATAGGATGCTGAAATGAAAATAGGCACTGTGGTAGCTATATTGTCATGTGCCAACTATTACTGCTTTTTGTTTGACAATGAGTCAGTAGTCTCTGGCAGGGATAGACAGTCACTTTGGAGTGGCTTTACACTGTTCTTCCTGGGAGTTCACAGGTTTAGTTTTGGATGATTGACCATGGCAGAGAGCTGTTTTGCGAGGAGTACTGCAAGTTTCCATGTTCTCATTCCTCCTATTCAGTGCATATATGAGTCTTTTGGGACATTTTGTAAGAGGCATGGACTGCTTAGGACACCCAGCTTCGTTTCCACCTCATTGGCTCTGGCAGGTGCAACATAAGTGCCTTGCCTTGTGACTGAAATTGGGGCCTCATGAAAGCTAATTCACTGAGTCTTTCTACGAGGAAGACTGGGGAAATGTTTTTAAGGTGTGGGAAGCCACCTGAGGAACTGGCAAAGTTTATATCCGCTCTGGGCACTAGCTACCTCATAACCTTGGGATTCTGTGCTGTTCTTGATCCTCTAGCTGTTCCGGTATAAGATTGGTTTTATCATCTTTCCTTCGTAAGTAGGGTGCAAGAAAATATTTTTATGTGCAGGTCTAGTGACTGTTATCCAGGCCTTTGTTACTTCAGGGTTGGACTATCACAATGTGTTCTATATAAGGATCTCCTTGAGGCATTTTCGAAACTTCACTGAGTGGAAAATAGTTACCACTAAAAGTTCAGGCAGAGAGTACATTACAATAGTACTCCAAGATCTGCACTGTCTGCCAACTAGTTTCTATCTGGAATCTAAGATGTTTTGTCCTATGAAGTATTAAGTAGTTTGGACCCTGATAAACTCTTCTCCCCTCCTCCCCCCCACATCCATGTTATTTATGTAGCTGCAGTCAGTCATCAAAGGTGATCAAGTTAGGGACCCTCCAAGTAAGAAAGAGAGGAGGATACCAGGAGAGCATTCACCATGAAATGTCCTCAATTCTGGAATTCGTTTCTCTCCTTTGTCCTGTAGATCTTGGGTTATTTGGCTTTCAAGGATTTTGCAACGCTTTAGTACTATTAGTTTGTTTATTGGAAAGTAGTGGGCTATGCCCACAAAAGCTCATGATACCATCTACATGTTTTGTTAGTCTATAAAGTGCTACCAGACCATTTGCTGTTTTTTAAGTTTATCCTGTACAGACTAACTCAGCTACCCCCTGAAGCTAATAATTATTGCGTTATACTGTTGTGACGCATGTTGATAACAAGCGTCTATGGTGAAGCTGTAGTTGCTTTAAAAAAACTTTTGACTCATACATTCATTTACTTTTTGGTATGCACCCTGATCGGAAAAAAACAGACCAGAGATTGGGTTGTATATTTAAAAGAGGAAAAGCAAAAGTTAATGTACTTAAACATCAAATCATGAGCACATGAATGAGTGGTTGGAAACCAGTAAGAAAGCTATCACAGACGTAGTTTGACTCTTTTATAGTAGTTTTAATAGTCTGCTGCAAGCTTTTGGAGAAATTATTATTTCGGCAGACCTGAACAGCCTAAATTCTAAGATTTAAAAAAAAAGTTTGTAATGAGCAGATTTGTAACCTGAGTGTCTTGAACATTAGTATGAGAATGTATCCATTGTGAGCTTTTCTGAAGCCATTTGATTTAGAGATTATTTCTACAAGAACCTAAATATCCTTCCTTAATTCCTGGAAAAATTATTTTATCTGACTAGTGCCCTGTCCTCTCTTTGTGAATTAAGAAGAAATAACCTAGTCATGTATATTTAACCTAAACTTCAGTTTATAGAGGATGTCAAAACATGTAAGTGAGGATAGCAGTCTAAATAAAGAACAGAAATCTTTTCAGTCTTAGTTTATAAATAATGCAATTTCCTGATAGAGCACATCTTAAGCAATTCAGACTGATATCCAGGATCTGATTGGGACATATATTTTATGTAATAAATACTTTCTTGGCATTCCTTTATCTCCAATGATTTATTCTATGGTGAAACAGTCATGTTTTAAAATGCTATGGTGTTGATAGCTTTGCCTCATATTTTGGTGGTGGTGACAATTCTGAGGTGTTGGGTGGGAAATAAAGCTTTATTTGTAGTGGGAGGGAGGATTTGGCTGTTCATTTCAGGAAAATCTTATATATTCTGTGGTAAGTATATAAACAGTGGAATAAATTATTTAATTGGAGATTGGGTCCAGTTTTCAGAAGCTTAGGCACATACTTGAGCACTTCTTTTGCATGTACACTGATCATAGTTGCATGTATTGTCACCACAATTTTACAGGCAAATTATGTTACCCCCATCTTATTTTAACCTAAGAATATGGTAGCTCATTTCTGTTTTTCAGGTGGTGTCAAGAAATAAATCAGTGGGGAACACAGCACCTCCCTATGTTAAATGATTGGTACACACAAGTGTTTCCACCTAAAAACCCTTGTGTTTAATTAAGCACAAAGCACACATCTAAAGTAGCAATGGTCTAGAGCATCTCTGAGTATAATTCCCCAAGGTCAAAAGTGGTAGTGAGTGACCACAGTAGGTTTCCAATGGCCATCCTTCTAAATACTGGGAAGAATAATGTTAGTGTCTTCTTGCTCGTAGAAAATCAAAGCTTCTCCAAAGTACACTTTTAACTATTTTTTCTTAAAACAAAGCATAACTCAAAGAAACTTCTTATAGACTAACAATTTCCCTAACAACAGAAAAGAGCTCATAATTTCTATTTATTAGTAAAGCAACTCCAGCAAGAAACTTACAAATGGGCACTCAGACCAAGGTCAGCTATCCTAGTGACACAGCAATTGTGCAGATGTTTTTGTCTGCCTAAGCAAGCGCAAATTCTTGCTTATTATGTGGTGTCCTCGCTTCCAGTTTATGGTGGCTAAAGGCACAAGATGGCTGCAGGTTTTGTCAAGTCCTGTTCTCACATAACAAGTGCATGATTTCCAGTAGTTGAGCTTCTATCAAGCTCATGTTTTGTCTTCCTTTTTTGTCAGCTACTAATCATGGTTGACTTCTCTGCAGGTTCGCATGTGCCTCTTCCTATTTTCCTTAAAAGCACACTTATTTTATATTGCACAATTTAGGCAGCTACTTTTGAAAATGTCACATTAAATTTTTGGATGCTCACACCAACTTCCTTATGCATTAGTCATCTTAAGCTACAAAATGGACTGCCCCTATATTTTTTTGAAAGTATTTCTCAAGAATTTAGAAACACAGGGATTAATATGCCCATATAAAAAGCAACATTCTGTTCTTGAGCCATGGATAAAATATCTCAGATTAGAGCCAAGAGATAGAGTAAGAGAGAAAAAATAGAAAGAATGAATGCTATTAACAGATTGTGAAACATGAAAAATAGCTATGTATTTATTTCCTTATATGAACATGATTAATGGACAATTTCAAACCAACATTTCCTTTATAAGTAAATATTACTGGTGTGGTTCAAGGCTACTTAAACTTCTGTCCCTTCTTCTGATCTCATTCAGTACACTTCTTTCAAGTTGTAGGCCATAAGCCTTCACTTCTCTAGGGCGGAGTCCCAGGATTTTTCCACTCTTAGATCAGGGTGCGAGGCTACCAAACCATGTGTAATAATCTGTTTTACTCCACAATCGGTTCTACTAAACTCTGTACTTGTGGTTCTTCCCTGTGGGGGCTTATGACTAATGGTGAATACAGTGATCTTCTTAATGCAAAGTATTGTTTAATCTTAAAAATAGAAACATACACTAGCAAGGTGAACTTTTTAAAACAACAAAACCCATCCAGTAGCTTTCCCTCTTCCAGTAGGGGGACCTGTTCTATCATCTGTCTTTCTAGATACCCCAGCCCCTGGAGCTTAGTTCCCCTTAGTTCAAAATCTTGTCCCTCTCCCCTTCAGGGAGTGTGGCTCTTTTAATCCCTCTCAGTCTTTTGATCTGTCTTCACTGGATGAGAATCAGAAAAGGTCACTGTGGGGAGGGAGGTAGCATATGATAGTTAATACTCCTGGATGTTTACTGAAGAGCTAGTATTTGAACTATTGTCCTTCTTTCTGGGTAAATTTCTTGGCCACCTGGATTAATCTAATGTAGAAATAAATAAAAATCTTTAAAAGTACTTACAAAAACATATACAGTAGTAGGACTGTCAAACTATTGAAAAATTAATCCTGATTAATCATGATATTTTAAGTGGTAAATCACAGTTTTAATCACATTGTTAGTAATGGAATAGCATTTATTTACATATTTTTGGATGTTTTCTACATTTTCAAACATTTATTTCAATTACCACACAGAACACAAAGTGTGTAGTAGAGATGAGAATGGGTAATAGTAAACTGTTACCCAGGAGCATCTCACCCCCAGTCCCATCCCGCCCGTGGCCTGCTGTGGGAGATGGGCTTCTCTAGCCTTGCAGGGCTGCCAGAAGTGGCAGCAGAAGGGTGAGGGTAACAGCTGCCAGCTTCTGCTTCCAAGCCAGCATGAGGTTCCCAACTCATAGCTGGCAGCCCAGCACAGGGGTGGAAGCAGCTGGTCTGGAACAGCTCCTGCCTGTGGTGTGGGGGCCGCTACAGCCTGCCTGCCCCCATTTCTCGGGTTAACCCCACATTTCTCAAACTGTGGGTTCCGACCCGAGCAACTTAGAGGGGGGAGTCACAGTATCACAAAGTTTGAGAACCTCTGGGTTAATCAGTTAAACTTAATGTTTCACCGGTTAACTGATTAAACAGGATTTTACATTCCTTGTGTATATAATGCTCATTTTATATTATTATTTTGATTCCAAGTATTTGCACTGTAAAAAAGATAAGCAAAATAGTATTTTTCAATTCACCTTATACAAGTACTGTAATGCAATGTCTTTTATCTAACTGTGGTTAAAACTTCAATTAATTTTGACTATTTTTTTAATTTAGTTAATTTGTTTTGCATTAATTGGTTGAGTTAACTGCAATTGAGAGACCTAATTCCTAAATTTAAGTTAGGCAACTTCCAAATCTGTCACTGCTATGCTCCAAACAAGTGTTTAATTGAAATTTCCTAAATTACTGTTAGAGTATATTAGGTCACATCTTACATGAAGGTTACATTCATAAACAGTTCATAAAGTATTGATAAAAGATGAATAACTGTTTTAATAAATGGTCAATCAATTGTTACAATGTCCAGCAAGTTCTGTATAACCATAGCTTGTTACCATCTACAACACCTGCTGTTAATGTGCTTATAACATTTTATAAAATACATGCAACTGATGTCTGTAACATGCTAATAGCATTTGCTAGCCTTTCGTTCATTTGTAATTCTTGTACTAGAGCTAGCAATAAAGACATTCAAAATTCAATGTTAGAGGAAGCTCTGTGTGACAGAGCAAAAGTTCCCATTATCAACATTTCTACAGATTGAACCTCTATGATCTGGGGCTCTCTGGTCCAGCAACATCCATGGTCCAGCTCTTTGTAGTCAGTGAATACGAAGATTGTAATTGCAGCTAGCTCTTATGCAGCGGGAGGGTGATAAGCTGCTTAAGACTTTTCACCACCTCTACCTTTGAAGGAACAGCCAAAATCTGGCCCTTTATTTTATGTATAGTTTATTAATTCAAATATATTCCTTCAGTGTAAAACAAATGAAGTCTCAAAAGTGATTCATTTGACCCATTCCGTTCTAATTACATTATTTTTGAAGGGGAGAGAACAATTTGTAGAAACATCAGATTTATGGTGTTTCTAGGAAAAGACCTTTTTATTTCCAGCTGACAAGAGCTGCAAGTCATTGGAACTGCTGTAATGTGGTCTTCATTACAAGAGTGTTTAGTTTTATGTCCTGTTTTGCTTTCTTGACCTCAGAGGATTATGCCCAGCTGTGCAATATTCCAGTTCCAGGATCTCGACGACCATATGGACAAGATGCTTTGGTTGACTTTGAGGAACGCTATACCCCAGAAACGGATCCATTCTTTGTTGAAGACCGTAAGTCAATATCACTGTTATGTAAAATTCTCAAAAGTATGCTTATAACTTTTGGATTGCTTCCCTGCAGTTGACTTCATTCATCTGTTTGCTTCTGAGTAATGTGCCCTATTTATTTATATTCTAGTTATTCATATGACATTAACTTTGTCAGGTGTTCAAGTTCCAGCATCATGGTTGTATATGAGCCCAAAGCACAATGTTATTTTGTTTAATATAGTGAAATAATGTGTACCAGCTATACTAAATTTATATTTATCAATAGATTTACAGAGATAGATCAAAAAGTTTTTCTTCTCACAAATTCATTTTTCTTTGGAGCATGTGACTCAGACTCCTTTGGGGTATATTACATTTTTTAAAAATTTTGTGCCAACTTTCCAAGATTTTCCAGCAGAACTTATGCGGGGGTGGTAGAGAGTGTGCATGATGTTCTTACTCAAAAAAATCACCTCGCTTAGCACTCATCAGTATGATTTTTGCTATAGAACCTTATACAAGTAGGGTTCAAAATTTACAATTGAAGAATGTAGGGGTTCTTTACTGAATAAGGGCCTGATCCAACTCACTTTGAAGTCAATGGAAAGACTCCCATTGACTTCAGTAGCTGTTTGATCAGGCCCTAAACTACTTGGACTGCCTTGAATTCAGCTTGCACCTTTATACCAGGGCTGAATTTGGTCCCACATATTTCTTCAGTCTTAGAAACAAAATGTTAGTTACAGAAGGACGGGCAGTCCCAACTGCCTTGTACTTTTAGCATGCAAATACCACTTAACTCTTACTGAACGTGTTTCCCATTAAAATGAGTTAAGTAAAAAGAAGTAAGGGAAAAGAAATCAAAATGGTAGCTTTGAACATAGCAAGAACACTATTATGAATTCCATCATGGAATCAATTCCATGAATCCAAGATGGGAAACAACTGCCTCCCAAGGTGTTCTTCAAAAAACAATTGGGGAAATCATAATGGATCACAAACTAGATAGGAGTCAATAACGTAGTACTGTTTTAAAGAAAACAAACAACATTCCGGGATGTATTAGTATGATCTGAAAAGTAATTCATCCATTCTGTTCAGCGCTGATAAGGCCTCAGCTGGCGTACTTTGTCCTGTTCTGGGCACATTCAGGAAAGATGTGGACAAACTGGATGAAGTCCAAAGGAGAGCAATAAAAATGATTAAAGGTCTTGAAAACATGATCTGTGAGGAAAGTCTGAAATACTGATCTGTTTAGTCTGGAAAAGAGAATTCTGAAGAATCATGATAAGTTTTTCAAGTGCAAAAAAGGTTGTAATAAAGAAGAGAGTGAGAGACTGTTCTCCTTATCCACGGAGAACAGAAGAAGAAGAAATGGGCTTAAATTGCCGCAAGGAAGATCTAGACATTAGGACAACCTTCAACTGTATCGGTAGTTAAGCACGAAAACAAATTCCGTAAAAAGGTTATGGAATCTCTATCATTGGAGGTGTTTAAGAAGTGTCTAGATCAGGGGTGGTGGGCAAGAAGCTGCCAGTGGGTCGGATCCAGCGGCTGCCTTGCTGGGACCCTTAAGTATAGCACAGCGGCAGCTGCTTTAAATGTTGCTGCTCTATTCTGGGAGCGAGGAGGGAGGCTTTGTGCTCTGTCCTGCCCCTCAGCAAAATCTCTCAGCTCCCATTGGCCAGTTTCTGACCAATAGCAGCTAAAATATTTTGCTGGTGGCAGGGGCAGCCAATGAAGCCTCCTCCTTCTCCCTCCGCCCCCACTCCTTCACCTACTCAGAGCAGAGCCACGTGGAGCAGCTTGTTACTGCAGCCTTCAGGTTCCTGCAGAGCTGCTGATTGGGAGCTGCCTAGGTAAGCACCTCCCAGCCAGCGCCTGACTGACACTACCACCCCTCCCCACCACCCAACTACCTGCCCCAGGCCACCACCCAAACTCTCTGTACCCCTTTCCCCCAGGTCACAACTCCCTCCCAGACCGTGCACCTTTTCCTACATCCTTCCCCCAAGCCAGAATCCTGTCTGGCAGCCATACCCCCTCCCTGACCCTACACCCTATTGCCCTGCTCCAAGTCATCATCCAAACCCTCTGCACCCCCTTCACCCAGGTCACAATGCCCTCCCAGACCCTGCACCCCCTCCTAGAGCTCCTCCCTCAGGCCAGAATCCTCTCCTGCACCCACACTCCCTCCTGGACTCTACCCCAGATCACAACCCCCTCCTTCACCCAAACTCCCTCTCACACTCTACACCCCCTCCTGTACTCCAGTTTCCTACCCCAAGCACCCTTCTGCACTCTGTCCCAGATCCCAAACATCCTTGGTAGAAATGCAGCCATTGACCACTTGCCAAAATCTAGGAGTGGCTCCCCCATTAAAACTTAGTGCCCACCCCTGGATTAGACTGACACATGTCAGGGATAGTCTACATCAGTGGTGGGCAATAATTTTGGAAAGGGAGCCACTTCACAAATTTTTGAAGTGGCCCCAGGCCACCATGGAAAAGGCAGGGCCAGAATATTTCCGTACTCCCCTGCCCCTCCCCCCGATAGACCCACTAGTTGTTCTGAACAGCTAGCACTTCCCTCTAGGGGTCTACATCTCTGGCGGCAGGAGGAGACTTTGCGTTCCCCTCCCCTCTGCCCCCAGATCAGTTCAGAGATGGGGGAGCATGCAAAGTCTCTCGTTCCCTGCTCCCATCCTGCAAGGGGTGCACGGCCCTTAGTGTGTATCACCAGCTGAATGGGACATGGCAGGAGGAAACTTTGCACCCTGATTGGCCTGGGGGCAGGGGAGCGGCAGGGCAGCTGTTGGCAGTCCAGTTCCGGCCCGTGGAGGCTCTCTTGCTCACCTCTGCTCTACATACTACTTAACCAGTACAGGAGACGGGATTAGATGGCCCATTGAGGTCTCTTTCAATCCTATATTGCAATGATTCTATGAAACACTGTCTACAGAAACCAGGTTAATGGGTTAATCTCTGTTTAATACCTAACAAACTTAATAGACTTTATACCAAGTTGTACAAAGCTCAACATACCTACACATGTGACTTTAATTAAACAATCCTGACTTCTAACTAAATGTTAATGCTGATGGAAATTACCAAAGCACAATGAAAACCCCAGAATGAAATGACTTTCCAATATGATGAAAAAGAGATGGAGTGGAAGACACGCTTTCTATTCCAGTGTCCAAATTATAAAGAGGTGTAAGAAAAATACTTCCTCAGATTATAAGCAATGATAAAGGACTTTCCATTAATAAGTGATGAGAGAGATATTGAGGTATCCGAGCTAGGATCTTTCCAGTAGCCACTGAAGCAGAATAGTGCCAAACGAACACAGAATACAATCCCAGACACACATTTGAAAATAGACATGTGCTGTATGAGTATAGTGCGAACACTCTTATCTAAGACAGGGTCAGCTGGTTTAAAAAAATCAACACGCTATATATGAGCTCAGTAGAGGACAAATTACATGTTTCATTTGTAAAGGATTTATTCAAGAGCATCATCTTTTCCCTGCTTGGCTATGCGTTTGGGTTTTTTTTTTTCCCCATTGGTTGTCTCTGATGGCTAGAGCCCTACCAGTTTCATAGCTGTGAAAAACCTGTCACAGATTGTGAAATAAGCCCTTCCCTCTGAAATTTGATCTCCCCAAAATCAGCTCGGCAGTGGAGGGATAGGACTGGTCCTTCTCCTGCCCAGCTGTTATGGGAAGGAGATTAGATCCAGCACCACAGGCAATGCACAAATGAGGGTCTCACACTCCTGTGCTTTAGCAGCCCCAGAGCTGGGCTGTGAGCTTCTGCTCCTCCCAGTTCTTCAGAGCACCCAGGCTGGGGGCTGCTGCTGCCAGCAACTCCTGCTGTGGCTAGGTTGTTGCTTCTCCCCTGTAACCACTGCCAGGTTTGAGGGCTGCCTGGACTCCAGCCAGGGCTCAGGGCTCAGAGACCTGGGCTGAAGGCTGCCACCCCTCTCAGCTCCAGCCAGACTCAGGGCTGCCCCACTTCATGGCTCCTGCCCAGGCTGGGGACTGCTGGTCCTCCTAATTTCTTCAGCCAGGACTCCCCCAGAGCTCCTGCCTGAGCTCCAGGCTCTCTTTCCCCATGCTCCTGCCCTAGCTCAGGGGCCTGGTGTGGGGGCTGCCATCCCCTGAATCACCAGCTGGGTCTTAGGGCTTTCACACCTCACAGCTCCTGCCTGAGCTTCAGGTTTCCGCATTTGACTAGGGCCAGAGGAGGTAGAATTAGAAAGGTAGGGCAGGGAAAGAGTAAATGGGAGATGGAGGAAAGAATGAAAGAGATATTGGACTAATCAGGGAAAATAAGGCAATTACAGACCAGTAAATCTAACTTCAGTACCGGACAAATTAGTCGAAACAATAGTAAAGAATAAAATTGTGAGGCACGTAGAAGAACATAATTTGTTAGACAAAAGTCAACATGGTTTCTGTAAAGGGAAATCATGTCTTTCTAATCTATTAGAGTATTTTGAAGGAGTTAACAAACATGCAGACAGGGGGATCCAGTAGATATAGTATACTTAGATTTTCAGAAAGCCTTTGACAAGGTCCCTCACCAAAGGCTCTTGTGTAAATTACATGGCCATGGGATAAGAGGGAAGGTCCTTTCTTGGATTGAGAACTGGTTAAAAGACAGGAAACAAAGGGTAGGAATAAATGGTAAATTTTCAGAATGGAGAGAGGGTAACTAGCAGCATCCCCCAAGGGTCAGTCCTGGGACCAATCCTTTTCAACTTATTCATAAATGATCTGGAGAAAGGGATAAGCAGTGAGTTGGTAAAGTTTGCGGATGATATCAAACTGTTTAGGATAGTCAAGACAGAAGCAGACTGTGAGGGAGTCCAAAAAGTTCTCACCAAACTGAGTGATTGGGCAACAAAATGGCAAATGAAATGTAATGTGGATAAGTGTAAACTAATGCACATCGGGAAAAATAACCCCAACTATACATACAGTATGATGGGGGCTAATTTGGCTATGACATATCAGGAAAGAATCTTGGAGTTATCATGGATAGTTCTCTGAAAACTTCCACAGCGTGCAGCAGTGGTCAAAAAGGCAAATAGGATGCTAGGAATTATTTAAAAAGGGATAGAAAATAAGACACAAAATATCTTGCTGCCCCTGTATGAAACTATGGTACGCCCCCATCTTGAATACTGTGTACAGATGTGGTCTCCTCACCTCAAAGATATTTTGGCCTTGGAAAGGGTTCAGAAAAGGGCAATTAAAATGATTAGGGGTTTGGAACGGGTCCCATATGAAGAGAGGTTAAAGGGACTGGAACTTTTCAGTTTAGAAAAGAGGAGACTGAGGGGGGATATGATAGAGGTGTATAAAATCATGAGTAGTGTGGAGAGGGCGAATAAAGAAGTGTTATTTATTAGTTCCCATAATAGAAGAACGAGAGGACACCAAATGAATTTAATGGGTAGCAATTTTAAAACTAATAAAAGAAAGTTCTTCTTCACACAGCGTGTAGTCAACCTGTGGAACTCCTTGCCAGAGGAGGCTGTGAAGGCTAGGACTATAACAGAGTTTAAAGAGAAGCTAGATAATATCATGGAGGTTAGGTCCATAAAAGGCTATTAGCCAGGGGATAGAAATGGTGTCCCTGGCCTCTGTTTGTCAGAGGCTGGAGAGGGATGGCAGGAGACAAATCGCTTGATCATTGTCTTCGGTCCACCCTTTCTGGGGCCCTGGTGCTGGCCACTGTTGGCAGACAGGCTACTGGGCTAGATGGACCTGTCAGGTGGCAATACTATGGCTGGGATTTAGTTGCACTGCCAGGCAGCAGCCCCACAAACTGAGATTCAGCTGTGTCACTGGGCAGTAGCCCCTGCTGCTGGACTCCAGCCCCACCGGGCAGTTCTGCTGAGCTTCTGGCTGTGCTGCTAAGCAGTAACCCTGCTTCCAGGCTCCCACCCCCACTGCTGGGTATCCCAACCCCCCTGCCTCCCAGTCCTGCCAGGCAGCTGCACCGCTACGTGGCAGCCTAGCTGTTGGGCTCCAGCTCCACCACCAGGTGGCAGCGGGGCTGCTGGGTTTCTGGTTGTGGCGCCAGGCAGCAGCCCTACTCCCAGTCTCCTAAACCCCACCATTGGGCAGCCCCGCTCCCAAGCTCCTCCAACCCCGCAGCAGGGCTCCCAGCCACTAGCTCTTCACCGGGACAGTCTGGTCCTGGAACTTTTGTAGTACAGTTGCCAGACCAGAGAGTCCCGATTTAGAGAGGCTCAAACTGTACAACAAACAGCCAAGGTATATTTTACATATCAAATATCTCTTAAAAATTATCTGAAATACAGAGTAAGTTTTAGATATACCAATGGTCTGTTTGTGGCATTAATGTGTGGATAAAATGTGAGTAGAAAAAGCCTATTATGCCTCCCCTGCATGCTCACACCATGACCGCACAAAAAGCCAAACCACAATGTATTATTTAAACTGGCTCAGGAGGGATGATATTAAATGTCTTGGACTTTTTCTCCAGTATTTCTTTTGATGTGGTGGGCTGCCATCTACAGTCCTGTTTGAATTATTGCTTCTAAGAATGAAAAGATAGTAAGACTGTTGTAGGTACTTAGATGAGCACCTTAATCTTAATTCAGTGAGCATTTACATTTTAAAATATATGCACTCTTTCCCTGTTATCCTGCTATTGCCTAGAAAACCTAAATCAGGGCACAAGACCCCATTATAATAGGCATTGTATGATCTAGTAAAACAAAGACAGTCACCATCCCAGAAAGCTCACTACCTACCATTAGACACAATAATGTAGTTTGTAGGTATTTATATAAGTGGCCATCGCCCAAAAGTATGAGAGATTCCCAAAGAGTTTTTAACCAAAACCACAATAAGCTAGTGCTTGTCTCAACTGCTTTGAGTGTAACTTTTTATTGGATGTTTCATCTAAAGTAATTACAATATAATTTCTTCCCTCCCCTCTTTATAGTTGTACTTAGCTTGTTTTTATAATTATTTTTCAAATTACCTTACAGTACTTTGCCATTTTTTTGCATTAGCACAGTAAATTATTAATCTTATTTTACAAGATTTTATTACATAACGTTTTATCATGGAGCTAATTTGTCAAAATGTTTGTCTGATTTTTAAAAAGGATCAAAGTTTTTAACAGTAGCTAAACACATTTCAAACAGCCATTTTATTTTCATCTTAAAATGTAACTATTTTATTAGTACATTAAAAATTCCAGATGGAACAGATCTGCTAAAGTTGACCTATTTTCTACAGAGTTGAGTCACATCCCAGTAAATCCTTGAGACAACTGAAGAATCTCACTTTACATTTGTTTTAAAAAAAGAAAAGGGGGGGGATTCAGAATCTCTAACTTGTTTGAAATGCTTTCTCCACTTAGGTTTTCTGAACAGCTTTGAGGAGTTACAAGCAGAGGAATGTGGCATTCTGAATGGATGTGAAAATGGCCGTTGTGTGAGAGTCCAGGAAGGCTATACTTGTGATTGTTTTGATGGCTACCACTTGGATATGGCTAAAATGACTTGTGTTGGTAAGAGGACAATTCAATAATTTACGTACAATTCATTTCTATATTTCAGCAAATTAACTCACACAAGAACTTCAGTGGGACTACTTATGTGAGTAAAGTTACTCATTTGCCATAGGGAGAATAAAGGAACATGTGAAAAGGACTAATAAGGACAAGAACAAGGAGCAAAACCTTTCTGACAAATGATCATCTGAATTATGTTGAGCTAGGAGTGGGCAATTTTTGATGGGGGACCACTCCAAAATGTGCTTAAGTGGTCGAGGGCCACACTTTTCTATGGATAGGGTGTAGGGTCTGGGATGGCAGTTGGGTGCACAAAGGAGCTTGGGGCAGGAGTGAGGTGCAGGAGAGGGTTTGGGGGGTTGAAAGGAAATTTTGGTGAAAAGGTGGTTGTGACCAGGGGCAGGTGATTTGGGGGGCAGTGTCTGAGAGAGGTGCAGAAGAGGATTCTGGCCTGGGGTGGGGGGGGGGGGAGGCAGTGTCTGGGAGAGAGTTGTGACCTGGAGCAGGGGAGGGTGCAGAGGGTTTTGGTGGTATCCAAGGAGCGAGAGGGGCTGGGGTGCCAGATTCTGAATGGGAGGAGCTTACCTAGGCAGCTTCCGGCCAGCAGCCCAGAGGGACCCTCAGATAGGCTCACTGCCTGCCGCAGCAATGTAACTCGTGCCCAGTAGGGGGAGACAAACCACTCAGTGGTAGCTGTGATGTTTGAGCTAGGGTTGGGGGCAGTAAGTGAAGTTTGCTCTCCCCTCCTCACCCCCAATCTTGGCACAAAAGGCACATAGAGCAGATAGCTGCTTTGAGTGGCCTAGGACTGTGGGACAGGCAGGGAACCTGCCTGAGGGTCCCGACGGGGTGGGCTGAGGGCCCAGATCCACCCCGTGTTAACATTCTAAATCAATATGATATATTAAAAGAACCAGTTTTCACTTGAACAACCATCTCTGAATTCCTAAATCATTTCAGTATCAGTGAACGGTTGTCCTTAGGTATCCACAAAAAATGTGGCATTGAGGACATAGGGGAACATACTATTCATAATAGTTATAAGAAGTATGTGTGAATTTCAGTGCTAAGCTAAGAAGCATTGTAAAGGTATTATTAATTTTAAAAGGCTCCCATTATTTTAAATACTTTTGAAAATTGTAATCAAAGCCTTGCTATGCATTTCAATGCATTACATTTGATTTATGTGAGTTGTTAGTGTGCATAGGTCACATTTTCAAAAGCTACTTAAGGACACTTTTTAAAGGTATTTAAGCACCTAAAGGTTCGGATAGGTGCCTACTAGATTATTCAGAAGTACCCATGTTTCTAACTTCTTTGAAATCAGTGCTTGCACCTATCTGAATCTTTAGGCACCTAAATGTCTTTAAAAATCTGGCCCTAAGTCACTTTGGAAAATGTCATCAGTGCCTCATGCGTGAACCATCCCTGTATGTTGCCCTGATTCAATGAAGAGCGTGCCTCATGCTTCTGTGTCCAACTCTGGCGCCAGCAGAACTGCCCCCATGGACCCTGAATGAGTCAGGAGATTAGCAAGCAGTCCCATGAGCATAGGTCTAAGTCCAAGAAACTGGACATTCCCTCCACCAATTCAGCCCAAGGGGATTGAAGCACATTTTTAGTCCCACAGACACAAGACGACAACCCATAATCAGTGGGATTCAGTGTGGTTCTTTCCAGGCTGCAAACCATTGGTACTGCCCTCTCTGGCACCTCACAAGACCCTCCCACACCAGGACAACTTCAGCAATGGTACCTGCAACTGAACAGGAGGGAGTACTACTTACACCAGGGAGACCCAGATCCAGGGCTGCACATCAGGATGCCTTTGCCTTGCCACATCCAGAGTCTCTTCCTCCATAGGGTCCCTCCTGGTCTTTCCACTTCCAGAGAACTCCTATCTCCTGCCACAGGATATGTTTACAGTAGGGGGGAGGTGTCTAACCCCCCTCCTCACATGTGTTATACACCATTCCATTGGTCACAACGTTTCTACCATTGGAACCAGAATCCACCTTTTCTTCTTTCAGTGAACCAAAATGTGGGAAAGAATTGTCCCTACTGTACTGCTTCTGTACAGCATCACGGAGTCCAACATGCTCATGGAAGCAACTACCTCCTCACCCTCTGCAGAGCCACTGGTACTCCATGCCATGGGAACCCTGCAACCTCCTATTGATCCTGCCCTGTTGGGGCCCTTGGGCACAGTATCCTCCTTTGGAGCCTGCCCAGTTTATGAGAGGGTCACTGTTTGGCTCCTCTCGCCCCCACCCCCCTTCACTCCCAAGAGATCCATCAAGTGTGCCAATGGATCTGATAGCAGAGGAAGAATGCTATTCCCCAGATCCAACCATCCTACCAGAGCCAGCTGGATTCCTATCCTCATCACCGAACAAAACTGCGACTGCATCATCCCCTTCCCCACTGGATGATTTCAGACAATTTCAAGACTTATTACAGAGAATTGCATGGGAACTCCAAATCCTGATGGAAGAGATCCAAGATTCTCAGCACAAGCTTCTGGCCTTTCTTCACCTTTTGGGACTGACAAGAAGAAGGACTGCTGCTCGATGAAGCCACACTGAAGCCATCTAGTACAACAAGGCTCACTCCTGCCACGTCTACCACCTCCCTTAAAGGAGTGGAGAGATGCTACTATGTCCCAGCCAAACGCTGAGGAGAATTCTTCTTCTCTCACCCAGCTCCAAACTCACTAGCAGGTCAGGTTGCTGTGAAGAGAGCTACACAACACCCTTGATTCACACTTGTGGACCCTCTGTGGTATGGGAGAAAGGCAGCAGCGTGGGGGCGCGAGGCGCGGCAGGTGGGAGCTGGTATACTTGGAGGCTGGCTTGAAAGCCAGCTCCCCATGCATGTCCGCTCCTGAAGAACCGCCACCTCTCCCATCCCCTGACACTGCTGTCACCCTATCAGAGGCAGTAGCACGGGGAGGGAGGACCAGCAGGAGCCAATACACACAGGGAACAGACTTTTAAGCTGGCTTCCCGCACATGCTGGCTTCCACAGGGCCACCTGCCCTGCCCCCCGCTGCCTCTGAATCAGAAGCAGAAGTATGGGGAAGGAGGTAGGTTTTGAAGCCAGCTCCCTACACATACCAGCTCCTACTGAGCTGGCTTCTACCACCACCACCTTCGATACAGAGGAAGCAGGGGAGGGAACAGGAGCTGGTGCTAGCGGGGAGCCAGCTTTAAAGTGCCCTGACCCTCTGGCTGCACCACAAATCATCTGAAACTGACTCACCTTCCAGGAAGCCCAAGCCAGGCCCCTCCTCCAGTCTTTGTCCTGCTTCCTGAGCAGAAGGTGTATCCTGGTCACTCCTCTCCCAGGCTCAGGATATGAAGGGCCTTGGTGGTTGTGTACATGCAGGAGGCTGTCACATCTGAAATTCCCATCCCTATCTACCTATTGGTGCACTGTCCAGGGAAACTGAGGCATGCAGGGTTACCACAGGACAATAAAATGACAATTTCCTTTGGTAATTGATGTATACAGATAGGCAAAGAAAGAAAATTCCACTTGGGAACTTATTAGAGTATGTATATTTTGACATTAACAATTAGTGTTTTAATAGTGCTTTAAAAGTTATCTTTTTTTTTTTAATCTGTGTTTGTGGTCATTAAATAATTCTCAGCCTCCCATAATTTCCTGCCACTACAAACATTTTAACAGAGCAAAATTGAAATGTTTGAAATACTCACTTTTGTACAAATAAACATCTGTTGAAATTAGAAAAAAATCACATTCTGCCAGACCTATTTAGAAATGTTTATTAATAATTTTGTTTACAACCTAGACTGAATTCAAACTAGTGATCTGGCTGTAAAAAGTTCTTTAAACCATTACTGTTTTCCTATGACAGCCAGTTCACTGTTTTCTTTTCCATTAAATGTATATTCATTACAAAGCTTTTGACCTTCCCTAATGTAGTTCTGCCTAATCTGAGGTTACACAGTTTATCACATTTTCATATGAGCTGTTCTACCATTAATGATGATAGAAGTTAATTTCATAAATCCAGGGGGGAAATAGTCTGTGGGGGGGAAAGGATACATTGACATGTTGAATTATACTACAGTTTTATCTACATGATCTGCTGTGTCTGTTTTTGCAGATGTGAATGAATGCAATGAATTGAACAGTAGGATGTCTCTCTGCAAGAATGCCAAATGCATTAATACAGAAGGTTCGTACAAGTGTTTGTGTCTGCCAGGCTATGTACCTTCAGAAAAGCCAAACTACTGCACACCACTGAACTCAGAAATAGACAGTGAACTGGAGTAGAGGAGAATCTACATAACCTAAACCCATATACTCTGCACTGTATAAAGAAAAGGAAGAAATGTATTTAACTTGAGCTGAAGATGCACCTAATTGAAAGTGATGACTATATGGAAAACAGCATTAATGTGTTTTCTTGAAGGTGAAATGTGATGGGGTGATAGTCATCAGCTTCACTGAAGTGACAGACCAAATGGACACATTTCTCTATATGGAAGAAAATCAAGTTTATAGTGTGTTCATAAGTACAACTCATTGAAAATGGGCAAAACAGTGCTGTTATTTTAAACAGAAGAGGGGTGGTTGTTTTGGGGTTTTTTTGTTTTTACTATTGCTTGATTTAATTGGCATTTAAATAGCAGTGAAAATATTTTATATTACTCTTTCATTTTTGTGATCGTGCAGTTCCTTTCCTTCCATTTCTCTTCAAATCTTTTTTCCGACCAGTGCAAATTCTTTTATACAGATTCTTAGTCCGTTTTATAAAAATTGTAACACAGGGTAATGTTCTTCCAGTTCATTTCTGGAACATTGGTCACTGACTTTTTAAATTGCTAGTTGCCTGCCCTGTGGAGCAGGCACGGTTCTCAAATGTTTATACATTTTGGAGAAAAGTCCTTTGTACTCATTTTGTATTGTGTATGGTCTTTTACTGCACTTAAAATCCATAGAACTTTTCTTACCAAGTTTCAAAGCTGCTAGTGGGCAACCATTTGATTCCTTTTGTACATTAAAACAAAAGATCTGAGCTCATGTCTGTATTGTAATATGTAAATTGAACACAAAAGAGATCTTGTATGATTACCCTAACATATTAAAGCTGTATATTATAACTCAATAAAAACTTTTTTCTTTATCTTTTTTTAGAAAATAAGCTATTGTTTAATTGTATGTTATCTTATTTTTCATGGGTTTACTGATTTTTTTTATTATAACTTATTTTTTCATGTTTCACAATGGAGTCAATAGAATTAGAGACCAGTATAAATCTCACTAACCAATATTCTCATACATTACTGGATTTATTTTACACTGGTATAGTTTTAAGAACTCAGGATATATTTTTTTTCTTCTCTCAATCAAGGCAAAGATTTTCAGATCAGACTAACACCAGTCTGGGACTGCCACAGCCTGCTCCCCAATAGTACCAACACTACTTGCTTCCTGTTCCCCTAAGAATGCTACTGGCAGATGATGGGAATATAGTGAATTTGATATTTTTGAAGCCAAAGTGCTATTTATGCCTTACTAGGTCACTTGTAAATCAACCTAGAGCTTTGGAAAAATTTTACTGGGCATAGTCCCAGATCCAGGGAAGGTAAGATGGCCTGTTCCCGCATCCCCTGTGACAGCACTGCACTAGGGTGCCAAAATAAAGGAAGGCTGGGGATTGCAGCCACCAAAAAGGAGACGATCAGGTCCAAAAGTCCTCTCTTTCCCAGATTCCGATTTGTATAAATCTCCGTCTTACAAAAAAAAATGCAACTTTCCAATATTTCCAATGGTCTCTAGCAGACGGTGGCGACCATGAGGAACTCTTTCTTCCCACCCTGCTTCCAGCCTACCTCCTGCCACAAACACTGGTATACTACCCACGCCCTCTTAGTTTGCCTCCCTTATACCAGGCATTCCCCAGTTCCAGTACCTGCTCCTTCTCTTCTGCTTGCTGCCTCCTGCCACCCTGGGCCGAATCTTCCTATCCCTTTCATTCAATACCCTTCACCATGATCAAGTCCCCAGAGATCCACCTATTTCTTCCTGCTCTTGGCTCACTGTTCTGAGTATCTAGATACGGGTTCAGTATTCAAAGGATGTAAAATCCCAGTTAATTAACCACAGATCCCATTCCTGCCCTCTCCCCCCCTGTGCAGGGCTGCCACTGCCACTCCCCCATGCAGGGGGTGAGTATGGCAGTAGCAGGCAGCGGCCCAGCACAGTAGGGGGAGGAGCAGCTCCTCTCCCACCCCCGCCCGGAAATCCTGCACAAAGGTTTGTATGTGTGCTAAAAACAGCAGCTTGTGCCACATTCTAGACCAGTGGTCCCCAATGCGGTGCCCGCGGGCACCATGGCGCCCACCGGGCTATTTCTGTGCACCCGCCGAGTGAATGGGGCCAGCCCCGGGCACACAGCGCATGGGCTGTGCCGGCCCCCTGGGCGCACAGCATACGGGCAGCATCAGCCCCAGACGCATACCACATGGGCAGCCCCGCCCCCCGGTTCGCAGCATTTGGGTGGCCCTGCCCCCGGGTGCACGGTGTAACAGCTGTGCTGGCTCCAGGCGTGCGGCATGTGAGCGGTGCCAGCCCCAGGTTTGCGGCACGGGGCGGCCTTGCCCCCTGGTGCATGGCGCAAGGGCCGTTCCAGCCACGGCACACGGCGTATGGACAGCCCCACCCTTGGGCATGTGGCACAGGAGCAGCACTGGCACCGGCCCCGGGAGTGGGGCACATGGGTGGTGCCAGCACCGGGTGCGCGCCATATGGGTGGCTCCACCCCCAGGCATGTGCACAGCTCTGCCCCCGGGTGCCTGGCATATGAGTAGCCCCGCCCCTGGGCGCCTGGCAGCCCCAAAAGGTTAGGGACCACTGTTATAGACCAAACAAATCTCTGGTGAAAGTGCAATATGGAACAATCCTGCATTGGCAAGAAGAAACTAGACGACCAAAAACTAGAGCTATTCCTCTTCTGTCTATGAACTTGATTTTCCTCTCATCAGTCATCAAGAACAGTAACATGAAACTCAGTGGAGTTACAAAAGCGTGACAGGAGAATCAGGCCCCAAGTTTCCAAGGTATGCACGAAATGAAATCCTCCAGTGCAGAACAGATTAAGGTAGAACTTTATAACTGCACCCCCAAAACCTCCTCCACAATCTCAGTGCTCACTAGGAATCATTGTGGAATCCTTAGTAGGAAGCCTTGCCGTGAAACATGTCCCTGTTGGGTCTCCTTCCACGAACCCCCACAGCCATTTTGGACTTAGTACCTTTATCCACAAAGGTACTTAGGCATAGAAACCCCAGAGTTAGGTGAGAGTCTGGATTTAGGTGCCTAAATCCCAGTTTTAGGCTCCACTGCAATCCACTCCCCCCTCCCTCTCTTTGGAGTTATTTTAACCTGACAATATTTCAGCCTCCAGTTGCATTTCAGGATTATTTTCTGCCCTCTACTTCAGATGACTTCTCTCTTGACTTTTCCCCTGCAAACGCTTCTCTCACCTCCAGATCCTGTTATCCACATAGTCCACTCAAGCTGTAGTTTCAATTTTACAATTTCAATCTTAGAAGATGTATAGCAAGACTCTCTTCATCTTTTCCAGTCAACTTTACATACAGGGTTGCATTTACCTTTGCTTTCAATGGGCTTACAACAGGGTTGAATTTGGTATTCATTAAATAACTATTTTAGCGTCTTGATACTCCATGGTTTAGGGAGTCAAGTAACACAAAGTTTCAAGTAATATAAAAGAAGGTCAGACGCTAAGCAACATTCTCAGACCTACCATAGAAAAAGTTTAAATGAACAATTTTAAGAATGTGTTGCAGAAGTGTTTACCTCACCCAATCTGCTCTGAGTTCCTTGGCAACCATCATCTGAAATGTGAATTAAAATGCTCTGTGATCAACGGTTCAGAAGGCAGAACTAAGTCGTCAATTTTTAGATGTGGTACATTTGTTTAAAAATAATCTCATGAGCCCAGTTTTATCCTTGAGTAACCCACACAGAGACTATGCCTAAACTGCACCTCTTGCTCAAAAGCCCATGCAAATGAAGCAGATTAGCATATTGCTGCACATCATTTGCATTATTAGGGGCCATTTTTGCACAAGAGGCTTTTGTGCAAAAAGGAGCTGTGTAGACAGTTTCTTTTTGCACAAAATCCCCCTCTTGCACAAGAGCTGTTCTCCCTGAAAAAGTGAGGAAGAACAGCTCTTGAGCAAGAGGAAGTTTTTGCGCAAAAAGGAGCCGTCTACACAGCTCCTTTTTGCACAAAAACAGCCCCTAATTATGCAAATGAAGTGTGGCAATATGCTAATCCATACTTCAGTGTAGATGTAGCCCTAGTGTGGATCACTGTCCCATCTAGTGGCACTTAGACCACTTACAGCAACAGATAAGAACAAGAGACCGCTACAGCCTAAGCTAAGAGCCAGCTGGCTTTCAGCTCAAACAGTAGAGGCTCCTACACTAAGCTCCCAGGTTCAAATCTGGCCAGTGGCAGAATGGAGAACCAAACAACCCGACCTCCCTCCCCCCAAAATGAGAAAAAAACCACACTGACATGGCTCCCAGTTGAGAAGCAGGAAAATAAGACACTTTCTCCCCTCAGGATCCAGCCTCTCAATGCGGGAAAGACACCAAGGCTCAGGGTGACTCTTCTAGAAGCCCAGGGCTAGTGGATTTTCTGGGGCCCCACTAGGCTTTAAGGTAGGCCCAAAAAAGAGGGGTTCAGTGTGCTGCCTGGGAGCAGTCTGAGGGTAGGGGAGTAGGGTCTGGGCAGGAGGTAGGGTGTAAATGGGTGAAGGGGCAGGGTATGGGCAGGAGTGGGGTTGCAGAGTCTGGAAAGGAGGGGGTCGCAGGAGTATGGAGGGTCTGGACAGGAGGTGGGTTATATGTGTGGAATCAGGGCAGGAAGGAGGGTGCAGGAGCAGTGTAAGGGGGCTGGGCTGGAGGGGCAGGGGATGAGAGCACCTACCTGGCACAGCCCCAGTACACAACCACACCAGCTCTGAGTTAGCATGCAAAAAAAGCGTCCAATAGTCTAGAGTAAAAAAATACCATGTTAAAAAAAATGGGAGGCTAATCTAGTAATTGTACAGCTCACAGAGTCAGGAGTCTTGGATTTGACTCCTAGCGTAACCCAGGGATCAACAACCTTTTCAAACCAAAGAGCCAAACTACATCAAAATTTAGAACAAGTGGTCAACAAAGAGTCTGTATAAGAATGCCCATTTGCATGAGTGAAAGTGTACACCTTAATATTACTGATAATTGACAAGTATCTAAAAGGGTGTTACAAAGAGGAGGGAGAATAATTATTCTTCTTGGGCTCTGAGGATAGGACAAGAAGCAAGGGGCTTAAATTGCAGCAAGGGAGGTTTAGGCTGGACATCAGGAAAAACTGCCTCAGGGTGGTTAAACACTGGAATAAATTGCCGAGGGGGGGAGGGAGAGGGAGGGGGGTCCTAGGGAATCTCCATCACTGGAGATATTAAGAGCAATTTAGATAGACATCTAACCAACAGAGATGGTCTAGACGGTGCTTGGTCCTGCCGAGAGAGCAGGGGACTGGACTCGATCTCTCGAGGTCCCTTCCAGGTCTGTGAGTACAAGGTTTCATTTATGCTATTATTAGTACTCACAGACTTAATTCAATGGGACTTGTGCTCCTTGTGGATGTGGGGGTGCAGGAGTCAGGGTTGGGGTGTGTGGGGAGTGCCAGAGCATTATGGAAGGGGGATGTGGGGTGCAGGAGTCAGGGTTAGCATGTATGAAGGGCTTAGGGCAGAGGTCTGGACTGTGTGGAAGGTGAAGGAGGCAAGGCAGGGTGCTAGGGGTAGGAAGTAGAATATGGGGAGGTACCTTGGAGCCAGACTGCCTTATCTGACTGGGGCTGGGGTACTGCACCTAGGCAGCAGTGACTAGATGAGGAGCTGAGCCAGGATTGCCACAGCCAGATTGTGGCCTCCCTTCTTATCCATGCCTCAGCAGGAGGGAGGCTGCCGCTGGCCCTTTCTATAACCAGATGCAGGCCAGACCTAGTCTACACAGCGCCAAATTTTGAAATAAAGCGCTACTCCAAAACATTCCTTACTCCTCGTAGAATGAGGTTACAGGGACAGCGCAATAGCGAGCTATCCCAAAATAGCATTGCAGTGTAGACGTCCCCTTTGAGTCTGAACTCTGGGTCTCCAGCTACTTTTCTATGGGAGCTGGGTTTTTTAATGCACTGAAGAGAGGCAATGAAGTGTAGTCTAGCCCACCCAAGGTTACAATAGCACTACCACAGATGGTCCCTGGGGTGGGCAGCAGGTATAAGAGGCAAGGGGCAGCGATGCCTTTCCTGGGTCTTAGCGTTCAACCTGTCCCCTCTTCCTACCCCCAGCCTGACCATTCCAGAAGGCTCCCTCAGCTGCTTGCAGACTGGTGACTCTTACCCTGAAGTGGATCTGTTAACTTAAAAGTAAAAAGCTTTCCAGCTTGCCACATCTATTAACATAACACTGGACCTGTGAAAGAGCCATTAAGTGGTAATGAAACTATTTAACGGGCTTGTTCCAACTCTAAATTTACTGAAAACAATTGTGCATTACTCTCTACGGGACCTTAGTTTCAAATTTGCTTTATAAATATTTCACTAGTTTATTGCTGAAGACTATAAAAATCACATCTCTAAAAATCCTTGCATAGATATTTCCATGTGCAATCTGATTAGTCAGCTTTAGCCTTAAATGCTTGGATCTTCAGACAATTTTTTAAAATAAGTTCTTCCAAAGACTGCCCTTCTCTAAAATACACATTTTAATAACTATAGTATAAAAGTTTGCTTCCAAAATCTTCCTGCCCTTTATGCCTCTCTCTACTCCCCTTTCACCCACCTGTTGAAGACAGCCCTTACAGGGAGAACATTCCTTTTCTTCCAGGTAGCTGGACAAATGAGCTACCCTTTTACTTCTGACTATTTGAAGTAGTTTTAAGAAAAAACTTTCCTCCAATAAAATCCTTTGTTCTAGCTAAAATTTTTGGACACATTTTAAACAAACATATAGTGAAATTTCATTAACATGTCTTCTTATGAAGTCACGCAAAATTATCATTCCCTTTTCTAAAAGCACTGAAATTTCTTATCAACTCACTAACCCACTCTGATGGATTAATTTAAAATAATGCTTGTTTCAGTGAATTTAAATATTGAATGCCTGGACTGATTACTTTATGAAGGCTTTAAGGGTATATTTAAAATATAAAATCAGTTTAGAAATACGGATGAAGAAAATATATAACAGAGAAGGGCTGCACCGTGTATTCCATAATATTTAATGTCACCCTTATTGCACAGTTTTTGCAAATAAGCTTTTAATTAAATACCTTCTGCGTGTCCAGTCTTCACACTCTGACATGCAGTGGCAAACATGCTCCATTTTCTTTAGAAAGGCGTGTTAGAAGAGTGTGTTTTCTGGGTTTTTTCCAAATATCGTTTGCTACATTTGGGTTCAGGAATTTGGCTGGAATGGATGGGCACAGAGAAGAGAGATAACGCAGAAGGGTACAGGGGGCGGGCTGGGCTGGGACTAGAGCTAGCCTCCTCAAATAGTAGCTTCACCCAGGTCCCATAGCCATTACTTTCTAGTGCAATGGTTGGGGTACTTGCCTGTGTGGAAGGTGATCCTGGTTCAAATCCCCAAGCTGGCTGTTCTGTAGTGGTTGGCATTTCCTGCCGGCTAGATAGGGATGTGTTAGATATTGTGTATTTTAGTAATCATGTAGCCACAACACATTTTTGTGGTTATATGGTTACTAAAATACTCCCCGGGGTGGGCTGGCAGCCAGTACACACTCCTGGCTCCAAGGAACCCACTGCTGCCTCTGAGGTAAGTGATCAACAGGCAAGAAGATGATGTGAGCCCACAACCTGCCAGCTACTGAGCACAAACCCAAGTGCTAAGCTACATGGAGCTTTGGTTCAGATGAAGATGTACTGAAAGTGGAGCAACTTCAGCAGGCAAGAGTGGGAAGGGAGGAGCACGTCAGAATAGCGCCTTAGGCCATTCACCTGAGAGGTAAGAGATGAAGTTTAAAATCCCTTCTCAGCAAGCATAAAGCAGGATTTGAACCCCAAACTACCCACACCCCCAAACTGCTAGACTCCACAGGGCTGCTCATTAGCCATGTGACCCCCATGAACATGGAATGAAATTGGAACAACTGCAGCAGAACAGGGTGAGGCAGCAAACAGCAGGCCAGCAGCTGGACTAAGAGGCCAGCAGACCTCTTAGTCCCGCAGCTGGGCATTCACTTCAGAGACAGCTGCTCAAGTCCTTTATCATAGAATCATAGAGCTGGAAGAGACCTCAGAAGGTCATCAAGTCCAGCCCCCTGCTCTAGGCAGGACCAATTCCAACTAAATCAACCCGGCCAGGGCTTTGTCAAGCCGAGACTTAAACACCGTTAGGGATGGAGACTCCACTACTTCCCTAGATAACCCATTCCAGTGCTTCACCACCCTCCTAGTGAAAAAGCGGTGTACTTTTGCACAAGAGAGCATCCACACTGCACGGACGCTCTCGCGCAAGAAAACTCTGATGGCCATCAGAGCACCTATGCTTTTTCCTATAGGGGTTTCTTGCGCAAGAAGCCCCTTTGAGCGTCCACACTGGCCTTCTTGCGCAATAGCTGTAGCGCTAAAAGCAGTTATGCCTCAAAAGGAGGTTTACCTACAGTGGAAAAAGCCCTCTGTTCTGCCGTTTAACTGCCCATTTAGTTGCGCAAGAGGTCATTTGAGGTGTGGACGCTCTGCAGGTTTTTGTGCAAAAACCTTGTGGTGTAGACATAGCCATAATGATTACCTGCCCTGTTCACTTCCTCTGGGGCATCTGGCATTGGCCACTGTCGGCAGACAGAATACTGGGCTAGATGGACCTTTGGTCTGACCCAGTATGTCCATTCTTATGTTTTTATGTTATGCAACATAGCCCGCCTTTCAGTGCCTTAACCTCTGCTGCCTCCAGGAGATGCTCAGTTTAGCTGCCACTTTCTCCATCTGTAAACTCTCCTGCCCCTCATGTGCTTTTTGCAATGTCCCTGCCCTTTTCCCCCGTTACTCTTGGCTCTCCCTAGGATCTGTTAAGAACTATGACCAGTCTTCTCCACATTTTTGCCTCTGAGCCCTCTGTTTTCCCTTAATCATATAACCACCCTTTCCGCTCCCCATAGTCTTATGTCCCTACTGCCCATTATGTATTTTAGACATTCATTTCACCTTCTGTTGCCCCTAATATTTATTACTCCGTATAGCCACCCCTTTCTCCTTCTCCTGCCCCAAATGTCCACTACATCTTTTACCACCCTTTCTTCTACTTTTCTGCAACTATCCCTAGTCTCTGTGAGGTGATATAAGCACCTGTTTCCTCTTTGCCCTCGTGGCCTTTCTGAAGCATAGTAGCCCCTGCACACCTTTTTGCTGCCCCTCCTGCCCTTTTGGCAATATAGCTGTCCCGTTCTTCCCCTAGTGCCTGTTATGGAGTATGGGCCCTCCTTTCTCCTCTTTCCTTTCTTCTGAATCTTTTGCACATTATGCAGCATAGCCACCCTTAAATCCCTTTCATCCTCTGCATCCCTTAAATGCAGTTTAGCATCCTTTTTGCCTCTTCAGTCTGCTGCTCCTACTTCCCTTTGGCACTGTAGCATGTAGAGGGAAAAGGAGTGGGTCTTTGTGCTTAGCAAGCAATAGGAGCAGGAATATAATAAGGGAGCCTCTTTCCCCTCTTTAACTCTATTGCCCCTAGTGTCCATCAGGCAGCATAAGGGATCCGGCCTCTTCTCACACTCTGCTGGCCCTAGTGGCCATTGTGAAATACAGCCTCATATTTGCACCTCTTCTTCCCCTAGGGTGCATCTAGACAGCAGCACTATTTCGGGATACTTCCGATATCCCAAAATAGCATCTTCCACATCTGACAGCGTGCCTGTTATTTTGAAATAGTTTTCAAAATACCAGGCACGCTATTCCAACATCCCTTTAATCCTTGTGGAACAAGGTTTACAGAATGTTTCAGAATAGCCGTTTATTTTGACATTTGGCACTGTGTAGACAGCACCAAATTTTGAAATAAGCTATTTTGAAATCAACTCAAAATAAGCTACACAAGTTGCATAGCTCATATTGCGTGGCTTATTTTGAGGTAAGGGTGCAATGCAGATGCGCCCCTAGTGTCTGTTTTGAAGGATACGCACCCTTTCCCTTTCTCATTCCATTTCCCACACACAGCGCCCCTTATGCATTAAAACTGCCCTGGCCCCTTTTCACATTCTTCTGCCCTACTGGCCATGATGTGGTATAATCACCCCTGCTCCCCCTTCTCTTTGCTGCCCCTTCTGTCCTTTTTGCAACATAGCTGCCCCATTCTTGCCTATAGTGCCTGTTATTGAGAATAGGCACTTCTCCCCTTTTCTCAATCTTTTGCTCATTATGGAGCCTAGCCACTCTCACTCCCCTTTCATCCTCAGCAACCTCTAGTGGGTGTTCAAATGTAGCTTAGCAGCCTTTTCTCCTCCCAGGTCTGCTGCCCCTACTGCCCATTGGCTCTGTGGAAGGCACAGAGCAGCTGTACTGCATAACACCCAGTATGCCCGCAGAGGGCAAAAGGAGGGGTCATTGTGCATAGTGGGCACTAGGAGCATCAACATAGGATGGGAGACTCTTTCTCTTCTTTAACACGCTGCTTCCTCTAGTGTCCCTTGGGCAGAATAGCAATCTATTGCTTTCTCATGCTCTGCTGCTCCCTATTGGCCATTGCAAAGCATGGCCTTCCTTCTGCCCCTTGCTCCCCCTGTGTCCATTATGCAGGACACATAGGGTTGCCAGGTGTCCGGTATTGTACCAGACAGTCCGGTATTTGCACGCTCTGTCCAGTAAAAAAGATCAGAAAATACCGGACAGGTGCAATGTCCGGTATTTTCTGATTTTTCCAGCTGCGCACCAGACAGAAGCCTGGAGTGGGTGCGGGGAGCGGCTGGGAGGCGGGGCCACAATTGCCACCGGGAGCCCTCAGTCGGTTCAGTGTGAGGAGGAGGGGAAGCCTCCTCCTCGCTCGTGCGTCGCCTGGAGCCTGCGCTGGGCAGGCAGCAAGTGCCCAGGTCAGTCCTGCTCCCCGCCAGCTGATTTGCTCACCCTCCCCCCTTCCTAGCCAGCCGGTTCTCCCTCACTTCTCTTCCTGATCTTCCCCGGCCAGCCTCCCTGCACCGCCCCCCCAGCTCTGCTTCCCACCGGCCGGTTCCTCTTCCTGATCTCCCCCAGGCCAGCACGGCTGCACCCCTCCCCCTCTGCCAGCTCTGCTTCCCACCCCCCCTTCCTCCCAGCCAGCGCCGCTGCACTCCCCCCAGATGTGCTTCCCACCACCCCCATTCCACCCACCCCCCCACGACCAGCCCTGCTTCCCATTGGGCCCTCTCATCTCCCCCAGCCAGCCCCATTTCCCCCCCCCCCCCCGTTAGCTGTTTCCAGGCCCCACTCCCTTCCTGGCTGGTCCTCTCCCCCGCCCCTCATGGTTTTTTTTTTTTTTTTTTTTTTTAATGACTACTTGGTAATCCCTAGCCGTGATCCAGGTGTTTGGAGCCTTTTTTTTGGGGGGGGGGGATGCTCAACAACTTTAGTGTCTCCCCCCCCTTTTTTTCCCCCTTCAACAAAATTTTCCTGGTGTTTTTTTTGGGGGGGGGGAGGGGAAATTCAGTATTTTTGTTTCAGACATCTGGCAACCCTAAGGACAGACACCCCCCTTCCCTTTCACAGTTCTCTCCACAGTTGTTCCCCTTACACATTAGAACTGCCCCTTTTGACCCTCTCCTGTCCCTAGTATCCTTTACAAAGCATAGATGTCCCTCTCCCCCTGCCTTTTCTCTTGCCCCTAGTGTCCATTGTGCATGTACTTCCTCCTTTTCTTCCACATTGTGCAGTATAACCACTCTTTCCCCTCCTCATTCGGCTACCTCTAGCGCTCATTGTGTGGTATAGCTCCTCCCCCCCACCCCCCCCCTTTGTACTGTCTGCTTATCCCTAGTGCATGCTAGGCAGCTTAGCCTTCTCCCCTCTACTCTCTGCCTGCCCTTGTGTCCTTCATATGTTATAGCTGTCTCTCCCCTCCCCTTTCTTCCTATGCTTTCTCTATTGGTGTTATGCAGCATAGTCTGCCTTTCAGCTTGTCACCCTCTGTTGCCTCCAGGAGATTTTGTTCAGGTGAGCCACCACAGTCTCCCTTTGCGCAAAAAAAAAAAAAAAAACCACCACATGGGGGCAGGAGTTTGCAATCTACCTGCCCCTTCCCCCTTGGCTCTCTCAAGTCCGCTAAGAACTATGGCAACTCTTTCCCCCGCTTTCATCTCTGCTGCCTTTATTTTCCCTTTAACAATATAAATGCCCCTTTCAGTATCCAAAGTCTTACCTCTACTGCCTGTTATGTAGTACGGCTGCCCATTTCCCCTTCTGGTGCCCCTAAAACCTGTTACTCAGTATAGCCACCCTTTCTCCCTCTCCTGCCCCCAGAGTCCGTTACGCAGATAACCACTCTAGTCTCTACTTTGCTTTCAGCCATGCATAGGGTACGTCTAGACTACCGCGTTTTGTCGACGGAAGTTTTGTCGACAGATACTGTCGACAAAACTTCCGTCGACAATTTGCGTCCAGACACATGGAGTTCTGTCGACAAAGCAAGCCGCTTTGTCGACAGAACTCCGTAGTCTGGACGCAGTGTTACAGGCAATAACACCTTCTGTCGACAGAGTTCTGTCGACAGAAAGTGTTATGCCTCGTAAAATGAGGTATACCAGCGTCGACAAAACCGCGGAGTTCTGTCGACGTTATGTCGACAGAACTCCGCGGTAGTGTAGACGCTGGTATTGTTTTGTCGACAAAAGTCCACTTTTGTCGACAAAACTAGGTAGTCTAGACACACCCTTAGTCTTGGTGAGATAGTTTAAGCCCCCCTTCTCCTCTTCTCACACTCTTTCTTTAGTTGCCATTGTGCGGAATAGTCACCATGCACCCCCGTCACTCACTGCTGCCCCTCCTGCCCTTTTTGCAATAGAGGCCCCTTTCTTGCCCCCAGTGCCTGTCATGGAATATGGGTCATCCTTTTCCCTCTTTCCTCTCTTCTGAATCTGTTATGCAACCTATCCTCCCTCCTTCACCTTTCATCTTCTGCATCCTTCAGTGGGTGTTCAAACTAATTTAGCAGCTGTTTCACCTCCTCAGTCTGCTGCCCCTACTGCCCATAAACTCTGAGGGGAGGACAGGGCAGCTGTACTGCATAAATACACTATAGCATGGAGTGGGTGAAAGTTGGGGGGGTCCACTGGGCCCAGTGGACAATAGGAGCAGTAATGTTGTAAAGCAGCCTATTTGCCCCACTTTAACTATCTACTGCCCCCTAGGCAGTACACGCAATCTGTCCCCTTCTCACACTGTGCTGCCTCCTACTGGGCATTGCGAAGCATGACCTTCCTTCACCCCTTCTGCTCCCCCCTAGTGTCCATTATGCAGGATAGGTGCCCCTTTCCCACTTTTTTGCCCTCAGTGATGCCTCTTATGCATTCAAAGCTCTCCTTTCCTCAGTTTCACTCTCTGCTGCCTCTTGTGCCCACCAAGGCAGCATAAGTATCCCTTTCCCCTTTTGACCCTCTCCTGCCCCTGGTACCTCTTCCAAAGTGTAGAAATTCCTTTCCCCCTTCCTTCTCTTTCGCCCCTAGTATCCATTGTGCTTATATTGGCTCCTTTCTGCATAGGTGCTCTTTTCTAGATTTTCAGCCAGTTCTGTTGTTCTTCTCTAGACTTCTTCCTGTTTGTCAACAGGAAACATGATGCCTGGCACTGGATGCAATACGGAATTGGCACAGAAGCACTGTGGATGAGAACAGAAAAATTATGGTAAGGCATCTCTTTTCCTTGCCTTACTATTCCTGTCATTTGTGCCCATTAGGCCGTATAGATGCCACCTTCCACGCTACAGTGTCTGCTATCTATGGCACCTCTCAAATGATGTAGCCAACCTTTTTCCTCCTTTCATCCTCTCTCACCCTTATTTTAGTTATTCAGCATAGCTCCTCTCTTCCCATTTTTCCCTTCTGCTGGCCCTCATGCCCTTCCTCAGTATAGCTACCACTTTCACCTTCCTCTCCAGCCTACTGCTCATTAGTTCTTTTAGCAGCCCATTTCTCCTCTTCATCCATTAGGAACTGTAGCCATACATTTCCCACTCTTTTCCCTCTACAGCCCCTAGTGCTGGTTATTCAGTATGTCTCTTCCCTCCACTTTTCACTCTGTTACTCCTAGTGCCCTGTCACAGGGCAGACTCACCACCATCACGCCTCCAGCCAGTAGCCCTGGGAATTAGCTCATCTACTCGCTGGATACCTCCCTCTAGTTGGTGTCGCCCCGTGTTCTCGCTCCCCTCTTTGGTCAAGACACATGTTGGACCACAGCATCCTCTTCAGGACACTGCCCTCTGGCAGTGCCCACTCCAGTGTCTCTGAGCCCCCTTCTGGGGACTGGGGGGAAGAAGGTGTTTATCCAGCTCTGAACTCCAGGATCCTCCCCTCCCCAGTGGCACCCTGTTCTCATCCCAGGGAACACCCAGTTCCCCTGTACTCACCTTGCCTCAGTGACCCACTGCCAGTCTTCATCTAGCCCCTGCCTCAGGGCAAACTGCAGTCTGTAATGGCCACTCATCACAGGCAAAGGGGTGTGAACCTGCTGCTGCCTTTGCCTACCACTCTGCAAGCCTAGCGGTTTCAGGCCTTGCAGCCTGAGAACTAGCTTGGTCAGAGCTTCGCCAGCCCTTGCTGCGCTTCCCCGGCAGCTAGGTCCCTCCCGCTCTCTATCCAGCGCAGCAGTAAGCTCCCCTCTCCTTCCAAGAGCCCTTCTTGATATAGCCCCCAGCTGGGCCCTCATTAACCACAACTGCCTCAGCTAGGGCTTCACTGGCAGCCCTCACACAGGGCTGGGTTTTTGCCCTTAAAGGGCCAGTGCAGGGCAGATTCCCTGTCACATGCCCATTTTGCAGTATTGTTACCCTTTCCCCCTTTCAGTCTCTGATTCTCCCTATTGCATGTTAGGCGGTTTAGCCACCCCTCTCTCCTTTGCTAACCCTCAGACCTTCCACGAAATATTGCAGCCACTCCCCCTCTTTCACCCTCTCTATGCCTTATGCAGCATTGCTGCCTCCCTCCCCCTCTGCCCCAACACTTCACTTTCTCCTTCCCCTCAGGCCCTTTCATGCACTGTAGCTTTCCTTCTCCGCCTTTCATCCTCTCTGTCCCCTAGTGCCCATTATACACGTCAGCCACTTTGTTCCCCTCTTTGCCCTCTGCTGCCTCTATTGCCCATTATGCTGCATAGTCGCCCCTTTCAGCCCTTTCCTCCTCTCCTCCCCTAGGGCCTTTTAGGCTGTTTACCTCACCCAACTCTCCTTGGTCCTTGGCTGTTCATAGGCTTGTGCGGCAATATAAGCTCCTCTGTCACCTTGCTGCACTCTGCTGCATCCTACTGGCCATTCTGAAGTACAGCTTCTTTTCTCCCCATGTATGTCCATTAGGCAAATAGAGCTGCCTCTCCAGCCTACTGCCCATGAGGTATTTTAGCAGCTCACTTCTCTTCACCCTCTTGTATCCACTGTGCCGCGTAGTCCCGAGCTTGACCACTGGTACTCCCTAGTGGGTCTTAAGTAGTGTCACCATTGCCTTGTCCTTGTTGACTCTGAGGCGGGGAAAGGGCAGCTGTTACTGCAGAACTCCTAGTATAGGATGCAAGGGGTGGAAGCAAGCCCAGCTTTTTTTATTCTTCCCTTATAGGTGCTATTTTCCAGATTTTCAACCTTTTTGTTTCTCTGCTCTCTCTCCAGTTTGTCAACAGCTGTAATGAAATGTGGTGCCCAGAACTAGATGTTAATATGAAATCGCTATGGACTAGAGCAGAAGAATTATGGTAAGGCTGCCACATTTCATTCCTTATATCTTCTGCCATTAGTGCCTTTTAGGAGATATATCTGCCCCCTTCCACTCCTCAGTGTCAGCCTTCCCTTCCCACCTTCCTTCTCCGCTGCCCCTCGTGCCCTTCCTCAGTATAGCTGCCCCTTGCCCCTCAGTATCGCTGTCCCTAATACTAATAGGAACTGTAGCCATTCCTTTCCCCACTTTTTCTCTCTATAGCTCCTAGGGCCCACTATTGAATATGGCCTCCCCTTCCACCTTTTCACTCTGTTGTTCCTGGTGCTCATTTTGCAGTATGCTACCCTTTCCTCTTTTTTCATTCTTTGTGTCTTCCTATTGTATGTTAGGAAGTTTATCCCCCTTTTCCCCACTTTTCTGTTTGCCCACCCTCATGGCCTTCATAAAATATAGTGGCTACTTCCCCCATTTCTCCCTTTACATTCCCTTTTCACTGTTAGGTGGCATAGCCTCCCTTTTGGCTAGGACTGCTCCAGTCTGCCTGTTAACCATAACCATCCATAAGCATCATCCACTAAGGACTTGCCAATTTACCGTTAACTGTTTACATCCCTACCCAGAACTAGACATAGTACTTCAGCTGAGGCCTTATCAGTGCTGAGCAGAGTGGAGGAATTACTCATAAGAATACAGATTTATCAGAGCAGCTATAATATTCAGGTATATGGAGAACTTTCGTCCTGAAATGGGTTCTTCTCTCAGCACATCATGCTTTCACAGCAGTGCCATTTTAGCAAATGATATGCATCTTTCTATTTAGCCAGCTAGGTGTGGGAGGCATGGACAGATTGCAAGCACTTTCCCTCTTGCTCCCTTAGGCTACATCTACGCTACGAGCCTCTTCTGCAAGAGGAAATGCAAATAGAGTGCTCTTTGCATATGTCACGCTCTCATTTGCATTTCCTCCTTGGATCCCTTTTGCGCAAGAAGGTTTTGCACAAAGTGCTAGAAAAAAAGTGTAGACGGCACCTTTTTGTACAAAACCCCCGTTTTTGCGCAAAACCCCCCTCAAAGGAAAAACGGCTCTTGCACAAAAAGGGGGTTTGCACAAAAAGGCGCCATCTACACAGTGCTTTTTTACACAAAAACCTCTTGCGCAAAAGGGATCCGAGGAGGAAATGCAAATGAGAGCGCAACATATGCAAATGAGCACTCCATTTGCATTTCCTCTTGCGGAAGAGGCTCGTAGTGTAGACGTAGCCTAGTGTCTGGAGAATGGGTTGAAAAGCAAACCGCATCCTGGCTGCTGCCCCTGCCAGCCTCCCGAAATGGCACCCTTGCTTTCTACATCCCTACTCTTCAACATCTGCTACCTATAGTTTCCCTGTTATATGATGTAGCCACCTCTTTTCCCCTTTCAGCCTCTCTAGCTCCTCTTGTTTGTTACGCAGTATAGCGATATAGCTTTCCCTCCTTTTCTCTTGGCTATCTCTCATGCCCTTATAGGTGCCCTTTCACACTCTATAGCCCGCAGTGCCCCTTACACATTAGAATTGCCCTCTCCTCTCCTTTTGATGCTCTCCTGCCCTGGTAACCATTACACAGTGTAGCTGCCCCTTTCCCCCTTCACTTTTTTAGTGTCCATTGTGCTTATCCTGACTCCTTTCCCCTTCTCATGCTCTCCTTCCCGTTGTCTCCATTGTGCGGAATAGCCGCCCTTTCCCCTCCTCAGTCTGCTCCCTCTATTGCCCATTTTGTGGTATGGCAGCATCTTCACCCTCTGTGGGCTGTTATCTAGGATATCGCCTTTCCCCCCCTTTTCACTGTTTACGTATCCCTAGGGCATGTTAAGGCAGCTCAGTCTTCTCCCCTTAACTCTCTGCCTGCCCTCATGCCATTCACAGAAAATAGCTGTCCCTTTCCCACTCTTCCGCTCTCCCGTTCTGCGTCTTGTAGTGGGTGAGTCCCAGCCCAGTTTTCCTTTCCTGTCCTTACAGTGTGCGGCCCCTAATGTCCTTTTAGAATAGAGCCACCCTGCCCCCTAGTGTCCATTGTGTATTACAACAGCCCCATTTCTCCTCTTCAGCCTGGTATGCAGGCTAGTCCCCACACTGACCCCTGCATTCCTTAGTGGGTGTTCTGCAGGGTAGCCATGGCTTTCCAGTTGTCACCATCTGGTGCCCCTAGTGCTTGTTATGCAGTGTGGCAGTTCTCCCCACACTCCTTTTTCACACTGAACTGTCTGTTGTGTCCCTTAGGAAGCGTAAGGGTCTCTTGCCTTCCTCACAACCTTCAGCCCCTTCTGCCAGTTGTGTGGTGGTATAGCGGTACCATTGCCCACTTTCGGCCTATGCTGCATCTCGTACACCTTGTGCAGTGGAAGTGCATGGTTTCCCCTCCTCAAAGTCTGGTGCTGCTATTTCGCATTAGGCAGCATATCTACTCCTTTTCCCGCTTTGACCCTGACCTGCTGACTTAGGCTGTTATGCAGCATAGCTGCCCTTTCTTCCTTCTCAGTTACATCCCCTCAGGCCCTTTATGCAATAAACCTGCCCCTTTCTGCCTTTCCTCTTCTCTGGCCCCTAGTGCCCGTTATAGAGTTTGGCCGTGTCTTTCCCCTCTTTGCTCTCTGCTGCCTCCATTCCCCATTATTCAGCATTGCTGCCCCTTTTGCCTCCTGTAGTGGGTGTTATACAGTATTAGGGATGTCAAAAGTCAGTTAATTAGGTAACGGCATAACCGTTGAAAATCTCAGCAATTACATGGTTCCATGCTGCTGTCTCAGGCATAAAGCTTAAATAAGGTTTATTCTGTAGAGCCCACAGCAAAGCCTCCCCAGGAGCAGGGCCACTTGGCTCTGCTAGTCCATCTCCCGGGGAGACGGCTTTTCTGCCTCAGAGAAGCCACCACCCCAGGAGCTATGCAGCCAGTCTCTGTTGGCTCTGCTACCAGGGAGGTGGCTCCACTGTCCTGCCTCCCCTGGAGCCTGAGTGTAACCAACACCATCAACTGATAAGTATCAGCTTATAGGTTAAATGATTACATTCCTCTAATATCCCTACACACTATAACTGCCCTTTCCCCTCCTCAGAGCCAACAGGCACTAGAATAAACTGGGACAGCATGAAACGCAAAAACCCAGCCAGGACCTTGGCTGGGTGTGTACTTAAGTGCCTGCCAGCAATAGTCATCCACCCCTCTGCAGTGACTGAGGAGTCCAGAGTCATCACTAAACCATAAGATAATCACTGAGTGTACTAGTACATTGTCTGTTAGTCAGCTAGTCAAGGAAATTGTTTGGGAAGGTCCTTACTCCCTGAACTGTGTCCTCAAGCTAGAGGGCAAGGGTTTGGGGATTGTATTACTTGCTGTTGATTAAGCCTGAGGAAGAACTTACCACTTTATCCCATTTATGAGTCCTTTGAGCTATAATGAACCCAGTCAGACACATTACTAACTGCTGCACAAAAGATATAGTGGCCATTTAATGCCTCTACAAAGTATGAGTATGAACAGAACACTCACTTTACATATGCTTTATCAGGTCACGTGATATGGAACTTATGGATCTTATCAGTAGGGGCACTAGTTACTGTTTTACACTATTATATTACACTAGAAGACTTACCTGGCATTGCTCGGGTCCTTAACTCAGTTAACTTTTGTTTTTTGGAAAATGAAATGAAAATGTATATACTTCATTTGAATCATTGCTCTGGGGCAGGGCTGGGAATGAGGGGTTCATTATTGACCCCAGGAAACTACAGACCGGTCAGTTTAACGTCTGTCCCAGGGAAGATAATGGAGCAGGTAATTAAGGAAAT
The DNA here is from genome assembly GCF_052426305.1 of Pelodiscus sinensis. Lineage (NCBI taxonomy): Eukaryota > Metazoa > Chordata > Testudines > Trionychidae > Pelodiscus > Pelodiscus sinensis. The sequence goes on from NC_143054.1 coordinate 141,085,535, forward strand.
CATATGCAAACACTTGGAAGGTAATAAAGTGATAGGGAATAGCCAGCATGGGTTTGTGAAGAACAAGTCATGCCAAACTAATCTGATAGCTTTCTTTGATAAGATAACGAGCCTTGTGGATAAGGGAGAAGCGGTGGATGTCATATACCTAGACTTTAGTAAGGCATTTGATACGGTCTCGCATGATATTCTTATTGATAAACTAGGCAAAAATAACTTAGATAGGGCCACGATAAGGTGGGTGCATAATTGGCTGGATAACCGTAGTCAGAGAGTTGTTGTTAACGGTTCTAAATCCTGCTGGAAAGGGATAACAAGTGGAGTTCCTCAAGGGTCTGTTTTGGGACCCGTACTGTTCAATATCTTCATCAATGATGTAGATATTGGGATAGAGAGTACGCTTATTAAGTTTGCAGATGATACCAAACTGGGTGGGGTTGCAACTTCTTTGGAGGATAGGGACATAATTCAAAATGACCTTAGCAAGTTAGAGAAATGGTCAGAGGTAAACAGGATGAGGTTTAATAAAGAGAAATGCAAAGTGCTCCACTTAGGAAGGAACAATCAGTTCCATACATACAAGATGGGAAGCGACTGTCTAGGAAGGAGCATGGCGGAAAGGGATCTAGGGGTCATAGTGGACCACAAGTTGAATATGAGCCAACAGTGTGATGCTGTTGCAAAAAAAGCAAATATGATTCTAGGTTGTATCAACAGGTGTGTTGTAAGCAAAACTCGTGAAGTCATTCTGCCGCTCTACTCTGCACTAGTTAGGCCTCAGCTGGAGTACTGTGTCCAGTTCTGGGCGCCACATTTCAAGAAAGATGTGGAGAAATTGGAAAGGGTACAGAGAAGAGCGACAAGAATGATTAAAGGTTTAGAGAACATGACCTATGAAGCCAGGCTTCATGAACTGGGCTTGTTTAGTTTGGAAAAAAGAAGATTAAGGGGGGACATGATAGCGGTTTTCTAATACCTAAAAGGGTGTCACAAGGAGGAAGGAGAAAATTTGTTCCTCTTGGTTTCTGAGGACAGGACAAGGAGTAATGGGCTTAAAGTGCAGCAGGGGAGGTTTAGATTGGACATTAGGAAAAAATTCCTAACTGTCAGGGTGGTCAAATATTGGAATAAATTGCCAAGGGAGGTGGTGGAATCTCCCTCTCTGGAGATATTTAAGAACAGGTTAGATAGACATCTGTCAGGGATGGTGTAGACGGAGCTTGATCCTGCCTTGAGGGCGGGGGGCTGGACTCGATGACCTCTCGAGGTCCCTTCCAGTCCTATGATTCTATGATTCTATGATTGGCAGCGCCTCACAGCTGAAGTACCTGCTTCCCCTTCCCCTCATCTGATAGAGGCAGAAAGGTGGGGGAATCAACATTTGCTTATCAGATAGTCGATTAGTCTTCAACATCCTTAGACTGGATGTGTGTTGTGGTCACTCTGTGGTAATCTCCAAGGCTGCTAGAAGCCAGAATGTGGCTGGTGTTTACTGACAGGCTGCTGGAGATAGAGGTATAGGCCCAGGGCAGAGTTGGGCTGGAGATGTTGTTTTTGTGCTGTTGTTAAAATCCAGTCTTAGGAAAAGTCCCCTTGTTTGACCAACTCTTGGATGGTATTAATAGTGCTAATAATTGTCTTCTCACATGCTGTTCAGGATTTAGCTGGAGGGGAGATGAGTGGTGACGTCATCTGTATCCCATTCTGGCTTGGTTTGGCTAGGACATACTTCAAGATTAGGACAGAAAAGGCTTGGGGTGCCAGAAGATTGTGGGACCCCTTATTGTTTTGTCCACCAATAAGGCCTAATATCAAACACATCAATTTGGATGTATGTGACTAAATTTACTAAACTGTTACCTCAGCTATAAAAACTATGTTCTTCTAAGCTCCACCTAAACAGACTCCACACACTTGCAATGCCAAAATGAGATGCCACTGACACTCAATTGTGCAGATTTTCACAATGGCAGGCAGAAAGCGAAAGGTACTGAAGATACATTAAAAGTAATATCTATGTTATCTTAATGAAATCTAACAATTTAGGCTAAAATAATATAGTGGGATGGGAAATGTACATATACAGGTAGGCTGTCCAACTAAAAATGGCATCTTTGCACTCAGATCCTCTCTCTTTGAACATTCAGCTTCATAGCTGCTGACTTAGCAAGTAAAATTAAGTTTTTACTGCTTTTCACTCCAATTACCTCTGTAGACAGAACCATAGCACAAGTAGCTAAAAGCACAAAAATAGCATTTTTTTAAGTACTCCAAAAGTAGGAAATCTGACAAAAAATGAGACAACTGAATGATGCAGGTGCTTAAGAAGCATTTCCCTCACTTCTTCTGCAGAGAAGTGAAATGAATTCTTTGCAGCAGTCTTCTCTGTAGAAGAGGTGAGGGAAATCCTCACACTTGAGCTGTTCTTTTTTATGTGAAAATTTGAAAAATTGTCCTAGAGTGAAGTTTCAGTAGAGAAGGGCTAAGAACAATTTGATAAATTAAACTGTAATAAGTTCCCAGGACGAGATGGTATTCACTCAAGAGTTTGGAAGTAACTCAAATATGAAACTGCAGAACTTTTAACTGTAATAAGTAATCTATTGCTTAAATTAGCCTCTATACCAGATGGCAGGATGATAGCTAATGTAACATCAATTTTTTTAAAAGGCTCCAGAAGTAATCCTGGCCATTACAGGCTGGCAAGCCTAATTTCAGTAGCAGGCAAATTGGTTGAAACGACAGTAAAGAAAAGAATTATCAGACACAAAGGTGAACACAATATGTTGAGGAGGTCAACATGGTTTTTGTAAAGGGCAATCATGTCTCGCCAACCTACTGGAATTCCTTGACAGTTCAGCAAATGTGAACAAGAGTGATCCAGTTTATATAGTGCACTTGGACATTCAGAAAACCTTTGACAAATTCCCTCACCAAAGGCTTGTGAGTAAAGTAAGCTGTTATGGGATAAAAGGGAATGTCCTTTCATTGATCAGTAGTTGGTGAAAAGACAGGAAACAAACAGTGGGAATAAATAGTCTGTTTTCACAATGGAGAGAGGTAAGTAGCAGGGTCTCTTGTATTAATTTTGATTAAACAAATGGGCTAACAGTGTTACTATAACTCAGTCACTAACATTAAATGTGTTAAACAAGGTGCTGGGATTGGTAATAGGGATATTTGCTTGCTTAGTACCATGGCAAACATACCATTAAAATCCTTTTACCCTTTTATTAGGTATTGAAAAGAAGGAAAACCACTAAAGTAGTTTAAAAATAAATTACTAGAAGACTTACTCCATGTTGCTTCTATCCTTTAGGGCAGGGGGCTGGGGATGTCGGGGTGGGGTGCAGAAGTCTGGGCAAAGGCGTGGGGCAGGAGGCTTGTGTCATAGGGGTACAGGAGTCAGGATTAGGGGTGAGGAGGGGCTCAAAGCAGGAGTGGGGGTGCAGGAGTCAGCATACGGGGCTAGGAGGTGTGGAGGTGTGGAGGAGGGGCTTAAGAGAGAGAGGGTTTGGGGGGGCTTAGGGTAAAGGGTGGGTGCACTCACTGGTTTCTCTGTGGCACTTCCCACCTGCACTCTCCAGGACTGACCGAAGGTAGCAGAGACTGCATGGCCCGGTTGTTGGCTAATCCACGGGAGTGACCTGGGGCTTTAGGAGCCATGCTGGCCAGCCAGCAACTGCTTCCTGCAGATGCCAAGCGACAGGGGCAGTGCTTCCAGCCAGTGGCTGCTCCCTGGGGCTATGTCTAAACTGCATCCCTCTGTTGACAGAGGGATGCAAATCAAGCACATCGAAATTGCTAATGAAGCCGGGATTTAAATATCCTGTGCCTCATTAGCATAAACATGGACGCTGCTTTTTTTCGAAACAGAGTTTTTTCGGAAGAAAACAGCAGTCTAGACGTGGAGCTGTCGAAAAGAAACCCTTTTTCGACAGATCCTGTATTCCTCAAAAAAGGAGGTTTACAGGACCAGTTTTCAAAAAAACTCAGTTTAGAAAAAAAGCAGCGGCCATGTTTATGCTAATAAGGTGTGGGATATTTAAATCCCGGCTTCATTAGCAATTTTGATTTGCATTTCTCTGCCTACAGAGGGATGCAGTCTAGACACACCCTATGCAGGCTGCCCTGGGGAGCGAGGACAACCACAGCCTTCTCTCCCTGCAGCAGCTTGGAGCCAGGTGAGAAGCACCTCTCCATGGCCGCTGGAGCTGCAGATGGCACAGCCGTGGGAGCGGTTCATGTCCTCCCACTGGGGCAGGGCCAGGTTCAAGACTGTGAGAAGTACCGGCACTGACTGGAGCTTCTCTTAGCATTCAGTTTAGCAGGTCTTAAGTATAGACGTGGCCTCAGAGGCCAATGCTGGGCTCACAATAGAACTTTCTACATGAATTGCAAGGGTGTCAACTCCCCTTAATTACTTATATTCCAGCTTTTCCAAACGGAATAGCCATCTATGTGAATTAATGGACATTCAGGGCTAAGGCCTCTGCCCAGATTCAGAGCTTCCAGCAACAGTGCTTGTTTTTCTTACTTCTTTTTGCTGCTCTTACTGCTCCTCTGCAGCAGAAGGTTTAGCTGCTGGGTCCATGTATCCACTGGCCTGGTCTCTCCCTAGAAACCATTTGTGTGCTAGAATGCAGAGAACCTGCCATAGAACACAGATCTACCACACACTGGTGCCACATGCTGTCCCTCCTACACAGCTAGCAGAACAGCCAGGCTTCTACTACATCAAATGTTTTCAGTTTCTCTTTTTTGGACCATGGTATTTGATTCTAGAAATAAACAGATTTTAGTCTCAGAGGGGTTGTTGGGTTAATTTCTAAGGCTACGTCTTCATTATGCTTTCTTCTGGCAGAAAATATGGTAATGAGGGAGTAATTAGCATAAGTCATGATCTCATTAGCATATTTTCTGCCATTTCTTTTTGCGCAAGAGGTTTTTGTGCAAAAAGAAGCAGTGTGGACTTTTTTTTTTTGGCACAACCCCCCTCCCTTTCCCGTCCAAACTGCTTCTTTTTATGCAAAAACCTCTTGCGCAAAAAGAAATGGCAGAAAATTTGCTAATGAGATCGCAACTTATGCTAATGAGTCCTTCATTAGCATAGTTTCTGCCAGAAGAACTCGCAGTGAGGACGAAGCCTCAGGTATCACAGGACTCCTCATTGTTTTTACAGTGTTTTGTGATGGGGACTGACAAATAACTTCTTGTGTCTTTGAATTGCACAGAGAGGGCCTAACCTGCACTCACTAATGTTCATATAGTTTTACTATTTTTAATGCCTTACAAAGGTGCTAAACTGCCAGAACTAGAGTTAAAGTGGCCTCCAGCAGCAACACAGTACTTTTCACTATTTTCTGAAAAGGAAAACATTTTGGACTTACGCCTCCAATCAGCTCTGCATTCCATGAGAACATGAAAGAAGGACTTTAAAAATTCTGTGGCAACGATTTTTTGATTACAAGATGTAGAAAAGGCAGCCATTCAGGATAACTAAGGACAGAAAAACGTTAACTCTGCCATAGCTTAGAAGTCTGATGTTCATATACTACTATACTAGCTTTAGGTTTCAAAGGAAAAAATGAAGTAGTAAGGGGGAAAAAAAGAAATAAAGAAAAAAGGGAAACATGCAAGAAAAAATGGCCTGATCCAAAAGCCTACTGAAGTCATTAGAAAGGCTGTCATTTCAGTGGACTTTAAAATTGGACCCAATGTGTCTCAAGTAAAGAGCCCAAATGTTCTCTTATTTCTCTCTAATTTTCTGTTTACTTGATTTTCTTACACAGGACTGCCTCTATTAAGACATAGTCCATTTTTCTACATCTGGCATTGTAACAGCTGTGAAATGTTGCAGTATCAGAATCTCTGGGCATAGTCAAATCCATGTGGGTTTTTAAATTTTATTTTCTTGCCAGTTTAGTCATATTATGAACAAGGCAGAATTCTTCAGAACTGAGGAGTGCAGTATTATATATGCACTTTTCGCCAGGACTTTGTTTCTCAAGATTGCCAGCGTTCCAAAAACTCCTTGAACATATGTTTATCATTTCCATAATGAAAGAACACCTCCAGTGTTCTACAGAACTGCTGAGAGTTAAACCGTATACTTGATACTCCTGGGAAATTCTGCGCCAAAAAATTAAAAATTCTGCATATAATATTTTAAAATTCTGCAAAATTCTACACAGTCATGTTAGTTTCAATCATTTTGGTAATTTATTTTAAAATACCTATCAGCAAGTATCTCTGTAACAATAGACATACACACACACTTCCTCAAGTAAAGAAACTCCTGTGAATACCCTGTTTCCTTGACTCCTCTATCCCCCCAGAGTCCAGTCATGGGATCCGCTACCGTAGATACCTGCATCCAGTCTCTCCCAAAGCCCTGCCACATACCCCTCTGGTTAAGTTCCCTGTAAGCTGCATAGCTGCACAGCTGCCTATTTAGTACTGCACAGGCACTTCAGAAAGTTGCACAGGGAATGGACCTGCAGCAGCCGGGGGGGTTGTCCCAATCCTGGGCCCAAACCTAGCCATCCCTTTAATGGCCCAGACTCTGCGTGTGCAGGGTGAGCTGGCCTGGTCCTGATCTTGCCACAGCGGCTATGCCTCAATCCTGCTGTGGCCAGGGTAAGTTCCCCTGCCCCTGAACCTGCAGTGGAAAGAGTACTGCAACCTTGACTAAGCCTGTGCCATGGCTGCCTGGTCCTAACCCAGCCCCTGCCACAACCACAGCACCTCAGCCCAGCCCCGGTCTCTATCCTGCTATGGCCTGGCCCCAAAGCTGCCATGGTGGGGAGAGGTGCTGTTCTCCCTCAGCCCAGGTGTTGTGAGGAGAGAGAGCTGAGGGGAACCCTCTCTCCTTACAATAGACCTGGAGCACCCTCCTTCAGCCCAAATTATTCCCACCCCATAGCCTTTACCCCCAGCTGGAGCCCTCAAAGCCCTGCACTCCAATCCTCTGCCCCAGCCCTACCCTAGAGCCTGCATCCCCAGCCAGACCCTTCACAGCCTTGCACCCCAATCTGCTTTCCCAGGCCTGAGCCCCATCCCACACTGCAAACCCCTTGACTCCACTCGCACCACCTGCATTTTGTTATGTGCACCAATATGAAGGTGTTGCATCACACATCACCTCCATATTGGAGCACATAACAAAATTCATTCCACTCAGGGGGTGGGAATAATTAGAGGGAACCCTGCCCTCTGGCACAGATACCCACATCCTCACTTTTCAGAGACCAACCATGACCCCACCTATTATGCTTATATGAAGCACCCGGGATCTTTTTAGAGGAAAAGGCACTATGCTGCCTTTACTAAGAATACAATAGAAAAGCAGTTAGAATATACTTACACACACACACACACACACGTCCTGCCAGTAGATGTTACAGTTATCAGTCCGTTGCTCACATTAGACTGGTGGCCAAGCAGGGTAAGCATGAGGGGAAGAACCAGGTTCTTTCAGTCCAGGCTGAGATGCCAGTCTCCAGTGGCAAGACAAACCTAAAAATTATGGCAAAGCAGCTCCTTTTTATAGCAGTTTTCCTTGATTGGAATCAGTAAGTTTTGTACTGTCATGCTGTAATCAATCGTTGGTCGAGGAGTGCTTGTGTTCTTAAGTTGTTCTTCCTATATCACAGCCATCTTGTCCAAGTTGATAGAAGCTTGCCTTATCTTTCAGGGTCGTCAATCTGCCCATCATCTGCTTCTTGATAGAGGTATACAGCAATCTCCTGGCACTTTTATGTCTGCCCTCCGCTTTTCCCTAGAACATCTGGTCTGGAGATGGCCTTCACACACTTATCTTCTAACGCACGTTTCTCATTCACACACACAAAACAAAAGGGATTTCTTTACTACATAGACACAATATGAATATTTAAGCAGGAACATCAAATTTCAATTTAAAGAAAACAATCATCACACCCTTTCACTTATTTCACAATATTAGTTTTAAAACCTAAACCAAAACCCATAAGAATCTATCCCTGCCTTGGAATCAGTTTCAGACACAAAATTCTGGCTGGTGCACTTTTACCAATGGTAAGGAAAAAGTCCTTTCTGCTTTCAGAAAGGGTGGCTGGCAAGGTACACTGAGGCACATTATATTACATAAAGCTACATTTTAACTACATGGCTACACCTCGCCCCCTTGCACAGATATCTCACTCCTCTGCCGGGAGCCCCTGTCACCCACTTCCAGTGTGGGCTATTGGTCAGTGCAATAGATTAGAACTTAAGAAATGTGTTTTCTATTCCTAGCTCAGGCCCTGCCCAGCAGAGTGATTTCCATTTCTCAGTCTTCCCATCCATAAAATGGAGCTGATGATGTTTACCTCCTTTCAAAGTGTTTTGAAAACTATGGAGGAAAAGCTTTGTGTTAAGAGCTACCTAGTCTTCTTCTCCTCAACAATTTGTATAAACACTGAAACATGATTGATACATGCTTCTTTTTTTCACCTGAGATTTGTATCACGCTATTTGGATGGAAATATGAATTCAATTAAAAATGTCCAAAAACAACACCATTTTTATTAACTAAAACTACCTTATGCATTGAGATCATTAAGAAATAGAAGTATGTTTATCAAACTATAATTTACATTTAAACCAAATGTGACCTCTGGGGTATCTGGTATTGGCCACTGTAGGCAGACAGGATATTGGGCTACATGGACCTTTGGTCTCACCCAGTATGGCCGTTCTTATGTTCTTATGTTCTTACTACCTCCCTAAAGAAAGAATGAACTTAATTTAGTAACTAAGAATTATACCATTCACCAGTGCCAAAAATAATGAGAAATGAAGAAGCTGAAGAAATGTATGTTACTGAAATTGCTTTAAAATGTGCATAGAGACTGTGTAGCCTCCTGGTTAGCAAAGAGAAGTATCAAATTTAGTGCAAAGGCTATTCTGAGTTGCAATGCAACATGTTATAGTGATTACCAACTGAGCCGGTCTTGAAGAAAATAACTAACAAGTACAAATGCAGACCCAGATTAAAATCAATTATGTAAGGGTAAGGTTTCCTCCTCAATGATTTTTGATAATGATGAAAATTATTATTTAAATGTATTTTATTTCACTCAGTCCTTCCCATTTTGTTCTTAAGGGAGGTTGCTGCCTGGCACTGGTGCAGGATCCCTTTGGGCACCAGGGAATGGGGATCCCTTTGGGCATGTCTACACACATGAACTGATAATTAAAGAGCGAATACACTGGTTGATTCCTTTAAGATTCCCTCTGACATTCTGAGTTCAACACTCCTGGCTTGACACAGAAGAGGGGGAAATCCATTCAGAAAATGCTGAAATAAAGAACTTTTGATTAGATAAAAACATGAGCTCCTGAAAATGAGGAGAAAGGGAGGCAGAGTCTGCAGGGGTACATACTGTCCACCCAGGTTCAACAATGTTTGAGTGCAGGGGTAGATGACCATTTTGCGGGGCCCAGGGCAGCACAATTTCGTGGGGCCCCCCTTTGCCATGGCGCATGCACGGTGGCACCACAGCGCATACGCGGGGCTTCTTGAAGCACGGGGCCCGGGGCAGCCACCCCGCTTGCCCTGCCCTATATCCACCCCTGTTTGAGTGTGTAGGCCTCCCTGCACTTTGGGTAAGACAGAAGCATGCAGGCTGCTCTGTTAAATGTTTTCTTAGGGCTTGTCTACAACTGCCAATTTTTTTCACCAGAATACAGTCTTTGGTAATGAGATGAAGGAGGTGTACACACTGCAAAGCAACTTTTGGCTACAAAACTAAATTTCAGTGATGTAATAAAACCACTGTTGTGAGCGTCATATGGCTTTTTATGCAAATGTGTTATCGCCATGGTGCCAGTACAACACTGTGCTTGATTTTATCGCTGTAATTGGCCTCCAGAAAGTGTCCCACAAGGCCTGCCGTGATCTTTGTGGTGTTTATTTTGAATTCAGCAGCTGTAGAGGCTCACTCCTGGCCCCCCTTCAGAGCTCTTTCTGATAGCTGAGTGGGTTGTAGGGATGTTAATGTATAGATGGTTAAACAATTAATCAATAAACATGGACTTATTTGGCTAATCCAAACGACTACACTCTGCCCCCCCCTTGCTGCTTCTGTATCAGAGGCAGCAGGTATGGGGAGATGGGAGCCAGTGCCCATGGGGAGCCGGCTTTTCAAATGGTTGTCTATGTGTGCCAGTTCCCACAGAGCTGGCTGGACCCCTCTCCCCTGCTGCCTCCCACAGAATCAGCAGTGCGGGTGGCCGGTGGGAGCTGGTGCTCAGAGGGAGCTGGCTTAAAAGATAGCTTCCCACGAGCATCAGATCCTGTGGAGCTGCCTGGCCTCCCTACCCTCACACTGCTGCCTCTGCACAGAGGGTGAGAGGAGCCAGGCGGGAGCCAGTACAGGTTGGAAGCCAATTTCTTGCATTTATCAGCTCCTGTGGAACCACCTGCCTTCCCCCTTGCTGCTCCCCACAGAGGCAGCAGGGAGAGGCAGTCAGGAGTCGGTGTTCACGGGGGAGCTGGCTTAAAAGCCGGCTCCCCATGACTACCGGCTTTGTGGAGCCACCTGACCCTTTCCCCACGCTGCTGCCTCTGTATCACTGAACGCCAAGGCAGCAATGGATGCGTGTGAGCGAGAGAGACTCTGTGCTGTGCATAGCCCGGGAGGAAAGAGTTTCTCCTGACTCAGGACCATTTGCTTCCAGTGACTGTTTGAGCTTATGAGACAGCAGGGAGACACATTCACTCTCCCCCAACACACATGGCATCCGGGGTCATCAGCTGCTGTAAATGGTTTTTACGGACAGTATAGAAAATTACTGACAACAACCAAGCTTCCTTATGGACACATTCTTAGGTAGTATAAAAATAGCTCAAAAGGACAAAAGTGAACAATAGTCAATGGTTTTGTTCAGACATCACACACACCACCAGTGTTCTTAAGCTAGTTTCACCTACTTATTGCCTGCATCAGCATCAGCAAGTAGCCAATGATAATTTGCTTTAAAATTTAAATTTAAAATGTAATATACAGTGGCCAATGGGAATTTGATTTGCTTTAAAATTTAACTGTTTTGGGGCTACATCTGAGGACACATTTTGAAACATAGCACTGGAAAGCACTTTGCTTTTTGTGTGGCGACAAAGCCCTGATTTTTTCCTATTGAATCCTCAGTAGCTCTCTAGTATGCTATTACTGTAGTAATGCATCCCCTATTTATGAATGAAGGCACGGGAAGCTGTTCCCTTCCCTCATTTTTTGTGTAGAGGGAAAAAACCAACCAACAATCCAAATTATATGGATTAACTTTTTCATTCACTTGTTCCTTTCCATAAATGAGTTAAAGTGAATAGTTATTTAACACAGATACTGTATACAATTTCCAGTCTCTCTGGTTTTTTTTAACCACCTGCCTGACATCTCTTAGTCAATTTCTCACCCCTGATATATGGAGAATAAAATAGAAAGCATTTTTCAATATTCTTTACCTTTGGAAGACATTTTAAAAGGATGCAGATTAAAATGTTACATACATATTTCAGGAAGGGTGTGTTAGAATAGAGAACTAATTTAAGAAGGGGGGAACTTTAGAAGAAAGTCTCTCTAATGGAAAGATTTGTTTTCTTCCTCTCCATTAAACATCTGTTGGGGCATGGGGAAGGCTCCAGATAACTAAATGCTCTGCCAATGTGTAGTTCATCAGAGGTCTTTAGCAGACCATTAATAACAGTATTTCTCAGAAAACCTCTCCTCCCTGCCAACTTCCTCTTTCTATTTGTCAGCTTTTCCATGGCCATCTCCATACTTTTCTCTAGGGCACTGTTAACAAACTGAACCCCTTACTGAATTAATTCCTGCCACTTCTCGCCCTTCCTTCAAATTCTTCTCAGACCCTTCCCCTGCTATGATGCCTACAAGAAATTAGCCAATCAATAATGGTTTGTGTACCAGTTGGGGATATAGAATTTTATTTAGCTAAAATAAATTAAGAATAAAAACCTATCAAAATGTGTGGGATGCAACAGATTGCTTAAATACCTGTGTGATCTTTTCTTAGTTACCCTTGTCCTTCCTTTCCTGCTTTTGTTTGTCATACCTGCTTTTATGTCTCATCTAAAAGTCCCTCCCCCCACCTTATACTGTGCCTAGCATAATGAGGTCATTTGGCCTGTGGGAGATATTTCAATATACACAACAGCAAAGAAGTCACTACCACGACGGAGACGATTTGGTTACTCCCAGAGCCAATGAACTGTCAGAAGTCTTACTGCTGTTAGCTAAAAGGAGATGTTAGCCCAGTCTCAGATAGCTATGTTGTTCGCATTTGAACAACAAAGGAGACAGGGTTTTTCTACAAGGAACTCACCAGCAAATATTTTGCTGTGGAGCTAAAACAGTCGCTATGGTCAAAAACTTAAAGGCCAGTGATTGCATGATTCTGGTTATTAAATTGAGAACTCCCTGTGTAGAGGAGTCAGGGAATATTGTTTCCTTCAGCATCATAGCTTAAGGAAATGTTGTTCTCCCCCTCATCCTTCAGTTCCTATTCTTGATGCTTATATCTCATTGGCTGGCCTACCAAAAGGTGCTGCATATAACTGAGCCATATGTCAGAAAGCATGTTCATATTAGGAAAATAAAGCTCAGTATCTGGTCACAGAAAGCAGAACTACTGGTGCAATGGATCACTTTGTCACTGTGTGTAAGTCCATTCATCGCTCCTAAGCCTTCAAAAGCTATTTTATATTCTTTCTTATATGGTGCTTATTGCTACAATATGTAAGTGCCTTCCAGCAGTGTGTAGCACAACTTGACTCACTTCAGTCCAAGGTTGTTTTTCTCATTCTCTCCACAGAGGCAGGGAGTGTCTTGTTGTGGTAGGGTGTGATTGTTTGTTTAAACACACACGTTGCAATGTGTTTGTTAGAGAAGTCAAAGGCTTGGCACTGAAGTGATGAGATCTGTGAGGGCCATCGGTCTTGTGAGAGTTCATTCGCCTGTCACAGACCAGCCACTGAGAAAGTTCTGTTCTCTGCATAGATGAATTTTACCCTCAATGTATGTTAGTTGTCTACAGAATAAGATAGTTTTGCAGAGTGAGAGTTAAATTCTGTCCTCTGTTTTACCTACGTAATTCACTTTGGTTTCAAATGTGGTGCCTTGGCTATATCAGCATAAAAACTAAGAAAAACTGTGTAATCTTCCTGCCTGGTAGCACCAACAGTGGCCAGGGCCAGGTTCAATATCTAGGGTTTCCTCTCCATCCATCCAACAGAGAACTGGCTCAAGCCCCCACCCAGTAACCTGGGAAATTCACACAACATCCCGGGCACCTCTGAGAGGCAACACTTCCCTACTTGCAAGCACAGAGTCCGAGTGTAGAAGAGAAACCTTTAAGAAAAGGAGAGAGAAGTAACGTGGCATTAATTTGGGAAAACACCACAAACAGAGTTCACAACCATAACCACGAATAAACGTCCCAGCCCAAATAAGTTTGGCAATGTCCTTTGCCTCTCAGGTTCTTTAGTCCAGCAATGTAAATGGCCCCTTCACATGCCCAAAATGAAAAAATGAGGAAGAATGGCTCTTGAGCAAGAGGGGGTTTTTGCGCAAGAAGGAGCCATCTACGCTGCTTCTTTTTGCTCAAAAGCCTCTTGTGCAAAAGCAGCTGCTAATTAATTATGCAAATGAAGCATGGCAATATTCCATGCCACGCTTCATTTACATAAGTTTTTCCAGAAGAAGGCTACAGTGTAGCCGTAGCCTGAGAGTTTGTGCCAGATTAAGCACAGACTTTCTTCTTTTGAATTATCCTAGTAATTACAGACATTGCAGTTAGTATTAACACAATTTGTGACCCACCACCAGCCAAGTTGATTACAATGATTGATTGATTGATTGATTAAAATGAGCAAAACACCATTGTAACTGCTGAATATCTAACATATCTAAGCAAAGCAGAGGCAAACTGTATTTACATAAACATACCCAGGATTTCTTTCCCATTGTTGCTGGCTATAATGGAAGCATTGATTCAGACCCCGCTTACATGTGAAATAAAATGAAATGAGCACAAAAAAGGAAGAGAAACAAAATGTCATCCAAAACCCCCGCAAGTTTGTTTAGCCACATTATGAAGCAAATCGAGCATTTGGGTAGAGTTGTGCAATTCTTAGAATTAATATAAATTTTGAGATATTTTCTCTAGTGCAAGTAATTTTGGGTGGTCTGAGCTAGGGATGTTAAATATTGGTTAATTAAATAGTTGATTAACCTCGTGATTTCTTATTGGTTACTTGACTATTCTATAGACCCCGGGGGCAGGGCTGGCAGCCAGTGCGCTCCAGCCCCATTCCTAAGGGCCCTCATGCAACTCCACACTGTTGCCTCTGTATCAGAGACAGCAGCATGGCATGCCAGGAGGGAGCTGGTCTGCAAGGGGAGCCAGATTAAAAACCAGCTCCCCTCACGGACTGGCTGCCTCTCACCCCATGTGCTGGGTGACAACAGCTCTTGTCCAGGAGAGGTCTGAGTTCCCGGACCCAACATGAGTTGGAACTGAGCCAGGCTGCCTGCCCATCTGGCTCCTAATACACTTTAAATGCAGAGCCAAAGCTGGGGTATGTCCTGGACCCAGCTAGCCTGTTAAAAAATTTACTGGCAAGGAAGGAGAGGAGGAAATGCATGTAGTCTATAGCATTAACCTATAAGCTTTTGCTAATCAGTTAATCAACTATACTATTACATCCCTAGTCTAAGCTATAGGGCCAGTGATGACTACCATTAAACTCATGCACTTCCATTCCAATCAGTGCAATTGAATGGGTGTAAATGCAAGGGTGCCATTTTGGGAGGGAGGGGCTGCAGCTGCATGGACAGGGATCCTACTTGCTTTTCTTCCCTTTCCCCTCATGATCTGGGCTCAAGGGGAAAGCTTGTGTCACTTACACCTCAGACTCCTTCCCTCTCCAAGCCAGCGTGAGTGGAATGTAGGCAAGCTGTATGCTTTCCCCTTGCTCCCGGATTGTGAGGGAAAGGGAAGACGAGAAAGCAGCATCCTGGCATGTACAGCTGCACCCCTCTCTTGCCCTCCCAAAATGGTGCCCTTGTTTGGGAGCCTAAATAGACTTTTAAAAAAATATTCTCTTAAGTGCAGTTTGTCTGAGCTTCAGACATGCGGGCCTTTGATAGCTTTGCCCAGCCCAAGAGGAGGTAGGGCTGTAGGAGGATCTCAGAGAGCTGCTGTGCAAACAGAACCACCTATAATCTGAAGTGGCTCCAGTGCCCTCTACCATGTACCTCCCAGAAACAGAGGGAGAGTATACACTTTGCTAAATTGTCCCACGAACATTTGCCGGCCCAAAATAAAAAAATGCCTAGCTCAGTCTGTTTGATCCAGAAAACTTTAGTAAGGTGTTTGTAAGGCGGCATTTAGTTTCCCACACTGCTTATCCCACTGCTGCCCGGAGAGGAGAAAAGGGGAACAGAAGAAGTGCAAGCTGTTGTGGGAGAATTGCTGGCTGGATGGGATATAGGAGATAGATGAGGAGAAGATGTTGGAGCTGCCTGAGAATGCTGCTCATGCAAGGGTGCCATTTTGGGGGGGGGAGCTACGGTTGCATGTACGGTTGCATGTGCTCTTCTTCCTCTTCCCCTGATGATCAGGGAGCAAGGGGAAAATATGCAGCGTGTGTGCATTTCAGTCATTCCTGGCTGGTGAGGGGAGGGAACAGGAGTAAGTGATTCAAGCTCCTGATAGTAAGGGGAAAGGGTAGAAGAGCAAACAGTGTCCTGATATACATGGCTGTATCTCTCCTGCCTTCCCAAATTGATGTCCTCATACAAGTTTTGATCCAAAGCCAATAGAAAGAGTATGCTTGACTTCAGCAGGGTGTGGCTTAGGCTCCTCTATTACCAATTCTAGCTATTTTTAAAAACTGTCTCAATATTTGAATTGCTAATGGTTTATGGTTCAAAAGTCAAGAGTCAAACTCCAAAAACAGTGAGTTATTTTAATTGTATGTGTTTGCTTTCCAACGTTGGCACAGTGGTAGTAAACTTTTTTAAACCTTTAAGGCTAGAAACTCAGCTTTATTGTTTTCTAACATGAGATTCACATTGTGACACTGAGTGCCTTGGGGGAGTGCTCTGTAACCCCCATATTCCTCATCTGTCTACAATTGTGATATTGCATATAAAGCATGTCATGTCCGGCATCAAGGGAAAGGTTACGATCTGTTGAAAGTCATTTTTCTATCTAAATATGGACATCATTAATGCATATGAAATGTATTGTATGATTTTCACTGAAATATGCTATGGGTTTGGGAGGCACTCAGATACTAGCTCTACAGAGACAGTGACAAAGGCGGTAACCAACACTGGCTTGAACAGACATTACCAGCCATTGTCTAGAAATGGAGCCACAATTCGATGACTCACCTGCATGAGGCCATACCAAGGGGATTGCTCAGCCTTGCCTAGGGACTCAGCAAGGGCTGAGTATTGTCCAAGCACATGGACTAAGAGTATAAAAACGAAATGCAGAGGTCCATGGTCAGCCTTCCTCCTTCACCCACATACACTGTAAGAAACCAGGACACAGAAAAGACTAAAGTGAGGGGAC
This sequence comes from Pelodiscus sinensis, assembly GCF_052426305.1. NCBI lineage: Eukaryota > Metazoa > Chordata > Testudines > Trionychidae > Pelodiscus > Pelodiscus sinensis. Next base: position 141,102,161 of record NC_143054.1, read on the forward strand.
TGGACCAGATTTCAAGGGTAAAATCATACTCATGTAATCATTTGATTACTTGATTGAGTAGCTGGGACTTTAAGTCAAATAATAAATAATGAGATGCACATTAATATAGCATTGTCAGCTCATGTGATTTTTTTCCATGAGTAATATACTTTTTGGCTGCTGCTGAAGCCAGTCTTAAGATGACAGGAGAAGCAAAAGATCTCATGCAGTTTCCAGCTGTGCCAGGGGCAAAATCTTTTCTGGCTTCTCTCCCCCAGTCAGGGATAGCACATGAAGCTGGCAGAAGTTTCTTCCCTACCCTGGATAGGAAATAGGAGATTGTGGAGGAGGGAAGTAGAAGAGGGAACAGCTGCCGACAGTCTCATTGGAGTTGCCTGGGAACAAGGGGGAACTGCTGGAGGTGGAGAGGAGCACAGTGAACCATCCGAGTTACAGTAGGAGGAACAAGGGGCAGATGTGGAGTGGGGGACCTAAAGTTGATGTTGGGGTTCTGGAGAGCATAGGTAATTATGGGATGGACAGATGTGGGGCATTGGTTTTGGGGGAAGAAACTAAAAGCTTCACACCATTGGGCAGCAGAAAATCTTTGCAGCAGAACCCCCAAATCACCTTGGCTGTGTCTACACTGGCATGAATTTCCGGAACTGCTTAAAACGGAATACTATTCCGTTTTCAGTTTTTCCGAAAAAGGAGCATCTACATTGGCAGGCTGCTTTTCCGGAAAAGCCCTTTTTCCGGAAAAGCATCTGTGGCCGATGTAGACGCGCTTTTCCGGAAAAGAGACCCGATTGTCATTTTCGCGATCGGGGCTTTTTTCCGGAAAAGACTACTGGGCTGTCTACACTGGCCCTTTTCCGGAACAGTGTTCCGGAATAAGGACTTATGCCCAAGCGGGAGCAGAATAGTTTTTCCAGAATAGCGGCTGATTTTGTACAGTAGAGCGTTGTTTCTTTTCCGGAAATTCAAGGGCCAGTGTAGACAGCTCGCAGCTTATTCCAGAAAAGCGGCTGATTTTCCGGAATAAGTGGCTCAGTGTAGACACAGCCCTTATGAACTATGTTTGGGAGAGTGGGGAGCACTAACTGCTTCACATAGACTGTGTCTACACAGCAGCATTATTTTATTATTATAATGTTGTGCTGGAGGACTCCGACTCTTGTAACCCTCATTTTACGAGGAGTAAAGCAAGTCAAAGGAAGAGTGTTCTTCCTTTGACTTCCTGCTGTGTAGACAGCATCAAAAGCTGAATTATGCTATTTCGACTTCACTACGCAATTGACGTAGCTCAAGTTGTGTAGCTTAAATCAACTTTAGCCCTGCTGTGTAAACGTACCCATAGTGATTTGTAAGTCAAAAGACTCACCAAACAACACAACCTAATCTTGAAAAAGAGTCATGATTTTTGGCCTTTTAATGGTTGCCAGCCTCCAGGATTGTCCTAGAGTCTCCAACAAATAAAGATTAATCATTTGATGAAACTTCCAGGAAAACATCCAACCAAAATTGGCAGCCATAACCTTTCCTAATTTTCCCAATAATTTTATTATGTTACCATGATTCAGATTCCACATAAACATTCCTTTGTTAGTCAAATGCCATGGAGCATTGGTTATATCCAAAATACAAGCCTAAGAATTTACACCCTTATATAATAGATCCCTAGTGACAATATAGTTATAAGAATTAGCCAATATACTTACAACAGGGTTAGAAGATACCTTCCCATTACTGCATGACTCTAGAGCAGGTAAGAAAAGACCTGGCAAAGAATCACTAGGATACCTTGCTTTTTACATAGTACAGTGAACAAGTGATGCCACTGCTGGTTATTGGGCCTTATGTAAAGCCAGCTGAATCAGTTTAGGGCTGCACTCTGCTCTCTTCAAGGTTTTTTCCCCCTTGTCTCACTTTGCCATAGCTTTCCCTAACTACTAAATTAAGCATTTCTCTCTAATAAATGAAGCATAAAGCCAATTCTTCTTCGTGGAGTGATTGCTCGGGTCTATTCCATAGGTGTGCGCATGCTGCGTGCCTGTGTCGTCAGACGGCATTTGCAACTCCGTATGACTACATTACCCCCCCTAGTTCGAACTAGGGGGGTAGTGTAGACATACCCTGAAAGCTTTGCAGGTAGTTTCCTGGCTCTTTTCAGGATGGGGGTTGGAGAGGAAAAGTAAAGGAGGGGTTTTTTGGAGGGAGAGGGGGACAGGAGGCAACAATAAGGGACAAGGGGAACAAAAAGGGGAAAATAGGGAGCAGCTAAAGAAGACTGAGGAGAGGAAGGCAGGAGGCAAAAGTTATCCTGTTTGTGAGAAGGACATAGAGGAAAGTTATGCAAATTGTGCCATAACTGATGGATTACCATGCTTCTTAAGAATAAAACCTATCTGGGGGATGTTTTTCAACTGAGTCAAATAAGTCAGTTTTGCAGTTAATTCAGCTAATGAGATAAGATCCCTTCAGGTTTTATGGCAAAAGCCATTATAATCTCTCATTTGCGGCACAGTGGGCAAAAGAGCCCAGGTGTTCCACACTTCGCTTATTTGTCATGTACTTTGGTGACTTGTGCCACATATTGGTAGTGTGAGGTTTGCTTTTAGCCCTGGCTCTCCCGTCTGGCCTGGCAGGAAAAAGCTCTAGGAGGTGCTCAGAGATGATAGCAGGGAACAATCTGCTCTTTGAGGTAGCTCCCAAGACTGGTTATTACAGGCAGCCCTGCTCCCTGATGCCACCGAGCAGCCCTTGAGAGAGATGCACTGGATTGACCTCAAAGCAGCAAACAATGCTGTTTGGCGATTAACTGTGAGAATCCTTCTCCACCAACCTCAATGGACAATGTGGGTACATTTACAGAGCAGAGTTATTTCGGAATAACAAAGAGTGTGTCTACACTACAAGCCTTTATTTTGAAATAACGTCGAGCTGGAGGACTTCTTACCCTGACTCATGGTAACCCTCATTTCACAAGGAGAAAGGGAGGTCGAAGGAAGAGTGTTCCTCCTTTGACTTCCTGCTGCGTAGACAGCACCTAAAGCCAAGTTAAGCTATTTCAACTTCAGCTATCCAATTGACATTGCTAAAGTTGCAGAGCTTAATTGGACTTTAGCCCTGCTGTGTAGATGTACCTTGAGGGAGCAGAATGCACTAAGGTCCAAAAAAAACCCTGATAAAGTTTACTTAAAAAAATGTTGAGAAGAAAATGTGATTTAAAGGACTGTAGGGGAAATAGATAAACAAAAGGACACTTTTCACGTAATTTTGAATTGAAATGCTTGATGTATTTAAATATGTGTTGGCCATTATTTGTGTTTTCCCCTTTTTTATTTTTTTGCTACTGAATGCAGTGTGTATTCTCTGCTTTTTTGCTTTTTTCCTCCACCCTGTCATTTTTCCAAATTTTCTCCAACTTTGGAAAAGTTGAGAGTTGCAAAAATAAAAATAAAAAAATGTAAGTCAGCCCCTCTGAAACATCTTAAAATGTCTTTAAGTTTTAATGGAAAAGGGGGGAAAAGAGAGAGGAAAAATTAACAAAGCAAAATAAATCTGTAGATAGCATTCATTCATTTTATTGAATTCAAAAAAGAAAAAGGGCTAGAAAAGTGTGGAGGGAGGAGAAAGGAGGAGGGGAAACTTTTACAATGTCCTCAAAACAAAATTTCTGAAGTTAATCAAAACAAAAAAATCAATTTGAAGCTAAATAAAACTAAAATTTGTATCTCAGCCAGTTTGAAAATGTCTCTCAAAAGATTTGAAATAAAATGTTTGAATTTATTTTTCACAGGAAGAAAAGGGGTTCCTATCTGGTTACCTCTTTAGCAGCATCCTGTCTTCAAAGTTACACTTTCAAGTTATGGCAAAATGATTTGTTATGTAACAAAATATAATCAAAGGAAAAACATCCAGAAAGTTCTAGAATCCAGGACAGCCTGCCTTAAGAGTAGATGGGGCAGAGTGTGATTTTCATTTTTAATAATGCTGACTGATATCAGTGTTTATTTTTAAAAATATTGATGTTTATCTATTTAAATGTTTACAAGTGCACAAATATAACTTTTAAGAGCTTTCTTTTCCCATCAATATTGATTTCAATTTTCAGAGTTACAGAAAATTATTGGGGAGGGTCAGACAACAGACGAGGTCAGACAATTATTGAATGACAGCATATGTTAAAATAAAAAAACTTCAAGTTTAATAGCCATTAAAACACATTTTTTATTACCATATGTCAAAATATACAAATTAAATTACCTTAAATCAAACTCTGAGTTCTCTAGAAGCATTTCCGTATTTGCTTAGCTGTACATTTTAATTATTATCAGTGAAAGTACATGTGTGTGCATGCGTGTGCATGTAACTGATTAAAATCAAAGTTGAACAATAGTTGCTGATTTAAAAATCTTATCTTTCCAAGCCTACTTACCAGCTTAGGACTTATTCACTTTCAAATAAATGTCTAGTTTTGACTTTTGTTAAGTGTATTCACTGTCATCAACTCGTGTATTATGCTCTTAATCATATATCTCCTCCTCCTCCTAAATTCCAGCTTAAGTTGAATTTTTGTGAATAAATTACTTCAATCTGCCAGGGCTGCCAGTCTAATAGCTTTTTTCAATAGCACCCAGTTTTTAAAAAATCTCCCATTTATGGCATGCAGCTGTAAAATATATGGCATTATCTATGTACCAACTTTTTAAATGGCCATTTCTTCACTTTATACATGGAAAATGTTCTCTTTAGATTTATTATGACTAGAATATACAATAGATCGTATCTATCCATATCCGAGGAACTTCTGTGCTCCTACAGGATGTACTGTATTTATGCAAGTAAAAAATAAAAATTGGAAGAACACAGGATGGTGTTTTCGAGCTAAGTAGCCTCATGTGAACAATCCAAAAAATGAGTGAGTCAGTGGAGGCAGAAAATTCACTTGGTACATCTTCAAGATTGTTGTTTCTGCATCTTTGCAGCATCACTCCCTAAAGAGGGACAAGGGTTACCTTACCTCATTATTCTTACAGTCAAAAGAACTTGTGAGAACCACCATGGTAAGGAATACATATAGATAAAGTAAAAAAAACATCAGTACCCTTTCTAAAAGCTGCTGGGGGTATGTGGGAGAGACCTTGCTGGAGGCTGCAGAACTTACAGGAATGTGAAAATTAGGTTAGTTAGAAACCCAGGAGAGAGCTTCACCCTCATGGCTGCTGTTGCTGGCAGCTAGCTCAGCACTAAGAGCAACCAGTGAGGAGAGGGAGAGAGATCATTTCTGGTGGTTTGGAAGCCTTTGGAAGTTAAATATGTTAATTGTCCACATGGGAGGGCTTTTATGGCAAACTACTGATAGATTTTCTTTTAAAAGGGCTTCAGTCTCTTCTGAGCCACTTTGGAGGGTCTAAAGTTTTTAACTGATAAACCTCTTCCTTTTATATGGTAAGTAGCACATACTGTCTTCTGTAGTTACCAAGGAAAACTACTAAATACATTTCATTCTGTGGCATATTTTGCATTTAAATATTCTGTTAATCTGAAACATTCACTCTGAAGTTTTGGTAACAGGCAGATTTTTTTTCTATGAGCTCTTGAACTTGTTTTATTTTTGTATTCACCTTTATAGATATATTGGTATATTTTTCTCTTTCTTGCCTTATTTATAATGTTAAAGATAGGCAATGCATGTCTACATATTTAAATTTAATTTTGAACTCTGAATTTCCTTGTTTTTAAGATAATTACAAAATTATTGTGATGATTTAGACTCTTACTTTGCTGTATATATGCACAACCCTAATGCCAGATTAATGTTTTACTTTTTATTTTTGTCCCCCACTATCGTAAAGGGGACGGGTAGGTCCAGTGGCTAGGGCACTGGCTCAGGCTGTGGGAAACCCTGCTTCAATTCCCTTCTCTGCCATGGACTTCCTGTGTAATCTTGGGCAAATCACTTAGTCCCTCTGTATCTTTGATTCCCTGTCTGTAAAACTGGCATGACATTTCCTCACATGGGTGTTGTGGGTATATGTGCATTCAAGATGGTGATATGCATTGAGCTTTACAGGATAAGAAGTGTTATATAGGAAAGAGGCTGTATTATTAACACTCCATATGGTACTTTTTTTCTCCATCAGATACCGATAAGTCACATGTACCCCTAGTCATAGCTGTACTCTAACACAAAATTCAACCGCTGTGATACCAAGGTGGAATGATGTTACATAGATACGGACTGTATGAAAGTCAGATGGGCCAGTGTCTTGATACAAAAGTGCATGAGGTTGAAATTAAAATTTTGTGGCAGAGCACAAGTTTGCTGAAATTGAGGTACATACGGCTTTTCAGTATCTGCTGGAGATGGAAGTAAAAAGTCATTGATGAATTGAAAGGTGTGATAAAGTAGAAATGAATGCTGGAGGCTTTTCCCTTCATATCTTATTTCCGGGTTTTTAAGGTTTTAGATGAGTGTAAGTGTCCTGCTGCAGCCTTAACTGTGATGAAAATTTCTGCATGTGTTAATATAATGTAATATTTATACACACTGTACATTTTGTATATTAAAAGGTAATGGTTTGTAAATGAAGGTGTTTCATCCTTTTAAAATCTAATATGCCCAAGACAATTTCCTTCTTATTCAGATCTGGATGTTTCACAAAACTCCAGCATTTAGTTTTTTTTAAATATTTCAATTTAATAATACAATTTAATGTACAAGTTATGAAGAATTCCCTAGGTTTATCTTATTTATAATCTTCACATATGTATTTATGCTCTCACTTGAAGATATTGAGAGATGGTACTAATGTCTAATCAAGAAATTATTCCACTAGAAATATATGTATTTAAATGAGGGATGTTTAACCTCATCTCATAAATAGATATTTTAGTCTGATGACTTTAAAGGCAGAGATTACTAAATTCCTCAAAACTGCAAGAAGACTTGATATTAAGAAGTGACAAATGTATTTCACATTTTGGGTCTCATTAGGTCAGTGGTTCTTAACCTTTCTGGACTACTTCTACCCCTTTTTGGAGTCTGATTTGTCTTGCGCTGTTGGTGCTTGGTTCGGTAAAATGGCAGGAGTCCCAGAGGCTTAAGGCCAAATACCCAGTGAAAATACTGAATGATGGCAAGACAACAAGTTTTATCAAAGAAGGAATGATTTATTAAACTGAACTACTTAAATGAGCAACTACCTAATATTTGCCACACAACAATTTTTAAACCCTACCTAAGTTACAGCTAAGTCAAATATATACACATTAAAAAAAACCTGTTTCTTTAACACTGACAATAACAAGGGTAAAAGTTACCACAGAGCAATATATTTTCTAACCTGTCTCTTTTAAACGACTTAACAACAGTGAGGGTAGATTAAATACTCACAAACTCAGCAACAACAACACAAAGACACACAAGGAATCAGAGCATGCTCGAGATTCCTACACCCCTTTTTAGATTCGGTGGGTGGGAGGCAGCCTTTGGGTGATCAGTCCTAAGGCAGACTCAGATTCTGTTTTCCAATATTCGGTAGTCCACTCCGAGCTAAGGGCTGAGAGGTTTTTATGTTCTTTCCTATTACCATATTTGGTGGTGTTTGTGCTCTGGGAGTGGCATGGGTGTGGTCTGGGTATGGTGAGATGCCCATATATGGTGTTGAGTGCTGGACTCTGACAAGCTCCATTTTATTGGTAGATAAGCCTTGTTGCTATCCATGTGATGTGGTGAGGTTGCTGAGGTAGACCTCGGCTATAGGTGCGAGGCCTGGCCAAGAGAACCCATACTTGACAGCCCCCAAGTTTATTCTCACTTAAAACTTCTTGCTTATGAAATCAGGCATAAAAATACCAGTGTCACAACACACTATGGCTGTGTCTACATTGGCGCGATCGTGCGCAAAAGCACCTGCTTTTGCGCAAAAACTTGCTGCCTGTCTACATTGGCCACGAGTTCTTGCGCAAGAACACTGACATTCTACTGTGTGAAATCAGTGTTTCTTGCTCAAGAACTATGATGCTCCCGCTCAGGAATAAGCCCTCTTGCGCAACTGTTCTTGCGCAAGAGGCCAGTGTAGACAGGCAACATGAATTTCTTGTGCAAGAAAGCCAATGGTTAAAACGGCCATCAGAGCTTTCTTGCGCAAGAGAGTGTCTACACTGGCATGGATGCTCTTGCGCAAAAGCACATCTCTTGCGCAAAGGCACATGCCAGTGTAGCTGTGCTCTTCTGGAAGAGTTTTTACACAAGAACTCTTCCGCAAAAGAGTTCTTGCACAAGATCATGCCAGTGTAGACATAGCCTATGGGTATGTCTACACAGCAAAGTTATTTCAAAATAATAACCTAGCATCTACACAGCCATTAATTCGAAATAGCGGAGAGCTTATTTTGAAATTGGTAAACCTCATTCCACGAGGAATAACACAAATTTTGAAATTGCTACTTCGAAATAAGTGCTGTGTAGACACTTATTTCAAAATAGGGGGACTCCAGCCTTCCAAGGGTGGCCACTCTGGCCTCAACCAAGAACACTCCTTCCCTCCCCCCATCCCAGGAACCCTTAAAGGGGTAGACTCTGGCCACAGTGCCTGTGCCAGCTCCAAGCCTGCCAGCCCAGAGCCAGCAGTCACTGCCCCGACCCAGTGGCCCCAAAACATGAGCCAGCAATCCACTGGCAGCTAGCCCTCCACCGCTCCCCAGGAGCAGTCTGCCAGCTCCCAGGAGCCTGCCAGGGCCTGGAGAAGCTGGGCGCCTTCCTGGTCCAGTGCAGAGATCATGGACCTTATTCAGGTTTGGGGGGGATGCCCCCAACATCCATAATCTCCACACTAGATGGAGGAATGTGGCCGTCTTTGGCAGGATAGCTGCCAGCCTGGCCACCAAAGGCCACATGCGAACCCAGGAGCAGGTTCTCATGAAAATCAAGTTGATCCGGCGAGACCTCCAACCCTGAGCCCTGAGCTTCCCCTCCCCCTTCCTCCCCTTGATTCCCCCCTCCAGCTCCCTCCTCCCAGGTTTCCCCCTCCCCTCTCCCACCCTCTCTCTTCCCCTCTCCTGCCTCCTTTCCCCAGTCTCACCAGAGTTTCATTCCCTCCCCCCCCCCAATTTTGTTAAATAAAGAGAGTTTGTGTTCATGAAAATATGTGTATTTTATTTTACATCAGGAAGAGGGGTTAGGGAGGGGTAAGTGGAAGGACATGAAGGAAGAATGAGGCACAAGCCCCCAATGGGGCAGACCAGGGAGGCTCTTAGTGCTCCTCAGGGTGGAAGAGCTCCCGCAGGGCCTCCTGGATACTGACAGCCCCTCAATGGACCTCCCGGATGGCAGCCTGCAGAAAGTGCAGCCAGGCTCGCAGCAACGTGTCCAAGCGAAGCACCAGGGTGTTCAGGGGCAGCTCTGGCTCCATGTTACAGAGTGCTGTGGTGTCCCGAGTGAGGGCAACTGGAGCACGCAGAGACAAAATGCTTTGCTGTCCCTCATCGAGGTAGGCAAGCAAGCAGGGAAAACTGAGAACTGGCTGTCCAGGGGCGGGGGGTCCCTTTAAGCACAGGTCTCAGATAGCCTCAGGCAGCAGCCACACAAAGTAACTCCTGCCGGACCTGGTTCCGTCCGGCCTTACATGCGATTCAGCATCCACTCAGTGTGGACGGGCTATTTCGAAATAGCAAAAAGCTATTTCGAAATGCATTTTGTGTGTAGACGCGTTATTTCAAAATAAGCTATTTTGAAATAACTATTTTGAAATTAGATATTTTGAAATAACGCTGTAGTGTAGACATACTCTATTACTGAAAAATTGCTTCCTTTCTCATTTTGTTTGCATGACATTTTCATTTGCATTTGTAATACAATGACATTAAAATGGGAGGCAAGCCAGATATAACTTTTTCAAAGTCTTTTCTTATAAATGGTAACTGCTGAGTACTTGCATGTGCTGTGAACATTTATATTATCAGTCAAAAAATAGATTCAGTCTGCTTTCCAAAACATTTCCATTCGCTATATTTTTCTACTGCCAAACACAATTTTCAAGCCACTAACTGTGTGTAACTGGACTATGTTTTTTTCAGCTGTTACTTCCCTCTGTGCTGATTATTTGAAGAAAGATAATAAAGTTAGAAATCAAAGTGTGGAATCTAAACTATGTTGGAAAGTGCAGTTTTGATTGGCCTTCACAAAAATTGGCTTTGTCGCACAGAATCCAAAACTTCCATGCCTGAATGTATCTCTACTATAGTGATGCAGATCCCTGCAATGGGACTAAGAGGGGAGGCAATGTAATTCCTCTTCCCTGGGGCTTCAAGGAGTTGATTAGTTCCCTAGTACAGTTTAGGGAAGCTTAACAGCTGGCCATGGTCCATATGGGACTTCTCACGTAGGGAAAAGTTGGGAAAGTCTGCCCCTGCCACACTTCTGTCTACCCCCAGAATTCCCTGGCACACTTTCTGCACAGGAGATTTATGTGACAGGGATGAGGATACGCTTGGAGAGTCCTTACAGATTCTGCATTGAGACATGGCCACAGGAGCAACTGTGAATTCTGGTTTTGCCTCGGGCTGTTGGCTATTTGGCAAGGCTCCTTCTGCTTGTTCTGCCCTGCTCCCCATCTTGTGAGGCTGCCTGCTGAATCCCATTCTCCAGTGAACAGGAAGGTTGAGGAGGTAGTGTGAAGCAGGGCCACATTTACCTTAGGGTAGTTCAGTGTGTGGCGGTCACAGGTAGAGGTCACAGTGGTGGTGGGGGGGAAGGGGCTGAGTATGCATACACCCATCATGCAATTTCCCTTTATTTTGTTAACTCAGTTCTGTATCTAAAGAAGCAGGGCCCCACATCACTGAAAGTAGGGCTGACCTTATTTGGCTTGTCCCACTCCCTCCACTGGAGTGAAGGACCTTGAAGGGGCAGACTGAAGTTTGATTCCAGTGCTTGCGGAAAGGAAGTGGGGGGATACAGATCAACCATATGCAAGGAAGCTTCACCAACTACCTGTCCCCAGTACCCCAGAAGCTCCCTGCATCACCAGACAGGCAGGTTTTTGAGAGGTGGAATAGTGGTTTCAAAACAAAGCAGATTCACTGGGTAAATATTCCCTGTGAGCCAAGTTAGTCTGTACAGGATAAACTTAAAAAACAACAAATAGTCTGATAGCACTTTATAGACTATTTAAGCATACTGGAGCTAGGCTGTGTGGATACATTTCAATATACACTGTCCGTCAGGGGGCTTAATCACGTGCCAGAGACGAGTCACAAGATTGCAGTGTGACCTTGCTGATTAAAGCAGTCAGTAATTGCTGTGCTTTTACTAGAGAGCAAAGTTTTTAAGTTTATTCTATACAGACTAACTCGGCTACCCCCTGAAGCTTCTGTACAATGAAATGTCTCTCTGAAGTCCAAGTGACAGGGTGCTGAGTTACTTGACAATGAAGCGCAGTACCAACCTCTGTGCTGTAATATTGTATTTACTGGTAAGGTATGTTATTTGGCCACTAGATGGCTCTGTGCTGCACTGAAAGCCTCAGCAACTCAGGTCATCTGAAGAAGTGGTTTGTGCCCAGGAAAGCTCATGATACCACCTACATGTTTTGTTGGTCTATAAAGTGCTACCAGACTATTTATTGTTTTTTAAGTTTATTTCATTTGTTTCATTGTACCCTGATAAAGGCTTCTTCTCATTCTGTGTTTTATTTATGTTTAAATATTATGTTTTAATAGATATAGCCCAGAGGCATATAAAACAGCCCTAAACCATGAACTCTTAGTGGTTTCTTTATATTCAGTCTGCAGTGCAGAAAAGTGGTAGCATCTGAAGCAGCTTTTCATCATTGGAGAGAGCCTGGTATGTCTTACTATTTATAGTGACTTTTAGCATGGCAGTGGTATTCAATTATCTTTTCTGGCACGCCAAATGAGGCAATATCCAAATGTTGGCAAGCCAAACAGGCTCTCTCTAGGGCTCTTTAGGCTTTGTTCTCTAGTAAAAGCACAGCAATTACTGACTGCTTTAATCAGCAAGGTCACACTGCAACCTTGTGACTCATCTCTGGCACGTGATTAAGCCCCCTGACAGACAGTGTATGTTGAAATGTATCCCCACGGCCTAGCTCCAGTGTGCTTAAATGAAAAGGGTTTTTAATTAAATACAGGTGAAGTCCATTTGTTCAAGTGGCATGGGGGATGTCCAATACCTTTTCCCAGTTTCCCTCAATCCCAATGTCCTGGTGTATTTTTAGCTGCCGTTTCACAATGAAATTTCATTCAGTTGCTGACCATGCAGACAGACCCCGTTGGGAGTTGGGATTCTGTGCATAGCTGAAATTTGATACCAAAAGTCCAGCTGATCCGAATAAGCAGAGTCCCCTATGCTCATTCAGGTGATTAAGATTTTCAGTCCCTGAGGGTGGGGAGAGGAAATAGAGGAAGTATTTGCAGGACACAGGAGCCTCCTGAGTACTCCTTGAGTGAGGAGAGCTGGAAGGAAGATGGGGGCACTACAGGCCAAAGGAAATATGATATGTTCCTCCCCCCCACCCCGGAGCCTGCCTTGTCCCTGCCTCTCCTACCTGTGCTCAGCTTCTGCTCTCAGCTGGGGGCTCACCTGTGTGGATGGCTCTGTGACTCATCTCTGGCTCCACCCAGAGCTCCTGACTGCTCTGACCCATGTGCTCCCCTGATCAGTCCTGGCTGTAGAGTGCCTGTGCTGACCCATCTCTGCACACCCGCTTCCTTTCCTGCAAGAAGCCTGGCACTTGTTGGTTCAGGGGATGCTCTGCATCTGAGTGAGGGAAAGGGGCCAGAACCACAGATGATCTTCTGTTTGGCCTGCCAGGTACCAGCTGTTCCTTCCTGCTCCCCACTGGTTGCTCTGCTCTAAAGGCAGCTCTGCTACTTGGCTCAAGCTCACCCCAGGCTCCTCTCCCAGCAGCTCTGGCCCTTGCACTCTCCTGCCAGGCAGCCCCTTTCCCTCCTGATCTGCAGCGTTTCCTCCCACCCAGGCAGGGCACTCAGAGGCAGGGGGATACGGCAGCTGGGACTGGGCGCTGGCTGGAGCTGCCAGGAGCCTGCAGCTCAGGGCAGAACTGGAGCCAGGTAGTGGGGGCTTCCTGACAGCACAGTTCCCAGCAGAGAGCAGGATGGAACAGCTGCCCAGGAGCCAAATGAAAGGCCCTCATGGGTCAGATCCAGGCCCCAGGCAGGCCACCAATTGAAGAGCACTGCAGAATTGCCTATAGATCCTTATCGAGGATTAGGGCCCATTGTACTAGGCACTGTCCCAACCTCAGAGAGGTGGCAATCCAGCCATTAGAAAGTACCTGGAAGGCAAATAACTGACAGACAAATGGGAGGGTCAGTGACAGAAGGAAAAGTTAACACTAGAGCCAGGCCCAGGCAGAAACAGTTTGGTATCTTTTAAAGACAGGTTTCAACGAGGAATCTCAGCTCAAATAAGATGTCGGGAGGTTCCTCAGCATGTGGGGCAGCCTTGGAAAAAGCAGGAAGGTGCCTCTGTGACAAGCAGGCAAGTGAATGCTCAAGGGTGTCGCTGGCAGAGTGAAGCTGAAGTGAATACTAAGAACCTAGATTTCAAAGACAAGGTGTCACTGATTCAACCGAGAAGGAAAAGCCAGTGAGAAGGTTACAAAGGGGAAATATCATCAGAATCGCCTTGGAAACATTATTTTAAATAGGTCTGAAAGGGAAAGGTTGGAGGCCTCAGTACCACCCAGATAAGATTACCATAGTCAATGTCTGATTTCATGGATAAAGTTGCTGACAATTTATCCTTTACCATTTTCCTATTTCTTTATCTGTATTTCTTATAGCATCATATTGGGATTGGGCTACATCTTTCCCAACCTTGTACATTTCTTTATACTAGTAAATTACACAATCATGTTGCAGTGTCCTTGTGCTAAATGATATATAGGATTTTTATTTTATTTCTCCACAGCTAAAGCTTGGGACATTCATTCACAATATGAAGATGCTGCTGACTTTGTTCCTCATCCTTATGGGGAGTCACACTTCAGTAACTCAAACACCTGGTATTTCAGTATCCTTTGTATTGTGTTGTATTGTGTGATTTAAAAAAAAACCAATATTTTCCAAGTAAAAATGGAGGTCAACTCTCTGAGTCAGGATCCTTATACCCCACGAGACTTTGTATAGTAGAGTGAAATTGTGTTTGGCTAATGGAGATGTACATAAGATTCACATACAGGGTTGATCAGTACTATCAGAAACTTGACAGACGTGCAGATTAGAGCCAGATGAAAATGAAGTTGAAAATGCAGGTAGCGTATAAATGAAGCTCACACATGTAATGAAATTATTTCAAGTGGGTAACTAGGATTCAAGTATTCAGCATATGCAAAAGGAGAATCCAGTCCTGCACTTTACTCACATGAGCTCTGCTGGGCTTCTTGGGATTCTACATGTAAATTCTGCAGAACATGATCCTTGGTATAAATCCCAAACACAACAAGAGTCAAATTGTGGCATTTCATGTGGTGTAAGTTAGGGTAGAATCTGGCGTCCGGTATGTATGTTAGACGGAGGAAGGTTTTGCCTTCCCAAACCGCCAGCCTGGCTCCACCCACACTCCGCCCCCAGAATACCTCCTATAGGCATTCTGGGGATAGAGTGTTGCTGCCCCCAGCACCAACCCTCCCTGTGCTCCTGGCTGGGGAGACTGGAACCACGTGACACGACCGCCTCCTCTCCCCCGGTGCTCCGGGAGCCACGCTTAGGGGCGGCCCGTGACTATAGGCGGACTCAGCTGCCGCCAAAGGCGCCACCACCTGTGGCGCCCGATGATGATGTCATGGGGAGCACGGGGCGCCCAATGATGACGTCAGTCCATTGACAGCCCTGCAGGCAGGGGCGCCGATCGCGTGTTCTGCCTGGGGCGCCAGCCGCTGCAGCCGGCCTCAAGCCACTCCTGGCCATGCTGCATGCATGTGCTGCCTCACCTCTCTTCCCCTCCCCAGTGCTCTGGGGAGGCTGGGGTGCACTTGGCATGCTGCCCTGCCTCCTCCCCTCCCTTCCTCAGTGCTCCGGAGAAGCTGGGGCAGGCTTGGCATGCTGCCCTCCCTCCTCATCTTCCCGGTGCTTCTGGGAGACTGGAGCATGCTCATTGTGCTGCCCTGCCTCCTCCCCTCCCCATGGAGGGTGGGGCCTGAACAGAGGGGGTGGGGCTGGATGAATCTGGTCCTGGATAGGGGTAGGTCAATGTGACTGATAGGGTCAGCATCTTGCACAATTTAGGAAAGTTGCAAATAAGAAAGTGGCTCAGCACAGCCGGGCACTGTAGGGTGATCTTTTGATTGAAATGGAGGGCTTTCAATCCTACTGACTTCAGCGTGGGCATCAGTGAATCATTTTAAACTGGACGACTTGAAAGCCAAATCACCCTTTTATTGACTAAAAAAAGTTCAAGATTTATCTACTGGTATTTACAGAATACAGAAATCAAACTTTCATTTCTGGCAATAAAATATTCAGCAATTATGTTAATTACTTAATTCTGTTGAAAGTTTGATGGGCACTTATTGATTGTACTTACTAACATGCTCTTTTTATAAGCTCTGATATCTAAAAGCTTCTAATTCCAGGTCAGGAATAAATTCTCACTTGCTACCTGAATGATCACAGTACAGAGAGTTTTTGGGTGGAGATGGGAGTCTGGGAACTTGGATGACGTGGAACAACATGCTAGATATTTTGGCCAGTTTGGAGACTAAAACTCTATTTGGAGAATGACCTTTGGTTTTTTAATTCTATTTTTACATTTTTTGCAAGTGGTTATTTTTATATGTGACGTAAGTACAAAAAGTATTTTTGAACTCGAGAGGACAACTCACCTTATGCAGTATGTGTGTTCTTTCATGTTATGTCAGTCATAGTCTACCCTAATTTTTAAACTGTATTCACTGCATCCACCTGCCATGTGGAACTGGCAGCAACCAGGTCCAGGTTCAATATCTAGGGTTTCTTTTTCCACATTATGATATAGAACCAACTCGAATCCCAATCCAATAACCTGGGGAAATTACAGACCACTTCTGGGTGTCTCTGAGAGGCAACACTTCCTCACTCACAAGCAAGAGAGCCTGAGTGTAAAAAAAAAAACTTGTAATCAAAGGAGGGGAAATGCTGCAAGCAGGATTCATAAGTGTAAAACCCACCCCGGAGTGAGTGGGGAAGTGTCTTTTTTGACGTGTTCTTGAGTTCTACAAGCAAAAGTTCCTTTTCTATGTCCCTCTCTGCTCTCTTCCCAAACCTACTCTCAGTGGTTGTGCTCGGTCAGTAAGGATCCAAGATTCAGAGGTGCATCCATGTGAGTTCACTTTCTACTTGGGGAGGAAGCCACCTGGCTTGTTCCACCATCTGAGCACTTGCTCTGGCTGGCTACCCTCCCAGGCACTGTCCCTCACCACCTGGCTGTCGTACTAGCTGCTGTTCCTGGTTGCCTCAACAGCCTACATTCTGCTCACTGGTCACTTCTGCCACCTACCTCTCTGCTGTGACCTCTGCTGGGCCGTCTCTTGAAACTCCACCCCCATGATTTTCAACTCTTAGCAAAGCAGGTTGGGCAGAAATTCTGTCCCACCACAAGTGTTTTTAGCTCTAGTAAGCACTTCATATAAAAAAGACTTCTAATGGAGCCTGTTTAGCTCTGTCTTTGAACAGTGTGGAGAAAGAGGTTAAACCAAACTGGGGACCCTTAGGGAGAGTCCAACCCTCATAATTTTTCTCTTGGCATGCATGATTTACTCCACATTTACTCATTCCGACTAATCATATTGATTACTTTGTCTTTTAGTTTAACATAAATAGTATTCTGCGTTATCGTCATTGTCCTCTACTTTGATAATTTAGTTGAAAGTTGCAGATGAAACCATCTGGAGCTTAGTATGAATGTTTGTGTGTGGCGGGGGCGGGGAGGAGCACTCCACAGACGTAGTTCACCAAGGACACCAAAAAGCCATGGGCTGGCCTTCTGTGTACAGATGGCAACTATCTCCCTACTCAAAGTCCTGCAGTCTCTCGGATTCCAAGTGAATGTAGAAAAATCTGTTTTAGTTCCCAGGCAGGCCATAGATTTTTATGGGAGCCTTTGGATTTTTTTTGTACAGCCAATGCATTCCTTTCCCAAGAGATATTCTAAACTATGAGGGGCCTTATCACACATCTTCAACTGAGCCCTTAGACAATAGTGTGATCTTGCTTGGTCCTCCTAGATCATGTAGATTCCTTCATCTATGTGACACCTTTTTCAAGGCTGTATCTCTGGTGCCTGTAGGTGTGGTTATGGACAGTTTTTATATTCCAAGCAAACCCGGCCATACTATAAAAATCACACGTCATCTCATGGCACCAGATCATCCCTGATAGAAGTCTATCTAACCTGCTCTTAAGTATCTTCAGAGATGGAGATTCCACAACCTCCCTAAGCAATTTATTCCAGTGTTTAACCACCCAGACAATTAGGAAGTTTTACTTAATGTTCACCCTAAACTTCCCTTGCTGCAATTAAAGCTTATTCCTTCTTGTCCTATCATTAGAAGTCAAGGAGAACAATTTTTCTCCCTCCTCCTTGTAACATCCATTTAGGTACTTTAAAATTGTTATCATGTCCCCCCTCAGTCTTCTCTTTTCCAAACTAAACAAACCCAATTATTTCAGTGTTCCCTCACAGGTCGTGTTTTCTAGACCTTTAATAACTTTTGTTACTCTTTTCTGGACCCTCTCCAGTTTCTCCACATCTTTCTTGAAATGTGGTGCCCAGAACTGAACACAATACTCCAACTGAGGCCAAATCAGCGCAGAGTAGAGCAGAAATGTTACTTCTCATGTCTCACTCTCATGAAGGCACATAGCCTGTTTTTCCACCACATGAGTGATGACAAAATTCTGTGAGGAGATAAGACTTGCTAATATAGGCTGGCTCAAAATCGTCTCATCTGAAAAAGCAGGTTTTGTCCATGAAAGCTCATCATACTATATATATTTGTTAGTCTCTAAGGCAGGGCTACTCAACTTTGAAAGCCCCGGGGGCCACAATGATACAGCACCTGCCAAGGGCCACAACTTAAGTGCGGTTGCATCTACATGCAAATATATATGCAAATAGGTTCTTTCACACTGATGGGCATGAATATAAAGATTAAGGCAAGACTACACAACATGCAGGCCCCATTTAAGTCAGTTCTGCTGATATTAATAAAATTCAATATTTACCCTATTTCTACCCATATGACAGTACTTTTAGGGTGTGTCTAGACTACAGGGTTTTGTCGACAAAAGTCTACTTTTGTCGACAAAACTATACCT
The DNA here is from genome assembly GCF_052426305.1 of Pelodiscus sinensis. Classification (NCBI taxonomy): domain Eukaryota; kingdom Metazoa; phylum Chordata; order Testudines; family Trionychidae; genus Pelodiscus; species Pelodiscus sinensis. Next base: position 141,120,491 of record NC_143054.1, read on the forward strand.
GCGTCTACACTACCGCTGAGTTCTGTCAACGTTATGTACAGTTTTGTCGTCGCTGGTAAACCTCATTTTACTAGGCATAATGCCTTCTGTCAACAGAGTTCTGTCGACAGAAGGTATTATTGCATGTAAACTGTCCTTTGCGTCTACACTACCATGTCGACAAAGCAGCTTGCTTTGTCGACAGAACTGAATGTAGTGTAGACGCTCTTTGTCGACAGAAGCTTTGTCAACAGTATCTGTCAACAAAACTTCTGTCGACAAAAGCCTGTAGTCTAGACGTACCCTTAATGAGCAATAACAGTCCAGGAATTTAACTACTAAAACGCATATCAGCAGAAGACCATTATATTGACTACTTTTTTTGTTTTGGCTTCACAATGTTAACAAATCAAATAAACTGCCAATACAGTACTGGAATGTATTGGAGTATAAGTACAATTATGCCTCGTGGGATGAGGTTTACCAGGGAGGTCGACAAATGCCTTTGATGTCAACCGTAGAGCGTCCAGACTACCGCTCTGAGCCAACAAACAGCTGATCGGCTCAGTGCAGCAGCTATTTAAATGTAAATGAAGTGGCAATTATTGAAATTGCCACTTCATTTTCCTGTGCTGGGTAGCCTAATCTACATGCCTCTGTCGGCAGAGGCATGTAGTCTTGACATACCCACTGTGTTTTGTACTCCTCAACTAACGCTCAAAATTGTCTGTTTCAAGGCATTTGCAAGAATGAAGTTGACGATTTTTGTAACACTGTCCATTGTGCTCTTGAGAAATCCTCTCTTCAGTTTGCTGCATAACTGTTCTTGGTGCAGACTGCAATGGTACAAAAAGAAATCTGGAAACTGGATTTTTCTTCAGCAAAGAAATTAGCCCCTTCTCTTTTCCAACCATGGAGGGAGAGCCATCAGTTGTTATCGAAGTAAGCTTCTTCAAATCAATGCATTTTCCTGGTCCTTCAAAATATTCCATCAGTGCAGAATAAACATCCTCTCCCCTAGTTTGACCCATCAAAGGAAGCAGAGTAAGCATTTCTTCTACATACTTTTTGCCATTGAAAAAACGCTCCCAGATTATGAGCTGAGATATGTCTGAATGATCAGTAGATTTGTCCATTGCCAGACTGAAATACTCAGTGCTTTCAATGTCTTTTAGCAATTTAGAAAACAGATCGCCTGAAATGCTTTCAATTCATCTTACTACAGTTGACTCAGACAATTGCAGTTTTGATATTTGTTTAACTATATCCTCTTTGTTTTGAAATTCTGCAAAAAGAAGCACTGCTTCATCAATTCACCTTCAGTAAAATGTCTTTTTGATTTAGCTCTGTGCCACGCCATTTTGAAGGAGGCTTCTGTAACAGCGTTGCTGTCTTTAACTTGCGAACGGAACATATCTTGTTGAGTACAGAAACCTTCCAGTAAGGAACGTATCTTAGTTTTTCTTAAATTGCTGTCAGGTGCATACAAGTCTTAGAACTCAGGATGACACGATTGATGGTGCCATTGCAGGTTGGTTTTCTTAACACAGCGATAGTCTTTTGACAAAGAAGACACATTGGTTTTCTATTTATCTCTGCAAAAGTGAATTCCATCTCCCAAACAGGGTTGAAAACTCTGTGTTCATCCAACAAGTGTCTCTTCTTTGTTGCCATTTTTAATGCTTCTTATTAAGGAGAAAATTGTATGCCACTGTTTTGGGTCTTTAGCTTGAAGCTTCAGGTTGTATATTTCTTGGGGTGTTTTTACTGTAAAAAGAAAAGTTCCCAAGCCAGAGCACTCCAACCTGTGGCGGATGGGGAGCTGGGTGAGTCAGGCCGGACACGAGAGACAAAAAAAGGATAAGTACCTGGGACCCCTGTCCTGGCTTCCCAGCAGGGCTGACATCCCCATGTGGGAGTCTGTCGCTCTGTGCAGGACAGAGGCAGGGCTGTCCGGCTGTGGTGCCAGACCAAACATGGCCAATGTGAGCCAATCAGGATCTCTCAGGCTCTGCCCACAAGACTAAGCAGCCAGCACTTCCCACACTGCCCCAGTGCTCCCAACACCACCCACTTGGGAGCTAGAAATGCCAACACCCTGTATCCATCTGTTCTAGCCAGCTTGTCTGCTTGCGTCTTTCAGTGCTTGCCCCACCTAGGAGATGCCTCGCCGTTATGGAGCGTGTTCCCAGTAGAGGCCATGTTCAAGGGATCCCACCCGCGGGCCACTTGTTGAGCCCGGCATAAACCCAAACCGCACTGCAGGCCGCTGCGGCCCATGGGCTGGTGTTGAGTAGTCCTGATCTAGATGGTGCTTGGTCCTGCTGTGAGGTGATAGGGCATAGGTGCAGATCAAGAGACACTGCTGTTTAAAAATCTTCTTGTCTTAGGCACATGAAGTGCAGGTACCCCTCAAGTGTCATACAGATAGGGATCACATGTCCCAAGGAATTCCAATTATCATAAGGCAAACAATCAGAACTTCTCAATCGTTGTTACTTTACATTGACGTTACAGCCACTTTGCACCGTGAGAACCTCCACTCTATTTTCTGTCACTGTGGGACTGCACCGTATGTGTGTTCAAAACACGTGTCACTGTGGAAACACTGGATGATGCTGGGCCCTAATGCAATTCTCTCCATGCTTTGGCAATTCTCTCCATGTTTCTCACTTTACATTTTGTTCCCATTCTAATTCGGTATACCATTTCTTTTTCCATGTAGGGTTTATGGACATAGAAGAAGCTGATATTTATGTGCTCATTGATGGCTCAACAAGCATTTCTCCTAATGCCTTCAGAGACATCCAGCATTTTTTGAAGGAATTGATTAAGATGTTTAACATAGGACCGAATAAAGTTCATTTTGGAGCCGTGCAATACTCACACAGTATTAACACAGAGTTTCAACTTCATGAATACAACACAGTATATGAGTTAGAGAAAGCCATTGACAACATTAGGCAAATATATGGGGATACCTTTATTGGAGCAGCTCTGACTTTCATGCAGCCACTGTTTAAAGAGGCAAGGAAGCAGCGAGTGGGCAGGGTGCCCCGTTACCTCATTGTCCTAACAGATGGGGAGTCACAGGACAGTGTAAAGGAGGCTGCTGAGCAGCTGAGGAATGAGGAGGTCAATATTTTGGCTGTTGGTGTAAAAGGTGCAAATGAAGAACAGTTGTATGAGATCGCAGGATCAAAGGGCAGGACTTTTTTTGTTCAAGAGTTTAGCGCCTTGAAAAACATAAAAAATGAAATTGTTCAACTTATCCATCCTGGGAAAGGTAAGGGGAAAATTGATTTGCCCCCTCAGAGTACTAACTGAACTCAGGGCCTCCTGTTCTTTAGTAATTTCCTGTTCAAAACATAAGCCTATTTCTCCTGTCTGAATAATGGAAATGTATCACTATATTTTGGGCACATGTTGATCTGAGGTGACTTTCTGCAAGGCAGTTATAAATGAAGCTGTTTTCTTGCTTTTTTATATCTTTCTTGCGTGTATGTTCAACATATACTCTAAAAAAAGGGGCATTTTTATTTGGTTTCAATCAGAGCATCAAAGCACTGCGCTTTGATGAGGGTTGGGGTGCAGGAGGGGGCTTACAGCTGGAGCAGGTGGTTGGGGGTGGAGGATGGGGTTCAGACTCTGGGATTAGGGGATTGGGTGTGGGAGAAGACTCTGGGCTGGGACAGGGGGTTGGAGTGCAGGATCCCAGTGATGTTTACCATGGCTCCCAGGAAGCAGCCACTAGGTCCCTGTGGCCCCTAGGTGCATGAGTTTCCAGGAATGCTCTTCTCACTTCCTTGTGGCCATAGGCACCATCCTGCAGCTCCCATTAGTCTTGTTTCCCAGCCAATGGGAGCTGAAGAGCTGGCACTTGGGCGGGGATAGCACTCAAAACTTCCCTGGCCACCCATGTGCTTAAGGGCTGCAGGGACGTGGCAGCCACTTCCAGGAGCTGCACAAAGAGAAGGCAGGTAGGAAGCCCACTATGCCACCAACCAGACGTTTAACAACCAGAGCTAATCAGGGTCCCTTTTTGATCAGGCATTCCATTTAAAAATTGGTTCCCTACCAACACTACCAACCCATTCTATCCCCAGTTAAGTCTATTTATTTATTGTAATGTACCCACTGAACTGTACTAATATAAACATTCTTTCTTCAGTAGCCTTAAAAGGAATGAGAGCTGACATCATGTTTCTAGTGGACAGTTCTGGAAGCATAGAACAAGACAACTTTTTGAAAATAAAAAGCTTTATGAAAGAACTGGTGAACAAAACTGACATTGGCCCAGACCGGGTGCAGGTTGGGGTCATCCAGTTCAGCGGCAGTAACAAGGAAGAATTCCAGCTTAACCAATACTCTTCCAAAGACGACATTTTCAGTGCAATTGAAAGAATGTCGCTGATAGGGAAAATTACACTAACAGGAGGCGCGCTGACATTTGTGTCTAATTATTTCAAGCCTTCCAAGGGTGCACGTCAGGGTGTCAAAAAGTTTCTTATCCTGATCACAGATGGGGAGGCGCAGGATGAAGTAAGACTCCCAGCAACAGCACTACGCGAACAAGGTGTTACTATCTACTCTGTTGGGGTCTTTAATGCAAATAAAAATCAGCTGGAAGAAATTAGTGGGCAGCGTGAACTGGTTTTTTACGTTGAAAATTTTGATATTCTGAAATACATAGAAGATGAAATCATCTCTGAGATAAGCAGATCCCATGATGGTAAGTACTACCATTTTTAACTTGTATCAATTTGTGTCTGTGAAGGAATTTTGCTTTGTCCGCTAGTTGACTACATGGTTGCACAGGGGGGCTGAGGGGGATATAAGGAATTTCACTCCTCTTAGCAGATTGCATGTTCCATTTTAGATGCTTAGGCTTTGGGCTCTGGGCCCTGTTTGCACTCACAATATCCAGTTGAAGAAAGGACATCTTTGCTGTTGCAGAGTGAGAACAGAGCCAAGTCTGCCACTAGGTAGTTCCTAAACATGGATTAATGACATATCTTTTAGGGGATAACAATATCCTCCTTACTAAATTGTTAATTAGGTATTGACTTCCCCTCTCCATGTCATAAATGCAGTTCTTTTGTTTAGGAGTACTTTTAGTGGTTTTCACAGAAGTTTCAGTCAGCCCTTTTTGGTCATGGCAACATACGACATTGGAGGCTGTGCAGGGATGACAGGCTCCAAACTGAACATCTTTCCTACACAGAGGAAAAAATATGATAATAGATCCAAAGCACAAAATTATTTTTGCTATCATTGATGCCTGGTGGATCTCCATGCATTTCAGTATGGTTGCATGGATGCCAATGGCAGCAGAATTTGTGTCATTTCCATTAGTAAATGGTACACACAACTGTGTTCAATGATTGTACAACTAGGGTCACAGTAATTTGACTTTGCTCCAAAAACGACAACCTTAAAATATGTTTTTGGGGAAAACAAAAGCTTTTAATTAGTGCTTGTATTCTATTAAAATATATGTTCATAGATTTTTAAGGTCAGAAGAAGCCATTCTAATCATCTAGCCTGCTCCCATTCTGTTGTGTTACTCTTCATTTCTTTCCCCTCACCTCTCTGGATTTTAGCTGTAGTTGAAACCACTAGTTATTTTTGGATTATTGGTTAGGCTCATCAGCTGTGGACTGGTGGATTTTCCCCAAACATGCCTAACATAGGATGTTCAGTTGTGTTATTGCCACCAAAAAGTGATCCAAATTCACAAGCTTTGATTGAATTCAAGGGGCAAGTGGAAGGGTTCAGTAAAAACTAGTACTTACTTATCACTTTGGGGTTTTTTGTCATGTGTTTTTTTACAGAGAGCGAAAGGATAGAAAGATTAGATGTTGTGTTTTTGATTGATGAATCTGGAAGCATAAGTGTCTTACAATACGAGACCATGAAAGACTTCTTGATCACCTTTGTAAATAACTCTGATGTTGCTCCAGATAGAGTTCAATTTGGAGCAGTAAAATATTCCAATGAACCACAAACGTTTTTCTTCCTTAATCAGTATGATACAAAATCCAAGATTGTAGAGGCTATCCAGAAGGATGTATCTAGAGGAGGTTCAACATATACAGCCAAGGCAATTGGCTATTCAGAATCTCTATTTGCTCAAGAGCATGGTGGCCGCAAAAGCAAGGGAGTTCCACAGGTTCTTATCGTGATAACAGACGGTGAGTCCCATGACATGCCACAACTCAATGACACAGCTAAGAGATTAAGAGACAACGGAATAATTATCTATGCTGTTGGGATAGAAGGAGCAAATCCTGGTGAGCTTTTGGGCATGGCTGGATTGAAAGGCAATTATTTCTACGTGGATACATTTGAAGGACTAAAAAACATACAGACATCAATATTGGATAAAATACGTGATGATTCAAAACCAGGTACTATTCTAGACCGTATAAGCTTTCCTCATTTTATTCAAAAATTGGCATAGATGGATGTCTAGCTTTCTGGGGTATTCTTTTCTCTTTTGCCAGCCAAACTATGGGCAAAAGGGGAAGTTTCTTCAGGTTTATCTTTACTTGATCTTAAAATTGAGGATTTTCATGGCTTACATGGTTGATATTATTGTTAGTCTGTTACATTCAAAACTTTCATAAAGGTAAAATTAGGGCAGTAACCTTTCACTTTAAAGGGCCTGAGTTCAGGTTTTAGTTTGATTAGACTAGCTGTAGGGATGGGCAATTGGCTACATTACAAAAGCATCACATGATTTGGCCTGGCTGGTGAGCTCTGTTGATGAAATAGGCAAGAAAAGGCAGATGGGGGCTTTTGCAAGTGGCAATCAAAATGCCATGGCAATTATGAAGAAATTTGCATCTTGAAAACTACACAGTGGCATCCTCTAGTCCAGGTGTTCTTAAAGTGTGGGACAGGACCCCAGAGTGGGTTGTGATCCCATTTTAATGGAGTCACCAAGGCTCAAGTTGGTGCTGAACCAGAGCCATCCCTACAGTGGTGCAGGGCCTGGGACAGATCCCCTCCACTGCAGACTGTGCCCCTGCTCTACCCCTTCCCCCAAGTCCTGCCACTGTCCTACCTCTTCCCATCCCTGCTCCACCCCTTCCCACCACCATGCACCCCTTGCCTGAAGCACTCTCCCCCACGTGACATGACCTGGGAAATTAGCAGGGGGTCTGGTGTGGGCTGGCAGCAGGCCCCCCCTCACTACAGCAGTGGGAACCAGGGTGACCCAGAAGCCTGGTCTACTCTGCTGCCCTCTCCCTGCCTGCTGCACTCCACTTCCCCACTGCCAGCCTTCCAAGGAAAGGCTCTGCCAGCTACCTCTTGCCTGAGCCTTGGGCTATGGTGTAGCTTCCCAGCACAGTGTTGGTGAGCCTGCTTTTCGCTGCGGTGCATAGCTCCACGTATCCTACACACCACCATCAGTGTAGACAAGGCCTTTTTCAGTTACAGCAATGAGTTATTAACTTGGCCACGAGGGAAAGTAGGGATGTTAGGATATGTCTACACTACCCTCCTAGTTCGAACTAGCGGGGTAATGTAGGCATACCGCACTTGCAAATGAAGCCCGGGATTTGAATTTCCCGGGCTTCATTTGCATAAGCGGGGAGCCGCCATTTTTAAAACCCCGCTGGTTCGAACCCCGTGTAGCGCGGCTACACGGGGCACGAACTAGGTAGTTCGAACTAGGCTTCCTAGTTCGAACTACCGTTACTCCTCATTTCACAGTCCACTTCCGAGGAGCCTCCTGTCACCCCATGGTGCTGCCTCAGGGTGAGTTCTTGAGTGGCCTGGGGATCCCAGGGTAGTGAGTTTGAGCCCCATCCACTTGGAGAGAATCACCACAGCCAGCACCAGCTGCCCCATTAGGAAGGCTGGATAAGGGGTGCCCTGAAAATAGGGAGGTGGGGTGGATTCTGGAGTGACCTAGGGGTTAGGGCAGTCCCCAACCTTTTGAGGTTGTCGGGCGCCAGGGGGCGTGGCCGTTTGCCCGCCGGGCGCCAGGGGGCGGGGACACTTGCGCGCCTGGGGGCGGCCCCCCCCCAGCCGCGCGCCCGGGGGCGGGGCCCCCTCCAAGGGCCGCGCGCCCGGCGCCGGCGCTCCCCCCCGCCGCGTGCCCGGGGCCGGCGCTCCCCCCCGCCCCCTCCCGCCGAGTGCCGCGCTCCCGGCACTCCCCCCGCCAAGCACGCTCCCCCCCGCAAGCGCCCGTGCGCCATGTGCCCGGGGCCAGGCCAGCCCCGAGCACCTGGCAGGCGCATTGAAATGCCCCCGCGGGTACCGTGTTGGGGACCACGGGGTTAGGGCATTGGCCTGGGGATCCCAGTGCGGTGGGCTCAAGCACTGTCCACCCATGAGCAACATACTAACCTAACCCTAATCAGAGGCAGCAGCAGGCAGGAGCTGGCCCACAAGGGGAGCCTCATACCCAATCTAGCTCCTGCCTTCCACCTCACACTGCTGCCCCTGAGAGGCAGCAAAATGGGGCAGCAGCAGCCCCTGTCCCATGGGTGGCCTGAACTCCCCACAGACAGGAGCTGCGCCGGCATCCAGCAGAGCTGTCTCTGTCTGCAGCAAGTCTGAGAGACGGGCAGCAGCATAGGGGGAGGGGGAAGAAAGAGGGAAGCAGCTCCGCAGGAACTGATACTTGCAGGGAGCTGGTTTGCAAGCCAGCTTCCCACATGTACCAGCTCCCACCTGCTCCCTCACCTTCTGCACTGCTGCATCTGTCCGAGGCAGCAAGGTGAGGAGTATGCATATCATTAATAAAATTAAGCAATAAGACCAGGCTGAACAGTTAATCGTGCATTTGACTACATGTTGACATCCCTAAGGAAAAGTCCAGTAAACAGTTAGGCTCCTGAACCCTAGTAGCTGAGGTTCTTCCAGTCCATTCTGTTATCTGAGGACAGCTGCAGAACACCAGCCAGTCCTGCAGTTCCGTGCCTTACTGAAGGGCCTGGCTAAACTGGCATCCAGTTGTTGCACAGACTGCTTTCCCTATTGTGGTGATTAGCCTGCATTGCCTCACATGCCCAGTTTTGTGTATGCCAGTAAGCCTGTCTTCACGAATATGTCAAAGGGCTTCTGTCTCTGGAATCTCCTCCCAACCCCCGGTATTCAGCAGTATCCTTTGCCTGAATCTCTGCTCCTTCCCACAGGTTGTGTATGAGCCTGGAATAGACTCCCCACTCTGGCTTGTTCTAAAACACCTCATGCCAGGAAGTTCTACTCCCTCTAGCCAGGAACAAAATCCCCATCCTCAGCCAGATCCAATCAGGAGGTACCTAGAACATGGGCTCATACCCATATCTCCCCAGCCACTTAGAAAAACAGCAGGGGGAGCTTTAGAGTGTTCTTAAAACTCCAGCTTTGGAAACTTTGTTGTTGTTGTTGTTCTTCTTCTTCTTCTTCCTGCAGCAGAGCAGGGAAAAGGTGGGAAGTGCCTTCACTCAACCCCTCCCCCATCAGAATGTTATCAGAATTTGCCCTCTGACATACACACTCTGATCTGGCTTTACACTTGCTGATTGCCTAACTGATTTGCTGTGTGTCCTAGTCTGCTTCCATCATCCCTCAGGCCGTGTCCAGACTCAGGGTTTTTTTCGGGAAAAGTAGCCTTTTCCCGAAAAAACTTCCCCTGCGTCCAGACTCAAGCCGCGTTCTTTCTAAATTATTTCGAAAGAACGCGGCTTTTCTTTCGATGGCGGTAAACCTCGTTTCACGAGGAAGAACGCCTTCCTTCGAAAGTTCCTCTTTCGAAGGAAGGCATTCTTCAATGTAAAGAGGCCGTCTTCGAAAGAGAGCATCCAGACTCGCTGGGTGCTCTCTTTCGAAAAAGCGGATTTTTCTTTCGAAAGATCCGCCTGCAGTCTAGACGCGATCTTTCGAAAGAAGCCTGCAGTCTAGACATAGCCTCAGTTACCACACTCACCCTGCTGTCAGCCAGCCTCCATCCCCCTTTCCTTCTTTTTCCTTCCTTCCCTTTCTCCTTTTCTTCCTCTCAGTATTCCTGTCCACTCTCTCATCTATTCATTCTCTTCCCAAAGTGAGCTTTACAAATAGGATTGTGATTATTTGCATGTAATAAAAACATATATAAAATGAATCAACGGGGTGTGCAGAGAAACCAAAACAATCACACGTGGTCTGGTATTTCTAAGCCTTAGACCTGCTCTCACCTTCCCCACTTGCTTTGTTCCTTTGTCTTCACTTCTTTTGTCTTCTCTCTAAGGATATTGAAAACTCTTTGAGGGCAGGGATCCTGTCTTTTATTTGTCTGTGAAGAGCCTAACACAATATGAGCAACCTATAAATACTAAGCTAACTTTCCTTTTTGGATTTCAGAGTATGATATTAAAGCAGACCTTGTGTTCTTGATTGATGGTTCCTCAAGTATACTCCCAGATGACTTCATCAAGATGAAGAAATTCTTGGAAGCTGTAATAGATCAGATTGTTGATGGACACAATGTTCAAGTTGGCATTGCCCAGTACAGTCACTTGTATAAAAGAGAAATCAACTTGGGTGCTTATCAGAACAAATCAGAACTGAAAGTGCAAATTCAGAACATTGAACAGATGACAGGAAATACTTTAATTGGAAATGCACTTAAGAATGTGAAGGAATTCTTTGCCCCAGCAGGTAGTAGAAAAGTAACAAGAAATATCCGGTCAATTTTGGTGGTACTCACTGATGGACAGTCAATGGATGATGTTTCTGAACCAGCGGAAAATCTGAGAAGGGAAGGTGTTGATATATATGCTATAGGAGTTGGGGATATTAGTCACTTGGAGCTCACGCAGATAGCTGGTGGTGCAGAAAGGAAGTACACGGTTAATGATTTCAGTAAGCTGAAATTCATTAAAAAAAGATTAATTAATGACATATTCAAAACTGTCATTCCTACAAGTAGGTATTAATGACTAAATGTCAATCCTGACTTCTTGCCTCTGTCCCACCTCTCGAGCTGTTTTTCTTCAAACTTGCATTGTTTTTGACCATTACTGAAGGGGTCTAATAAAAGCCAGGTTTGAATTTTCTAGCTACAGCATTTATAAATTACTCTTGCCCAAAATAAATGACTAGACCAGGCAGAGACAATGCTTTATTTACATACTCCATAACACACAAATGGACCTACATGTTTTTGATTCTGCTTTCAAAATAATCTAGGGGGTCACACTTCTTGTGCCTTCCATAGATCAAGATCATCGCATGCCCCCAGGGCTCCTTGCATTCCTCTGTTCCCTACCACAAACTATGTGGGCTCCTCTCCTATTGCCCTCTATTTCAGGGATTCACTGAAACCCCATCCTCATGACAAGGGCTTTGTGCCCTTCATAGCTTTGTCTACCATTCTCCTCCTCTCATTCCAGGGGCTATATGCCCCCCCACACACACACACACACACCTCCAGTTGCCTCGTCTCCCCTCATCATTCATTTTTCTTTCTGTCTGAGAGATAAAGAATTATAGACGGGGTTGAATCTGCCTTCTTAGCAGATGCCAGTTCAAAAGTTATTTGTATGTCATCCAGACAGACAGAAGAATGCCATCGACTTGACTGTAGGGTTCTGCTGCTGTGAGCACCCATTTATTAGTATTGGCCTATGCATGAAACAGAAGTGACAGTATGACTTCTAGGTGTATTGAATAGGCTCTTAGTGTAGATCGCATTATTGACTCTTAAAACATCTTTCAATACAATGCACTGATAAAATGCTACGTTTCAGTCTAACCGCTAGTGGGGAATAATACGAAACCAACCCCGGTTCTGCTTCTATTAAAATAAACAACAAAACTCCCAGGCTACGTCTACACTGGCATGATTTTCCGAAAATACTTTTAACGGAAAAGTTTTCCGTAAAAAGCATTTTCGGAAAAATCACGTCTAGATTGGCAGGATGCTTTTCCGCAAAACCACTTTTTGCGGAAAAGCGTCCATGGCCAATCTAGACGCGGTTTTCCGCAAAAAAGCCCCGATCGCCATTTTCGCGATCGGGGCTTTTTTGTGGAAAACAGTACTATGCTGTCTACACTGGCCCTTTTGTTATGGGATTTAGCAAAAGAGAGGTGACTATTTACTTGGTCCACAGTTCCAGCTGGATGTACCAAAAATCTAGTCCTTAATTTATAAATCACCAGTCCAGTTGCTTCTCTCTGCTCTCATGGCATTTGTGTTGCTACACAGACAGTTAGGATTTATATAGACATTAATAGCTGGAGTATAGCACAGTCGGAAAAAGTAGATGGATTTTAAATGAAATGATCTGTTCACAGGGAGAAAATGGCACTGATGGATACAGTGGACCAGGACAGAAAGGAGCAATTAGCAAAATAATCCTAATTGTCTGTGTAGCATGAAAAACAAGCAATAAATGAAAACTCTTACTTCTTTTTACATTACTTTAGTGATTGTGAAAGCTGCAGGGGAAAAAAATGTTGTTCTGTTATCATCCCTGTCTGTAAAACCTGCAATCCAATCTACACAGACGGGCTTCCAGAATCCACCGGTATGGATCATATTGCAAAATTAGAGCCATAGTTTGTAAAGTCACTGGGAGAGGGAGGATTTTGTTTCATTTGTCCAGCAAGTGCCATGTGTACCTGAGCCTACATGTAAACAATAGAAAAAAAAATTGTAAACTCTTAAAGTGAGAGTAAAAGTAGTAATAACCCTAATTATTCTTTATTGTAGTATTATTTTTTTGTTACTGTAATGAGATTCCAATGTTGCCCATACTCAGGAAGATGATATTTTTGCCCCAGAAAGGTTCCAATCTAAAAAGACAAGCAACACGTGAATGGTGCAGGAGAGGGACACGATCAGATTATATATCCTTCCATGGAAATATTTTATATAGTTTATATCTATTTTATAATTAAATAAATTCACATTTACTGCCACTATTTATAAATGAAATGAAGGGAAACATTGTCTTATTAAAAATAATCAGAGAATAGGTCTAATTCATTCCATAAATGCTTCTCTACTAGGGTATGTCTACACTACCCTCCTAATTCGAACTAGGAGGATAATGTAGGCATACCGCACTTGCAAATGAAGCCCGGGATTTGAATTTCCTGGGCTTCATTTGCATGAAGCCGGCCGGCGCCATTTTTAAATGCCGGCGGTTCGAACCCCGTGCCGCGCGGCTACACGCGGCACAGAGTAGCTAGTTCGGATTAGGAAGCCTATGTAGCCGCGCGGCACGGGGTTCGAACCACCGGCATTTAAAAATGGCGCCGGCCGGCTTCATGCAAATGAAGCCCGGGAAATTCAAATCCCGGGCTTCATTTGCAAGTGCGGTATGCCTACATTACCCTCCTAGTTCGAATTAGGAGAGTAGTGTAGACATACCCCTATTGATTCCACCCTTCTTTGAACTGTGAGGTCTCCTATTTTGACATATCAAATCTTTCTCTTAGAAGACCCCTCCTGCTCCTATTAAGGTCAATGACCAATCTTCCACTGACTTCACTGGGAGAAGGTGCAAACTTCTAAAACTAATATTTATTATTACTTTATTATTACAATGCCTTGGGTCCCATAGTCAGGATCATATCATTGTGCTAGGCTGCGTACAAATGAGTAAAACATTGAAAGTTCTTGTCCCAAAAATGAGACCTCAGGATTATGTCCAGATGGGACAGACAAAGGGGAGTGATGCAGGATGGGGAGCGAGTTAACAGTCACGATGGTTCTTTTGCACAAATAAACTCTCAGAGCTCACAGTAGTCACAGATGTAAGCAGCTAGTTGACTAATAGACTATCCGATGAGCATAAGCTTATCGAATAGTTGACTAGTCCCTTGACTCACTTCCCCCATCTTGATGAGCAGGAGCTGGTGCTGGGGTCCTGTCTGCAGAGGGCAAGGGAGTAGCGGGGACTGGGTCCAAGGTGGGAATGAACTGCACCTCTGCTTTTTAAATGTATTAAGAACCATTGGGTGATGTGAAACTGAAATACCTGGAGAAGTGAAAAAACAGATCGACAGAGCCAGAAGAGTACCCAGACAGGAACTACTTCAAGACAGGCCCAAAAGAGAAAGCAATAGAATTCCATTTGTCATCACCTACAGCCCACAACTTATACCCCTCCAATACATTATCAACAATCTATAACCAGCCCTGGAAAATGACCCCTCACTCTCACAGGCCTTGGGGGGGTGGGGGAGGGGAAGGCCAGTCCTCACTTACAGACAATCCCATAACCTCAAACAAATTCTTTCCAGTAACCACACAACACAACTCCATCATAATCATCCAGGAACCCACCCCTGTAATTGGCCCCAGTGCCAACTCTGCCCACACTTCTACACAAGCAATTTCATCACTGGACCCAACAACATCATCCACTACATCAGTGGCTCATTTAACAGCATGTCCACTAATGTGATCTATGCCATCAAATGCCAACAATGCCCCACTGCCATGTATATTGGCCAAACTGGACCATCTCTAGGGGAAAGAATGAATCGACACAAATCAGATATCCAAAAAGGCAACACACAGAAACTGAAGTCAAAATAGCTTAATTTGGCTTTTGGCACAGTCTTCACTGCAGGAAGTTAAAGGAAGAGCACTCTCCCTTCGACTGCCCTTACTCCTTGTGAAATGAGGGTTACCGTGAGTTGAAGTAAGAAGTCCTCCAGCTCGACATTATTTCAAAATAAAGGTATAAATAGTGTAGCTGTGCACTATGTTACTTTGGAATAACATCCATTATTCTGAAATAATGCTGCCGTGTAGAGATACCCACAGAGATCTGTGTTCCCTTTGTTGTGCCTAAAATAGCCTTCATGGAAAGTAGGTGCATGGGGCATTTGGAAAGGGCTAGTGTGGATAAGAATAATGAAGATGCCCCGAGTTTCCTTAAAGGAAGATAAGTGAGTAAATGATTTACATAAAATAATGTAAATCCTAAATACAGATTAAGGACCCTTACTCCTGTGACTAATCTTGATCTTCAGTGAAGTTCAGCTAATATGGGCTAAAAAGAGAATATTTGTCATCCATTACTAGCTCTCTTTCGTCGTGAAGCAGAAGACCTATTCTTTCCTTTGGTCTTTCTCTTGCTCCTAACATATTGTTAGAAACTTTTTCGTTATTGCCTTTTTATGTCCCTTGCACTTTTTGTGCCTTGGCCTTTCTTATTTTGTCAGTACTTACTTATGCTATTCTTTTGTATTCATCCTTAGTAATTTATCTGTATTTGCACTTTATGTAGAATTCTTGTTTGTTTGTCGGGCTAATATAGTGGGGAATATGTTTATAAAATGTCCTGATGACATCAAGCTGGGAGGAGTTGCAAGCACTTTGGAGGATAGCATTGGAATTCAAAAACAACCTTGACAAATTGGAGAATTGATCTGAATTCACAAGATTTAATATGGTATGTGATTCCTACACCTATTATAATATACATTTTGGAATCATAACTTAGAGCATTCCCTAAATAGTATTTTGTTGTGTTCATTTTTGGTTGCTTTTATTAAAACAGCCCCTCATAAAATCTTTGTTTAATATTAATTTTGCTTAGCCTCCAATGCCAATGAAGGCTTTGTGGGATTAAAGTGAAATACTAGTAATTAAAGAAATGTATGTAAAGTCAAGAGGTTTGATGATGTTGTGTGCCATCATTGTGTTGTGTAGTAAATTTGGATGAAATCCTAATAACATTTTATTGTCAGTAATGCTCTGTTCATAGAGATGAGAACAGCATCTGAAAAACACATGAAGAAATTTCATCTGAATGTTTTATATACATTTAAGTATCCAATAGCAAAAATACAAGATCTCTCCTTTGTTTAAATACATTTCCTGTCTTTGTTGTTATATACTGTAGTGTGGCAGACCTATTTATAATCCAAGAAGGGGGGAGGGGGAGAAGCCTCTACTGGAAGCAGAAAAACTAAGTTGGGAAAGAATAGCAGGAAGTGTGACTGCCATTTAGCCAAACAATCTAGAACTAATCAGGCTTAAAAGCTGCTGTAAAGGCTTACTGTAGCTACTAACGAGTAAACAGTACAATTCTGTTTTTCTCTTCAGAAACTTTAAAGGGGTGTATGGGTGAAAAATGAAAATAATGTAAGAAGAGCAAAGACAGAAATTTCAGAAGCTCAGCACATGTAGTTCTTGTGGGAAAAAGGAGAACTATACTGAAAAGGGGTGGATTGAACATTGATAGATATTTTTCAGATTAAGGTGAGTATCTCCTTTGGCATTTCTGTTTGCTATTGTCTCAATGCAATTGTCCATGGTTTAGCACTAGTAACTAATATTAACCTAATAATATATGCGCGTGGCAAAATTCATTCTGCATATGTTTAATCTGAACTGTGGAGAATGAATGTTGCCATACAAACATATTACTAGATTAATTGGCTTTTAAAATTGATAAGCCTTGTTTAAGAAATATTTGTGGTTTTGGTAGAGATTCTTAGAGTTCTTCCAACAGTAATCTTTGCCAAATTACTTACTATTAGGTAATTTTTCTATTTCCAACACATTTGTCTTTTATTTACATAGTAATTACTGTAGCCATTTGGATAGAAGCTTTTTTCCTATGAAGGAAAACATGAAGTCAATGCCAAAATATACATTATTAAAAGTGTCACAAAATAAAAGACTTAATCTTATCAGATGTATTCATAGAAAAAGATCAACCTAAAATCGAGGCCTCTGAAAGTTTTTTTTTTTTTTAAATCTGAGATGGCAAATTACATATTTGGGATTCATTTATTTATTTTCATGCTTACTTTAATTGCAAAATGATGCAGCAGCCCTAGCAAAGTCCAATGCAATCAATGGCAGACTGAAATAGCTTAGAGAATGCAGATCTTTCATTTTGGTGTATTATTTACATATTTTATATCCTGTTGCAACAAACATAACCTGAAATCAACTATAAAAGCTACACTGTAAAATGTCAGGGTATAAAATATATCATCTTACTGGCTGGGTCTAACAAAAATAGAAGACCTAAAAAATACAGATTTTCACTCAGTGATGGCCATCTAAATTAGGTTGGTTTTTGTTTTCTTTGCTTTGTGCCAGATTGCTTTGTCTTGTGCCAAAACAGAAGGTGGTAGCATGACTTAAAGGAAAAACGTTGGAAATATGGGCTAAATAATACTGAAAGATTCCTCCATACACTGTGGATAATACTATGGGGTTTTCACCATTCTTGAATCAATCACGAGAGTGAGATTTACACTTGTTTCAGTGATGTACTGTGTTACATCTGTATTGATAGGAACCCTATTACTCATGCATTACTCATGTTACTAAGAATTAGTGGCTTATTGTAAATTGTGGCTGGAGAGGAAAAGAAAAGGAAATGATTGTATGCTGTTAGGCTACTTTATCCTGGTAGGATGCTGTTATATTTAGAATCTGTTGTTGTGAAGATAGCACGGCAGGATGTCTGTGGATTCACATGGAGGTGAAAAGCTGAGACAGAACAATGGTAAATAGTGTCAGTCAGTACTGTTGACCAAAGGCACAATCCTGTGAAGTGCTGTGCTAGGGTTTCAGTGGAATTTATGGTTATCCAACACTTCATGGCACCAGGCCCCTTATTCTATCTGGTTTAGAGATGGCTAGTTCTCTTTTGCAAGAGATTGTGGTCCTGCTCTTGAGAGGAGTGGAGCATCTTTGGTGAGACTGAACTCAATGGTGATATAGATGCTGAGCACATTGCAGGACTGTGGTCTGTTAAAATATTTTCAGTGGATGCCTTTGTAGATAAAATAGATTTTTGTGGAGAAGTTTGACAATGAATTTGTTCGTACTCAACTTAGTTATGCTGGACTTCAGTAAGAGTTTTACCTGCATAAGGTCTGAGTAAAAACGGAAAGAGGATTTAGCCCATAGTTTTTAAGTCAAAAAAAGGTAAATTGGGCAACCCTTAATAACACAGATGAGCCTCTTACTCACTTCAGCAGGCTACTCAGGTGGCTACGTGCTCAGAGTACTGTAAAGGTTGCAAAATCTATCCCTAAGTGAATTCAGTTGCTTTTATGAAATATTAACAGCTAAGCTTCAGTGACCTAGCTGAACAGCAACACTGTTTTTCCTTTGTACAATGCATGTGTATCAGCCTTGTGGACTCCAGAAAATAGAGGATAACTTAATCACTTTCTCTGCTTAAATATTCCGACGGTCAGGATTTTTCTAGTCTGAGATGTTCCCTGCAGTATTATTTCAAAAGTACATTTGGCTTACGTGTGTCTACAAAATTTATGACTATTGTTCAGACAGGAAGAGGAAAGCCATTTGGGAGCCAGCCATTTTATACTGTTAGTATGTAATAGTTACTATGGTTTAAAATGATAGAATCGTGTACTGAGGCAGTTTCATGTGAGCCTATGTAAAATAGAGAGTATATTATGGTTACATAGAAATTAACTACTTAATACTTTTAATACTCATACTCTCTGCAAAGGGAAATTAGACACCACATTCTGATTGTATACTCTGCTGCAAATCCGCTGAAGTCAATAGAGTTACTCTAGTGTAACTGAGAACAGAACTTGTCCCAAGGGGTTTAGTCCACCCATTACAGCAGGCTACCCAGCCACTCTTCTCCAGTTTTCATAGTATGGGAAACACATAACTACCACTCCCATACTCCTTCACTTCTGCACTCAGCATGGGAACATAGCAACTGAGATTCAGAGCCACTGTGTCTACAATACTGCCAGCATAAAGTGTTCCAAAATTCTGAATCAAGCACAAAAAATCATGAGATTATCTTAAAAATCATGAGACTTTTAAAAACAATGAATCTTGGGTGCTTTTTATTGGCTTTTTGGTTCTTTGCAGGGTTAGTGTTAACATTGTCAAGCTTTTCTCTGCAACTAGGAAAGCTAGATCTTTAATTTAAATACACTGAGAGTCTTATAGAATCACGATACCAGAAGTTAGGGCTCTAAAAATACCCACAAAATATAATAAGACTTACGTGAACATACTGGGTCAGACCAAAGGTCCATCTACCCAGTATTCTGTCTTCTGATGGTGGCCAATGCCAGGCGCTCCAAAGGGAATGAACAGAATAATGATTCAGAGGCTAGGGACACGGTTCCTACCCATTTTGGCTAATACCCATTGATGGACCTAACCTCCATGAATCTATCTAGCTCCTTTTTGAACCCTATTAAAGTCCTGGTCTTCACAACTTCCTTTGGCAAGAAGTTCCACTGTGTGTTGTATGAAGAAATACTTCCTTTGGTTTGAACAAAAAACAGGACTATGTAGCACTTTAAAGACTAACAAGATGGTTTATTAGGTAATGAGCTTTCATGGGCCAGACCCACTTCCTCAGATCAAATAGTGGAAGAAAATTGTCACAACCATATATATCAAAGGATACAATTAAAAAAATGAACACATATGAAAAGGACAAATCAAATTTCAGAACAGAAGGGGAATGGGGAGAGGTAAATGTCTGTGAGCTAATGATATTAGAGGTGATAATTGGGGAAGCTTACATTTGACAATTTACACCTAAGCTTAAACAAAGATCAATTATCTTACCCATTACAAAGATAACTTCCCCAATTATCACCTAATTATCATTAGCTCACAGACATTTACCTTCCCCCCCCATCCTCCTTCTGTTCTGAAATTTGATTTGTCCTTTTCATATGTGTTCATTTTTTTAATTGTATCCTTTGATAAATATGATTGTGACAATTTTCTTCCACTATTTGACCTGAGGAAGTGGGTCTGGCCCACGAAAGCTCATCACCTAATAAACCATCTTGTTAGTCTTTAAAGTGCTACATAGTCCTGTTTTTTTGTTTCAGCTGCACCAGACTAACACGGCTACATTTCTATCACTATTCCTTTGGTTTGTTTGATGGATTGATTGATTGTATGTTTGTTTTAAACCTGCTACCTATTCATTTCATTTGGTGACCCCTAGTTCTTAGGTGATGGGAATAGGTAAATAACACTTCTTTATTCACTTTCTTCATATTAGTAATGATTTTATAGACTTCTATCATATCCCGCTTTAGTTTTCCCTTTTCTAAACCCAAAAGGCCCAGTTTTACTAATCTCTCCTCATATGGCAAAAATTCCATACCCTTAATTATTTTTGTTGCCCTTTCATGAACTTTTTCCAGTGCCAAGATACCTTTTTTGAGATGAGGAAACCACATCTGCACACAGTATTCAAGATGTGGGTGTACCATAGATTAATATGAAGGCAATAAGATATTCTCTGTCTGATTTTCTATCCCTTCTTAATGATTCCTAACATTCTGTTTGCTTTTCTGACTGCCCCTGCACACTGAGTGGATGTTTTCAGAGAACTATCCACAATGATTCCAAGATTTCACTCTTGAGCAAGTCCCCATCATTTTTGTACTTATAGTTGGGATTATGTTTTCCAACGTGCATTATTTTGCATTTATCAACATTAAATTTCATTGTCATTTTGTTGCCCAGTCACCTAGTTTTGTGAGATCCTTTTGAAGCTCTTCACAGTCTGCTTTGGACTTAACTATCTTGAGCAATTTAGTATCATCTGCCAATTTTGCTACCTTATGGTTTACCCCCTTCTCCAGATCATTTATGAATATGTTGAATAGGATGGGTCCCAATACAGACCCCTGGGGGAAGGGGCAGATGATGGTTTTGTGGGGCCCCGGGCAGCATAATTCCGCGGGGCCCCCCCTTTGCCACGGCGCATGCGCGGGGCTTTCTGAAGCGTGGGGCCCGGGGCGGCCGCCCCGTTCACCCTGCCGTATATCTGCCCCTGCCTGGGGGGGCACCGCTAGTTGCCTGTCTCCATTCGGAAAACTGACCATTTATTCTTTCCCTTCGTTTCCTGTCTTTTAACCAGTTATCAATTCATGAGAGGACGTTCCATTTGACCCCATGACAGCTTACTTTGCTCAACAGCCTTTGATGATGGACTTTGTTGAAGGCTTTCTGGAAAGCTAACTATGCCATATCCACTGCATCTCCCTTGTCAATATGTTTTTTGACCCTCTCAAAGAATGCTAGTAAATTGGCGAGGCATAATTTCCTTTTACAAAAATCTCCCTTTCCCCCATCAAATTATGTTCATCTATGTGTCTGACAATTCTATTCTTAATTACAGTTTCAACTAATTTGCCTGGACTTGAAATTAGACTTGCTGGCCTATAATTGCCAGGATCACGTCTAGAGCCCTTTTCAAAAATTGGCATCACATTACCTATCCTCCAAGAATTTGGTACAGAAGTTGGTTTAAAGGATAGGTTATGAACCACAGTTAGTAGTTATGCAATTTCACATTTGAGTTCTTTCAGAACTCTTTGGTAAATGTCATCTGGTCTTAGTAACTTGTTACTGTTTAGTGTATCAGTTTGTTCCAAAACCTCCTCTAATGACATCTCAATCTGGGAGAATTCCTCAGATATGTCACCTAAAAAAAAAAAAGGCTCAGGTTTGGGAATCTCCCTCATGTCCTCAGCCGTAAAGACAGATGTAAAGAATTTAGTTTCTTCAAATTGACCTTATCATCCTTGAGTGGTCCTTTAGCATCTCAATAATCCAATGGCCCCACTGATTATTTAGCAAGCTTTGTGCTTCTGGTATACTTAAAAAAAATTGTTATTTTGAGTTTTTGGCTAGCTGTTGTTCAAATTCCTTCTTGGCCTTCCTAATTATATTTTTACACTTTTTGACAAGAGTTTGTGCTCCTGAATATTTTCCTCTCTAGGATTTAACTTCCATTTTTAAGTGATGCCTTTTTAACTTTCACTGATTCTTTTACTTGGTTGCTAAGCCATATGACACTTTTTTGAGTTTTTAATTTTTTTTAATCGGGGTATACATTTAAGTTGAGCCTCTATTATGGTGTACTTGAAAGAGCTTCCATGCATCTTTGAGGGATTTTACTTTTAGCGTTGTTCATTTTAATTTCTGTTTAACTAATCTCCTTATGCTCTAATAAACCTGTCTCCGGGGTTCCTTGTTGTTTTTGCAGATACACACTAACACAGCTACCCCTTTGAAACTTTTCTCCTTATTTTTATGTCATTCCCCTTTCTGAAATTAAATGCCAGAGAGCTGAGCTGCTGTGGGACTGCTAAGACTGGGTCTGTGAGCTCACTAGCTTCTAAATACTACAATATTTGTAGAATAAGGAGACATATATGATGTAATTACCCCCAAGAGAGGGCAATAAACCTTATTCTGAAGCCACTCCAGAATATATGATATATTCTGACTGATTGTACAAGAAACAATAGACATGTTGAAAACATACAGTCCAGAAGGACTTCATAACTGTTTTATGAGATTCATAGATTTAAAGGCCAGAAAGGGCCATTGTGATTATCTAGTCTGACTTCCTGTATAGCACAGGACAAAAGAATGTCCCTGAAATAATTCCTAGAGCAGATCATTTAGAAATATATCCAATTTTGATTTTAAAATTGTCAGTGATGGAGAATGAACAAATTACCAAGGTTTGAGGTGCAAACAATTGATTCATTGTTAAAAATGTATATCTTATTTTCAGTCAAATTTTGTATAGCTTCAACTTCCAGCTGTTGGATCATGTTATATCTTCTCTGTGAGCCTGAAGAGCCCATTATTAAACATTTGTAACCCCCTACCCCACGCAGGTACTTATAGGCTGTGATAATCCCTTAATTTTTTCTATATAAATAAAATTGACAACAAGCCTTTGCCATACTGTGACCAGTCTGGGATACAAGAGCCATTTCAACAAGAACCAAACTACATATTTTCACTTCCAATGTGAAATCAGTGCTGCTGTATGGCTCGGAGGTGTGGCACATTGTCCAAAGCAACACTAAGAGAATTCAGATGTTTGTCAATAAATGCCTTAGACATTCTCCAGCTAAAGTGGTACGATAGAATGCCAAATGAAATCTTGTGGACCAAAAGAAATCAGAAAACAAGGAGGTCCAGATTAAGAAGAGAAAATGATGAAGGGCAGGCCACATCCTGCGTAAGGACTGTGAGAAATGTATCATGAGACAAGTGTTAGAATGGAATCAAGAGGGAAAGAGTAAAAGGGGACGTTCCAAACAAACATGGCGACAAAGCTGCCTGGACGAAGTAAAAGCAGCTGGCTTAATGTGGGATCAAATCAACACTATCACTAAGGATCACAAGAAATGGAGAATGACTGTGTAGGCCCTAAGCTCCATTTGGAGCCCAAAGAACTAATAGTTAGGAATAGATTGAGCTTTTCGAATCTGTCATTATAAACCTAAGGGATGTTTTCTAATCCTTTGATTAATCACTCCCAGTACCCAGATAAACTTTCAGTGCACATAGACATTAATACATCTAAAACTTTTACCTTTAAAAGTGAAATAGAACATGATACTCTTCCTCTGTCAATGAAAATAACTTGTTACAGTAAACTTCCGATAATCCAGCACCTTTAGGACCCAGGGGGTGCCGGATTATCAGATATGCCGGACTATCGGAAGGGGGGGCTATGAGGGGTCTAGGGTGGTGTGGGGGGGGATGCCACCCCAGACACCTCATAGCCCCCCCTTCCCATAGTCCGGCTCTGCCCCAGGCATCCCCAATTCAGCCGCTGCTGGTCAGTTTCAGCAGCAGCTGAATTGGGACGCCTGTGGCAGAGCAGCAGGGGTGCTGCCGGGTTGGTCCAGTAGCGCCACCCCTTGGCGCTGCGAGATCAACCCAACAGCACCTCAGTTGCTCTTGGGGATGCTTGGGGCAGAGCAGCTGGGGTGCTGCTAGGTTGGTCCCACAGCGCCAAGGGGCAGCGCTATCGGACCAACCCGGCAGCACCCCAGCTGCTCTGCCCCAGGTGTCCCCAAGTCAGCCACCACTGAAACTGACCAGTTTCAGCGGCGGCTGAATCGGGGACAGCTGGGGTGCTGCTGGTTGGTCCTGCAGCGCCGAGGGGCAGTGCTACGGGACCTACCAGCAGCACTCCAGCTGCTCTGCCCTCGGCTTCCCCGATCCAGCTGCTGGTCAGTTTCAGCAGCGGCTGAATTGGGGAAGCATGGGGCAGAGCAGCTCCAATGGTCCGGTTGCCCGGAGCACTTACGGGTTCCTGATGGTGCCGGACCATCAGGAGGGCCGGACCATCAGATGCCGGACCAATGGAGTTTTACTGCATCTGCTTTTGGGAGTTCAGCAATCTGATTGAAATGACTTGGTGGTGAATCAATATGTTAAATGAAATATAGAAAATTTATTCTCCACACATTTTACATTTCCATTAATACGCTTAACTTCCATTACAGTGAACAGAAATTATGTTATTAAATGAGGTTATGAATAAGCCCCAGGCTTGCCAGAAGTTATCTAATACAAAAAAACAACATAGTAAAGAATGCTTTTTGATGTTTCTCTAATCGGATGACTTTCCTCTCTGCTATTTTGTTGAATAGAAAGAGGTGGAAAATACCATCATAAATCAGTTGGAGAGCAATGAAATTCAAATATTTGTATTGATTTTGCTCATTATTTTTAGAGTTGTTGATTAATTGCAGTTAACTCATGCAATTAACTCCAAAAATTAAGCACAATTAATCACAGGTTTAATGGCACTATTAAACAATTGAATCCCAATTGAAACGAATTAAATGGTTTAGATGCTTTTCTACATTTTCAGATAAATTGACTTCAGTTACAAAACAGAATACAAAGAGTGCAGGGCTCATTTTATATTATTATTTTATTACAAATATTTGCACTTTAAAAAAAAAGCAAAAGTAACAATACTTTTCAATTAATTTCCTAGAACAGAGGTGGGCAATAATTTCGATGGGGGGCATTCCAAGAATGTGTTAAGTAGTCAAGGACTGCACTCTTCCATGATATTAATAAAGGAGGTGTGGGGTCTGGGATGGAGGTTGTGTGCAGAAGGGAGCTTGGAGTAAGGGACTGAGGTGCAGCAGAGGGTGTGAGATTTGGGAGGGAATTTGTGTGAAGAAGGGGGTTGTGACCTGTGGCAGGAAGGGTGCAGAGATCTGGTTTGTGACCACAGGTAGAGGATTGGGATGCAAGGACTAGGAGGGGGTTGTGACCTGGGATGGGAGTGTAGGGGATTTGGGTGCAAGGTCTGGGATAGGGTAGGAGTAAAAGAGGGGGCAGAGGGTTGTCGGAAGGAGGGCTGGGATGCCAGAGGCAGGGCTGTGGCTGGGAGGTGCTTACCTGGTGGCTCCCAGCCAGCAAGCCAGCTGATTCCTCAGCCATGGTCCCTGCCTTCCATGCCCCTGCATCATCTGCAGGGACCATGTTTGGCTCTGAATGCTGTTAGCTCACAAGGGGAGGGGTACTTTGCATGATGCCTGTTATGCAAACAGGCAACTATTGTGCTGGGGGTGGAAGAAACACAGCATTCAGAGAGCTGCTCTGAGCAGTGTGCTAGGGCAGGGCAGGGCAGGCAGGGAGCTTAGCTGAGGTGCCTACGGGCCATATTTTGCCTGCATCTGCCATAGTAGTAACATGGTGCAATCTCTTTATTTTGAAGGTGAAACTTACAAATAAAGCTTTTCTTGTTACTTAATTTCATTCAAAACCAAAACAATGTAAAACTTTAGAGCCTACAAGTCCACTCAGTTCTACTTTTTTTTCACCCAATCACTCAGACAAACAAGTTTGTTTACATGTGCAGGAGATAATGCTGCCCACTTGTTTATATGTCATGGAAAATGAGAACAAGTATCCGCATGGTACTGTCATGGCCGGGTCCAACACATTTATATGCCAGATGTGCTAAAGAGTCATCTATCCCTTCATGCTTTGGCTGCCATTCCACAGGACATATTTCCATGCTGATGATGCTTGTAAAAAATGTGTCAAGTAAATTTGTGACTGAACTCCTTGGGGGAGAATTGTCTCCTGCTATGTTTTATCCATGCTCTGCCATATATTTCATGTTATAGCAGCCTCAGATGATGATCCAGAACTTTGTTTTGTCAAACTGGCAGTGAAAGTGTTCGTAAAGTGAACAATGTGAGATTTTTTAAAAGATAAATGTGACTTAAGGTTTAAGAATCTGAAGTACATTCCAAAATCTGAGAGGGATGAGATGTGGAGTAAGCTTTCAGATGTCTTAAAAGAACAAGACTCCAAAGAGAAAAATACAGAACCCGACCCACCAAAAAAGAAAATCACTCCTCTGCTGGTGGCATCTGGCTCAGATGATAAAAAAACATGCTCCACCCCATTTTGGATCATTATTGAGCAGACCCATCATCAGCATAATATTAATAGAAATTAATATTCTCTTGAATAGTGATTAAAGCATGAAGGGGAATATGAATCTTTACCACATCTTGCACATAAATATCACGTGATGCTGGCTACAACAGTGCCATGCAAACACTTGTTCTCACTTTTGGTGACGTAAAACAAGAAACAGGCAGCATTATTTCCTGTAAACATCTAAACAAACTTATTTGAACAATTGGCAGGACAAGAAGCAGGGACTGATTGGACTTGTAGGCTCTATAGCTTTACATTGTTTTATTTTTGAATAATTTCTTAACATAATTCTAAATTTGGAAGTTCAGCCTTCATGATAACTTGTGCTACAGTACTTGTAATGGGGGAATTGAAAAATAGTATTATGTTTTTTTTACAGCGCAAATATTTGTGATAAAAAATAAAGTAAGCATTGTACATTTTATATTCTGAGTTGTAATAGAAATTAATATATTTTAAAATGTAGAAAACATCCACAATATTTAAACAGTATTCTATGATTATTTATTATGATTAATCATGATTCATATTTTTAATTGCTTGGTATTCCTAGTTATTTTAAAGTGAGGCCTACTGTTGTTGGCTTCTTCCTCCCCCTCCCTCCTGTCTTTAGTTAAGGTTGTTAGCCCTCCAGGATTGTCTTGGAATCTCTAGGAAATAATATTTAATTGAATATTAATCTTTATGCCATGTGATGAAACCTCTGAATACATTCAACCAGAATTGGCAACCCTACCCTTAATGTGTCCATGCTTAAGTGATGTAGGCCTAAAATTCTTTTTCTCCAATATTCATAAACTGAAGTTTATTTTAAAAGAAATTAAGTTTCTTTCTAAGAGACCTACATTAAATGCACAGGCCACAAGTGTTTCATTGTATGAGTTTAATGACTCAAGAACACATTGCTTAGATTGTAAATTTGGGTTGCCCGGAGCAACAGGTTATACTTTAAACTGCATGCCCTTGTGAAAAGTTCTGAGAGACAATAAAATCCTGTTCCTGTTGAAGGCTTTGAAGCCTGGTCAAAGTTTTGTCAATGGCTTCATCCAAGAGATCACCTAGAGACAATCCACTGAGTCATCATTGCCTTTCTGCTCTCTCCTTCCTCCCGAGCAGGTAATGGTTTACTATTGGCCTGTATCATCAATAAATTATTGCCCCCCACATACACACACACCATAACACAGCTCATTTACTCTGGCCAATGAGTAAGAATGGGAGAATCAAGAATCCATCCATCCCTAACCCACCAGCTATGCTGCATGTAGCCTCATTTATTCCTACCAATTTGGACTCAATGTCTGTTTAGCAGCCCCGTTAAGTGTGTAAGGAAAGACTGCTACTCCCTTGTGTCTCTTTGTATTCTAGGCCACATCTACACTTGCTTGGGATTAGCGTTGCCAGTTTTGGTTGTATGTATTCCTGGAGATTTCATGGACTAGTCTTATCTTTAATTAAAGGTTAATCTTTAATTCCTTGAGATTCCAGGCCAACCCTGAAGAGTTGGCAATCCTACTGGGGATCAATCACGGGGATCAATCTCCTGCTGCAATCAAGACAGCAGTGACTGATTTAGCAAGACCTGCTTAATCAACCTGTCATGAGACAGAGTAGCTGCCCAATGACCGGGTGGAGGGGGGAAAAAGGGGAATGGGCGATCTCCTCCCTGAGCCCTGGTGGGCAGAAGCCCACCCCTAACTAGGCTGCACAACTGCAAAGAGCTCTGAAATGAGAGGAGTAAAGTCAATGGGAGTGTGTCTAGACTACATGGCTCCATCGACAGAGCCATGTAGATGAGTTTACTAGACATAGCAAAATGAAGAGGCGCTTCATTTACATCAAAATGGCTGCCACACTGTGCCGAGGCATAAAGGATCTGACGACAAGGAGTTCTGGGGTCGGCTGATCCCCGTCTAGACTACCACGCTGTGCCGACAATCAGCTGATCGGCACAGCGCGGCGGCCATTTTAATGTAAATGAAGCTGGCTGCCAAGATACTAGAGCAAGAAACTTGAGGCTCCAAATATGTAGGACCTGTCAAAACAAGAAAGGTGGTAAGGTTTGGAAGGCGAGAAAATTGGAGAATACTGGGAATGAACAGGCTCTCACAGAGGGATTTAAGAGATTGTGTTTTCTTATGGAGACGAGAGGCAGGAAAACTCTTGGAGGGACCTGGTAAGAGGGTAAAACTGATGGACTGTGTTTTGTAACTTTGGAGTTTTTTTTGAAGTTGTATTTATGTGATTAAACTGGGACCCCTGAGAAAGGATGATGGATGAGCAAGTAACTCTTGTATAGCGTTTAAGAAGCCCTTTCAGTGAGAAATTTGTTAGCAGAGCATATTAGTGGTACTGTGGGCATGAGTGGTACCTAGGAGGTGGTTGACCTCACTAAGTGGTATAGTAACATTATAAAAAAGCAGCAGAATCTTGTAAATGCAGGTATTTTCTTAGAGGCAGTTAAAGAACGCTTTCCTGAAATGTATGGGAATGTAGTGATCTATGCAACAGCCTAGCACAGCACCCTTGAGGAGAAACAAGCAAAATCTTATGGAGAATTAGCCACCTGATAAAGTACTTTCAGTCCTGGGTGTGTCAATACTCTAAAAATATTGCCAAATCACATGTCCTTAAAAGAAGAGAAATAACACACACAAAAAACTAATGCTAAAAGCTGATATAAGAGGAAATATTTAAAATGTTCAATCTGCATGATCTGGCAAAGTACTGACTAAAGCCCAGACTGCTGCAAATGTTTATGCTGGTGAGCAGTCACAATAACTTCTACTCATTCATAGTATCCCAAGCTACTACATTTTACCCAGTGAATACTACTGAACCCCATGCACTGTTTAAAATAAAGTATTTGCAAGACCAAGGCTTACGGGGGAAGTTGATAACATTCCATGTATACTTTAAGGGTCAGTGTAGTGTGGATTATTTAGTCTGATACAAACCTCTTAGTTTAAGTGGGAGTTAAATCGTGCATGGGTTTATGCTAGATTTCAGCATGAGAGGAATTCACCCTATATCTATGTTTACACAGCAGCATTATTTCAGAATAACTAACATTATTCCTTAATAACATAATCCGCATCTACACAGAAAGCAGTTATTTCAACATAATGGTGAAATAATGGTGAGCCAGAAGACTTCTTACTCCGACTCCGACTCCTCTAACCCTCATTTTATGAGTAAGGGAAGTCGGAGGAAGAGTGCTCTTTTTCTGACTTCCCGCTGTGTAGATAGCATCAAAGCTGAAATAATCTAATTTGACTTAAGCTATGCAATTAACGTAGCTCAAGTTGCATAGCTTATTTCGGCTTTAGCCCTGCTATGGAGATGTGCCGTATGTGTGGAAAATAAACATCCCTTTTTTAAGCATAAATAGCTTTTGCTGATAGTGAAGAATGTCTTTTTTGCCCAACATTTTTGGAATCTCATACACTGATGTACTGTACCACTTTAATCTTGCATTGTGTTACTCTACTGTTTTGGACTATTCTACAGAAAGTCGTATTTGTTTAATAAGAGGGTTTTTCACCTGCTTAGGTATAATGCAAAGCTTTATAAATAACTCTAACTTATAGTTTAGCTTTGTTTTGGGAAAAACTCCCTGAGGTGGATAATTAACAATATGGTGATTCACAAACATCTTATGATATGCTGCGAAGTTCTCCATCAGAACAAGAGACGTTGAGTTGACTAGGAAATAAAAGGCCCCTTCTTAGAAATGTTATGCGTCATTTATGTGGGCTTTCAATCACACTGTACTTGGAAAACTGGGAGATGCATTTGACTATAAAAGACACAGAAGAACTATTTCTAACCTATCAATTCTGATTAGAAATGTATTTTTCTTTTTCACATAATGTAAATATTCAACCGTATATGATATACCCAGAAACTCTACAAAGGAGGATAAAATCAGACAAAAGGTCTTGTCTTGTGGATGTCACAAGACAGAGCCATGAAATTTGTTTCCAACTCTGCCATATATTTCCTGTATTAACTTGGGCAAGCTGTAAACTCTTTGTATCTCCAAGAGTTTAAGTTGAACTTAACTGCATTAGGCCAAATTTCTAAACAATGAGTTCACACTAACAATCTCTTCCATCAACTTTAAGGGCCATTAAAATCAATTTTGGTTCTTTTGCTTTTCATGAGGAGTAATGCTAAATTCTGTAATGTGGGGCTGATATTTCCCAAGGGTGTTATGAAAAGAGCTCTATGAATATTACCAAAAATGCCAATATTCAATATAATTTTATTATTTCAATCTATAGAATGACAAGGATGCCTTTAGAGACCTAGGTATCTTGGAAAATACATTTGTTTTGACTCAGTTAGTGTTTGATTCCCACAAATGTTTTCACTGATGTTTTATTGGCAAAAATGTTTAGCTTAATCCTTATAGCAATATTGCAGAATATCTGTGGAAAGTAAATTCCGAAATAACAATTGTGAGAATGCGCACTGGAAAATCCTGCAGCTCTGAGTTGGTGTCTGCTTAGATGCTCTGTGGAAATAATGCTTGTGTAGCCTGGTCAGCATACAGTAGCTATGAAACGCTAGAGCATGTCCAATGCAAATGAATCTTCAGAGAATGTAGCTGGCAAATTGACTGGTCTCTACCAACCATGTGCATATTAAGATTTTTAAAGGGCTTTCAACGTGGCCAAATTTGGGATAATTTTCATAGGGAGAACAAAAGGCACCACAATACTAGTCTCCACTACTGCCACATTTTTATTGTGTGCCCCAAAACATGAAGTTAATGCTTCTGAGCAAAACTGCTATACACATTTTTAACATGGCAACACAAAATACTTGTTCCTTCATTTCTGAGCATTAGAACTTTCAAATTATCTACGCTTTCCAAAACATCAAACTCGGTCGATAAAATATAAAGAATTTCAAGCAAAACAATTACATTTTAGTAAAATTACAAGTAACTGAAAACAGGATCTTGTAATGGAAAGTGTTGCTCAAGCTTAATTGTAGGCATTGCTCCTGCACCAGCTATAATTAGCTGACAAATAATTTCTAATGTAAAGAGAGGACATATTTCAAGACATAAGCATTAAGAGGTAGTTACAGTCGACCTGTTGACTCCAACTCTGCATCTCTTGATTTTCAGTGTTGGATTTCTCAACTTAAATATTGCTATGGCCTGGTCTATGATGGGAGTTTAGGTCGAACTTAGCCACGTTAGGCCGAATTTCTAAACAATGAGTTCACACTAACAAGCCTGTTCCATCAACTTTAAGGGCCATTAAAATCAATTTTGGTACTTCTGCTTTTCATGAGGAGTAATGCTAAATTCAATGGTATATAGTCGACTTTACAGCAGTGCTGTGAAAGTCAAAGTTCTTGGCCTCCGGGAGTTATCCCACAGTGCCTTGCAGTGACCACTCTAGCCAGGACTATCAACGCTACTGCTCTCCAGGAACAGGAAGAGCACCAGGAAATTTTGAATGAGATCCTGGACCTCAATGCTATGTGGGGAGAGGAAGGGCTGGCCTTACCATGAGGCAAACTGAGGCAGCTGCCTCAGGTGCCAGGCTGTGGGAGGAGGAAGGGGGGTGCCACTAGGACCTAGAGTGTAGAAAATTGTGTCTGCTGCTGGTGCATATGTATTCTCTCTGGTCTAGATGCACAGAGATGGTGGAGTGCTATGCTAGATGAAGGAGGGCACAAGAGACATAACAGGCAGGCAGGAGAAAAGATGAGAGGGAATAACAGAAAGCAGCAGGAGCTGCAGGGAGAGAGAGGCAGAGGAGCCTCTTATGTACCTCTCTAGCACCCCCAGGATCCTGGACTGATTAACTCCAGCTTCTCAGGGAACTTACTGTTTCCTGCTGCTTCCCTGAACCCACTTGAGGAGAACAGGTGGTCAACTGAAGTAGTAGGAGCCAGTTAGGCCCTTAAGACACTGATATCTTCCCTCACTCAGGCCCTGCTACCAGCCTGCTTATTTGTCCCCTTCAACTGAGTGTTGAGAGCCACTATAGCTGGCACACAACAGCAGTCATAAGTGAAAGAAGAAAATGCCCCTCTGGGGCAGCATTCAGAAAAAGAAAGAAAGCAAAGGAAGCTTTTCTATCTAAGCAGGAAGAAGCTCTCCTGAGACACATAGACACAAATTGTTCATGGTGAGCCTTCCGGCCCCAGTAAGGATGTGAGTGGTGAGGAGATGCCTGATCTTCCAGTTAGTCAGAGTGCAGACCTGGCAGCTACTGCAGCACCCATATCTCCATCTCAAATGGATGTAACCATGCACATTCCTGAAGAAAAGTGTAGATCAGAGAAGAGTGTGGTGGAGGCACAGGGAACAGCTGCTGCTGAGTTTAGTTCCTTAAGTCTAGATGATCCAGGACTGTGGACCCACTTGAGCAGTAGCCTGAGGGACTTCCTTGTACTGCATGGGCCACAGCAAGTAAAAAACTTCACGTTCCCCAAAGACAATGAAAATAGAAGTTTCCATCCAACACGTTACTGGCGTGAAATACCCTATGGTGACAAAGTGGAGAGGCCATGGCTTATGTACTCAAAAACCCAGAACGCTGCATACTGTTTTTGGTGCAAACTCTTCCAGTCTAATGTTCCAGCCACATTGGGTTCTACAGGAACGAAAGACTGGAAAAATCTGGCTAGAAATCTGGCATGCCATGAGAAGGCAGCAAATCACCAGAGAGCATTCCATTGGTGGAAAGAGCTTGAGATGAGACTAAGGTTAAAGGCCACCATAGATGATCAGCATCAAGAGAAGATTGCATCAGAGTCTCTTTACTGGCAAGATGTTCTGAAAAGGCTCATTGCCATTGTGAGACTGCTTGCTACCCAAAACCTAGCACTGTGTGGCACTTCACATTAGCTGTATGTGCCAAACAATGGAAACTTCCTTAGAATTGTGGAGCTGATGGCTGAGTTTGATGCTGTACTCCAGGAGCATCTAAGAAGAGTCACCACCCAAGAAGTGTACACACACTACTACCTTGGAAAAACAATTCAAAATGAGATCATACAGTTACTGGCAACAAAAGTCAAACAGAAGATTGTGGCAGATCTGAAGCCAGCAAGATATTACTCTTTTATTCTGGACTGCACAGTGACATCAGCCATATGGAACAAATGACTTTAATGGTACATTTTGTAACAACAACAGAACCTAGTGAAAATGTCCCTGCACTAGTGACTGTCAGAGAGCATTTTCTAGAATTTATTGACATTGATGATACTACAGGAGCTGGTATGACAAATGTGCTTCTTAAAAAGCTGGAAGATACGGGAATTGCAATAACTGACATGAGAGGTCAAGGCTACGATAATGGTTCCAACATGAAAGGAAAGAACAGAGGAGTGCAGACACGGATCTGAGAGTTAAACCCTCGAGCTTTTTTTGTCCCATGCAGTTCTCATTCATTGAACTTGATGGTCAGTGATGCAGCATCAGCTTCTAGTGAGGCTGCTGAATTTTTTAATGTAATTCAAAGCATTTATGTATTTTTCTCTGCATCAACTCATCGATGGCAAATTTTGAAGCACATCTAGGAACATCCTCTCTGACACTGAAACCACTGAGTATCACACAATGGGATAGTCGAGCGGAGGCGATAAAGCCTATCAAACACCAAATTGGGAAGATAGATGATGCCATAGTTGCCATTATGGAGGATAATGCTATGATAGGAACTGTTCATGGGAGAACAGTGGCAGAGGGAAATGGAATCACCAGAAACATACATAACTTCAAATTTCTGCGTGGCTTAGTGTTGTGGCATGACATACTGTTTGAAATAAATGTAGTAAGCAAGAGACTCCAAGATGTTGGAGTTGATATATCTGGAGCAATGGAACAACTGGTCAAAGCAAAGTCATACCTACAGTCTTACCGGTCACATGAGGGATTTCAAAATGTCCTGAAGAGTGCACAGAAGTTGGCAGAGGAACTTCACACTGAAGCTATTTTCCCACCCATTCAGGAATACAAGAGTCACCGAAGAAGAAGATATTTTGATTACGAGGCACAGAATAATCCCATAAGAGACCCCATATAGGAGTTACTATAGAGAACTTTCTGGGTGTCTGGCTGATGAGTCTTGTCCACATGCTCAGGGTTTAGCTGATCGCCATATTTGGGGTCGGGAAGGAATTTTCCTCCAGGGTAGATTGGCAGAGGCCCTGGAGGTTTTTCGCCTTCCTCTGTAGCATGGGGCACAGATCACAGCTGGAGGATTCTCAGCATCTTGGGGTCTTCAAAGTATTTGAAGGCTTCAATATCTGAGATATAGGTGAGAGGATTATTCTAGGAGGGGTGGGTGAGATTTTGTGGCCTGCACTGTGCAGGGGGTCAGACTAGATGATCATAATGGTCCCTTCTGACCTTGGAGTCTATGAGTCTATGAGTCTATAAACAACAATTCAAAATTGAATTCTTTAACCAGGTGCTAGATTGTGCAATACAGTCAATTGAAGAACGTTTCACGCAGCTCAAGGAACACAGCAGTATATTTGGAATGTTGTATGATATTCCAAAACTCCTCACTATACCTGAAGACGACCTACACCAACAATGCAGGACACTAGAGACAGTGTTGACACACGATGACATATGCGATAATGATGCGAGTGACTTAGGTGATGAACTGAAAGCCCTTTCAAGATACATTTCAGCAGGATCAACTCCAAAGGCTGTTCTGGAATATATGTGCACAAATAAGATGACCACCTTCTTTCCAAATGCTTTTGTTGCTCTGCGCATACTTCTAACACTTCCTGTAACAGTTGCCAGTGAAGAATGCAGCTTCTCCAAGCTGAAGTTAATAAAAACACATCTACACTCCACAATGACACAGGAGAGGCTGGTTGGCCTTGCAATCATCTCAATAGAGCATGAGCTGGCCCAGACTGAGGGCCTTCAGGAAGCAGTTCAAGAAATCTTTGCAACCAAGAAGGCACAGAAAGCACTACTTTGATTATTCAAACAGATAAAAATGCCAGTGTTTACTATGCAGACAAGAAAAGTTACATATGCTGGTCAGGCGTTTGAAAGTTAAGTGTTACTTACAATTTTTGAACAAGGCATTTTAAGCTGTTAGTTCTCCTTTATTGGGGTAGATAGAGCAGTCCCATGAGAGGAGTAGATCAAGAAGAAGGCAGAATTGAGACCTTTCAAAGTTTTGGCCCAAGCGAGGTGACATGGGGGCATCATTTGAGCTCCCCGCCTCAGGTGCCAAAATGTTGTGGGCCGGCCCTGTGCAGGACTGTAGATTAGCAAAAGGAATGCAGATATATATGCAAAGATTGCAAAGGGCATTAAGGAGAAAGGATATGCCAGGCATGCACAGCATTGCCCAGAAAAATAAAGAAGTTGATGCAGTTATACCAGAAGACAAAGGAGGCAAACTTAGTGTTCTATGCTCTTAGGCTACATCTACACTGGCGGCTTCTTGCGCAAGAACTGTTTTGTGGAAGAGTTCTTGAGCAAAAAGTCTTCCACAGGAGCGCATCTACACTGGCATGTGCTTTCGCGCAAGAGATATGCTTTTGTGCAAGAGCGTCTATGGCAATGTGGACTTCTCTCTTGCGCAAGAAAGCTCTGATGTCTATTTTAGCCGTAGGGGTTTCTTGCACAAGAAATTCATGTTGCCTGTCTACACTGCCCTCTTGCACAAGAGCTCTTGCGCAAGAGGGCTTATTTCTCATGGGGAGAGGAATAAGTCTTCCAGAAGAAGCCCTGTTTTCCGATGCTGTACTGTTAATTTACTTGTGCAAGAACACTCGTGCAGTGTAGACACCTGGCAAGTTTTTGTGCAAGAACAGCTGTTCTTGTGCAAGAAGCTGCCAGTGTAGACATAGCCTTAGTGTTCTGTGCTATTATTTAGCTCTAATTTACCACTAAATGTCTTTCAAGAGCCCAGTAAGCATTGGAAGTGCTCATAATGCTGCTAGACAATACTGACCTCCAGTGGATCAGCAAATTCTCTGGTTCGGCACCAGTCAAGTCCTGAGGGTGCCAGACTAGAAAGATTCAACCTGTATGTTATTTGGACCAGTGGAATAGATCATCAAGCCCAGTAGCTGTTTTTAGACTTGGATTCCACATACTCAAATGACTACTGTCAAAAGACAGTTTTAAGTTCCGAAATTGATGTATATAATGG
This sequence comes from Pelodiscus sinensis, assembly GCF_052426305.1. NCBI lineage: Eukaryota > Metazoa > Chordata > Testudines > Trionychidae > Pelodiscus > Pelodiscus sinensis. The sequence continues at coordinate 141,156,860 of NC_143054.1, forward strand.
ACCAGATCCTCAGCTAGTGTAAACTGGCATCACATCATTGAAGGTATGTTGATTAACCCCAGCTGAAAATCTGGCCTGTACAAGATATAGAATGTTGGGTGCTTTTTTTTTAATTTGGAAAAGTTTTTAATCCTTCCACAGCAGGGATGTTAGGAAGCGAGTAATCAGCTGATCATGTAGTTAATAGAATTTCTAACGACTACACAATTAGTTGATAAGGGAGGAAGCCTCCTGGAGCTACCCCCACTGAGGCTCTGCAGTTTAAATGTAGGAGGAGTCGGGCTGCCTGAGCCACAAAGGGGGTAGCTGCAGAGCCACAATGGGGAGTAGCTCCTTGACCCGGTGCAAGCTGGGACTGAGCCAATCTTGCTCAGTTCCAGCTCACACCGGGTCCAGCAGCCCCTGTCCATGGAGGGTCCCAGCAGGGAGCTAGGACCCCTCACAGACAGGAGCTGCTGCCAGAGCAGCCTCTGTTTATGGTCAGTCCCAGCCGCCGCAGACAGGACCATCTTTAAAATAGTTAAATAGATAATTTGACATTGGTCTGAACAATTTCCTGAATTTGCCTGATGGTGTTCATTATAATATTTATAATCACTAACTGTGCACTTTAATTTAGATTCCACTGCATTTCTGCTCTGCTTAGGTTTAGACATTAATGTTCCAGTACCAAGAACAGCAGACTGTCATCCTTGTTGCTCTGACATAAATGCAAGACACTCTGAAGTTGTGTATGTATTCCAGAATGATATTGCTGCATGTGAAATGTCAGTACAACCAGAAGAGTCCTTGCTGATCATTTACTAAAAGACAAACAGGAAGGATAAAAAAAAGGATCAAATTCAGCTGAAATTGAAAAGAAGGAAAATTTAAAAAAAAACCTCAAAATATCTCTAGAAAAAGATAGGACAATTCCAAAAAGTAATCGCCTTCTCACCTACACTTATCCACTTCCATTTAGCATTAGTTCTAGTGATGCACCCAGCATCTCAACAGTTAATTAATATTGAAGATAGTAATGAATTGAGTACCAGTGGTGAGTGAGCTCCTGTCACCATTAAATTCCAGATCTAGCTCCATGAAAGCCCCATAAACAAACCTTCAGAAAAAGAAGACGACTTTTTGGGTGGCTGCTAGGGTGGATTTTTCAAGAGCCCAGGTTACTTAGTTTTTGTGTTTAAGGCAGTACATCTGTAGTTTAGACTGTATTCCCAGCAATGCCTCAGACTTCCTGTGTCATGTTGGCGAAGTCACCTAGGATCAGATTTGTAAAGATACAAAAGATCAAAAGATGCAGACGGCTCTTTTTGACAATCCCGTTCGATGCCTATCTCTATCTCTAGACTCCTAAGTGTCTTTAAAATCCAGTCCATACACTAAGGTTTACAATGTCCTAAGGCAATTATGCACACAGGTCCCACTGAATTTTAGTGGGATTTGGGTGCCTCCGTCCCTTAATTTCCTTTGAAATTTTTCAGTATTAATTTCTCTGTTTCAGTTCCCCATCTAAAAAAGGGGGAATAACAATGCTTATTTCATCCACCCTTTGTCTTCTTTACTTAGGGTATACATTCTTCAGGACAGGCCCTGTGTGTTTGACAGCAGCTAGCACAATGGGTTCCTAGTGTAGTGCTACTCAAATACAAATATTACACCCATCAAATGTATTAATTAGGCATCGTTCACCCTGGCATCTGAGCACTAATGATGCCATGTTTGCCACCAAATCCAACTTGAGAGTTGCACTCAGCTTAAAAGCTCATGATCTTTGGAAGCTTGACATTGCATTGTTTGAAGAGGAGATTAGTGCCACACAACATTTGAAATGTCCTGCTTCCAGTAGTAAGGCCACATTAAAATACAGAGCCTTGTAAGACAAAAAACACAACTGAACGCTCAACGGGGATGTGTTTAACTTTCCATTCGAGCTGCCCCTGCTTTGGCTTAAGGCTCATCAACTATTTGTCAAGTTTTAAAAAAAAATTAATCGTGGAGCACATTTCTCCACGTTCCGGTCAAATGCTTTAGCAAAGGCTGCTGTTATGAAAAGGTTTTCTAATAAGGAGAATAATGATCTTCAGATTCTGACCTCCTGGCACAGCAGTGAGATTTATCAGAAGGGGCATGTGACTAGTTAAGACACACAGCCCCAGCTTGAAGGAAACAGCTGCTCATTTCATGCTTTAGCACTTGGCAGCTGGACAAGGAAGGGTGATGTTTGTATTGAATACCTCTGCAGAACCAAGTACAGTAAGTGATTTTCCTTGTTGTTGTTGCTTTTTAACTGCCAGGGCTTTCCTACTTTCATTTTAGACTCCTGGCAAAAATATGTAAGGGCGAGGCATATTTTGTCACCTCATGATAAACAGCCATTTGTGTTATAACTATATTTTTCTGGACCCTTTGTTAGTAACAGCTTTGTTCGCTGTTGCAAAAATGAAACGGGCATCTTTCTTGTTTTGTCCTAGTTCTAGCAAGGGAAAGGGGTTTTTGTTTACTGGGATGGTGATATGGAAAGGTCATTTATGGTCCAGGTGTTTTCTGTTCTCTGTTGACCTCCAAGCACAACTCTGAAGTGGATTAGGGTACAAATGGGGAGTATTGGCATTATTATATTCAACTTTACAATACTGGTGTTGAAAATGTGCAAAGGAATTCAGTCAAAACAATGCAATCTGGCTTTAAAGAGTTGCTTGTGACTGATGCAACTCTGTGTTGTATGCTGATGAATGAGACAGGATTTTTAGAAAGGAAAAAATAGAAACAGGCAGATACATACGGGGGAGGGAGAGCATGAGATGTGCCAGTAAAGGTTTCAATGACTGACAATCCTAGATAATAAATATGTGCAATCCTGCCAAGAAACCGGGGCTACCAAGCCTCCTAAATATCTCCAGCCTTCACAATCCAATTTATATTTGGACGCGTGAAGATTTTTTTTTAACTTCAGGCATTCTTTCATTTTCCGATCACTTGTGTCCTAACACCCCAGAATTGCTGCATATTGGACTGAAATGTGCAAAAACTGTAAGTGTTACAATACACACTGTCAAATAAATGGATTTGTATATGACAGCAAGCTATTATTTAGGCCTGGGGCATAGGAATTGCCATATTGGAACAAATCAGTGAGCCATTGAGTCTGGTGTCCTACCATGGGAGTTGATCTGTACCAGATGCGTCAGAGGAAGGTGAAAAGTGGGGAGAGTGGAGTCCAACATGATGTATATAAAGTCAGAAGACTATTTCAAATGCCAACACCAGCTAGCTTTTGAATCTTTATTGTCGTATGCAGATGCATGGAACAATGATTCTGATGCCAGCTTGCCAACAGATCCCAAGGTTCTGACTTGCAAAGAAGGAAACTTTATTTATCCGGCTCTGACATTGCTTCTTTTCAACCAGTTTATGACATTGCCAGTTGAATGCCGTTGGTTATGATTAGAGCCCTGAGGAGTCCATGTTCTTTTGAATGCTAAGGAGAAGCCTGAAATTCCCCAGAAAGCAGCTTGATCACACTGAAAGGGTTTGAGCTGTGTGGCACTAAGAAAAACAAGAAGGTGGTGATGAAGAAAATCATCAGATTCTTGCCCAGTGCCCCTAGGAGAGGTGCAGGTTGGATCTCCCTGGGCAGGCACCCTCAAGACCTGCCCGGTCCTGGATGAGGGATTTTGCCTGGCCAGGGGTGGTCATTTCTAGTCCCCCTGCCTCCAGCCTCCTCCAGCCCTGGCCCAACCGCTGCTCTCCCAGTTGGCTCTCCCCTCTCATTGGCCCCACTGCCCTGTCATCCCTGCCATCTCTGCGCACCGGGCTCCTGCTGTCATGCTGGGCAGCTCCGCTACCTCTGCTCGCTGGGCTGCCACTGCTGCTCCCAGCAGCCCCGATGACTTTGCGCACCAGGCTCTCAGTTCCATGCCATGCAGCCCTGCTGCCTCTGCGCACCGGACTCCTGCTGCCCTGCTGGGAAGCCCCACTGCCCTGCCGGCTTGCCTGGCTTCCAGGCACTATCCCTCCACTGGGATTCTTTGGTCCTGGAACATCCATGGTCCTACCGGAGCACAGATGTTACTGGACCAAAGAGTGCCAGTTGAGAGCTTCAGCCTGTAGTAATATAGAGAGTACAGCCTCTGACCTTTCCCTCACCCTGTGGTAGAGAGGGGTATCTTGGGAGTGGGGGGTGGCAGGCTGGGATGAGAACTGCTTGCCATGTATTATCTCATCACTGACTGTTGGGTATTCTCCACTTGTGTTAAACCTAACAAAATCAGGGCTGCTTGAAATTCTTTCAGTTTCCAAATGTCTCTTTGATTGGCTAGAACATGCTGGCACAGACTAGCTGGAGTACAAACCGATTCATCCATACCCTCTCCTTCTGTTCTCTGGCACCCATGCAAACCTCACCCATACACCGTGCCAAGAACAGTTGGGGATAGGGCCTGGAAAAAAAACTGCTGTACTTGCTCTGTGCTAGCTGGAGAATCTTCAGACTTTCAGAATATTCTGTGGGGTCAATTTTGGCCCCTTTTGGGTTTCTCTGTACAGTCAGTAGCATAAAAGGGCTGCTTTACACAACAAACTGTGGCACTGGTGATTATTACATGGTGAAAATGACATAATTACACAGTGCCAAGATAATCTGCAAGTACCAGTGTTATTCCTGGGAAAAAAAACCCAACAATGAAACAACTATTACAGAGTATGGCAGGCCTTTGAAAATCTCCCCTTTGTGTGCTTTTCCTATTAATATCATCCAAATTTGGCAGACTTAAACAATTAGATTGAAAACAAAACTAAAATTTCTAAACTATGTACACAGACAAGTAGTTGGCATTATTTAACCTTAATCTGTAATGTAACTATTAATTACTTTACCTTTCACTAGAAATCTAAAAGTGCTCAAGGACAATAACTGATTGATCACACTAGCTACTCAAATCCTTTGTTCACAGAACAGAGAAAACATGAGCAAAGTTCTCTATGCTGCTATTTTGTTTCAACCCTTAGCTCAAGTCCACTTTGATTATTAGGCACTGACAGTGTGCTTTGAATGATGGGAGAGTATTGCAATTTTCAGACTATTCAGTCCTTGGCCTTTCTGATGGGTTTTTGTTAATGCTATTGTAATTGTGAGGATAGTTACTGCTGCTATTCATGGCATACCATGTATGTAGAGCACATTACAGACAATTAGAGGATAAAATCTGTACATTAGGAAGTTTTATGATCAAGGACTTGATTCTGCAAAAACTTAAGTATGCACTCAGCTTTATGCATAGTGGTCACATTGGTTTCATTGAAGCCAGTGAGACAACTCATGTGTAATATTGAGCACAGAATGCTCATCATATCATAGCACAGAAGGGCCTTCATCATAGACCAGAATCCCGCTATCTTAGGTGCAGTTCAAACCCACCAAGAAGTTTACACTCTAGTTGTGAGAGATAACAAGTGGATGTAGACCCGTGGGAGGAAGAACAAGGAAATAACGAATATCGGTTAACCTGACAAGCGGTGGTGTCTGCACACTAACAGCCTGACTGTTGTTCTGTGCATGTTCAGGATATAAAGGCTCAGTTCTCAGACATGTTGAACGCCTGCATCTCCCATTAACTTGAGGCTGCTCAGTATGTCACAGAAATCACTAACCACTGGGTAGGATCAGGCCCTGACTAACAGTCCCTGGAGTCTTTTTCTTATTACATAGTAGTAATTACCTTAGACCTTAGTCCATCCTGTGCTTTTCAGCACATTGCGCTACCTGCATTCTCCATGCTTGACAGTAGTAATTACAGGAATAATATTGGTGCCGCTTCTTCAAAAATGTAACTGCTTTATACCGGGCTCTAGCGAGAGGAGAAGGAACAGATTCTGTTAGCAGGATGGCATCCCTCATAAGAAACCATGCGTGTGTTCCTATCTTACAGAACCATAGCAGTTTCCTACTATATTATATTACTTTACTTTTCATGACTTATAGAGTTTAGAAAACATTTTTATGCACTAAAATCCATATTTACGGTCCAATACAAACAAGTGGAAATTGTAGATTTGCTTTTACAATTCTCTGGACAAGCTTCTTGCTGCTTTACAAGCTAACTGAAGAGTGAATACAACTACACCAACCCCATTCTTTCACTAAAAATGCTGTCGTAAACGGGGCTGCTCCCAGGAAATCCCCAGATAAAGAGAGGAAACTAGATTTGAATATGCTATAGGGGTCTGCTCAACGTTTTTTTCAAAAACTATTTGTATCTGGCTACAAAAAACTTGCCCAAGTACCTTTTAAAAATTGTTTCTCTGCTAATAAATCTGTATTATGATGTTTTGATTTTTCCAATGTTGAATATAGCTGCTATATTTTCCAGGTACCTCCTTATTTTAGATAGCAATACATGGCAATGTATCTGGTGAACAAATCTGGGGAGTCAGGCAGTTTCAAACCTTGTTACTAATTGCAACTGTGGCTATATAAAAGATCAGACAGTAACTGTTAAAAAATTCATTAAAGGCATGGAATTCTTAAAATATAATGACCTGATTCTAATCTCATGTTCACATAAACCTAGAAAAGTCTATTGAAATTAATGAATTAAATCCATACTTTTTTAGCTGAGTTCAAAATCCAGTCTAGAGTATATACATAGTTAATCTGATTTTAAATTTTAGAGAGAAATTTTAGCAAAAGTTCAAGAAAAACAAGTAAGTGCATTGCTGTTGAACTTCAGGCATGAGTAGGTCTGTAGATTTCCATGGCACTTCTTCCCTGTTCAAATATAAGCATATGTGTAAGTGTGTTCAAACTGGAGGGTTGGTGTGTGGGAGTGTGGAAATAAGCCACCAACTTCAGATCCGTGGGTATCAAAAAATACAGCTTCCTCTGAGAATTACTCTGATTGTTTTGGTGGCCATATGGTATCTCACTTCTCTGAAGCTCTGCTCCCCTTTTACCGTGTCCTCTGACCACATTCAAATAAAAATATTTTGGTTTCACTGTATCTACACTGTACATTCCCATCTGTGATGTCTCAATTCTTTTTAGTTAATTTTATGGACCTCCACAGCTGAGGGGAGACTGCTCCAAAGTCTGAAGAATCTGCCTGAGTTATTAGTCAGTATTAAATTCAAGAACTTGAGCGCTGCAGTTTTAGAACTGATATATTTTCCTATTACAAACTGAAGGCAACAACTCTGCCTTAAATAAGCCTGAATGGTTAGTTGATATTGGTAATTCAGAAGTATCTGGCATACGGTCATCTGTGGCTGTACCATAAAAGTCGCACTGCTCTAAATACACTGGTATACACTTCTTCTAGTGGTGATACATTTGCTTCCCTTTGAAAAGCGGTGAATGTAACTTACAATGTCTTTACAGGTACTGTCCTATTGCAACCCAGATCCCTGCCAGCTCTTTCAATAGCTCCCTGCTGGCTTTTGCCGCAGCTCAGCCAGCTCTTGCAGGAGCTGCGCACTAGGGCCCACCCACTAACTTTCACCTCTGCCCCTGAAGCTGCTAGAGTAAGAAGTGATGCTTTACTATAGGAAGCACAGACCTAGTGGGTGGGGTGGAGGTGAGGGGCACGGCACTGGCAAGGAATGCATGAAAGAGCGGTTGCAACAAGTATTTTCTATTTACTCTCAACCATGGGCGCCTGGCACCTGCAAAGGGAGTGGGTGCACCTAGGGCCACCCAGAGGAACAGGGAATAAAAGCAGCGTTAAAATGTGCATCTACAGACATCTTAGCGGCATGCCAGCTATCTGACCGCTGGCTGATAGATTTCTAAATAAGATACTGTTACTTGCTCTGATACAGGGGGCTTGAGCTACAGGGGATGTTCCATTCTCTTGCCATTATACTATAATGTTGGCTTCCCTCCTACATTTTATATCAAGAAATAACTTTTCCTCAGTTAAGAATTACAAAGAGTTACAACTCACTATCTCGGATGTCCAAAGGACAGGATGTGTGATATCTTGTCTCTGATATGATGAGATCAACACAGCTATAGCAACATTGTGTACAACTGTATCCTCCTGAAACAGCCTTATATGTGAGTCTTAGTTACAGATTCACTCACCACAGTTCACAACTCTTGTGTCCCTCAATTAATTTTACAAATCAGCAACGCAATGCCAATTCTAAACTCTTACCCCAAACCACTGCACATTGTTGCCTAATCTCGCAATACTTCAACATTCGACTCCACTGAATTCAGTGAGATTAACGGTTATGTGTTTGCACATGTGAGGGAACTAAATCATTTAGCTAGCCTTCTGATTCATGGGGGCTTTTTCATTATACTGAACTACAATCCTGATCAGTATAGCCATTAAATTTCTGGGCTTATTGTACTGTTTATCAGGTGGCTTCCTTAAGAGTCTAATAATCCCCTCAATGACTAGAAATCTCTTCTTCCTTTTAGGAAAAACACTCCCTCTTCCATGCAAAATTCACAGTAGCCTGTTTTCTAGTGTTCCTGTAGTTTCCAGACTTTAACTCTTTTCTTAGTGTTGTTTTATTTAGCCTCACTATTATTTCTCATTCATAGAAAATATTTCCTCTTTTGAACTTCACTGGCCTCACAAGTCCTTTCTATCCCAATGGTTAGGACACTTCCATCAATGATAACACTTTATTTTAAAACTTGACACCCACCATATCTGATAGAGCCTTAACCATTTGTAAACATCCCAGGAAGAGGCTTTATGATAGTTTTCCTTTTTTTTAACAGTTAATTTATGGCCTTCTGAGCAGTGTTCCCTCTAAGACAGTGTTTCTTAAACCTTTTAAGACTGAGGAACACCAAACAATAATTTTTTTTTATGAGGGACACCAAGGATTTTTTGTTGAGCAAAAGAAAAAAAAAAGGCAGGGGGGGAAAGGGTCGGGGAAACTTTACATTGAGCAAAAAAAAAATTGCCTCCCCCTTTAAGGGTGGCCATTTTGAATTCTGTTGTTCTCTGCGGCACACCTCCAACGGCCTTGTGGCACACCGGTGTGCTGCGGAACAGTTTAAGAAACACTGCTCTAAGATTTCCTATCCATGTGCAGAGTGAGTTTTTGTCTTGTGCACCAAAGTTGACATCATGTGCTCTTAATCAGATGTGTGCTGTTGTGTGTCACCCAGCAGTTACTGACCAACTATAGGCATGGGGGTGGGGGGGCGCTCAGGCCACGGGTGCAAGATTCCAGGGGGAGCTCAGGATAGGGGACTGAGAGGTTGGGGAGGCTGGAGCTGGGCTGCCCATTTCTCCAGGATTCCTTGCAGGGGGTGGCCCGAGGACTGGGCTGCCTGGCCTCCCCGGAAGTTTCTTGCTGAGGAGAGGGAGGAGCTGAGCTGGGCTGCCGGACCCCTGGCCAGCTGGCAGCTCTTTATGGGAGGAAGGGCTAAGGCTGGGCTTCCTGGCTCCCTCAACTGGTAGACAAGGGGTGAGAGCTGGAGCTGGGCTGCCCAGCCCTCCCAGCTGGCTGGCCAGCGGCTCCTGGGGTAAGGGGAACAAGGCTGCTGCCTGGAGGCCACCCACCTGGCTGGTACTGCATCTGAGAGCCAGGGGAAAGGCTTGGGAGCCATGTGGCAGCTTGGGCCCTGGCTGCCGCCGCCCATTATATGGCAGCTCTGGTCCTTGCTGGGGCCACCTGAGCAGCCGCTGCTGCAACCCACCATACAGTGGCTCCAGCTCCATCCCCAGTCAGGGCCACCTGAGCAGCCTCCACCCGACACGTGGTCCCGCCTGCTGTAGATGGAACTGGGCTGGGGAGGCTGCCCCAGCAGGGACAGCATCATTGCACCCTGGCTTCAGCCAGACCAAACGGGGGCAGAGCAGCCACTGCCACCACCACTCACCTTCCGCTCCAGCAGGAAGGTGAGTGCTGCTGTGCAGCTCTGCAGGTTGGGTGGGCGGGCCTAAAATGTTTTGAGTGTGGCCATGCAGGCATGCAGCTTAGAGGGAACCCAGCTCCTAGGCCAGCTTTTCAAAGGGGCTCACACCCAGTTAGGTACCAAAATAAAGGCTTATCTGTATGCGCTCCCTCTCTGAACATGCATATGGAGACAGGTACCTGGATAAGTTAGATGGCTGAACACCTGCCTTCCCCCATTTGTAAATTGCTCTAGCACTCAGGGGGGAGATGAGCCTCTGAGAACCCTGGAATGAAGCAGGAGGGCATGTGCCTGCAGGCACTAAGGGAATTTTTGCTTTGAGAAATTTAGGTACCACATAAGTGTAGGCACCTATAGGATATGCTGGGATCATAGGATATGTCTACACTACAGCATTATTTTGAAATATCTTATTTCGAAATAACACGTCTACACACAAAATGCATTTCAAAATAGCTTTTTGCTTTTTGAAATACCGCGTCCACACTGATTGGATGCTGAATCCCATTTAAGGCCACACGGAATTGGTTCTGGCAGGGCATCAGGTCAGAAGTTACCTTGTGGCCAGGGCGGCTAGCAGGGTGCCCTGGGAAGGACTGGAGGCCCCCTATTTCGAAATAAGCATCTACACAGCACTTATTTCAAAATAGCAATTTCGAAATAGGTGCTATTCCTCGTGGAATGAGGTTTACCAGTTTTGAAATAAACCCTCTGCTATTTTGAATTAATTTCGAAATTGCAGTTGGCTTATGTAGATGCTAGGAAAGTTATTTCGAAATAACTTTGCTGTGTAGACATACCCGCAGTGCGGGACATAACTGCCAAAATGAGCTATAGGGGTCAAAGTAGCTAGCTTCTTGGATTTCATCCACAGAATAAAATTGGTGCTGTTGCTAGTCTCAACAAGAGATGTTAAATATCGGTTAATTGAATAGTCAATTAACCTCGTGAATTCTTATTGGTTACTCGACTATTCTATAGTCCCTGGGGGTGGGGCCCGCAGCCATTGCACTCCAGCCTCACTACCGAGGAGCTCCCTGACACTCTGCACTGCTGCCTCTGTATTAGGGATGTTAAATATCAGTTAATTGAATAGTCGATTAACTTCATGTATTCTTATAGGTTAGTTGACTATTCTATAGTCCTTGGGCAGCCCCTGTCTTGGGGGAAGAAGCCTGAGCTCCCCAACCTGGCATGAGCCAGAACTGAGCTGGGCTGCCTGCCTGTCTGGCTCCTAATACACTTTAAATGCAGAGCCGAAGGGGGGTAGATCCAGGACCCATCACAAGCCAGGACTGAGCTGGGCTGCTGGCCAGCCTGCTAAAAAAATGTACTGGCAAAGGGTGTGGGGGGGGAATGTATGTAGTCTATAGCATTAACCTATAAGCTTTTGCTTATTGGTTAATTGGTTAATCGACTATACTATTACATCCCTACTCTGTATCAGAGGCACCTGCATGGGGTGCTTGGTGTGAGCTGGTCCAGGAGATGAGCCAGTTTAAAAACTAGCTCCCCTCACGGACTGGCTGCCTGTTGCCCAATGCTGCTGCCTCTGATACAGAGGCAGCAGTGCAGGGTGGCAGCAGCCCCTGTCCAGCGCGGAGTCTGAGCTCCCGGACCATATTACATCCCTAGTGCAGCTACACTATTACATCCCTATACTGTAAATTTGCCTGAACACAAGGCAAATAATTTAGAAAATCTTGTGTGTTTGGTATTTGAAAGTCTGGCCAAAACCTTTTTAAAAAATCTAGCCTGTGGTTTCTAAATCAAATCCTTTCATCACCTACTCTAATTCCTCCCACGCTTTCATTTCCTTTCCTAACCTGAGCTTCTTTTACACCTGGGATTTTCTCTGCTCAGGATGCAGTTAAGTTTTCACACAATAGCTGGTTTGATATATTTCCAAATTACCACTGTAGACACTGTCAGATGACCAAACAAACCTTTCAAAAATTCCCGATTAAAATAATCTATTCAAGAGATATTAATTCTCTCATGCTAAAGAGAATAAAATCTATTCCCATGTGCATGAATTAATTAGGCTGGGCTGGTGATTAGGTGTCAGTCTACAAATGTTTGGGGAGAGCCCACACTAGCCTATACAAAGGTGTTAACTACCACAAGTTAATTAGCAATCTGATTAACTCAGGATAAAAATTTCTAGTGCAGTCAAATCCTTAGTGGAATATAAGATTCTGATATGTTAAAGATAAATAATTTATTTACTGAAGTTGTCACAGAATGACAAAGCTAAAAGAATACCGCAGGCACAGAATCTGCATAAAAATACGTATCTCTTATATCCCCACAGACTTTTTACAAGATTAAATAGTTTGGGCTATAAATATTGTTCGCTTCTTTCCCTTTGTTATTATAGACTTCTAGTGATGTACGTTATCAAACAAGCATTGTAAAATCCAACTGGATAGATCCATTGTGCTTTACATTTGATGAGGTCTATCGCAGTATATGCTGTTGTTCTTGTGGAACTGGACCTGTGTCGGAATAGTTAAGCATCTTTTTAGGAATGACCGTACCCTGAAGTCAAGTCAAGCCAAAAGCAGTAAAATTTCTCATTTTTGTTTAAACTGTACACTTCAGTGTTGTTCTCTAGTGGGTGTTTATAAATGTTTTTTCCTCCCTTCAGTGGAGAAGGGTTTTCTTCTTTTAATACACACACATCCTCCCTTTTTGGAGGGAGTTATGCTATTCTTTTTGGTTTTAGTCCCTACTCAAATTAGCATGCATTTCCTTGTTAAAAATCTGATAGGAGAGGAAAAAAACAGTTGTAGTGAATAAAGCTTGCAAAATAGAGTTTTAAATCCTTTGCAAGGTCTCTGGTGTAATCCATTTAGTATTGTCAGGGTGAAAATACAGACCAGTGGTTCTCAAACTTTTTGGCCTGTGACCCACCTGACGCAATGTAAACCTTTCCATGGACCACCAGTTGCTCGTAGAAACTCATCACTAATTACATATTTTGCTAGTGATGCAGCTAGGGAGGATGGTTTAATTTAACTAGTAAGAAAGGAAATATTAAATTATTAAACAGATTAAGCACTTTAACTTTCTCATGTTAGTTTATCAAACTTCATTTTAAATAAAGTAAAATATGAATTTATGTCCAACCCAAAAGGTTTCAAAGTTTTCTTTATTTATGGTGGCGGGAACCTTTTTTGGATTATGGGTCATTGACCCACAGAAAAATCAACTGGGGTCCACAGAAATAAGAAGTAAAAAAAACCCCCAAAACCCCAACCCTCATTGATGTGGCCCCCAACTGAGACACTTCACTCCTCTGGCACTCCAGCCCCATGGGGAGAGGTGGTGGGACAGGGAAGACTAATGTTCAGTGCTTCCCATGAGCCAGATTTACTCTTCTGGGTTTCCGGGGTTAGTGGATTTTGTGGACCCCCCCCCACCCCCACAGGCTCTTGAATGGGGCTAAAATGAGGGGTTCAGTATGTGAGACAAGGCTGGCAGTGAGTAGGATAGTGATAGGGTTCCAGGATCTGGGTAGGAAGTGGGGTGTAGGAGGGGTGAGGGAGTGAGGTCTGGGTGGGAGATAGGGTGCAGGAGCAGACTGGGAGTAGGGGGTGTGGCCGGGGGGAGGGTGCAGGAGCAAGGGTGGGTTGAGGAGCAGGGTGGGAGTATGGTGTCAGGGAAGGTGAAGGAATGGGCTGATGGTAGGGTGTCTGGCCAGGAGGAGGGTGCAGGACCAAGGGAGGGTGCAGGAGCAGAGTGAGTTCAGGAGCAGGTTGGGGGGTAGGGTGTCTGGCCATGGAGAGGGTGCAGGAGCAGGCTGGAGGGAAGAGTTTAGAAGCAAGGGAGGGCGCAGGAGTAGGGTGGGTTCAGGAGCAGGGTGAGGGTAGGGTGTCAGGCCAGGAGGAAGGGTGAAGGAGCAGGCTGGAGGTAGGGTGTCTGGCCAGGGGAGAGGGTGCAGGAGCAGGGTGAGGGTAGGGTGTCTGGCCAGGGGAGAGGGTGCAGGAGCAGGGTGAGGGTAGGGTGTGTGGCCAAGGGACGGGGTCCAGGAGCAGGGTGAGGGTAGGGTGTCTGGCCAGGGGACAGGGTGCAAGAGCGGGTTTTTAGTGGGTGTGGTACAGGAGCAAGGTGGGGGTGCAGGTCTGGGCATGAGGCGGCAGGGGGAGCACTTACTTGCTTTCATGCCCTGCGCTGTTCCCAGACACCATGTCCTAGGCATGGCCTCCCATTGCTCCTATTGGCCACAACTCTAGCCAATGGAAGCAACAGGGAAAGCCTCCAGGCAGCATGTCCATGCCCTGCTGTTTCTTTCCAACCCCTGCCCAAAGAGGGAAGCCAGCTCAGCCATTCCAGCCTCGCAGGTAGGGAAGGGGGCAAGGCTTGAGCACCAGCATGGGCTCCCTGCTGTAGAGAGAGGTAGGAAGGATGGAAGGGGGAGGGTGGCTTAGCTCGAGCCATGGACCACCTGGAAGGTGGCTGTGGACCAAAAGTGGTCCATAGATGGCAGTTTGAGAACCACTGATATACAGTTGAAAAAAAAATTCTCCCTGCATCATTGTTCAGAAACCATGAGTCTGCCACTGTTTCACTCCAATTCCCTAGAGAAGCTTGCACAAAAATAGACTAGGAAGGAAGCTCTTTATGTATTTTGCTATTCAGCATCGGTAGGCCAGATTTATTAAAGGAATGACTTGTAGAATCCTCCCAGTTCTAAGTCACACACCGGTTTCTGCCTACTTTAGACCAGGGGTTCCCAAACTTTTTACTTTAGTTGGAACCTGGTTTTTTTCAGTACTGTTTTTTGCAGCCCAAAAATATAAACGCATATTAAAAAAAGAATTAAAAATGAATAAATTTTCACTGTTTCACCCGGCTGCATCCTCCACCCAGCCTGGGCCAGGACTTGGGAGACCCGGCGCCAAATGGGCACTCCAGGAGGCAGGGGCAGGAGCAGATTGGGGGTAGGGTATCTGGCTAGGAGGGAGGGTGCAAGGAAGGGTAGGCTTGCCAGGTGTCCAGTTTTGTACCGGACAGTCTGGTATTTGAGGGTTCTGTCCGGGAAACAAATTGAGAAAATACAGGACATTTTTTTCTAATCAGGTAAGTTTTATTATAATTAGGTGTATCAGTCCATAGCTGCGAACTGCCTGGCTGGTAGATGTGCTCACGCTGCGTGAGTGTGTCTACCAGCCAGGCAGGTCGCAACTACTAGAGGGAGGGTATGCGGTGGGGGAGGGGAAAGGAATGGAATCCCCGGGGCCGGACTCACTCGTGTGCCCAGGTCTGCATGTGCCCAGGTCAGTTCAGTCCTGCTTCCTGCTGGCCGATTTGCTCCCCCCACCTCCTGCTTCTCCTCCCAATCTCCCCTGACTAGCCCTGCTGCCCCCGCCCAGCCCTGCTTCCAGCAGCTGGTTCTTCCATCTTCCTCCTCATGATCTCCCCTGTCCAGCCCCCTCTGCCCCAGCCCCTGTCCAGCCCGCTGCCCCCATCCAGCCCTGCTTCTGGAGGCTGGTTCTCCAGTCCTCCTCCTCCCAGTCTCCCCCGGCCAGTCCCCCCGTTCCCCGACCAGCCCTGCTTCTGCAGCCCACCTGCCCCAATCTCCGCCAGACAGCCCTCCTGCCCCCCAACCCTGCTTCCACCAGCCGGTTGGCCGCCCCCGATCTCTGCCAGACAGCTGCACTGCCCCCAACCCTGCTTCCCGGCGGCCGTTTCCCCCCCCCCCCCACACACACACCTCCTCCCAGTCCACCCCGCCCCTCCCTGTCCTGCCCCACTCTCCTCCTGGCAACCACGGTGAGGCCTGGTATTTTTTTCACCGAGCCATGGCCCATAGTTTGGGAAACGCTGTTTTAGACCATTCATGTGTGAACTATGAGCATTCTGCAAATGCCAAATTCTGACAGTGCACATTTCTAGGGCTGCAGCCCATTGAACACTAAAGTGAATTTGCATGAATTCCCAGGGTCCAACAGCACATCTGCCAGGTGTCAGACATTTGGCTTTGATGTCATCTCCTCCTAGATGGCCTCTGTAATCTAATGCATAATTTGAATCTCTAGTGGCTCTTTAAAGATGAGCTCTTATTGATTAACTGGAACACTGCTGCCAGGAAGCAGAGAGGGAACTATATGTCAGTCTCTACTCCCCTCCTGCTTGGGGAAGGAGAAGATGTGCGAGAGCCATTCTCTGTGACTATGAAAGGTAAGGACCAAGCATAATGTCCTCAGAATGGCTCTTTTTCCTTGCTTGGCTTTTATAGCATGTAAGCATCCTTACCCCACGTCCCCCATTTTTAAACAGCCCTCTTTTTCAGGAACCTACCTCCCTACTCTTTTAGGCTCTGAAAGTCTCTTGCTGTGTCACCCCCAGTCTAGCTGCCCCCCTATTGCATACACATGGTTAAAGTATTTCTGCACCAGTCCTTTGCATTGCACCCAATCTCATGAGAGACGATGAACAATGTTAACATTTTATGACCAAGGTAGCGGAAGCTATCTTCTCTAGAGCAGGAGATCACAAATATATCTGAAACTAATGTGCATTTCAGGGACAGGATTATAGGTGTCATATGTGAAGTCATAGGAGCCAAAAGGGAAAATGAACACATGCTCATTCCTCAATGTGGAGATTGAATCTACAAATCATGATAATTGTTCCTGGTTTTACTTCTATTGGGTGTGTTTTAATATACTCTAGTTCAGCCACTTCTAGTGGCTATGGTTATGTGAAAAAATTGTTCTGAATTAGTTTAAATCACTTTACACTGCTAGAGCATATACCATTAAAAGGAAGTATAGTGCTGATGTCAATCAAAGCAACACTGGCTATGACTTTACCCAATCAAGGAAGGAATGTGGGCAAAACAAACAGCCATGGTTAAGATGTTTATACTGGGGATGTGAATGTTTAATCGGTTATGGTTAACTGTAGGGCGGCAGGCATCTGCTTCTGTGCCGCGGGGGGCCAGCCATGGACAGGAGCTGTTCCCATCATCCCGAGCAGTCCTTGTCCACAGCAGGCCTACATGTCCCAAGGCCAGGGGCTGCTCTGGCCCAACCTGAGCAACCCCTGCCTATGGTAGGGGGACCCCAGGCAGAGACTGCTCCAGTTGGGCTGGAGCCGACAGGGGCTCTCAGTTCAAATGAGCAGGTCTTCATTACATTGAACCCCGGAAGATTGATTCTTCCGTGTTGATCTTCAATAGAGTGTAGACATGGCCTTATACAATGAGATCACAGAGGCGCACCATAGCGGTTTCTGTAATCTGTATATGCTTATGCAATGTTTTACCTGATTTATATAAACTGATGATCTCTCCTTAAGTAGATGCTGTGATGTTGGCAGATTAGTTACCAGTCATGCCAAGGTTTCTGTGTCTCAGTGGGAGTCTGACAGACACATACCTGCAATCTGTCTGCCTCATTTATGGGTTAATATAGTATCACCAGGCCCCCAGTTCTCCAGCTCATTTTGCTTGGTCTGTGGGTTCCAGAGGTCTGTTGTGTCCAAAGGACAGTTGAAGTGTCTGCCGCAGGGCCCCCCCTGAAGTGCAGGGCCTGGGTCGGCTGCTCTGAGCCATCCAGAGTGGCTCTGCCCATTTCTATAGTGAAACTCGAGTTGGCTTAGCTTGACCGTAGCCACTTGTTTTATTCAACTTGTACCAAGCCACCCTCCCCTATTGTAGTGTAACTGCTTGGTCCTGTCGTGAGGGCAGGGGACAGGACTTGATGACCTCTCAAGGTCCCTTGCAGTTCTAGATTTCTATGATTCTACGATTGATATAAGAGCATGAGTGGTGGATATTGTAGGTAGGGGGAGGCTGAGCATCCTCCAAAAGCCTGTTGTGGCCCCTCCCCCAAGACAATGCACTTCCTGCGAAGAGTCAGGGTTGGAGGCGTTGTCATAACCTGTTCTGCTGAATGAATACTAGTCCTTTGGGGGAAAAAAACAACTTCAAGTCTCAGGTTAGGAGTAATTATATTAACATAACTGAAGTACTAACAAAATGTGGGCTATCAAGCATAAAGAAGATAAAATGGACTGCATAAGAGCGCATAAATTATATGACACATGCCTCAATGTAACAACTGCATTCTAACATCACTACCTATTTCTTTTAGCCTAGTGAACAAAAATTGAACAATATATTTTAAAGTAAAAGTTGGAATGAACTAATAATGCGTGGCAAGCAGTCTCTGATGTATACTTTGTTGTGTGTTGGGGGTGGAGGGGATTGTCAGTCTACAAAAGAATGAGCTAAACTGTAAACATTCTGTCCTGATAATACTAAGACTGGCATTCATTTCCTTTGCTTTCTTTCTCCAGATTTTGCAAGAAGCCTAGCTAAACATGCAACCAGCAATACAAAGATAAGGCCTGTGCAAATGTGAAGATATTCTTCTACGTGGTGAAAATGAATCTACTTTTTTGACTATTAAAGGACAATGGGGTCTAATACTCTTGGGAAGGCTGCAACTTTAGATGAACTTTTAAACGCTTGCATTGAAATGTTTGGTATGATTCTTCAGTCTTTTGTTTAATTGTTTGCCAACAAAATGATCAACTAAAAAAGATAATAGCTTGTAATAGTAGTTGCATTTCAAGAACAGCAAGCAAATTGCTCTTAGCCCAGAGGAAAACTTTTAGTGAAAAGGTTGAAGAAAACTATTTCATCTGTCTGAATGAGGTGATGGGAGAGCCTCCTTCCTGCCTTGAGGGGTTCAAACTCTGTATATTTTTAATAATACACATTACATAATACCAAAAAAGTTAATACATTTAACACAAAACAGATTGATAGAATAATTTAAACATGTAGGTCTGTATTAAGATTAGGTAACTGTGTAGTTGGATTATTTATGAATTTGCCTTTGACTCTTTACAGAAGATATAGGAATTTATTTTTTGATACACATTTTGTTTTGTTTTACTGTGTTTTTTACACTGGATGTTTTTCTATTTAGTGCTACTTCTGGAAGCTTTTTGTATGCATTGTGCAGAATATATCCAAAGGACCTCTTTTTAATCAATCATTACCTATAGAAATTTCTATTGTTTATATGCACCTGATGCTAATCATGTAATTACACACTTGGCTGTCCTTATGGATTGTCATAAATAGAAATGAATACTAGCCCTCTGGGGGAAAAACCTCCAATGACTCCAAGTCTCAGGTTAGGAATGATTATATTAACTCACAAATTGCTAGTTATATTAAGGAAACAAATAATCATATTAGGATCTTACATTTTATGGAACATGAACATACACCTCCTCTTTCCACTTTAAAAAGTATTAGGCCTTCATTTATCAAAGCACTTAAGCCAGGGAGAGAGAGAGAGAGAGAGAAAGAGAGAGAGAGAAATCTTGCAGAGATGGAGTCACTAAGGGCCAGTTCCTGCAATTGAATCTAACCAGACACACCACTGCATTCATTCATGTCCAGCTACCCTAAAATAGTGCTAATTCCATATAGGGCATACTTAACCAGAGACAACAGAGTCCATTTACATCTTACATATTAGAATGTTCATTCCTCCTTTTCTTTCCCCTAAATACATACATACACTTCTATTTTGAGTATTAAAATCGTGTGTGTGTACATGCACGTGTGCAATTCTTCTTTGCTCAAATTTACTCTGATTCATAATTGAAATTTCAGCATAATTAAAAATATATTCTCCAGTCCCCTGCTAGCCCCTCCCAATACACACACATGTTAGTGTGATATTTGGCCATCCAGGTCAGTTTTTATCAATGAATTAATTGAATTTTCTGATGGTCACTTAAAATTAGGTACAGTACATCACTGAACGTCTCATTATAGTGTTTTACTAATCTACAATTCTGGTTTTGGGGTGCATTGTAGGTAATGAAATAAGTTGGTATTAATTTTCTGTTGTTCAAAGCTTTTTGTAACATCCCACTTGAAGTTTGATGTTCTGAAGATATTTTAATTGACAATACGCCGGATACATTTTCATTCTGAATATTAATACATCTGATTTCTCTAAAGAGTGGCAATAGATAGTGGATATCTACAAACTGGCTGATCTCTGCCCGTGAATGATGCAATCCATTTAACTTAAAATAATGTCTCTATTTTACAGATAATAAAGGAGATTTGGGCTCCAGTCATTTGCCAAGAATGGTTCTTTTAATGCACCGGTGGTATCTGCCTTCCACAGAACTTGCAGGCAAACTTCTCTCCATATATCCTTTCAAAGATCCATATAGTTTAGCATTAGCACTTTGAAAGATAAACTGCGATAACATGCAAAATCTTTAAACTGTAGAATTGGAATGCATGAAAGCATATACGCTCTTCAAAAATGTATAAGCCCATTCCAATGCCCATTGAAATCAATGGGATCCTTTCAAATGATTTTAATAGCCTTTAGATGAGATCCTGTATGAACCTAAAGAAGTGTGCTTTGAATTATCTTTTGAAATGTACAAAAAAAATTAAGGACATAAAGATGCAAATGAGAGTTGGGTACTTAATTTCCATTGACTTTCTATCGGAGTTGATTGCCTATCACTTGTACCTTTTGAAAATCTGCTCTGTAATCATTCAATATCTACTAATATCCTTGATTAGCTTGTATTAGTGGGAAATTATTTGTCCGGCTGAATATTCAGAAAGAGTGTGTCCTGGATGCATGTTTTTGCTAGGATAAATGGCAGATTGCCAGACTGGAGATGATGTCTATATTTCTCTCTGTGTTATCTCATCTCAAAGTATAGCACATTTTAATTTGCAGGAATAACACAAAAAATCCTTTATCCTGTACCAAAGTGAAAACCCTCTAAAAATGAAAAAGACAGCTGCAGAGTAAAAAGTTATGATCATGAAGCTTTCTTTAACTAATCTACCTATAAAGATGCCAGTGGAGAACAATGCAGTGAATTCCGTTTCAAAATCTGCTGTTTCATGAGGTAAAAAATGCTTCTTTTTTCCACTGGGATTTGGGTTTTATACCTCTGAATAGTCTGTTTTTAGAAATAATAGAAAAAAATCAAGTCAGTCCACCTTTACTAATGCTTTCTCTTGGACTAATTTAAAGACATTGTTTTGGGGAAACTCTTTAGAGTACAGTTATTCAACTGAGGTTAGTTGGGTTTCTGAATGCTTACATGCTAAAGAGCTTACTGAACTCATGCTACAGTTTGATGGGTATTTGTTCTTTGAGGTTTAACACTCACACTAGATTGGCCCAGCAAGCAAAGCTGGGGGGAAGGGTACCTCACAGTGTAACCTAGAATGTCCCTGGATTATTAGCTTCAGTTCACGTGAACCCTAGATAATTCAAACCGAGGATATATCTTTGCAGAGCAAACATATGTACATGTGGGTTAACACAAGTTAAAATAGCAATAAAGACAAGGCAACTTGACTTTTAACTTGGATTAGATGCTCAAGAGCAACCCTCAGCTTCCTTATAGGTTTTAACTTGAGCTGCTAATACCCCGAGTTAAAAAAAATAGAGTTGCCTTGCCTTCACTGCTGTTTTAATGTGAGTTAGCGAACCTGTGTTAAAATACATGTTTACAATTAAAGATACCTTAAGAGAAGAGAGAATGCTTTAATAACCTTAGTGCTGCCACAGGTACTTTGAATATAGGATCAGGAGAATGTATGGCAGGAGCTGCCTTGTCTAATGGGGAAAATGTTGTGACAAAGAACTGAATGTTGATCTAGTAAAGCTTTCTCTGCACATTGTTGGTGGGTTTGAGTTTTTTTCAGTATGAGGTAAGGTGTGAATGTAAACAAATAGAGCTCTGCTGGCTAACACCACCTTTCTTTAGCCCAATCCAATATAGATGCTTGTGTTTCAGTGTGAGTAAGTTTTCCAGTGGAGTTTATGCTGGTGGAGGATGGGGAGGTTAAGCTAAACCAAAAAAAGTTATTCATTCTGGGACAAGAGTGTCCTCATAGGGTATTATACTGGCAAAACGGTGCCTGTCTAAATTCACATATAAGCATGGCCTTACACCAAATGTGGAGTACATTTTGAAAGGTGCAAATGGTTGGTAGGTGCCTACATTCCAAAGAATCCCACCGTGTTCCACTACAGAGAATGTGCTGACTCGAGGAAAGTATGTAATAAGAGGCTCTGCATATCTATCATTGGCCTCTGTTGAATGAAGCATGTCCATGTTCATCAAGCATATTGGTTGAATTATTGGTAGAGCCTGTGGTGGGACTGCTGTTTACCACATAAGTGACTGTAGATCTTCAGTGATTTCAATGATTTCAATCCAGATTATGTCTGGATCTTGAGATAATCTTTCCCCTGTGATTTCAGGTACTGGATTTTGGAATTTCCAGCGGAATTTAACTTGGACCTTGGTTTGATTCGTCTGACTGAAGAGTTCCGGGAAGTAGCTAGTCAGCTAGGTTATGAGAAACACGTCCATCTTATTGATATCTCTAGCATGTAAGAATACCATTCATTGGATTCCACGGACACTTTTTTTTCCATATTTTGCAAGACCAATGTCCTTAGTTATTCTGTACAGAATATACTGCATGATATTAAGGATCCCATTTTGGGTTAAAGAGATGGTAGAGCGAGCATTAGGAAGCAATTATCAAAAAGGTGATGTTTCCCCCAAAACTGAAATAAAGTTCTAAAACACCAAATACCATATGAGATAACATAGACTGGCAAGTGTCACATGTATTGATCTTCAACAAACTTTGCCTCTTTTCCCCCTTCCTCTCCCTATTTGTTAATGATGTGGGAGCAGATGGTCTCTTTTCGCAATTTTCTCTGAAAATTGTTTTCAGATATTTCTTGGTCTGCAGTTTCTTTGTGATCAGCTTCTTGCACCAATTTCATAACTGAAACAATGAGCTATTTTCAATGGACTCTAGAGGCAAACAAGTTTCTGTTCTCTGGAGAAGCATGGCTTTGGCATTGCAGGAGTGCCACTTGAGTGCCATAATGGAGGTGCTTCCTACATCGACAGCAGAAAGTTGTTTATCCATCTCCACAATAGGAATTGTTTTGTCAATCTAGGTGCATCTCCACTGGAGACTAGGGTGACGTGGCTAGGTTGATTTAGTTTTATTGTAGACCAGTCCTTAAAACATAGTCTTTGCTCACTCTGAGTTGGGGGTGAACAATACATGGTTGTGTGTTGCTTCCCGTTTATATTGTTGAGAATTAGTTGGCTGTATCTCCATGTGTTTTTAAAATGAATAAATAAAGATGGGTCTGAATAAAAACCCTGATTCCAAACATTCATGAATGTCAGACAATTTCAGTTCCAGATAGCGTGACTTGGGATAATTTCTATCAATATTTTGCCAGAGGAGTATTTTTTAAAGCTGCAGAGGGATTTAGTACAGCTAGTCAAAAATATCCAGCAGAACATTATTCCATCAGAAAACACTGATTTGTCAAACTGAAACATTCCATGGGAACGTGTTGATCTGATGAAAATTCATTTTGCTGTTTTCAAGTGCAACATTTTTATGAGGTCATAAAATAGAAATATAATACTGCTAGTATGAATAACAGAACATTTTGACCCTATTAGAAAGGAAGATTTCAATATTTTAGTGCAATTTTTTCTTTTTATATAACTTGTTTTTTTATAAAAACATTTTAGATAATAAATTGAAGTGTTCTGAACTGATGTGTAACAAAACATTTCTGTTTGCAAGAAAATTTCCAATTTGCGATTTCATTCGAATTTGGAACAAAAAAAATAAAAATTTCCCATAAAATGGAAATTCTAGTTCTTCACTGATTGTTGGATTTAGCCACTTAATTCTCATGGACATCCAAAAGTTAGGAGGACATCCAAAATGTTTGGATTTTGAAAAAAGATTCCTAAACATCTACATCAGACTAGGATAAAAATGATGCATCTATCAATCTCTACATCAGCCAAATATAAAGGATGATGGGCCTTTGAAGGAACAACAAAACACATGCAGACAAAAGTTCAGTAAAACGTTGAGTATATATGAAGCTCAGTTGTAGGTGATCAAAGCAACGTACTCTCCTAGCTGTCATATATAGCTCACAGATGCCTCTTCTTTTGTTCCATTTTTCAGGTTTTCCACTAATCAAAAAACAAAACAGAATCACCCCACAAGTATGACATCATCCAAGTCAATTTTTTGTTTGAATTTGATTGTATTGTTTCTTTCCTTTATATGGAGCCACTAGATCCTATTGAATTAGATGATACAGTGAAACACAGAAGAAAGAATTGTTCTTGGGTGCCAGCTGTATCGCTCTACTACGGTACAGCAATTTGGATGGTACCTATTAAATTCTTATAATCGGTTGCAAACTGGAATAGATCTTTCTATTCCAAGTGTTCACAATGAGCTGAATGCCATAGTTCAGGGAACTCTTGATCTGACTCTTGGTAACTTTATCCTGTATGCCCAGATTACATTTCACATGAGTTTCTGCAATGAAAGGATATGCTGATTGTACCTCTTTTCTGCTGCAGTCCCTCCTATGACTGGATGAGAAGAGTCACACAGAGGAAAAAAACTTCCAAGAAGGGAAAAGCCTGCCTGTTGTTTGACCATCTGGAACCTGTTGAATTAGCTGAACACCTCACCTTCCTGGAGCATAAATCTTTTAGAAGGATTGCTGTAAGAAGCCTTCTCTTTGTTATAATCTGACTCTTTGTTGTAGCCTGCCTCGGACTAATTTTGAGACAGAGGCAGCAGTGTAGGGTGACAGCAGCCCCTGTCTACTGGGGGTCTTAGCTCACCATTGACAGGGGCTGCTGCAGCAGACCAGTCTCTGTCCACAGGGAGCTTGACACCCATGGGTAGGGGCTGCTCCGTGGAATGCCAGAGCAGCTTTTGTCCACAGGGAGCTCAGACCCCCCCATGTCAGAGGCTGCTTCACAACAGCTGCCCCTGCCCACCCCCCCCACTGCTGCCTGCGATAGGCGGGTCTGCAAAGTTGGATCCCCATGCATATTGGGTCCTGCCTGCCCCCCTCACCCTCCATGTTGCTGCCTCTCTATCAGAGGCAGCAGTGCGAAGGTAGGTGGAAGGTGGATCCAGTGTTCGTAGGGAGTCTTCTTTAAGCTAGCTTCCCGCAGGCACCGGCTCCCCCTTTCCCCCCGCTACCTGTGATACAGAGGCAGCAAGGAGGAGGGAAAGGTATGTAGTCAACAAGATTAACCAATAAGCCCAGGCTTATTGGTTAATCATATAGTCGTCTACACACTGACATCCCTAGCCAGTACCCCTAAACTCTTCATTAGCTTTATTAAAATTGGAGGCAAAATATTTGCTTAGGTCAGTGGTTCTCAACAAGGGGTATGCATACCCATGGGGTACTCAGAGGTGTTCCAGGGTTTACATCAACTCATCGAGATATTTGCCTAGTTTACAACATGCCACATAAAAAGCACTAGCACATTCAGTACAAACACAAATTTCATATCCACTATGATTTTTTATATTGCTTTGCATATAAACTCTGGTATATAAGTGCAATATATATTCATAGAATCATAGAATACTAGGACTGGAAGGGACCTCGAGAGGTCATCGAGTCTAGTCCCCTGCCCTCATGGCAGGACCAAATACTGTCTAGACCATCCCTGATAGACATTTATCTAACCTATTCTTAAATATCTCCAGAGATGTATTCCAAATTATGTATTTTATATTATATGGTAAACATGAGACAGTGACAATTTTTTCAGTAACAGTTTGCTGTGATATGTTGGTCTGATTTGGTAAGTAAGTGGTTTTTAAATGAGGTGAAACTTCGAGGTACCCAAGATATATCAGACTTCTGAAAAGAGGACAGTAGTCTGGAAAGGTTGAGCGCCACTCATTTAAGTGCTGAGCTATGCCTAGATTAGCTTTAACATCCAACCCACAGCTTCTTTTCTAGTTTTCCTTTGTATTTAAATGGCTATAGAACCTTTGACTGTTGATTTTCATCCCCTTTGTGAGGCCCAACTCTGCTTCGCTTTTGGCAGTTCTTACTTTATCCCTACACTTTATGACCTCTAAGAGCAGAGGGACTGACAGACTTGCTGGGCCCTTGGGCAAAGTGGGAGGAGGCAGCTCCATGCTCCCAGAAGGGGCAGGGCCTCAGGGTTCACCAGTCCTCAGTGCCATCAGGAGTGCACCAGGCTGCACCCCTCCTCCCCCCAGCTCCCCTCAGAGCTGCCCAGAGTCTGCCGTGCGGTGCCCGGGCTGTGATTGGAAGGGCCCTTTTGAATCACTGGGCCATGGGGTAGTTGCCCACTCTTCCTATCAGCAGGCCTATCCATAAGGCAGTTTTCCTTCCTGATCCTTTCCTTGGAGTCTTGCTTTCCTGATGATGATAAATTCATGTTCACAATGTCTGCTGCTGTATTCCTGATGGTATTTGAAGACAGAGAGTAATTTTTTATAAATTCATCATAAAAAATAATTTAACTAAAAGAACTAATCAGTAAAACTGGCTGTCTCATTATAACTCATGATCATTTTTTTTTTTTTTTTTAAAAAGCACCTTAAATATAACTTTGACTATATGCAAACCTAAACTGTAAATCTCTCCTTGGCTAGTTTACAGACTACCAAAGCTATGTGATCCATGGCTGCTTGGACAACAACCCCACCCTGGAGAGATCAATTGCATTATTTAATGGTATCTCTAAGTGGGTCCAGCTGATGGTTCTTAGCAAGCCAACGCCCCAGCAAAGGGCAGATGTAATCACAAAGTTTATCAATGTTGCACAGGTAAGCCTCACCTTTGAGTGATTTTGTCTGTGAGGATGAAATAACAAAAACTGCTCCTACAGAAAACTAATTACTTTGATATGTATGCAAGCTGCTTTCTTGCTGAATGTTTACTCAGCCATAGTTGATGCTCATTCATTAAGCTAACTGTAGATGAAAATATTAAACAGATGTACCTATATATGAAAAATTAATAGTACCCTCTCATTGCATTCTCATTGGGTAACATTTTTTTAAAAATAAATAGGGTCCTGTATTTTATTTTTATTTATTTGTATATATTGTGTTTTTAAAATGTTGTAAGCCACGTCAGATATTTTAAATAGAGAGGTGGGGTAAAAAAATATTTTAACTATCTAACTAACTAAATTACTATTCTCATTTTTGGCTTCTTGTGCTCAAGATGACATTCTGGGAATTAATCAGATGAATGTTCTAATGTTGTCCTGCTCTGCAGGAAATCAGTGATGCTAAACAAGGTCATTATGATGCTTCTGTAGAATTTCCATTGCATTCTAGCAGTACCTAAGTGGATATACTTTGACACTGGTGCAACAGTAGTCAGTATCCTACAGGTGCCCTTAGTCATTTTGCTGATATGTTTAATTCAATTGCAGAAGCTGCTTCATCTCCAGAACTTTAACACGCTGATGGCAGTTGTGGGAGGCCTAAGCCACAGCTCTATTTCTCGTCTCAAAGAAACTCACTCTCATCTATCTTCTGAGGTTACAAAGGTACAAGAGCGTCTCTAATGGCAGGTCTAGCTCACAAGGACAGGTCCATCTATGTTACACAATTTGAGTTACATTAGCAGCATAACTCAAATCAACATAACTTAGATCTACTTACTGCAGGGGCCACACTAAGGCTGTGTCTAGACTGCATCCCTTTTCCGTAAAAGGGATGCAAATTAGACACATTGCAATTGCAAATGAAGCAGGGATTTAAATCCCCCCCGCTTCATTTGCATAAAAATGGCTGCCGCTTTTTTCCGGCTCGGAGCTTTGCCAGAAAAAAGCACCAGTCTAGACGCAGATCTTTCGGAAAATAAAGCCTTTTCCGAAAGATCCCTTATTTCTCTTAAAATAAGCGGCAGCCATTTTTATGCAAATGAAGCGGGGGGGATTTAAATCCCCACTTCATTTGCAATTGCTATGTGTCTAATTTGCATCCCTTTTATGGAAAAGGGATGCAGTCTAGACACAGCCTAAGGATGTAAAGAGGCGGGTAATTGACTAATCATATAGTCCATACAAGTTGTATCGACTACACGATTAGTCAATAGTGCTCTGCAGTTTAAATGTAATAAGAGCTGGGTGTGCAGGCAGCCCAGGTCCTACTACATTCAAACTGCAGAGGCGCAGCAGGGGCAGGTCTACAGAGCTGGGACTGCTGCGGTTTGTACTACATTTAAAATGCAGAGCCATGGTGGTCCTGGACTGGCACAAGTGGGGACTGAGCCAGGCTCATGCCAGGTGCAACACCCCCTGTCCACAGCCAGCCCTGGCCACCTTGGGCAAAGGCTGCTCTGGCAGCAGCCCCTGTTCACAGCGCCCGGGCTGGCCACGGTCAGAGGCTGCTCCAGGATGCCCCTCGAGCAGGAGCTGCTTCTGAAGTAACCTCTCCTACTTCCACTTCCCCCTGTTGCTTCTGATAGAGGCAGCAGTGGAGGGCGGGGAGAGGCAGCACCATGGAGATAGTGCTGGGGGAAAATGGCTTTTAAGTTGGCTCCCCCCAGCACTGACTCCTGTTTCCCCCCTTCCCTTGCTGCCTCTGATACAGGGAAGTGAGCAGTTGACTGGACTATCTGATAAGCTTAGGCTTATTAGGTTGTCGACTAAACAACTACTCTTTTCCATACCTAGTCCACACTGAGGGGGCTGAACAGAAAAAAATCTCCTGTTGACTCCCCTTATTCATCTCATTCTGCTGGAGTACTGGAGTCAACAGGAGAGTGATTGGCAGTTGATTTAGTGGGTCTTTACTAGATTCACTAAATCAA
Source organism: Pelodiscus sinensis (assembly GCF_052426305.1). Taxonomy (NCBI): domain Eukaryota; kingdom Metazoa; phylum Chordata; order Testudines; family Trionychidae; genus Pelodiscus; species Pelodiscus sinensis. The sequence goes on from NC_143054.1 coordinate 141,185,459, forward strand.
CCATTGGTGGATTGATCACTGCAGCATTGATCCACCCCATAGGGGAAGCAAGTTCTTATATGAAGAGTTTGAAAATATAAATATCAGATTTTTCTGTGTATTATCTTTAGTGATGGATATTACAAGACAAATATATCAGCCACAGAATACTTGAACCATTGCACTGCAGCAGCCTCGAAGGCAGACTAGTCTGATTGCTCCTGACAGAAAAATATTCGATTGTGGGAAACTTATTTCTGGGAGACTGTGGTGGGGGAAAAAAATGACATATTTAGTATCCTGAATGAGACCTGCTTATGCTGCACTCAATTAGAACAGATCAATCAAAGATACGAATGGTCTTACAGAGTCTTGCTTCTATGGTTGTTTATAGGACTGGAATGAGATGACAGAACTCGTCTCCTCCAATGGAAACTACTGCAACTACCGCAAAGCTTTTGCTGACTCTGTTGGCTTCAAAATCCCCATATTGGGAGTTCACTTGAAAGATCTGATAGCCGTTCATGTCATCTTTCCAGACTGGATAGACGAGAACAAAGTAAACATAGTGAAAATGCAGCAGCTCTCCATTACTTTGAATGAACTGGTTTCCCTGCAGACTGCTACTCATCATCTAGAACCAAATATGGATTTAATTAACCTGCTAACAGTAAGTATCATGAAGGTTCCAAATTACTTCTTGTCACAGCCCAGAAGACGCACTCAAGTCATTAGGAGGGGTACGTCTACACTGCGCGGCTATTTCAGGATACCGGAGGTATTCCAAAATAGCTATCCCGCATCTTAACAAGCTGCCCGTTATTTTGAAATATTTTTCTAAATCATAGGCGCACTATTTCGGTATCCCTGTAACCCTCGTTCCACAAGAGCTAAGCAATGTCTCACAATAATGGTTTTTTTTTTATTTGGTGCTATAGATCTGTCAAATTTCAAAATAAGCTATTTTGAAATAGAATTGAAATAAAATATGCAATTTGCATAGCGCCAATTGTGTATATTATTTCGAGTTTAGAGTGCTGTGTAGACGCACCCAAGTACTCACAAGAGTAAGAATTTACAGAACAGCACTCTTAGGATTTTTTCTACACAGCACTCTAAACTCAAAATTAGATGCAGTCCCCAGTTTGCCTGGATCTGACTCCCAAGGCTCAGCACTCCCCTCCCAGCATTGGGGAGCCCGTGCTGGTCCTCCAACCTCCTGAGGTCCCCTCTGGGGCTGGAGCACACACCAGATCTACTAGCCTGGGCTCCACTAGGTTCTAGTATGCGAGGGAAATGTGGGGAGTGTCGTTCACCTTCTCAGTCAGGGGCCAAGTCAGGGAAGGAGGTGGTTTGTTGTTGTTGTTGTTTTGTTTTTTGGTTCTTTACTTTTCACTGACCCCTGACTCAAAAAAGGTTCCCCACCCCTGCCTTAGAGACTAACAAAAATATAAAGTAGCATGAGCTTTCAAAATAACAAGGCGAGCATCCACACTACCAAGCCTGTTATTTCGAAATAACAACGCTTGCTTGTGAAGAGGAATACGCTTATTTCGAAGTTGTTATTATTTCAAAATAGCTTATTGTAAAACAACCTGGTAGTACAGACATAGCCTCTGAGACCAAAAAAACAAAACAAAACAAACCTACCCTGTATGACTCTGCAGACAGTCCAACAGGGTTTCCACTCTAATTTCTGAGTTAACATGTACCATTTTAATTTAATCTTCATTTGGCTTACGGGGGAGGGGGATTTTCTTGTTTGCAAATATTGGTCATATTAATGGCACAGGTTTTTTGTTTTCTCTCTATTTTTAGCTTTAACAGCTACTTAACTTACTTGTTCTGAGACTGTTACTTCTACATTGAGCTCAATAATCTAGTTTAAATCCAATAATTTAACCTTGTGTAATCTAAAACTATTTAGAACACTGACTTAAGATCTAGGGCCCCCCTGGTTTCAGCCTTAGTGCTCAGAACTTTTTAAAATCAGGCCAGTTATTTTAGATGCTTACATTATGAACTTAAGAGCCCACTGTTTAAAATCATGGCCCTTGTACATTTCTGTATAAAACAAACATTCTGTAAGCTCAAAAGTCAGTTGCTTGTACAAGGTCAAAACCGAGAGCTGTGGGGTCACTAAAATGTCACAGAGTGACACACTGATGCATGTCCTACTTCCCCCAGGAGACTGCGATAAAATGAGAACTGACTTTAAGCACTAGGGGCTAAATTCAGAGGAGATGCATAAATTAGATTTAAGTTATTCCTTACTAACATGCAAGGAAGTCCACCTTGGTGAGGCTTAAAAAGCTCAGGAGAGAACAAAGTGTAAATTAAAAGAGTGGATGGCTTAATCTTACTTCACAGAGTCTTACGCTGTTAATGCTGGACTAGTAATAACTGCTGCACAATCTCTCCAATATTGATGTGGCTTCACCTTCCCTTCACTCTTATACCATAAAGTAACGTTTGACCGTGGGCAACTGTTGAATTCCTTAAAAGGACTATAGATAGTGCATAGGTACTTTGCTAATTTACCACATATTTACTACAACAGCATTTTGGTCATATTTGATGCCACCGTTTTTGTTTTCTCTCTATTTTCAGCTGTAACAGCTACTTAACTAAGACTATGCAAATAACTGGAAAGTCCCCATCATTTTTAGTCTAGCAGCAGAATGACAAATACCTAAAGATTTAATGGAAAGTCAGTCATCCTCACAAACTCTTGCTCAGTGAGGTTTCTTTTACAGAACAGAAAATTAATGCATAGCTCAATTTTTGAAAATGGTTTATAAATAGAACAACAATGATAATTCAATTAAAATAAAGAGCTACCTTCCATTTTAAAGGGAATGGTGGAGTACTATTTTCTGCAGCAGTTTTGCTTACTATTCACTGAAATGCTGTGTAAATCATCTGTAACTGTACAATGTAATTGGGAACTACAGCCGGTCCCCGAATTGCGAACGGTCGACTTACGACCGTTTGCAGTTATGACCAAAGCTGTCGTAAATGGCAGACCCTAAGTTACGAACGCGATCTGCGCTTCCGAACAGCGTGGTCGCGTGTAACTCTCTGGGGTCCGACTTACGAACAAACCGAGTTACGACCAATTGCTTGGTCCGTAACTGGTTCAGAAGTCGGGAAGAGGCTGTACATAGTAATTACATAGTCATAAATTATATACTAGTATTTGTATTGAGTAATTAATCCCAGCCCCTAAAATCATTCACAACTAGACAATACTTAATCTTACATTGTACTTGCATGTTAAGTTTATTAAACTAAACATATCTGCTCATTAAAGGCTAAATATCTATGGGTGTAAATGGACACAATTTAATATTAATGATCAAAATGGCAAGATGCAATATTGGTACACTCTCCCTATCCAAACATATATCCTCCCTTTGTCTCCTATCTCCAAATGGCAAACCTTCCCTTGGCTTCAAAGGGAGCAGGACAAGCCTCTTAAATTTCAAACTGCTAGCTCTGTCCTTGCAATCTGATCTACTAAATATCACTGGCACCAGAGCTTTTCAAAAGCTACCACTATAGGTCTGGATGGGTTTAATCAAAACATTCATCCTCCTGAGTGGCGGTTAAGAAACGTTCATGGAAAGACAAAATTGATACATTTGAATATTGATGTCTGTTCTTGAAAATGAGTTTGCTGTCAGAAGATTTTTGTTGTGGCACTCTAGAATATGGGCAAAAGGTGAATTTTGAATTTGTAATCACAAGTATTTGCACCAGCTTGAGGCTGTGTTTCATGTTTATCCAGCCATGGAATAGAAATTGACCATGAGACTTACATGTCCAATCAAAGCATCTTGAGTTTTGAACTTCCTGAATCCAGTACACACTGTAAATAGATTCAGGCAATTTGTGGACTGAAATACATATAAAAAACACTTGTAAAATAACATTGAGCAAAACCACTCTGTAATCTGTTTGCAAACAATTTGTGAGGTAAAAATACCCCAATATGAACAAATAGGTTTGTTGCAAATTGTTTCCTAAGTTCTAATAGCATGGTTTAAAATTTTCCTCTGTTTAAGATACTAATACATGATGACCAGGATGTTTGTTTCGTTCTTGCATCTCTCATATACACTGGATTTATTTTTCGATTTTGATTGCTGAACTTCTGACAATGAAGCATTTGTGGCAGGGTAAATCTTTGCATGCATTTTCATTCTTTGACAATGGTCAAAATGTGGGCCTGTCAAATGTGACATGTTGTAACATACTTCATCTGGGGGCAGTAACAGTTCCTATACTCTGCTGACTAGTAGAAGGAGAATTGGAACACACTCACCAGTGAAAAATTGTATTATTGCATTTCAGTGCACCTCACACAAAAAGTCTCCCTACATACTAGAGTGCCAAATGGCAAAACTCCCATTGACTTCAGTAGGAGCAAACTTATTTTAAACTACTAAGCTGGCTGTCATTTCCAGCCTGACCAAATAAATATCACCATTTTTCTTCCTGCTCATTTACAGCTTTCCCTGGACCTCTATCACACAGAAGATGATATTTACAAACTGTCATTGGTGCTAGAACCAAGGAATTCTAAATCAGTAAGTCATTTTTGCTGAATTTTGAAGGAGATACAGTTGCATACCAATTTTTAGTATAATTACAGCAGCAATAATGAAATTATACAATTAAAAACCTAGGAATTAGAGGAAAATCCACACATTAATATTCATCTGGTTCAAGTGTAATTAAAGCCTTTTTCATATGCATTTTATAATTAAAATAGTCACTCATTATTTTACATACAATTATAAACTGGATAATTTAGAAGCTGCTTGCAAAATGTGCAAGATTTCCTATCTAATGGATTTTAACCAAATCTCGACAAATTGCAAGAAATGTAGTGGTGTTTTTATGTTAAGGCACCATTTATAATTTTACTATTAACTAAATATTTTTCATGGGTCCTATGCTCTGATTTTTGAATGATGATGACTGATAACATTTTATTTAAAAAATTAGTCCAAAAGTCAATCTACTGTTAATGATTTGGCATTTTATATCACATCACATTTTCAAACTTCATTTATACTAACAAATAAATATTGCACGAGTCATGTAAAACTGTTAATAGACAGCACTAGAAGGAACAGCATTCTGCTAGTATATCCTTTTATCTGGGTTCAATGTATATTTTAATTGTAACTATATAAAAAAAATTAAATTGAGAAGTGTTTATACAATAGCTAAGCCATTGCACAACTTGTTAGTATTGCCCTTTTCAAATCCTATTTTTCCACTCCACCTCTCAGCCCTCAAAACATACTTTGGTTTTTTTTTTCACTTCCCTCCTGCAAATCCAAAAAGGATAGAGGTTGATATAAAAATTAAGAGCTTTAAAATGTGTAGGGTCTTTTGATCTGTCTTCTTTATTAAGTTAACGCTGATTCTCTTAAATAACTCCATCAGCTGGGATATTAAGACAAAATTATGTTGGATAGCAACAATGGACCTCTAAGGCAAAAGTTCTTTGGTTTGTTCATTATGTCCAAGCCTCCACAGTCTCGAACTTGCAGGCCAATCCTGCAAAATGTTAAGTGCCCCCAGCTCTTTTGGACCTTCATAACTGCCAGCTGCATGGGTTTTCCCCCAGAGACTATAGGTTTTCAGACCTCCTTGTGGGTCTGCAAGGGATTTCCTGTTAGACGAGGGGTCTTCCACTTGACAGTTGAGTGCCATTAGCACCAAGCTATTGGCTATTCTGTGAGAGTTCTCTCTCTTTCCTCAGCTTGAAAAGATTTCATCCTAATGCAGAACAGGAAAATGTTCATAGTATCAAATTTTCATGGGATGTGAAGAGCACCTCCCACTCAGTTCCACTGAGTGGTATTAAATGTCTTCTATATGCTGAGAGCACTCTGTACCTCACAGGATCAGGTCTAAACACCCTCACATGGCTCTCCTAAGCTCTGGTGTGTTTGTATTATTACTGAAGGGTTTCATTTTATTTTAAAGGGGAAGGACATGTCTAAGAGTGACCAAAGCAATAAAAACACAGTAATATCAGTTAGTGTAGTTATAAGTTTGGTGTGTTAATTTTAAAAGCCTGTGCACTTCAAAAATGTGGAATTTGCAATTGCAAGGGTGCAATGAACTGTTCCTCTGAGACATGAACTCTGCAAAGAAAGTCCTTGGTATACTAGTCTTAGGATAAAAAAAATGGTTTGAGCACAATATATCTGGTGAGTCATTTGTCACATTCTTTTCTTGTTTGAATTAACTTGAGCTCTGTAGGCTTGTGGGGAAAGAGATTTCTCCTTCTCCATGGTCTCATTGTAGGAGATGTATACCTAGGTTTGCAACTACAGAAACTATAAGAGCAGTGAGGGGGAATTTGTGCATGTCTCTCAACCCTTAAGAGCCTTGGGCCAATGGTATAACTAACCCACCCCACCAGTGCCCCCTGCACTCTCTTCCCACCAAACACAGCAGCATAGGCCCTATATTTCTTTTTTCTCACTGGATGGCAGTGTCTCAAATCCGTTTAGGATATGTCGCTATATTTGTAGCTTTTAAACACAAATTCTAAACAGTACGTTTTAGATAGTTTAACTTGCTCTGCCTCAAGTCACATGAGCTGGTACCCTTCTACCAGGGAACCTGACAACTAATGAGACTCAAATTCAGTGCTTGCCAAAATTACACAAGCCTCTTTTGAGCTCTTGATCTCTCTTCATTGTCTTACTGCAGATTTCTTTCCTGGTTACCATTGCCTTAGCCAGGTGTCTCAGAGTTGCAGTAAATAAGTACGCTTACATCATTTTTCATCACGATAAGGCTATTTTGAGGTCTCCCTTCAAATTCATAACCAAGGCTCTCTCAGATCTTTCACTTGAATCAGTTCATCTTGTCCTTTTTCTCCCCTAAACCACATAGTCACTCGGGGGCTGGGGGGGGGGGGTTGTCAGACTGTAGTCTAAGTATCACATGTAGAGCTGGGTGTGTGTGTGTGGGGGGGGGGGTGTTTTAATTTGCCAAGTAATGCAGCTTTGGTCAAGCCAAATTTATCCGTGATATTGACACAATAGTTCTGGCAACATAATTATTTGGCACTTAAGTACTATTCCCAAAACAGGGAGGAGGTTTTAGAGCACACTCCTGGGAGGTGGCAGGTTCACATTCAAAGTCCCTGCTTCAATAACCCATTAATTAGTCACACTAGCAGTGCTGCTCCCCCTCAGCAAACTCTCCCTCTCCTTTCATTGCCCAGAAACTGAACAACACGAGATGATAAAATGTGTCTTTGGACCCAAAATGAAGTTTTTTGTAAATTTTTTCAATTCGTTGCCATTTAGCTCATTTGTCAGTTTAAGTCCATCTGGATATTTTCCCAACTTTTCAGCACTGCCAACAAATTGAAAAATCAATTATTCCCCAGGTCAAGTCACATGAGTGGCCAGCTACTGTTTAGACAAGAACATGCTATTCTAGAAATCAAACAAGCTGGCTGGTGCCTTTGGAGAGAAATCCTAAAGTATGTGCCTTTGTTCAAAGGCTGTCTACGTTGTTTAGGTTAACCCCACAGTCCAGTTATGACCTCGCTGAAATTCCTGTACCAGAAAGACGTATGGCTTGTTCCTCTAGGATTAGCAGCGTCCTCACCAGACAGGGGTAACAGGCCTTCAGCCGAAGTGGGTAGGTGGAACTCTGTCACTGTTTTCATAAACCACTGCTCTCTTGACACTACACCAAGAATAAATATTATTGTCAGGAGGGCGCTGCTTCACTCACTGATGACCACGCAGCGCTCCTCACCCCGCCTGCTCAGAGAGGACAATGCTAGTTGTCTCCTGGTGGTGTGAATCTGTGGAGGCAATGTCAGTAAGGAGAAAAGGAAGTTACTTACCTTGTGTAACTCCTGCTCTCTGGTTGTCTTGTCTCTACAGACTCCCCTCCAACCATCTTGTTTGGAGCCTGGTTAATGTTGAAACACCTGAAGGTAGAAAGAAACTGGAGGCAGTTAGCAGGGGAAGGATATTCACGCAGGCACCCTCAGTTGTCACTGCTCCTGGAGGTTCGGTAATTGCATGCTTAGGCTACAACAGCATGGGGACAATACAGCCTGAGGACTGGAGATGTGTGAGGTAAGGCTCTCTTGTCTTCCCTGAAACCTTACTTGACATCTTACTGAACAGTTTTGTCATCGTTTTGCTGATCCGCTAACTTGTCATTCTGGACTGCAGTGAACTTTGCATTGTTATTTACATTTGAAACATACTTGTTTTCTAATTTCTTTCAGCAACCTACCTCCCCAACAACCCCTAACAAGCCAGTGGTACCACTGGAGTGGGCATCTGGAGTATTACCAAAGTCTGACCCAACCATCATTAACAAGCACATAAGAAAGCTAGTAGATGTAAGTGTTTGATAGATTATTACTCAAAAGGGGACAGCAACTTTGCCTTTCCTGAGAATTCTAAAGGCAAAACGAATGTCAGTGTTATAGTGACTTGTGATTTTTATGCTTGCACTATCAGACTTTAACTTCACTCTGAAAATCAGAGATCAGGTCAGCAATTTCAGCAATTAAGATGAAAAATCCACATCTTTTTAATCTTTCTTCATATGGGACCTGTTCCAAATCCTTAATCATTTTTGTTGACCTTTTCTGAACCATTTCCAATGCCAATATATCTTTTTTGAGATGAGGCGACCACATCTCTATGTAGTATTTAGGTTTTATATAGAGGCAATCAGATATTTTCTGTCTTATTCTCTAACCCTTTTTTAATGACTCCTAACATTCTATTTGCTTTTTTGAATGCTGCCGCACACTGAGTAGATGTTTTCAGAGAACTATCCACAATGGATCCAAGATCTTTCTCTTGAGTAGTTATAGCCAAATTAGTCCCCATCACGTTGTCTATAAAATTGGGATTATTTTTTCCAATGTGCATTGCTTTACATTTATCAACATTAAATTTCATTTGCCATGTTGTTGCCCAACCACTTGGTTTGGTGAGATCTTTTTGAAGCTCTTCACTGTCTGCTTTGGTCTTAACTATCTCAAGCAGTTTAGTATCATTTGCAAATTTTGCCACCTCACTGTTTGCCCCTTTCTCCAGATCACTTATAAATAAGTTGAATAGGATGGGTCCCAGGACAGACCCTTGGGGTACCCCACTAGTTGCTTCTTTCCACTTGGAAAACTGACCATTTATTCCTACCCTTTGTTTCCTGTCTTTTAACCAGTTATCTATCCACAAAAGGACCTTACCTCTTATCCCATGACAATTTAGTTTGCGTAAGAGCCTTTGGTGAGAGACCTTGTCAAAGGATTTCTGGAAATCTAAGTACACTATATCCACTGGAGTCATCTTGAGAGAGAAGTCAAAGCAAGTTTGACAGCGTTTGTTAGCCTGAGCATACTATCGGCACAATCAGCCATGTTTCCAAACATCAGGACAACAATTTTCTATTACAGACCTCAACTCCATTCTATTCTGAGCAACATGGTCAATAATCTGTTGATTTTTTTATGGCTAACCAATCATTGGCTAAGATTAGCTCACATAGTATAAACGACCATAGAATCATAGAGTCCTAGATCCCCTGCCCTCGCAGCAGCACCAAGCCCTTTCTAGACCATCCCTGATAGATGTCTATCCAACCTGCTCTTAAATATCTCCAGTGATGGAGATTCCACAACCTCCCTAGACAACTTATTCCAGTTTTTAACCACCCTGACAGGCAGGAAGTTTAATCTAAACATCTAAATAAACCGCCCCTGCTGCATTTAAGCCCATTGCTCCTTGTCCTATCATCAGAGGCCAAGGAGAACCATTTTTCTCCCTCTTGCCTGCGACACCCTTTTAGATACTTGAAAACCGCTATCATGTCCCCTCTCAGTTTTCTCTTTGCTAAACTAAACAAGCCCAGTTCTTTTAGTCTTCCCTCGTAGACAGAAGGCCTTCTCCAGTTTCTCCACATCTTTCTTGAAATGAGGTGCCCAGAATTGGACACAATACTCTAATTGGGACCTAATAAGCACAGAGTAGAGCAGAAGAATGACTTCTCGTGTCTTACTCACAACAATCCTGTTAAAGCTTCCCAGAATCATGTTTGCTTTTTTTGCAACAGTGTCACACAATGATAAACCTGTTCTAAGTGTGGCTGCAGCAATTAGGACCTACTCTTGCTTCCACTGAAAGCAATTGAAGTTTTGCCATTTATTTTAAGGGGAGCAGAACCAGGAACAGCGTCTTTGAGTGCAAAGACCTGGGTTTCTTTAATCCTAGAGATGAGCTATAACTAGGCGTGGAGGTTCAGGTAAAATAGATATGAACAGTCCTGGAGTTCAGGGGAGAAGGGAGTTGGATTTGCAAAATACAAACTAGAAGGGAGTCTGTGGCTATGGGCAGTCAGTGAAGGTAGGGCTAGGGAAGGCAAGCTCCAGCCCTGCCCCACCCCTTCTGCGAAGGTTCCGCCCCCCCACAGGAGCCTCCCCACCCCTCTGCCATGGGGAGGCCCCCACCACCACAGGGAGGGGAGAAGAGAAGGGTGGCCTTGCATTCAGCTGTATTAAAGCATAAAAATCTAAATATATATAAATCTACATAGTTACTAATATAAACCACATCTGTAACGTCATCAAAAAAAATCAGGTGGTTTGACAAACTATTTTGATTTTGACACACACCTTTTTTCCATGTAACGAAGTGTTCTGTACACATCTGTACAGTAGAAATGTAAATAGCTACAACGAAATTAAATTAATGTGGGGAGGAGGAGAGTCTTGCTTACTCTGCCTTATGCAATCTTGTGAATTTGGGCCACTATCTGTGTTTACAGTAGATATTATGTCACAGATTGAGTGTGTATCTTACAGTGCAGGGGTCTGGATGTCAAGATATTTATAAACAAAGCAGATTTATAAAGTAGTATATTGGAGAGGAGGGGAAAAGCTTAGGATCTTTTATCAAACAAAATAAAAAAAATCTGTAATACTGAAAAAAAAAGGACCAGGCATGTAATGAAATTAACCATTTCAGCAGGGTCTGGTTAATAGAGTTGGATATTTAACTCATGTAACTGCAAAAATGAAGAGCTGGTTTGGAGTCATAAATGTTCCTTGATTGGATTTTATTTTGCCATTTTGTTGTCAGTGATCAGACAATCACGTCCTTCATCTTTCAGTCTGTTTTTAGGAACTATGATCATGACCATGATGACTATATCTCTCAAGAAGACTTTGAAAGTATAGCTGCCAACTTTCCTTTCCTGGACTCCTTTTGCGTATTGGACAAGGATCAGTAAGTTTTTTATTTTTCTTCATTGTTTTTGTTTTACTGGTTTTTTAAGTTAAAGAACACACCAGGCCTCCCAGACCTCCAAACTTCTTATATATCTGGCTTTTCACCCAGTAACTTGAAGGGCAATGATGATTAAATCTTTTACCTATTATCATTATATTTATTATTATCTAGCATTTCTATTACAGGAGCTCCTAGCAACCTCCAGTTCAGGGTCCAATTGTGCTCACATTTGTTAGACAATCCCTGCCCCAAAGATCTTACAATCAAAAAGATGAGATATATCAGGAAGGTGGATAAAACAAAGGGGTAGAGCAGATGAGGGAAACAAATAATATAGAATGTGCACAATTTTTACCCAATTGGGAATGTTTATTATAATTATCTAAACTTCTTTTGGCCAATTACACAAACAGGTAACATTGATTAGCTAATTAAACCATTTAGAATGTGTAAAAGAAGAATAGAAAATGATATTAAAAGTATCAGTGATGTGGTGTAAAGTCTTTCCTGTTTAATTAGTCCTCAGAAAAGATTAACATCTTGGGGAGGTGTGGTTTTAATCCTCTATAAAGCACTTCAGCATGTGAGTTGTGACACTGCTGGATCTAGTAATACATAAATGAGTTGGCAGAGAAACTATGTCTCTACCCAGATGCTCTAAAGAGATAATGTTGCTCCTTATTAAAGAGCTCAAAGTAAATGTATTGCCTCTCAGGGATAGCTTTCTCTCCTGCCTCTATTATAGTCAGTGATGTAGGGCTAAGCTTTAAGGTGAATCTTGCAGAAGTATTCCTAAATTGCTAATTCTCTCAGGCTTGAGAGCGTCTCCGATGGTTATCTGGTGTGTGACATCACCATCACTAACCAGCATTTTGCCAGTCCATTTTACCTAACTGAAACTACAACAGTTCTGAGATGTCACACCTTATAACAAACACATGTAACAACAAACAAGATGCTTAACTCAGCTGTTCGACACCCAATTTGTAGCCAGGCACGTCAAAAGGAGCCAGGTTCTGATAGCTTAATGGAGATGTGCAGGGAGGATTCCCGCTATGTACCCAGACATATTAGCAAGCTGTTCTGGGGACCCTGCATTGTGTCCACCATAGATCACACCCAATTGCCTTAACCCACTTGTAGCAAGTTAAAAAATGTGAACTCCCCAGAAGTTCCCTCTCCGGGATCAGTGTCTGACTGTGCGGCGTCCTGGGAGGAGGGGATTGTCTCCAACGTTACAAAAAGTTCTTGGCTCCCAGTGATCTCAGTTGCCCTGCTCACCCACTGACCATTCTCTTCCTTCCTGCCCTCCACACTGCTGCCCGAGGCTGCCTGAGTGTTTTGGGAAGAATCCACAGACCGGCGAGGGAAGCCGATCAGGTTCCTACTAAGGATCACATGCACCTGCTCATAGAAGCAGCATATTTGCAGCGATGCTCCAGACCATCCGTTTACCTCTTTTGTCTTTTGTACAACTGTCTCAGCACTTTTGTTTTCACTTGGCACTTCTGGGTGTCCCTGTCGTAGCCTTCCTTCTCTGTGATCTTTCTGACCTTGGCATAGATATCTGCATTTCTTTTGCTGGTTCATAGTTCTGTAAGAACAGATTCCTCTTCCCACATTGCAATGAGGTCCAGGATCTCCTGCATCCTCCATGCTGGTGCTCCTCAGAGACCCTGGGAACTCATGGGAAGGTGTGCTGCTTAGGTGTGCTGTCAGCTCTCTGAGGCCTGCTCACCATGCTGGTCACACAGGAAATGAAATTTAGATTTTCCGGGGGCTTTTCCTATTCACTTGGAGAGCAGCAGAGCTGAAGATCCTTGCTAGAGTAGTCACTGCAGGGTGCTGTAGGACACTTCAGGCTTATCTAGACTACACTAGAGTGTTGAAAGAGGATATGCAAATTTCACGGGAATTTGCATATCTTCTTCCAATCTCACTTTTAGAAGCGGAGCTTTCGAAAGTGAAAGTAGTTTCGATGTGGCTTTTTCAGCTTTTTCCCCCCTTTTGTTGAAAAGCCGCTCTTCCTCAAAAAATGAGGTTTATGCGGCTTTTCGACAAAGGGTGAGGTTCGCCGAAAAAGTCGCATCTAAACTACTTGCACTTTCAAAAGCTCTGCTTTCGAAAGTGAGATTGGAAGAAGATATGCAAATTTCCTCTTTCGACACTCTAGTCTAGATAAGCCCTTCCTGGAGGCCAAGAACATCAATTTTCAAAATGCTGCATCTGCACTACTGCAAAGTCAACCATGGAAGGTCGAATTTTGTGGTTACTCCTCATGAAAACAGGACTACAGAAATTGACTTTAATAGCCCATAAAGTTGACAGAACGGGCTCAGTAGTGTGGACTCATTGTTTAGAAAATAGACCTCATGCAGCTAAGTTTGACTTAAACTCCCAGTGTAGACAAGACCAAAATGTCTTGAAATATATAGTAGATAGCTGTCCCTTTCTCCATCACTGCCCCCTGCTGGCCCAATGGGGTTATAGCTATACTGGTCACCATCTTTGTCCCTTTGCTGCCCCCCTGTGGTCATTCTGCAATATAACTCCCTCCTACCAGACCCCTCCCTTTCCATTTTATATGAAACAACTGAGTTTCACACACATCCAATTATCCTGGCACAACCGATACCTAACCTTGCGTTAAGTTATGATAAGAAGCTACATGTCAAAAGTGGTGGTCCTAGCTCTTACCATTTAGGACAGTGTTTCTGAAAGTGGTCTGCAGATCCACTCTGAGAAACCTGCTAACTGACCGCTCCCATTTGTTTATTTACCGGCTTTGCAGCCACAGACCTTGGCTCCGGTTCATCGTTTGCAGCCAAGGGGAGCCGCGGAAAGCAGCAGCCCAGTCCAACCCACTCCCACAGCTCCCTTGACTGAAAATGGTGAACCAGAGCCAATGGGAGCCATGAGGCTCTGAGGCTGCAAAGCTGGTAAATAAACAAATGGGAGCGGTCAGTTAGCAGGTTTCTCAGAGTGGATCCGTTTTGAGAAACACTGATTTAGGAGGACTTCTTGAGCAAACGGACTCACAGGCGGATGGACAAATGGATGCACATTTCTAAAATATACAGAAAGGTGTTCTGTACATGAGCATTGTACATGTTTTTAAACAGTTGAATCCAAACATTTCTACGTGGTGACATTACCATGACATTCTTTTTACAGGGATGGTCTTATCAGCAAAGAAGAAATGATGGCCTACTTTCTGAGGGCTAAATCACAGTTACAGTGCAAAATGGGACCAGGCTTTATTCATAACTTTCATGAGATGACCTATCTTAAACCAACTTTCTGTGAGCACTGTGCAGGATTTGTAAGTATGTTTTTCATACTTTCATGCTTCACATATAGACTTAGTCAGCCTCAGGAGATGATGAACTAACACCCCCCAAGAGGAAATGGGCCCCAGATACCAGTATTAAGAATAGTGTCTTTGGCCTGCCCTAGTATTACAATGAGGAACTGAAAATGTTTACTTTGTGCTGTCCAAATTTTCTTGCTCTGGCTTTTAAATGTTTAAATTTCAAGACTTTCTCTTTGGAAAAGAGAGGCTATGGCCTGGGAAAAGAGGACTGGAGATTCCTAGAAGAAAGTGGGAGAGAATCTCTGCAGAGAGCTTATCTAGATGGAAAGCTAAACCACATTAACTAAAAAGGTGTAAGTGCATTACTTCAAGTGCATTAAACCCGTGTGGACACTCTCATTCAGAAGTAAAGATGGTCTTAGTTAAAGTTAAAGTGAATTAAGGCCTCTTTACTTCTGAATGAGCATACACACAAGGGCTTAAATGCACTTTAAATTCAAACTTTTAATGCACTTTAAATTTGCATCTTTTGTTAATTCAGTCTCCCTTTTGGAGTTGCCAATCCCAGAGAAAGTGGATGTGTGGAGCAGAGGATGTGGATGAAGAAGGCAACACATTATTAATAAATTGTTCTTGGTACCAGCATTAAAAATGTTTTTTAAAATTTCCAATAAATTGTGGCACTTTTAGCAACATGTAGAAAAATATGAAAAATGTTTGATTTCTCCAATATATAAAATTCCATCCATTAATTATAGAGTCCCATCATTTAAACAAATTAATGCTTTATTGAAGCCTATCCTGAGTAGTCAGCAAACCAAATATTTTTGAAAAATCAGTAATAAACCTTTCACCGATTATGCTTCTAACAAGTCATAATAAAAGACTGAATCGGTCTGATGTAAATGCTTTTAAATGAATGGAAAGTACCACCTGAAATATTATGCTGAATTGCCATCTTCTCATCTGAACCTCCATTGAGGCAGCATTATTTTTTTCAATGCATAATTGCTTCCCATATCACTCAGTGGCAAAAACCCAGTCTCTTTTAGGACCAGCATAATATCTGTCTTTTGTTTCTCTTCTTTCTGCATCTTCCTTTTTCTCTGAGTCTTCTCTGTTCTTCCCTTTGTGTTTCCCTGCCTGCAGTAATTCCAACCTCCCTATGGGCTTCACTCACACCCATTCCCAAGTCTAGTTGCTAAAATGATCAGCAGTGGAATAGTTAACATTGACTCGGACGTGTCCTCATGGGGATAGAAGAGGGCACAAAGTTGCTAATGGGGTGCAGGGAAATGGGAGCAGCTGCCCTGTGGCCCAGCAATTTAAAGGGACCCAAGTCTCCGCCCCTTCCAGGGGCACAAAGTCAGGCCCTCTCCCAAGTGCCCACTGGCTTGGCAAGTCTCTCTGCAGCCCTGGGAGGTCTGTCCTTTTCAGGCTTTCTACATGTGCAGGGAGACATTACGGCTTTGGTTATACTTGATTCACATATGGAAGGTTTTCTTTACAAACACAAGTGCTAAAAACTTAGTACATTTTACATGGAAGATTAAATGTTGCAAAAATCTGTGAGTCACAAATGTATCAATAAAGATGGATCTGGCCCATGGACTATATGTTAGATACCTATGAATGAGAGTATTTAAATATTAAGAGATATATTGCCTGTTCAACATTTATTTTATTTTATTTCTTTGTGCAGATGATTGTTAATGAATTTCGATATACTGACAAGTCAACCATGGAGGGCTTACAGCTTTGTTTTAATTTAAAAAACTCATGGTAGAAAAGAGGCAATACATTTATCTTAAAGATTTTTAAAGATCTGAAACCTGCTGAAAAGTGTGCATATAATGCACTCTTCTACTGTGGTCAATACGCTTTAGTCAAAAGTGACTGAGTTCAGTGGAGGAATTTCCATGGCCTGTTATATACAGAAGGTCTGACTAGATAAATTAATGGTCCCTCCTGGCCTTAAACTCTATGAATTTTAAGATCCATTAATTAATCTCCTGCAGCAAGAGAATAGGACATTCCACAAAGCAAATTGGAAGAAAACTTTATAACTAAGGATATGTCTAGACTACAGGTTTTTGTTTTGTTTTGTTTTTCGAAAAAAGTGACCTTTCTTCGAAAAAACATCACCTATGTCTAGACTGCCGTCACGTTCTTTCGAAATTAAATTGAAAGAATGCGGTGGTTTTTTCAACAGCGGTAAACCTCATTTTACGAGGAAGAATGCCTTTTTTTCAAAAGAGCTCTTTCAGAAAAAGGTGTTCTTGAACACAAACAGAGCTTTTTCAAAAGAGAGCATCCAGATTGCTTGCATGCTCTCTTTCGAAAAAGCAGATTGCTTTTTCGAAAGGCTTGTGGCAGTCTAGACAATCTCTTTCAAAAGACGCTTGTAGTCTAGATGTACCCTTTGAGATGATCCCAATGTTCTCTGATCTGATTTCTTGCCTTTTCCATTGTTATAATTTTGGAGGTCATTTTTTGAGGCCTCATCCTGAGATTTCAATAGCAGTCACAGAGGGTGTCTGTGGCAAAGCAGAAATTAAACCTAGATCTCCAATGTCCTAACCATAAGCCCATCCTTCTCCAAAGGACTAAAATATTGGTATTATTTGTCATGTTCTGGAATAATACAGTAAAGCTGTATTATTCTGATTTCTGTTAAATCCAGCCTAAAAATAACAATGTACAAAGGTGGTACTCTGGATAAAGAAAAAGGTCAAAGATATCCATGATGCAAATTCACTGAATCCAATGACATTGTGCTAGACATGAAGCTCTCCCAGACACGGTAATAAGAGCAAAGAAAATTGAACTTAAAAGCTCTTCATGCATTATTTCTGCATTTCAGTTCCGTTCATTCAGGGGTAATGCATAGCTCTGAACTGATGTGGTGATTCAAAGTCAAAATGATGTGCACTGACAGTGTGCAAGGCTGAATTGAAATGACAATTAAAGGTCAGTGCTAGCCAATAAAATATCTATTATTAAACACATATGAACATTAAATGTCAAGCTAAAATCTCTTGGCATTTGACAATGCGGAACAGATGTGGCTATGGTCAAAGTTGTATCCAATGTTGTGTTAATGCAATGGGGACCATGCAAACGTTTCTATTTGACTCAGAGCTACCTCAAGTTAGCTCCCAGAAAATCTGTGTTAGACATGTTCAAACTTACTAAGACAGAATCTGTAACTTGACCTCCATTGTGTATCCATGATAACGATGTCAAATTAGAAACTAAAGAATGTACTGTGTTGAATGGATAGGATAACTTAACGTTAAAATGATATTTAGTGGTTCTAGCCCAAATATTAATGGAAGCAAATAATTATCAAAAATGATTTCTTGGTATTTGAAGAATCATAAAGAGGTACCAGCCAAAAGGGCTTGCCAAGTCATGTAAAATAGTGTCAGGTCTGTTGTCACTTTCCAAGCTAATACAAATGGGTACCTCTCTCTTCACACACTAAATGTAAACTTGATTGACATGGCCAAGTAAGTATTAAAAGAAAACAAAAGAAAGGAGAATGTTAGCAATAAAGAAGTGGGCATAAATTATGGATTAAATTCACCACCTGCCTTTATTTTTTCTGCTGTCCCCTTTATTGTTCTTTTATCACCTTCCTTCTAGGTTGGTTGCTCTATCCCATTCACCCCATTTTCCTTTCCAAATCCTTCTATTTTGCCTGCATCCCCTCACTTGGTTTTCCTTTTCGTGCTTTCCTCTGCCTTTTCCACACTCCTGCTTTTCCATTTTTTTTGTTTCCTTAATCCCCAAAGTTTTTTCATAACCCTGTCCTTAAATTTTTCACATGCACTTACATGCACACACACACACACAACTTCTCTCCACGTATCCAGTTTGGCTCTATGTCCCCACTCCCTCCCTCTACTGTTTAAAAACGTATTTCTGCCCTCCAAACTTGGTGTTTTCGGTCCAGTTTGTCAGAATGGTACTCCAGGTTCTTTATACTGATTTACAATGGCATTGCCTTGCTCCCACATCTCTCTGTCTCCCTCACCCCCTCAATCATCTCTGAAGAAGAGGCAGCGGCACCATCTAGGCTTTTGGCTAAGGGGTCAGTGTTGTCTTGATGATGGGTTCGCCTCTTCTCAAGCTGAGATTGTTGCTTCTGGTTGTCTACCCCTCGGAGCAACCCTCCTTGTAAATTCTTGTCACCTGTCGGATGTGGGGTACACATAAGAGCTTACTGGAATTTTTTACTATCCACTTCTGTATGACCATACCTGTGTTAAGAACATAAAAGCAGCCAGAGTGGATCAGCCCAATGGTCCTTCTAGCCCACAATCCTGTTTGCTGACAGTGTCAGATATCAATGCCAGATGCTTCAGAGGGAGTGATGATTATCCATTCTGCTCAAATGATCTATCCTGTGTCCTGCAATCCTAGATTCTGACAGAGGCTAGGGATACATCAGAGCACGGTGCTGAGTCCCTGCCCATGCTGGCTAATAGCCCTCTGTGATCTTATCTAGGATGCTTACATTCAGGCTAACTTTATTAACATTTAGCAATGCACAAGTTGCTTGTTAAGAGACTAATGCTACATCTTCCGCATGTGCATGCTGTCTCATTTACTTCAGCAGGACTTCTGGGGGGATAGGGTTACAGGGTTGAGGCCCACGGTCTATTTTCAAGCAAGTTTTGACATTTGTCTTCAGCCATTTTGGGGAAAAAATTAGGTTGCCAGCACCTAAGTTTCCAGGCGCTCAGGGCTGCAGCAGAAAGAGGTGCCCCTCCCCTAGCCCAAACCCTGCTGCAGCCAAGGGAGAGGCGTCGTTCCCACGATCCCTGTGCTGCTGCAGCAGAGAGAGGTGCCTCTCGCTCGTCACACCCAGGTGCAGTTGCAGGGAAAGAGCTGTGGGGAGTCTTTTCTCCCTGCTGTATCCCCTGATCAGTGACCCCACCCCAGACCCTGCACCCCCAGGTGGAGCCCTCCCCCCACCAGTCCCCCTCTATCCCTGAGCCCTCCCCAGACTCCAAAACCCTCAGCCCCACCTTGTCACATTAATTTTGTTACATGAACCAATATGAAGGTGATGTATCACATATCTCCTCCATACTGATACACATAACAAAATGTGGCGAGGAGTCCTGTGGCACCTTATAGACTAACTGAAGTGTAGGAGCATAAGCTTTCGTGGGCAAAGACCCACTTCTCATGCATCTGATGAAGTGGGTCTTTGCCCACGAAAGCTTATGCTCCTACACTTCAGTTAGTCTATAAGGTGCCACAGGACTCCTCGCCGCTTTTGCAGATTCAGACTAACACGGCTACCCCTGATACATAACAAAATGTGTATTCCACACATGTGGGAAAAATTAGAGGTAACACTGGCCAGAACCGTCTTTTATGATTTATGGGTTAGAAGCTGCTATAGTAAATGAGAGCTGAATTTTTCTGGGTTAGAAGCTGCTATAGTAAATGAGAGCTGAATTTTTCATCTGCATTATTTTATCCTGACATACCTGGACATCATATGTCATCCAAGTAGCCGGAGAATGGCTATAGCAGCATTGCATAGCTAGATTGCATTAAGCAGTGTTATACTTTATGCTGATTCATTTAGTTAAATTGACAAGATGGCAATTTTTCACCCATTTCTGGAAGGAGGCATGTTCTGTGTTTCCTCTCCTATGCAAGCTTAATTGCTGATAGTAGAAGTGAGGGTTGAAGCCAGTCTAGGCTTATCACAACTGGAGGAGGAGTCCTGTTTAACAGGAAGGGTGTTGAGAGCAGTTATATCCTGTTTGTGCTTTTGCAGCTATGGGTACTTCCTTCATTTATGACCTTGCTTTCCTTCCCGCTTTCTTTTTTGATTCCTTGATGCTCTTTTGTCTTTCATTGCAGCTCTGGGGTATAATCAAACAAGGATACAAATGCAAAGGTAAATACATAAAGCATGGATGTCGTTTTCAAGACAGGTATTCTAATGTTTGGCACAAATACATCAGACTCATTTTTGGCAAAAACATTCTGTTCATCCAAATTTTGCTAAGTCATTTGCAATACAATTGTCAGTAACCAGTGAAATTTTACTGTTGTCAGTCACCAGCTGCATGTTAATACACTACAAGCCGAAAATCCAGTGTGATTTCTAACTTAGTGCTAGCCAGTGATTAGAATTTATATTGGGAAAACTCTCTCACTCCAGGTGAAGTAGAGAGAAATCCTGAATTATTTTAGCATTTTGGTTTGGCCCAGAACTTCAGGAGATCCATGTGTGCTGGCAATGCTCTTTCTTCTTCCTGTCGGATAAGCCTTGCAGCCTCAAAGGCAATAGCAAGAAGGAGCTACTTGCTGGAAAGATCATCAAGTTTTTAGTTCCTAAAATACCTTAGAGATTGAGATGTCATTTCCAGGTTTCTTCCAACTCCAATATAAATTGCATTTAAAAAACCCACACACCTCACCTGCAATGCTTCTGGGTCCTGCCACTTGAATCTTTTCTGCAAACTTGTTCCTTAATTGTTGTATTTTTTATGAAGTACAGGTCTGCACCAGTAAGAGACATAGAAAATAGCATTGTGGATTCCATGATTCTTCCATTCTCGTGATTGCTAGTGCTCACTTTGATGCTTCACGATACTAGATGCATGCAGGCTCCTTTTCTTTGCAGACACTCAGAGCCTCCCTGGACTTCCCAGGGACAAGTAACTTATGGTATATTATTTTCAAAGTGCAGAATGCTCCCATTCTTCTTGACCTGTATTTGATCATGTGGATCATGGCTCTGTCTATTTTCCCTTCTTCCCTGCACACTGTTGCTCCATTGCTCCTGGGAAAGGCATCCATGACACAGTTGACATCCTCCCAGGAGCCCCCTGGAAGCATCTGTGCCAGGCCACTGTTTGGTCATGCAAGGGACTCCATCACTATTGGTTTCTGTCCTCCCCCCCCCCACACACACAACAGCGTGAGGGCCATTTGCAATACAGACCTTTATTAAGAAAAGGAAGAGTAGGCAGGGCTTGCAATGCCTGCCCTGAAAATTCAACTTGAGAACTGGAAGTCAAGCTGAACTTTCTCCTGTTCATGGCTCATCCCTGGCCCAAATGAGGTCTAGTTAAGGGGATGTAGTCTGGTAATTAAGAGCACTGGAGTGGGACTGAGCATCTGGGTGACCTTGAGCAAGATGCTTCCCCTCTCTGTGATTCATTGCCCCAAATGTAAAATGGGGATAATGACTCTGGCCTCCTTTGTAGGGCGCTTTGAGAGTTACCGGTGACTGCTAGGGATGTGACTGTGTATACGAGTACGTAGTTAACTGATGAGCCTGGGCTCATTGTTAATCTCGGTTACATGCAGCCCCCTCTGCCCCCGCTGCCTCTGATACAGAGACAGAGGGGGCAGGAAAAGGCGAGAGCCAGTGCATGTGAGGAGCCTGCTGGCTTCCTGCAGGTGCTGGCTCCTGTTGAGCTAACTGCTCCCTCCCCTCCCACAGAGGCAGCAGCAGGGGGAGAGGACCGGTTTCTGCAGAGCCACCTGCACCTCGCCTCTCATGCTATTGCCTCTAATACAGAGGCAGCAACATGCGGGGGATAGGAGGGGGGGAAACAGAAGCCGCTGCTCACAAGGAGCCGCCTTTTAAGCCAGCTGCCTGCAAGCACTGGCTCCCACCTCTCTCCCACCCATCCCCTTCCCCACATGTGTAAACGTGTTCCTGCTGAATTTTTCAGCAGGTCATGTTTATACAAATAAAAACATTTTAACATCCCTACCTAATGCTGCATAAGAGCCAGATTGTGTTTATTGGGGTTTGGTTTACTAACATGCAATTGGAATATACTCCTTTGCAGAGCCCGGGTGACATGTAATGATGCATGACTGTCAGAGACTTCAGCTTGACTTTCAGATCCCAGAAGGTTTGCAGGGCAACAATTTCAAGAATCACCTGTGAGCACCCGCTCTTCCATATAGCAATGTCTGAGTTTTATGTAGCTGTACAAAAATCAGGAATTTTCAAGGCCTGGTGGTGGAGGATAAAGTGCACAGGGCACCGCGCACTGATTAGATTACATGTTATGTAGCTGTTCAAAAATCAGGAATTTTGTATATATTGCTTACCACACCTCAGATACACTCGCCCAGGAACCTACCCCTGTAACAAACCCTATTGCCAACTCTGTCCCTGTATCTATACAAGCGACACCATCGCAGGACCTAACCACATAAGCCAAAACATCAGGAGCGCATACAGCTGCACATCCTCTAATGTGATACATGCTATCAAGTGCCAGCAATGCCCCTCTGCCATGTATTTTGGCCTAACAGGACAGTCTCTGTGACAAAGGATAAATGGACACTGTGACGTAGTGGGGGCAGGGCTGGAAGAGAGTTAGTGAGTTGCTGGCTGGAAGCATGGAGGAGACAGCCTAGGGAAAGGGACTGGAGTTTAGGGGCCCAGTCTCCCCCATCTCAAGGGGGCCTGAGGCATCCTAGCCCAGCTCTGTAACCAGATTACATCTGTGCTGTGCTGTATCCTGGAGAGGCAATAAACTCCCTCTATTCCACCGGCTGGTGCAGTCTGTTTGTGCCATTTCGGGGTGCAGGAGACGGGGGACCCCCAACGCGCCATCACAGACACAAATCAGACATCAGGAATGGGAACACACATAAACCTGTAGGGGAACATTTTAACCTATCTGGACACTCGATCATGGAGTTAAACTAGCCATTCTTCTGCAAAGGAATTTTACCACCCAATTGCAGAGAGAGACTGCTGAACTGGAATTCATTTAGAAATCTGACACTGTTCAACCTGGGCTTGAATAAAGAAATTAACTGGTTAACACACTACAAAGCCAATTTCCCCTGTCTTTGACATTCACATAAAAAACTATGAATAGGAAACATCCAGCCTACTTAATTAGCTTTTACAACACAGGTCCTACAATTGACAGGTAACTGCTTTTTCTGTTCTACATATCTTGGATTCTGTTATTTCCACTCCAACTCATCTGATGAAGTGGGTTTTACCCATGAAAATTCATGACCCTATACATTTTTTTTAGTCTCTAAGGTGCCACAGGACTACTCATTATATATTACATACATTACTCATTACGGTAGTATATATCGTAATGAGTAATCTCTTTGTAATGTTTCCTGGCATACATGAACATAGTGATGTTTGAAACTAGGGATGTAAAATCCCATTTAATTGGTTAACATATTGTTTAACCGGTTAATTGATTAAAGGGGAGGTGGGGAGGCACTCCAGCCCATCTGGGACAGCCCCGCTGCTCTCCCCCGGGATGGAGCAGCCCACTGACCAGGCTGGAGAGGCCTCTGCCTCCAGGGGGCGAGGGTACCCCACAAGGAAGGGCTGCTCTAGCCCAGCCTGTGCAGCCCCCATTCCATGGCAGGCAGGAAGCTGCTCCAGCACCCACCGGTTAACCTTAACCAGGGCTTACTGGTTAACCAGTTAAACATTCACATCCCTATTTCATAAACTAAAAAAACAACAAATGGTCTGGTAGCACTTTATAGACTAGCGAAACATGTAGATGTAGGTGATAAGCGGAATTCTGTTATTCCCCTTCTTAGGTCTGTCTTGAAGTAGTTCATGTCTGGGTACTTGTCTGTGTGGATTCTCGCATTAATACTCTTCCTATCCATTGCTGTCCTTTGATCCTTATCTGCTTCTTTTTTATTATCCAATCTTCAGGTGTTATAGATCACCAGTTCTGCCCACTTGTATTTCCCTTTGTTATTTTCATACCCTCTGCTCCTTGTTTCCCGCTCCCCCTCCTTTTTTTCCCCCTTCTCCCTTATTTATTTTGGTTCTGTACATCCTAAACTCTAGTCGTCTGAAGAAGTGGGCCGTGCCCACGAAAGCTCATGATACCATCTATATGTTTTATTAGTCTATAAAGTGCTAACAGACCATTTGTTGTTTTTGTAGTTTATCCTGTACTGACTAACTCGGCTACTCCCTGAAGATCTCTATTTGAAACAGCATTAAACTAAAGTCTGCTATGGAACGTTTATTGCACACAAGCAAAGTCTGCATGGACCAACAAATATGTAGCACATTAGTGCATTTTAGATATAACACGGTCTTAGCTTGGCATTACTGCTATGTGGAGACAAATCCTGAGATGCAAGTAGCCATATCTGATGGTTTTTCTAGTGTTCATTAGATAAATGCAGATTTTTTTTTAATTTGGAGGTATTTTATTAGTGCTTATTGGTTATACCCAAAATTCAGAAGCCCTAAACATAAATTGAAACACCCCCCATGTTTGCCACATCAAACAAAAGACCCAGCTTGTCCATGTTTCTGGAGATTGATCCAGGGAAGCAGATTCTTTGCAGCTGGTGACCTGCTCAGATCCGTTTATTGACCCAGCAGTGACTGGATCTACATTTGGCCTCAGTGCCTCTCTGGTGCCATTTTGAAACATGCCCACCTTGGCTGACTTATCTGTGCCAACCACCCATTCGGCAACCCACGCATTTCCCTTGCTTTTTGTCTTCTCCAGATCTTTTTGATCAGAATGTTTGAGCGTGTATGTTTGCGCATGGCCCACAGGAATCACCTGACACCGCAGCTAACTCTCAGTGATTTGGCAATTGTTTTTAACAGATTGTGGTGCCAACTGCCATAAGCAGTGTAGAGACCTGCTTGTGCTGGCATGCAGGAAGTTTGCAAGAGGAACCTCCATGGGCAGTAGTCATGGTTCTCTGCCTAACAGTCCTTCTCTTCCTCCAGGTAAAAGCAGCCTTTATTACTAATTTACACTCATTTTGAATGCGCCCAAGATCCAAACCGCATCTGCATATACAGCAGACTCTGTGCTGATGAATTATAGGACCATATTTAGGCACCCATCCTTCTGTAGTTCCCATCTACATTAAGATCTATTGTATTCTTCAAGGGCATAATTACAGTCCTCACAGAAGGACTCATAGCTACAATGCTTCTGGGGCCTTTGAAGGAGCAAATGCTGGAGCAATAGCTCCATTTCCATTTGAAATGGCACAGTTTATATTGCATTTTTTTAGACTTCCATAAAACTATATCTATTCAAGTTCTTACTACCCTACCACATAACTAATAATACAGTAAATACACTTCTCTCGGTAGCCGGACAACTGTGCTGCCAATAGCTGGGGGATGTAGTGATACTACTCCAGCCTTATACAATCCTTTACTTCCCCTTGTAGCCTCTCTCCCCATTTGCACATGTAAGGCCAGCAGCAGTCCAAAAATGGAATATGGGCACTGCAAAAATGGGATCCATGTCTGTACCACCTCCTTCATATCAAAGCTAATCTGGGGCCCAGAGGTATGTTTCCATACCATGGTAGAGCTGCCATTCCATCCCAAGAAAAATGTTGCCTGAATCGGATAGGATTCCTTCATGGCTTACTGCTACAAAGTGATCCCTTCTCTCTCCCTAATTTTGCTTGCTTTAAAAAAATAATTTTATAAAGCCCCATGCAAACACACTGCACTATATAATAGCTTCATTGTGACACCCTTGCTCACACTGAATAGCAGTTTACACCAAGAAGGCAATGTCTACATTACAGAGTTTTTCCGGGCTACCCCGGAAAAACTCTGCCGCATCTAGGAAACACATCTGCTCTTGAAGAACAGATATGCGTTTTTGGCATCCCTGTAAACCTCATTTTATGAGGAAGAAGGGATGTTCTGAAAAAGGGTTTTTTTCTGACATTTGGCCCAGTGTAGACAGGCCAAATGTCGGAAAAGCCTCTTCGAAAAAAGCTACGCAACTTGCAGTTCACAATTTGCATAGCTTTTTCCAGAAGAGCAGTGTAGCATAGACATAGCCAAAGAGTCCTGCTGAAAAATCAGTGAAGTTAACCAAGGTAATAAAGTCCTGCTCCAAATAAGAGTGGAAGAAACAAACCCTGGATGTTAAATAAATTAGAGTTGAAACTTGCCTTAGCAGATCCCTGCTGAAAAGTTCTTGAAAGCATTTAGTGATCTTGAAGTTGTATATTGAAAATAAATTATTTCAATCTCTCTCTTATAGTACAAGATGAAGTATTTGAATTCCCCAGTGTTGCTACTGGGCATCAGGATTTAGATGGCAGAGCGATCACCCTAGTGACCGGCTCGTCTCGAAAGATTTTAGTCTGTCTCCAGCGGGCTACTACCAGCCAAGCAACGCAGACAGAACCATTGTGGCATGAACCTGGCTGGAGTGACTCAGGTTCCCATACTTTCCCCAAAATGAAATCCAAATTCCACAGCAAAGCCGGAAAGAACAAAGGCTTTGCAAAATGGGAGAATGAGAAGCCCAGTATACAGGCCCATGTGGATATTGAGGTAGAGACCACAGAACATTTGCTGGATGAGAACAGAATAGAAACACTCCAAGAAAGACAAGAACCTGAGGTGAGTAGTAAAGTCCGAACAGGTCTGTTTAAAATCAACTACCACTGAAGGTATACATAAACTATTGTCTGTGTTTTTAAACACTGTTTTTGCTGACTTTTTTGTAGCACATAATAAGATTTCAGTCATTAAACACTAACTTATCTAAATATATAAGCATCTATTTATATAAACCCAGACTTTGTTGTGTTTATTATTTTTTTTTACTTTAACACTGGGGATGAGTTTTTTGTGCTTTGGCCAAGTGGACTCTTAGAAGTCAGATGTTCTACTTGTGGATTATTTTCCTTCTGAAATATTAAATACGTAAAATAATCTGTGAGTAATCAGATCATATTCTGCACTGTTGTACCAGCAAAACACAGAGTAACTCATTGGATTCTAGTGTACATGAAAGCAGAATGTGGCCAATTATTGCCAGGAGCAGTAAAAAAGATTATATTCTAGCACAGTTGGTCAACAATGGCAGTAGATCTCTGAGGTGTAAGAGTGTGCTTGTTTTTTGGTTACAGGATAGCTGATCGCTTGCCCTGAAAGATGGAGGACAATTAAGATGCCCATTAGAACACAGCAAGATGTGGAATGCGGTAGACCACCCTTTGGCTATGGAAACGATTATTCCTGTAGCTCACGTTTAAACCTTATGAATCCAGCAGACAAACCTTCCTGTTATCTTATTTAATAGGATGTTAGAGTCAAAATGCACTATTTATTTTCTCATATGATTAAATCGTCTGTTGAACATTGCTTAGACAGAGCACAACAATGTGTTATGTGACTGTGTTACGTCTACTCGTTTGATACTTCTATAGGTATATGCCCACAGGTGGAAACTGTTTCTACAGGCAATCCTACAGTCATACAAACCAATGAGGATAAATTGTCTCCTCTTTGGAAACCTCACATCAGCTCATTGTGTCTGTCTGTAGCAAAGGAGATGAGGATGGCATCTGAGTTTCCAAGCTAATTTGATAAAGCTCCATATTCAGATGTTCATAATGACATTTTTGTTGAAAAGACCTGAGTTTATGTTCACTGATATATATCATAGGAGCCTTTGGAAAGATGAGAATTAATTCTCTAGGATGCACTTGGCACGCCGGTATTCAAACTTTTAAGATGTTTACATTCTTCTCATTAAACTTAAGTGTACTGATGTGCCGCACAGGCACATACAGGGCCATATGAGAATGGATTTTCAAACATGCAGCATGCAGTTAATGGACTGTAGGAATTTCAGGACAAATATCATTATTCATATGTCTGGTTGTACAATAAATGGAGAGATGCCCTCTCCCCCAGCACTGATTATGGTAAAATTAATATGCAATAAACATTTTAGTTTTACTTTTTAATGTCCTTTTAATCAAAACTGAAAATATCTAAATAAAATGTAACACTAGATT
The DNA here is from genome assembly GCF_052426305.1 of Pelodiscus sinensis. Classification (NCBI taxonomy): domain Eukaryota; kingdom Metazoa; phylum Chordata; order Testudines; family Trionychidae; genus Pelodiscus; species Pelodiscus sinensis. The sequence continues at coordinate 141,213,875 of NC_143054.1, forward strand.
TCATGAAGAACCTTGAATTTAGGAAATTCATTGTCTCTGTGTCGACTTGTTCATAGCCAATCTCCCCCATCATTATTGTCAGGGTCTTAAAACCTAGACTTTGTTACCAAACCTGCAGAACTGACTCTCTTCGGGAGAGTTATATTGTCCAGAATGGAGGGAGTTCTGCTAATCTTATATTCTGGTTGTGCTGGAGAGTGGCATCTGAATTTTCTTCTGCACAATTCAAGCTAGAGCAGATAGGCCATATGGAAGCAGGTCTGATTCTTGCTATGAGGAAATGTCAATGGATCTGGCAGATCAAATTGAGCAGGGTCAGGGCAGTCTTTCTGGGACCAAAATAGCATTGACCAAGTAAAAGCAAACAAATCGTCTTGCCTGGATGAGCATCATATAGTATGCCCTGAGTAAGATCTAGCCACTGAGCACTGGAATAGGTTACCAAAGAAGGTAGTGGAATCCCCATCCTTAATGGTTTTTATGGCCAGGGTTGACAGAGCTCTGGCTGGGATGATTTAGGTGGGGTTGGTTCTGCTTTGAACAGGGGGTTGGATTCAATGACCTCCTGAAGTCTCTTCCAACCCTAATTTTTTATTATTCTGTAAATGTGTTTTCCCAGGGACCAGCCCTGAAACCTCAGCCTGGGCTTGGAGAGGGAAGTTGGGCTCACTCTCATTTTGCACATCAGAAAATGAAGGTCCTGCAACCTTCAATGCCAACTGTGCCATTAGACGAGCTGCACAGGGGTGAGTGGCTGGCATTTAGAGATCAATGCTACGCTACTGCTGAGGGATAAGCAAAACAGAATCCAGCGCACTCTGTCACTCAGCTGTGTTGGCTCTTCAGGGCTAAGAAGTGTGTAAAACAGTGAAAACACATTTTGGGCACTCAAGCAGGCAGATGGGTCTCTTAATACATCTAGGAAAAAGAGCTGGGGTACGTCTACACTACAACGCTAATTCGAACTAACTTAGTTCGAATTAGTTAATTTGAACTAAGCTAATTCGAACTAACGCATCCAGACTAAAAAACTAGTTCGAATTAGCATTTTGCTAATTCGAACTAGCATGTCCACATTGAGTGGACCCTGAACTGGGGTTAAGGATGGCTGGAAGCAGTGCCGGCAGGGCATCAGAGTAGGACTTAGAGCGTGGAGCTGCTGCCTCAGGCTAGCCGAGGGCTGTGCTTAAAGGGACCCGACCCCCACCCCGGACAGACAGTTCTCAGGGGTGTCCCGCTTGCAAAGCAGTCCTGGCTTGGAGTGCCCGGAGTACCCACACTGGGCACATCACAGCACTCGGCCATCAGACCAGCTGCACTTGCTGCAGGCTGCCATCTGGGGAGAGGGGGCAATTGGGGGGCTGCAGGAGCGCTTCCACCCCGAGAAGCCTGCAGAGCCAGCCCAGTCCTCCCCATCGGGGGCTCGTGCCCCATTCCTCCCTCACCTCCTTCCACTTACCCCTCCCTAGCCCCCCTTCCTCATGTACAAAATAAAGAAAATGTGTGCTCAAAAATAGAATCTCTCTTTATTGAACAAAACTGGGGGAGACTGGGAAAAGGAGGTGGGAGAGGGGAAGAGAGAGGCTGGGAGAGGGGAGGGCAACTAAAATGATCAGAGGTTTGGAACAGGTCCCGTATGAAGAGAGGCTAAAGAGACTGGTACTTCTCAGCTTAGAAAAGAGGAGACGGAGGGGGGATAGGATAGAGGTCTATAAAAGCATGAGTGGGGTGGAGAGGGTGCATCAAGAAAAGTTTTTCATTAGTTGCCATAATAGAAGGACTAGAGGACACCAAAGGAAAGGAATGGGTAGCAGGCTTCAAACTAGTAACAGAAAGTTGTTCTTCACAAAGCAAAGAGTCAACCTGTGGAACTCCTTGCTGCAGGAGGCTGTGAAGGCTAGAACTAGAACAGAGTTTAAAGAGAAGTGAGATAAAGTGATGGAGGTTAGGTCCATGGAGTGGTATTAGCCAGGGGGTAGGAGTGGTGTCCCTGCCCAAAGTTTGTGGAAGGCTGGAGAGGGATGGCACGAGACAAATGGCTTGGTCAGTGTCTTCGGTCCATCCCCTCCAGGGTCCCTAGGGTTGGCCACTGTCGGCAGACAGGCTACTGGGCTAGATGGACCTTTGGTCTGACCCAGTACAGCCATTGTAAGCTCAGGGCTCAGGGTCGGGGGTCTCAGTGGACCAACTTGATTATCATGCACACCTGCTCCTGGGTGGCCAGGCTGGCAGCTCTCCTGCCCTAGACGGCCACTTTCCTGTGCCTAGTGCGGAGGTTGTGGACGAGGTCCATGATGTCCACACTAGACCAGGCGGGTGCCCGCCTCTTGCAGTCCCAGGCAAGCTCCTGGGAGCCACCAGCCTGGTCCCGGGAAGAGGGGGAGGGCTGGGGGGCATCGGGTGGCTGGCTTGAGCTGTGCCAGGTGCAGGGTCTGCTGGCTGGGTGCTGGCAGGCTTGCACCTGGCACGGGCATCGTAGCCAGCCTGTGCCCCTTTAAGGGGTCCGGGGCCGGGAGGGGGGCATACGAGTTTCCCTGGTGTTGGCCAAAGTGGCCACCAGGGAAAGCTGGGGAGGGCTAGCCTCCCACTAGTTCGAATTAAGGGGCTACACACCCCTTAATTCGAACTAGTAAGTTCAAACTAGGCTTAGTCCTCGTACAATGAGGTTTACCTAGTTCGAACTAAGCGCTCCGCTAGTTCGAATTAAGTTCGGACTAGCGGAGCGCTAGTGTAGCGCCTATCAAAGTTAATTCGAACTAATATCCGTTAGTTCGAATTAACTTTGTAGTGTAGACATACCCCTGTTGAGTAAAAAGGTATCATTTTTACAGTCAGGCTGCGTCTAGACTGGCATGATTTTCCGGAAATGCTTTTAACGGAAAAGTTTTCCGTTAAAAGCATTTTTGGAACAGAGCGTCTAGATTGGCACGGACGCTTTTCCGCAAAAGCACTTTTTGCAGAAAAGCGTCCGTGCCAATCTAGACGCGCTTTTCCGCAAAAAAGCCCCAATCACCATTTTCGCAATCAGGGCTTTTTTGTGGAAAACAAATCTGAGCTGTCTACACTGGCCCTTTTGTGCAAAAGCTTTGCGCAAAAGGAACTTTTGCCTGAACGGGAGCAGAATAGTATTTCTGCAAGAAGCACTGATTTCTTACAGTAGGAAGTCAGTGCTTTTGCGGAAATTCAAGCGGCCAGTGTAGACAGCTGGCAAGTTTTTCCCGGAAAAGCGGTTGATTTTCCGGAAAAACTGGCCAGTCTAGACACAGCCTCACTTTCCAGAGTAGAACAGCCCGTTACCCATGCTGTAAGCTACTCTTTGTGCTAAACCCATTAGAGAAGAACAGCCAAAATAGCAGTGGATAGAGTGCAAAGAGCCACATACCGGAGGGAGAGAGTTGTTGAGAAAAAAAAAAAAAAAGGTGCCGGTACACCAACACAAAAAAAGCACTCGGAAAGGTCGGGAAGGAATTTTCCTCCAGGGTAGATTGGCAGAAGCCCTGGAAGTTTTTTGCCTTCCTCTGTAGCATGGGGTACAGATCACAGCTGGAGGATTCTCTGCATCTTGGGGTCTTCAAACTATTTGAAGGCTTCAATATCTGAGATATAGGTGAGAGGATTATTCTAGGAGCGGGTGGGTGAGATTCTGTGGCCTGCATTATGCAGGGGGTCAGACTTGATGATCATAATGGCCCCTTCTGACCTTAAAGTCTATGAGAGAGACAAGATCTGGGAGGGAATTTTTGTGCAGGAGGAAGCAGGAGGAAGAGGATGCTGGCTCAGGGAAGGGGCTTCAGGCTGGAGAGGGTTGGGGTCAGGTGGATGGTTGGGGTGCTGAGCAAGCCGCAGGCTTGTGGCTGTGAGGGTGCAGGAGTTTGGGCTGGCGTGTATGAGGGGCTCAGGGCAGGGAGGCTGGGAGTATGATGGGCTCAGGACACAGATTTGTGATGTGTAGATGGTGCAGGAATGTTGTGGCAGAAGACTGGGGATGTGGGGGTGCAGGAGTTTGGGGATGTGAGAGGCTCAGGACAGGGGGTTCCAGTGCATGATAGGCTCAGGTTTGGAGTCGGGGGGAGGGGGGTGTGGGAGTGTTATGATGCTGCAGCCAGATGGGGGCTTGGCCCCAGTTGGCCAGGCTTCATTTTTAAATAAAATATGTCAAACATAAAATGTTTCAGCGTTGTCTTTATTTCTGAGAGGGGTGAGGAACCTGTTTTGAGTCAGGGGTCACTGACCCACAGAAAAGTCAGTCAGGGCCACACAAGTGAGATGCTAAAAAATAACCCCTCCAAAACCCCCTAAGCCTCACCAATGTGGCCCCAACTGTGCTGGTGGGGGAAAGGGACAGGGTGCTGGGGCAGGGTGCCGGTGGGTGCTGGGGCAGGGTACTTGTGGGGGTCTGCATGGGGGAAGGGGACAGGGACCGGTACCTGAGGATCCTGAAGCTGCACACCAAGGCCCAGGAAGTGCGCGGGCTGCTTCCCCATCCCCCAAACAGTGGTGCTGTACCTGAAACGCTGGTCCGTCGCATGCCTGATGCCTTCCTGCATGGGGGAAGGAGGAGTCCCAGACTATGCCAGTAACAAATGCTCTGGCAGCAGGCGCCTTGCCCCTCCGCTCCCCACCACAGCACACACTGACCGAGCATCTGGAGCCAGCGCTCTGGGGTCTTCATTCCCCTGCTGCCTTCCCGCATGGGAGGGAGGGTGAGTCCTGGACTGTGCCCGCTCCAACTACTCGGGCCGTGGGGGCCGGAGAAGAAAGGCGTGCGCTGCCCGAGCAGTTGGAGCTGGCGTGATCCAGGACACCCTCTCTCTCTCTTCCCTTCCCCTCACCCCCCGCGCAGGAAGGCAGCATGGGGAATGAAGTCCCCAGTGAGCTAGCTCCAGCTGCTCGGATAGCGCACACCTTGTTCCTCCACTCCCCACAGCAGCGTGCGCCGCCCGAGCTGCAGGAGCCGGTGCTCTGGGGACTTTATTCCCCCACTGCCTTCCTGTGCAGGGGAAGAGGGAGTCCCAGACCACGCCAGCCCCAAACACTCGGGCAGCATGCGCCACCGGAGCAGGCGCAGTCCTGGACCCCCATTCCCTCCCCCATGCACAGGAAGGCAGCAGGGGAAAGAAGTCCGCAGCGAGTGATGGAGTGGCGTTTTAGGAATCACGCTGGCTGTTGGAGGAGCGGGGGGAGAGCAGCCCGCATACTTCCAGGACCTGGTGTGCAGCTGCAGAACTCCCTCCACCCTGCAGGAAGCCCACGCTACCTTTGTTGTCCCTGGAAGTAGCATCAGCACAGCATTAATCTTGGGGGTGGGAGGCAGCACCAGGGAGCACTGGGGAGCTGGGGGCCATTTGGGGGCTGCAGGGGTGGCTTTGCGAGCCGCACTTTCGGGGGAGGGGGAAGAGCTGCATGAGACTCATGAGTTGGCCACCCCTGCGCTAAACAAAATATCACTGGCCATTACTTATTTGGGCCAATGAGGACCCAAACTCTAACCTGCCTTTTCTGGAGATGCTGACAGAGTATCAGATTCTACATGTCATTTGAGTAAACAGTTCTCAATCTTGCTAATATTTCATCTGTATCCTTAACTTTACTTACTGGAGTAGGCCCACGGAGTTCAGTGGGAGCCACTTCTGTGTGTAAAGTTACTTATGAGCAGAAGTCTTCACAAGAGAGGGGCCTAAAGCAGGGGTGAGCAATAATTTTTGATGGGGGGTACCACTCCAAGATTTTGGAAAGTGGTCGAGGGCTGCACTCTTCCAGGATATTAATGGAGGAGATGTGGGGTCTGGGATGGAGGTCGGGTGCAGAAGAGAGTTTGGGGGGGTAAGGGACTGGGATGCTGGAGGAAGACAGGAGTCTGGGAGGGAGTTGGGATGAAGCAGGTTATGGCAGGGGACTGGAGTGCGGGGCTTTGGGATGTGACCGAGGATAGATGGGGATTGTGATCTGGGGCAGGCACTTCTATTGGGGGCACGTCTATACTGCAGTGTTATTTGAAAATAACAAGGTGAGCATCTACACTGCACACCCATTATTTCAAAATAATTTTGAAATAACAGGTGTCTTATTCCAGAATACGAAATCCTCATTTCACAAAGAATATCACCTATTTCGAAGTAGGGTGCGTGTGGATGGCACAGCTGTGGTTATTTCGAAATAACTGGCCTCCAGGGCTGCTCACAACTACCCAGGTAGTCACTCTGTTCATACCCCTCAGGCCTCTATAGTTTCCCTTCCTCTGCAGCCTTTAAAGGTGCAACCACAGGGGAAAGTTTATGGCACAAGGAAGATCCTGACAGCCCTGTGCCACGTTGCAGTACTCGGTTCTGCATTCTGCAGCAATGGCTCCCACCGGGGCTGCTAGCGAGCCACCAGTCATCCCCCAAGCCCCTACCCAGGCGTGGAAGAGGGCCCCTTCCCAGTCTGGTGCAGAGGTCCTGTATCTCATTGAGGTCTGGGGAGAGGCAGCGAACCTCCAAGATCTCTGCACCAGATGCAGGAATGCTGACATCTATGGCCGCATGGCTGCAGGCCTGGGCCAGAAGAGCCACATGTGCACCCAAGAAGAGGTGCACATGAAAATAGAAGAGCTCTGGCAGGCCTACACAAAGGAAGCAGAGTCCCCGCTCAGGGGCAGCACCCCAGTCATGCCACTTTTATGAGTTGCTGCACCACATCCTGGGGAGAGGGGTCGGTACCTTCCCCCACCTCATCGCGGACTCCAGCCTGGAGACACTCATCAGCCTTGTGGAGGGTGGGGCTGTGCACCAGGAGGGTGAGAGGACGAGGAGGTGGAGGAAGAAGAGGAGGCCGTCCAGGACACAATGCCTCCCAGCCAGGAGGTCATCCTCTCCTTGGAGCTGGTGCCCCCCCGCCCAAGATTTCTCTCAGGGTTTGGATGAAGCCTGGGAGGCCCCATGAGGTGAGTTCCATTACTTTCCCGAGATACACGTGGGGGGAGGTGAGGGGCTGCATATTCCTCGCTCTGCCTTCTGGGCCTGGGGCTCGCACAGCAGCCTGTGCACATGGAGTACCAGGCCGGAGCGCACAGCTGCATGAGGCTGCCACAAAAGAACCCTCCTGCTCACAGGGTTTCTGGAAAGGCCTGCCTTACTCCTGACCCTATGGCGGGACACCTTCCCACCACAGGCCACCACTAAAGAGGCTGGGGTCCTGGATGCACACGGCCCAGGTTCACGCCTGCACTCCTGGGGCAGCATCCACTCTCAGTCAAGCGCAGCAAGGTATAGGACACCACGCCACTGCATAGGAACCTCCCAAGAGGAGGAAGAGGAAGGGACCCCAGTAGCACCATTCCCGGCAAGCAGCATCTGCTGCACGCACGCGCACACACACACTTCCCCGCAAACACCCTCCCCCCCAGGCAGGTATAGAAGTTCTCACCCCGTGGGATGCCACCACTGCCAGACCCGGCATGTGTGTGGCACAGAGGGAAGGTGAGCCACCTGTCACTCCTCTGCTGCCTGCAGGCTCCTGGCCTGGCCAGCACCTTCCCACGTCTGCTTGTCCCCATGCTGTGGGGGTAGTGAGGATCCTCTGGGACATCTGTGCCCCTGCGGGACAGTGCATGCTGTCCAGGCCACAGATGGCCTTGATCAAAGCACATCACCTGTCTGAACAAAGATCTTTCGGTGTCAGCTCAAGAGATGAGGGCTGGGCTCCATGCACAGCGTCCCCTGGGATGACTGTCTCTCTCACTTTTCTTCACAGCTGGACGAGCTACAAGTGAGGCACATCCACCACCTCCCGTGCCATCTTCCCGAAGCCGAGAGAGCCACCACTACCACCAGACAACCCCTGAAAGGAGCTGGAGTGGAAACACATCACCTGCCTGCATGCCCTGCAAAGCGGCAAGAGCAGAGGTGGAACAATGACTGGGAGCTGCACCGCACCACCTGGCAGGAGCTATCCCAACAGCCCCAGAGCACATGCATGGCCTACACTGCCACCGCCAACTGCCTGCTCACCACGATTGAGCAATTCAGCATCCCCACATACACCCCCACACACACTCCTGCTCCTGCCCTTCTGGTTTCTCTCTCAACTCCCCCTGCCCCGCAGGGCTACTGAGGGCCCCCTATTTATCAGTTATGGGGGCAGGCTTTTTACTGACAAAATGCTAGTATAGACGTGGCCTTATTAGTTCAACAGAAGGCAACATTTTTCAACCAGCTGTTCCTATCACTACACTTGACTGCACCAGGTTTCAGATATTGAGATTTCCTCTCTCCTAGAAGGGCAGAAGGTATTAAAGCTAAAAAATGGTGTGGTAGAAGGTGTTATGGTCTGAAGTGGACTAGGCCTGTGAAGTGGCTAAATGAGGGGATGTCTACACTATGGGATAAGGTCCAATTAAGATACATAATTAACGTAGCTGAAGTTGAGTAACTGAAGTCGAAGTAGCTTAACTCGCCTTTTGGCGCTGTCCAGACTGCAGGAAGTCGAAGGGAGAACACTCTTCCTTTGACTTCTCTTACTCCTCATGGAAGCAGGACTACCAGCATCGACCAGAGTGCCCCTCTCAGTTCAAATTCGCTGTCTTAACTAGACCTGCTAATTCAAGCCATGGAAGAACGACAGCAGCAGCTTTGATCTTCTCTGCAGCGCAGACATGCCCTAAGTGAGGAACAAATAGATCCACCACTAGTGTATTCTTGAAACCTTTAATTCAAGCTTTTAGGTTCTATATCGGGGTGGGCAATAATTTTTGAAGAGGGGCTACTTCATGAGTTTCAGAAGTGATTGCAGGCCACCTTGGAAGGGGCGGGCCAGGAGACTCTGTGCTCCCCTGCCCACAGACCCTGATTGGTCTGCCGACAGGGGACCATATGAAATCCTTGTCCCCTGCCCAGCCAGGGGCACATGGCACCTAGAGGGGACTGCTAGCTGTTTTGAACAGCTGGTGCTTCCCTCTGATGCCGCACACCCCTGGCAGAGGGGAGGAGACTTTGCACGCGCTCCCATTTCCAGGTCTCAATTGGCCTGGGAGGCGGGGGAGGAACAGAGCGGTGATGGGTTGGCTCAAATGGCTTGGCGAGCCAGATCCTGCCTGAAGAAGCTATCTTGCCCACCCCTGAGTGCAGAGTCTGGGAGGGGGTCATAGCCTGGGGCAGGAGTGCAGGAAGGGGCACAGGGTCTGGGAGGAGGTTGTAACCTGGGGCAGGAGTGCAGGAGGGGTGCAGGGATTTGGGCTGTGACCAGGGATAACAGATTGGGGTCCAAGGTCTGCGAGGGGATTGTGACCCAAGGAGGGGTGTAGGAGGGGATGTAGTTTCTGGGAAGATGTCTGGGGGCTGGAGCAGGGATGAAAAAGGTTTGGGTTATATGGGGTAGGGGTACTGGAGCGGGGTGGAAGGAGGGGCTTGGGTGCCAGAGGCAGGCTCTAGCTGGGAGATCTTACCTGGACAAATCCCAGACAGCAGCCCAGCACATTCCTTAGCCAGGGTCCCTGCCTTCCACACCCCTGTACTGCTCACTGCAGCTACAGGAGCCATGTGTTGCAAACACTGTGAGCTGAGGGGATGGGAGGGGAAGGGCACTTCACATACTGCCTGTCCTGAAAACAGGCAGCTGCTTTTTGCCGGAAACTGGCCAATGGGGATTACTGGGGGTGGGAGCAACATGAGAAGCCTCTGCCTTCTCCCCCAGGCTCTCAGCATTCACAGAAGCACACGGCCCTGCAGAAGCCCAATTCAGTGGGTGCCAAGCAGGGGCAGGGCAGGCAGGGAGCCAGCTGAGGCTCTCATGGGCCAGATTCAGCAGTTTGCTGGGCCAAATTCAGACCACAGATCATATTTTGCCCAGCTCTGCTTCTGGTTGTGCCCTTTCAAAGGGTCAGAGTAAGTTGGAGGGGGGAAAAAAAAAAATCACACTGCCTGGTATCCAAAGTGTTTTTACTGGCTAAAAGTTAATTTAAAACCCCACCCTATCTCAACCAATAAAAAAACAATACCTCTCAGCACTGTATCAAGCAAAGTGAAATGGGAAAATATTTTATCATTTGTTTACTCTGACACCAGTGTGCACCATAAAAAGCACAATGTCATTGTTTCCTCCTCATTGTCTCAGTTTCCTTTGTTGTCTACATGGGTCTCTCACAACAGGTGAGAGAAAAACAGGGTTTAAAAATCAGAAACTGATTGTAAAACCAGAGCCAGGCTTGTGGATGTGTGTTCTGTAGCAGGTATAAGTCCTTTTCACACACCTAGGAAACTCAGACATCGAGTTGGTCAGAATCCTTTACACTTTCCAGGAGTGCCTTTACCCACTGAAGCATCCAGTACAGCTAAAGCTATACGATCTGGGGAAAGGAGTAAAAGGAGGTATTTCAAGTTGCGGATGAAACAAAATTATTCAATTCAGACTGCGAAGAACTACAAAGATCTCACAAAACGGGATGACTGGGCAAGATAATGGCAAATTAAATGCTAACGGCAACTTATTGCATATTTTAAAACATCCAGACTATACGTACAAAATTATGGGAGTCTAAATTTGCTGTTATCACTTAAGAAAAAGATCTTGGAGACACTGTGGATACTTATCTGAAAACATCTGCTCACTGTGCGGCAGCAGTCAAAAAAGTGAAAAGCATGTTCAGAACCAGTAGGAAAGGGACAGATCATAAGACAAGAAATAATATGCCACTTATACCCTCCCACTGTGTTGTTACATAACCGTTACACTTTACTTTCAGCAGGAGACAAGGAGTCACCCCCCACAGTGGAGGAGGCCAGGCCTTGCACCACCAAGGTTGAGCAGTCTCCTGCCACCACTGCGAGGAGGAAACGTAGAGTAGTGGTGGTTGGAGACTCTCTTCTGAGGGGAACGGAGGCACCCATCTGTCGCCCTGACAGCTCATCTCGAGAGGTATGCTGTCTGCCAGGGGCCCGTATCCGAGATGTTACGGAGGCATTGTCGAGGATTATCCGGCCCTCTGACTACTACCCCATGCTACTCATCCACGTGGGCACAAATGATACTGCCAGGTGTGACACTGAGCGGATCAAGTGTGACTACAGGGCTTTGGGAGTACGGGTGAAGGAGTTTGGAGCGCAGGTGGTATTCTCTTCTATCCTTCCTGTCAAAGGTAGGGGCCCGGGCAGAGAGAGGTGCATCCTGGAGGTGAATGCCTGGCTGCGACGATGGTGTCGCCAGGAGGGATTCGGCTTCCTTGATCACGGGGTGCTCTTCCAGGAAGGACTGCTTGGCGGAGATGGAGTTCACCTTTCCAGGAGCGGGAAGGCCTTGTTTGGACACAGACTGGCTAACCTTGTGAGGAGGGCTTTAAACTAGGTTTGTCGGGGGCAGGTGAGCAAAGCCCACAGGTAAGTGCTGAATGTGCGGGACTGGGAGATGGGTTGGAAATGGGGGGGACTATGGCCTATAATGGCAAGGAGAAAGGAGGGTCAGGGCACAACAGGGAGGCAAGATCAAATCAGTATCTTAGATGCCTATATACAAATGCAAGAAGTATGGGTAATAAGCAGGAAGAACTGGAATTGCTAACCAATAAATACAACTATGATATCATTGGTATTACAGAAACCTGGTGGGATGGGACGCATGATTGGAATATTGGTATGGAAGGGTACGGCTTGCTCAGGAAGGACAGACAGGGAAAAAAGGGAGGAGGGGTTGCCTTGTATATTAAAAATGTACACACTTGGACTGAAGTGGAGATGAACGTAGGAGATAGCTGTGTAGAGAGTCTCTGGGTTAAGCTAAAAGGGGTAAAAAACGAAGGTGATATCATGCTAGGAGTCTACTACAGGCCACCTAGCCAGGTGGAAGAGGTGGATGAGGCCTTTTTTAAACAATTAACAAAACTATCCAAAGCCCAAGATTTGGTGGTGATGGGAGACTTCAACTATCCAGACATATGTTGGGAAACTAACACAGCGAGGCACAGGCTATCCAATAAGTTTCTGGACTGCATTGGAGACAACTTTCTGTTTCAGAAGGTTGAAAAAGCTACCAGAGGAGAAGCTGTTCTGGATTTGGTTTTAACAAATAGGGAGGAACTAGTTGAGAACTTGAAAGTGGAAGACAGTATAGGGGACAGTGATCACGAAATAATAGAGTTCATGATCTTAAGGAAAGGTAGAAGGGAGACCAGCACAATTGAGGTTATGGATTTCAGGAAGGCAGATTTTGATAAGCTCAGAGAACTTGTAGGTAAGGTCCCATGGGAAGCAAGACTGAAGGGAAAAACAACTGAGGAGAGTTGGAAGTATTTCAAAGGGACGTTGTTAAGGGCCCAAAAGCAAACAATTCCGCTGTGTAGGAAAGATAGAAAATATGGCAAAAGACCAGCTTGGCTTAACAAGGAGATCTTGCATGATCTCAAAATAAAAAAGGAGTCATATAAAAAATGGAAACTAGGACAACTAACAAAGGATGAATATAGGCAAGCAACACGGGAATGCAGGGGCAAGATTAGAAAGGCAAAGGCACAAAATGAGATCAAACTAGCTACAGGCATAAAGGGAAACAAGAAGACCTTTTATAAATACATTAAAAGCAAGAGGAAGACCAAGGACAGGGTAGGCCCACTGCTTAGCGAGGAGGGAGAAGCAGTAACAGGGAACTTGGAAATGGCGGAGATGCTCAATGACTTCTGTGTTTCGGTCTTCACCGAGAAGTCTGGAGGTGTGCCTAACGTAGTGAATACAAGCAGAGAGAGGGTAAGTTTAGAAGATAGGATACACAAAGAACAAGTTAAAAATCACTTAGGAAAGTTAGATGTCAGCAAGTCACCAGGTCCTGATGAAATGCATCCCAGGATACTCAAGGAGCTGATAGAGGAGGTATCTGAGCCTTTAGCTATGATCTTTGAAAAATCATGGCAGACAGGGGGGATTCCAGAAGACTGGAAAAGGGCAAATATTGTGCCCATCTATAAAAAGGGGAATAAGAACAACCCAGGAAATTATAGACCGGTCAGTTTAACGTCTGTCCCAGGGAAGATAATGGAGCAGGTAATTAAGGAAATCGTATGCAAACACTTGGAAAGTAATAAAGTGATAGGGAATAGCCAGCATGGGTTTGTGAAGAACAAGTCATGCCAAACTAATCTGATAGCTTTCTTTGATAAGATAACGAGCCTTGTGGATAAGGGAGAAGCGGTGGATGTCATATACCTAGACTTTAGTAAGGCATTTGATACGGTCTCGCATGATATTCTTATTGATAAACTAGGCAAATATAACTTAGATAGGGCCACGATAAGGTGGGTGCATAATTGGCTGGATAACCGTAGTCAGAGAGTTGTTGTTAACGGTTCTATATCCTGCTGGAAAGGGATAACAAGTGGAGTTCCTCAAGGGTCTGTTTTGGGACCCGTACTATTCAATATCTTCATCAATGATGTAGATATTGGGATAGAGAGTACTCTTATTAAGTTTGCAGATGATACCAAACTGGGTGGGGTTGCGACTTCTTTGGAGGATAGGGACATAATTCAAAATGACCTTAGCAAGTTAGAGAAATGGTCAGAGGTAAACAGGATGAGGTTTAATAAAGAGAAATGCAAAGTGCTCCACTTAGGAAGGAACAATCAGTTCCATACATACAAGATGGGAAGCGACTGTCTAGGAAGGAGCATGGCGGAAAGGGATCTAGGGGTCATAGTGGACCACAAGTTGAATATGAGTCAACAGTGTGATGCTGTTGCAAAAAAAGCAAATATGATTCTAGGTTGTATCAACAGGTGTGTTGTAAGCAAAACTCGTGAAGTCATTCTGCCGCTCTACTCTGCACTAGTTAGGCCTCAGCTGGAGTACTGTGTCCAGTTCTGGGCGCCACATTTCAAGAAAGATGTGGAGAAATTGGAAAGGGTACAGAGAAGAGCGACAAGAATGATTAAAGGTCTAGAGAACATGACCTATGAAGCCAGGCTTCATGAACTGGGCTTGTTTAGTTTGGAAAAAAGAAGATTAAGGGGGGACATGATAGCGGTTTTCAAATATCTAAAAGGGTGTCACAAGGAGGAAGGCGAAAATTTGTTCCTCTTGGTTTCTGAGGACAGGACAAGGAGTAATGGGCTTAAAGTGCAGCAGGGGAGGTTTAGATTGGACATTAGGAAAAAATTCCTAACTGTCAGGGTGGTCAAATATTGGAATAAATTGCCAAGGGAGGTGGTGGAATCTCCCTCTCTGGAGATATTTAAGAACAGGTTAGATAGACATCTGTCAGGGATGGTGTAGACGGAGCTTGATCCTGCCTTGAGGGCGGGGGGCTGGACTCGATGACCTCTCGAGGTCCCTTCCAGTCCTATTATTCTATGATTCTATGATTCTATGATATAAATGCATGGTATACCCACACCTTGAATACTGAGTTCAGTTCTGATCACAAAAAGGATGATTAGAAAAGGTACAGAGAAGGGCAACCAAAATGATTGGGGTGTGAAACAGATTCTAAATGAGGAGAGATTAAAAAGACTGGGACAGTTCAGCTTGGAAAAGCAAGAACTAAGGGCAGGGGATATGACAGACATCTTTAAAACCATTGATGGTATGGAGAACGCGTATTAAAAAAGTGGGATTTATCCCTTTCTATAACACATGCAGCAAGTATCACCCCATGAAATGAACAGGCAGCAGATTTCACACACACAAAAGGAAGTACTTTTCCATACAATGTGCAGCCAACCTGTGGTACTTGTTGCCAGAGGATGTTGTAAAGGACAAAATTATAACAGGTTCAAAAAAAAGGATTAGATAAGTTCATGGAGGAGAGGCTCATCAGCAAAAATGAACAGGGATGCAGCCCCATGCTTTGTGTGTCCTAAACCTACGACTATTGGAAGCTGGGAGTGGATGAGAAGGGACAGATCACATGATAATTGCCCTGTTTTATTCATTCCTTCTGAAGCATCTGAGCCTGGCCACTACCAGGAGATGGACTATCTGGACCATTGGTTGTTCTCACGTTCTTAGTCACTGGGACCAGGGATAGAGTGGAACTGGGGCACAAACTGGGGCTGGATAGAATTCTTCCCCTCCCCTCGGAAAGCCTGACCTAAGCCTGCTGCACACCCCCATGTCCCCCTCAGGTGGGCATTCCCCACATTTTGGAGACCACTGCATTAAAGAATTTTACCTCACCCGCCTTGCATCTCTATTACTGAAGCACCTAAAGCCTCTACGCTTCTTCCTTTAAAGTACCAGAAGCACCTACATTTCCAGGCTGACTAGTAATATTAGATACCTAATTTTGCTGCTTCTACACACCATGGGAGCAAGACTGGACCTTTTGCTGTTATGAAACTTCCTGCCACTATGGCTACTAGTTCATCTATGAGAGTGAAAGTACTCTGGCTTTGCCATGGCATGAGGAAAAGACGACTTGTACCCAACGCCTGGCTCCTGCTGGCAGAAGAGATCAGGTCTCCCCCTAAAAGCACCTGCACATGTCATAGGAAGGGTCTCAAAGCCTGATCTGGAAACTTGGTAAAGTAGCTTTGTGGCCCAGAGGGAATTTCTTCCCTCCCCCAGCAAAGGTTCAGGGCCTGGGCCCTGCTATGTAGGATGAGACTTAAAGATCTGCCTCTTAGTGAGCATGTACAGGTAGCTAACAATTGATTTGCTGCACTCAGAACAAACTGAGAGGTCAATCACTGAATACACCACTACAGCACTTAGCATAGTTAAAGTTGGCCTGGTGAGAAATGGAGATGCAGTTGACTGCTGAAGAGCAGTATGAAAACAAGAGGCATGAATACAGTAAATGAAGAGAACTTACCCTTGACTGGCCTGCTTAGAGAGGACACCCTGGCTATGTCTAGACTACAAGCCTCTTTCGAAAGAGAGCGTCTAGACTACAAGCAGATTTTTTTGAAAAAGCAAGCCACTTTTTCAAAAGAGTCTAGACGCTCTCTTTCGAAAAAGCACAGTTTGCATTCAATAGCACCTTTTTTTGAAAGAGTTCTTTTGAAAAAAGGTGTTATTCCTCGTAAAATGAGGTTTACCACGATCGAAAAAACTGCCACATTCTTTCAATTTACTTTCAAAAGAATGCGGCTGCAGACTAGAAGCAGGGGAAGTTTTTTTGAAAAAGGCCACTTTTTTCGAAAAAACCCTGTAGTCTAGACACACCTCCTGTTTCCACTCCTGGGAGGCACCCATGGGTGCAGCTCAGACAGTAGAACCAGCTCCTAACAATGCCTGCTGGAATTCTCACTCACCCCTCCTATCCCTCCTCCCTGGTAACAGCGCATTGAACTCACTAGCATACCAACCTGAGCAGAAGCTCTAGATGCTTGAACTAGGGAGTGCTGCTTTGTAAATGTACAGAGAGAGCTCCAAATAGCAGCTCTACAGGTTTCTGCACTTGGGACTTGTCAAAGGCATGCTATAGTTGCCTGGTAGCTTCGGTTGCATGTGACCTTCCCCCACAATGTCATTCAAGGGGTCTGTGTCTAAGGTGAAAAGACTAGTAAAAAGGTGAACCCTCCATTTCTCCCCAGGTGAGCTTTAACTGAGGTAACTGCTGGGGAGGATGGTAAAAATGGATGCAAGCCAATAACTTCCTTCTGTGCGTTCAGTTGTCTTAACATAATCTGTGAAAAGGAGAATGTTGTTTATGGTTGGCTGCATAGGAAATAATAGAACCAAGGAATTTCAAAACTTTTCCAGGCTCTTTAAAATAGTAAGCGAGAGTTCTGTTTGCACCAAGAACATGCATTCCTTGACTGGCCACATAAGCATGAAACATAGGGGAAAATACTGGTAGATTAATGGCTTGACTAATAAAATTAAGATACCGCTGTGGGAAGTAACTGTGTTACGTACAAAGGTAGCGCTCCTAGCTAAACTTTCAAGGAGGATATAGAACAGGGGTGGGCAAAGGGGCTTCCACAAGCCAGATCCGGTCGGCGGAGGCTCTGTCACTACCCCGTACTTGTAGCAACCACTTACTTGAACCAAATCTGAACCAGTGACTAGGGATGTAAAAAGAGTAGTCAAGTCAACTACTTGCATTACCTATCTCAGAGGCAGCAATGGAGTTGGGCAGGGGAGGGGGGGGGAGCAAGAGCCAGTACTGGGGGGAGCCAGCTTAAAAGACAGTTCCCCCAGCACCTTCTCCACAGTGCGGGCTGGGGAAGACAAGGGAGGAAGGGGTGCAGCTGTTAGGACCTGGCACGAGTAGGGACTGAAGCATTCCCCTCTCACACCAGGTTCCCCATTGTGCCTCCCTCCCTTTATCAACTAAACGAGTAGCTGATTAATTGAAAGCCATCTAGACCAGCTGTGGCCAACCTGTGGCTCGCGAGCTGTATGTGTCTCTTGCCCCCCAAAAGTGAGGTCCACGAAGCTGCTCCTGCACCCCCATCTCTCACACACACCCTGGTTTCCCTGTGCTTACCAGGTTGGAGTGGAAGGATTTTAAAAATGGCACCCAAAATGGCAGCCATCTTAAAGGGATAGCCTCCTTTTAAAGTTTTTATTGTTTGGTTTTGCTCAACAATTCTGTTCTGGTGGGCTTTTTTTGGGGGGTGGGGGTAGGGGGAGGGAGAGGCTTGACAATTTTGGTGCAGCTCTTTGCATTTTTTCCACCGCTGTTTTGGCTCTCTGTTAAATGGGTTGGCCGCCCCTGATCTAGACTCTGTTAAATGGGTTGGCCGCCCCTGATCTAGACTCTCATAAAAATTTATGGGAGGGGGTTGGGGGGGAGGGGAAGAGAACAGATTTACATAAATTTAATTTGACAGCAGAAACGGCTATAGGCAAAGAACTATAGTTCATCAGAAAACAAATGCGTGAACTAGACAGTCCAAGCTGCCTGGCTCTGGAAGACAGCTGTACATTTGTGAAGTACAAGAGCTCAGCTGTAACTGAAAGCTCATAATAAATTTAGCACCACCACCCTCCCATTATGACAAATCCATTACTAGGTTCAGAAAAAGGGGGCTTGTGCATCCTGTCTATTCTGATAAGCATTTTCCTCCATCAAGCTGTTTGTACATAGATTATAGATTAAATGAGAACAGAACAGACATTGACTTAGTTTCCTATATATTTTTATTGGTGCTTCTGAAGCAACCTTCACTTGTGTATCAATAGCAACACCTAGCGGCCAGAGAAGAATATGAATTTCTTCTGGCTCTGTCTTCCAAATAGTGTAGTGAGTGACTCTTAATACTATTAGTCCAGCTATATTCTATTACACTGTGAACTGCTGTATTCAAGTACTTTAACTGATGGTCAACAATAGAAATGTGATGTAAAACAAAATAAACACATTTATTCATAGATTAATGTCATGCGAGTTCCCATATGACACAGGCTATAGAATTTTAGCCAATTACCCCTGTATTGAGCCCAATAACATGTGTCCAACTAAAGAATGAGCTTCCAGAAACTTCAAGAGATGCAGCATTCATCTGCTCCCACAGTATAGCTAATGTGCTTAAAATACCTGACCAACAACCTCTACACATTTCATACTACTGCATCACTCTTTTAGATCTTACCATGATTCAAAGAAAACCAAACAAACTGGAGAACATACAGATACTTTTATTGCTCACCTTTTATACAACAGCTCACCTTCAGCCATTTTCTTTCACAGCTTGACAATGTTTATGTACACAAAATCCCAGCAAGAAGCATTATGTGGCTTTCAGTAAAAGAAAAAAAATGTCAAGACATTAAACTCAGCCAGGCTTCATTTTCTGCAGCAATAGTAAAAGGGCTTCCTCCAGGCAGGAATTAATCTTTCCAGGCCGTAGTGCATTTCTTCAAAAATTAAAATTTAAAAAAAAAAAAAAAAAAGAGAGATAACCCCCCCAAAACAAATTGCCCTGAATTTGCTGAGCCAGTGGCATTAACTCGTGCATAAAACAATTTTAAGTTTGCTGTTCCTTCTAGCCGATTTCAAGTAAAAATTAGGTTTGTAAGAGGAGCAACTTGTTTTGGATGGATGCAGGTCAGTTTGAATTGCTAGACTTAACTACAGCCCTACAGACACTATTGGTTCACAACTTAGCTTGGTTTTAAAATGATCTTTGCAGATTCTGGTGGCAGGTGAGATCTCCACAGTTGAGTAGGAGATACAATTTTCAATTAGTGGAAGATAAGGCTACTGAATGTGGCATCTGCAGCAGAGCTCAAATAATAGACAACAGATTTTTTGAGTTAGTAAGCAGTTTGGAACCAGGCATATGTGAACATGAGCGAGAGACCTTTTCTTGGTGAAGACAACTGGGCAGAAAATCAAAAGCAGTATTCAAATCTGTTTGAAACATATAACCTAACGCATATTTTGGAAGAGAAATGAAGACGAACATGTCAAAGGTAACTTAGTTTTCAATGTTGCGTGTGAATTACAAGTCTGACCAGAAAAGCACTGCTAGTATCAGTATATATACCATCAGAACGGACGTTAGGATAATAATTTCATAACAGAATGATTTGATCAAAGAGATTCAATCTAAGAAGCAAAGCTACTGGTTCAAGATTTGGTTAACCACAGTGAAGAGTGGCAACTTATTTATTTCAGTCAAACAACAAAAAGAACATCAGAGTTGTAGGAGAACCTACAGTTTAGTTGAAGCAAGTCTATGAAACCTTGCCGGACACATACCGTCTTGTACTAATTCAAAAAGCATTAGATCAAACCTCTGAAACTAGGTATCTATTATTCAAGCTCTGCTGAAGTGTAAAGCTTTAGTAGCCTCAGCTAGTGAAGTGTCTTCCTTGTCCAAATCCAGACTGATTATACTGATAGCCTCCATGCTGGAAGTGCTGCTCAAACTGCCCACCTTGATTAAAGTTCTGTCCACCTCTGCCTCCCCAGCCTCCTCCGGGGCCTCCACGGCCCCCACGGCCTCCACGGCCACCTCTCCCTCCTCCCCTTCCACCACCTCGATCACCATGGTGCCCGCCATCTTGGTATCTGTTGTCCTGCTGGTAACCACCGCTGCCGCCACCACCCTGGTATCCACTTCCTGTGTATGAAGAAGATTGATAGCCTCCGTAGCCGCCTCCTTGGTAGCCGCCACCGCCACCATGATAGCCACCAGTTTGAAAACCTGCATCTCTGTAGTTGCTATCTCTGTAATTGCTGTCCTGATAGCCTCCTCCTCCGCCACCATCTGTCCAGCCTCCTTGGTGCTTGTTTCCTCTTCCTCCCCCTCTGTTTCCATGGTCATAACCACCCCGTCCTCCTCCTCGACCTCCTCGTTCATGACCCCCTTGTTCATGACCTCCTCGTCCTCCATATGATGAGTCATAACCTCCTCGCCCTCCTCGGTCATGACCGCCTTGTTCATAACCACCTCGTCCTCCATATGATGATTCATAGCCACCTCTTCCTCCTCTGCCTCCACTTTGCTGTGGAGGACCATCTTGTCTTTTCTGCCATGGCGGCATCTCAGGAGGGGGAGGCTCGATTTCATTCGGTCTTCCCCCTCTATCAGGTACTCGGCCCATTAATACCTGTAATGGTAAGAAAAAGATTGCATGATAGTAGAACTCCTTAATCATACTTACTAATTATATGATACCATGAGCAACAGTTTAATATTTCTATGACAGTCTGGAATTTGAGTCATGACAAAGAAGTCTATTAAGAGCCTTTACACCAGCATAAAACTAGTGTAACTCCACTAAATTCGAAACAGGAGTTCCTCAGATGTTAACATCAATGCATGATCAGAATCAAGTCCCAAGTAGTTTGATACGGCATTATATAAACAGCCTCAAAGTATTAACTGAATCCACTGAAATACTGGAGTGGCTGTCAGTTTTTAGACTATGTAAAAGGATCACTCTTTGGTTTCATCTGTATGTCTAACACACATTTAAAAAGTCAATAAAAATATCATTTCCTAGGAAATTTAGTACTCATAAGATGGTGTTGATCTAACAGCCACTGAGATGTAAGTAGTGTGACCAAATATCAGGCACATCATAGAATATCAGGCAGCACATGTGCAAGCTTTCACTCAACAATGTCCTACCATGTCCCCATGACAATCAATCCATGCAGAATTTGTTAACACACAAATGCGATGGTGTGTTTGGTAATGTGGACATATGTTTGCTAGAACTAGACCAACCCCTCTAACTACTGGGACAAAACCTTCATGAAGGACAGAGTATCCCACATCTGCCTATCATAGGGTATGTCTACAATACCCCGCTAGTTAGAACTAGCGGGGTAGTGTAGGCATACCGCAATTGCAAATGAAGCCCGGGATTTGAATTTCCTGGGCTTCATTTGCATAAGCGGGGCGCCGCCATTTTTAAATCCCCGCTCGTTTGAACCCCGTGCCGCGCGGCTACACGCGGCACGAACTAGGTAGTTCGAACTAGGAAGCCTAGTTCAAACTACCTAGTTCGTGCCGCGTGTAGCCACGCGGCACGGGGTTCGAACGAGCGGGGATTTAAAAATGGCGGCACCCCGCTTATGCAAATGAAGCCCGGGAAATTCAAATCCCGGGCTTCATTTGCAATTGCGGTATGCCTACATTACCCTGCTAGTTCGAACTAGCGGGGTAGTGTAGACATACCCATAGGGGTTTTCTTGTAAACTCCTCTGAAGCCTCTAGCACCGGCCATTGTTGGACACAAGATATTGGCACTGGATCATCAGTCTGATCTAATAGGGCAAACTTATGTCTCTAGTGAATAGTATATGCAGCCTTCTGTTCTGATTACAGGTTAAACCTCCTAAATCAGGGACTCTCTGGTCCAGCAACATCCATGGTCTGAAAGCACCACAAATGTTGCTGGTCCAGAGAGCCACAGAACTGGAGTATGAGAGCCTGCCAGGAGCTCCACCAGAAGGGCCAGCGGCAGCTGGGAACCCTGTTCTGGGAAGCCCTGGCCAGGCATGGCAGCAGGGGGACCGCAAGCCCTATCCCTGGGGAGCCTAGGCCAGGCTGAGCAGCAGCAGGGCTGGGAAGCTCTGTCCCTGGAGAGCATAGCATCTGCGTGGCTGACAGCAGAGGCAAGCCCCAATCCTGGGGAGCACAGGCCATTTGGGGTAGCAACAGGGCTGGGGAGTTTCATTCCTGGGGAGCCTGGGCCAGGCTTCCCGCCTCTGGGAGCCCTGGCGGGGGTACAACAGCAGCAGGGCTGCTGGCAGCCAGCAAGCCCCATTCCCGAGGAGCCCCAGCTAGTCATGGCAGCAGCGAGGCTGACAAACCCAGTCCCAGGAGCCCCAGGCGGGTGCGGCAGCAGGGGAGCTCCATATCTGGAGAGCTCCAGCCAGCCCACTGCACCCGAGCCAAGCAGCAACGGGGCTGCAGCCCCAGTGGAAGTGGGGCTGGAGAGAAGCCAGCCACACACAGCAGCAGTGGGCTGGGAGGCTGGTGGAAGAGGACTCCCCATATCCAGCAAAATCCGTCACTGGGGACGGGTCAGGTCCCAAGGGTGCTGGAGCAGGGATGTCCGGCCTGTACTACCATTCTTGTCTACCCACTTCCTTCCTTTCGGCCTCTAGACCTCCTTGTCGTCAGATGCAAGTTCTCTGAGGCAGGGACTGTTTTTGTGTTTGTACGGAGTTCAGTACAACAAAGCCCAATCCTGTCTTCTGTCACTGAGTGCTACAGAACACAGAAACGTTCTTTAGTACTTTGGAGGGGACATTTCATGTTCATTTTTGAAGAGGAGATCCATTTTAATGTAATGCTAATAAGTCTCAAGTTTAGGGGGCAAGCCAGAATTCTCAGGGAAAAAAAAATGGCAACATTCTTTCCACAGCAACACTTGCTCTTAAAAATATGAACCTTGACTATATAAATTTAACCTAATCAAAACTCATAAGAGACTCTAAACAGCAAAACACAGATTTTGCCAACCGACATATACCCCATGTAATTATTTATACTAGATGTGATGAAAATATTTGTTAATGACATCAAAGCAATATCAATCCCTGCAACCGTGATAATGAAATGATATCACAACAAGTATACAAGTAGCTCCCTCACGGCATTCTCCCGTCAAGGAGATTGACTAGAAAGTGCAAGTGTAACAATGATGTAACAGCTTAAGGGAGAGATTATGAACCACTCTCTCTCACAGAATAGGATGATGCACTGAAAGCAATGGCTTCTTGTGGAATAAGATACTATTCATTGCACATGAGGGTGTCAGAATTTGACCTTAAATATTTAAAGTTACAGGTTCCTAAAATTACAAACTAATTCATGTTATATCATGCACTTTGCTTTGGTGCATAAGGATTAGCAGCAAGAAGATAAGTTTCTCATCACTTGTTTTCCAGTTTACATTTACTTTGATGAAAAACACAGAATGTTACTGAGTGTTTTAAACACTCAAGTCTTTCACTGAGACAAATTCAAACATTTAAAATGAAATGACAATGCTCACAGCCTGGTATGAAGTTGCATTTGCCAACTCGTAGCAGTCACAGAAGACATACCTTATTAATAGCACACACAGTCTTTTCTCTGATAGACCCACTGCTTGTCCTCATAATCTTTGACAAATCTTGCCGAGCTGCCAAGAGGTGAGCAATGGAAATAGTGCACTTAGTAGTTAAGAGGGCACGTCTGGGTTGGTAGACTTTAGCCAGTTTCTCTGTTTGACTCTGTTGGAGGAAAGAAAAATAAACAATTCAATTAGTTAAAGGAATCAGTATGTGAGAGAGTGTCCAACAAAAAGATCCAGATCAATAAATGGACCATGAAAATGTATTTGTACTATTAAAATACAAGAGGAGTATCAAAATGGTTAAAAAATAATTTAATTTTAATTTAAAGAGTACTGTACAGAGGACTGAGAAAGCCATGTTATTTTCACTCTCATCACACAATGACATTAATTCTAATCTCATTGCCAACGTGTTACTTTGCACACATTTTCTTCTTATGGCTGAAAATTGTTAGAAGTGAGAAAGATATTCTGTTATTCTGCATTTTTGTATTTGTCTTCAGTAGGCAATCACGCAAACAGTATTATCAACTATCTATGTGGCGAAAAGAATTCCAGCCAATCAATACCCTCACAATGCCAATGACAGTTTCTGATATGGATTGTATCCAGCCTCACTTTTCTTTTTATACACGCACAATTCCTAAACAATGTTTAAAAAAAAACCTCAAGTCAGTTTAATGCTACTCATTCCTCTTGGCAGGTCTTCCCTACATTGCAAGCTCTTTGAAGCAGAGATGAAGTTCTCATTTTTCTGTAAAGCACCTAATTACATACCATCAGTGTGTATGCAATCATCAAAAGGAAAGAGATCATTTATTTTAGGGATGGTCTGTTATGGTTTGTTGAACCATAAACAGATATCATTACACAGGGATAATATGTGATTATTGTGTTTAACATCTCAATTCTAACCATTATTTAATTAGCCAAAGTTATTTGCCAACTTCTTAAATCTGTCACCTATTGTACTAAATAACAGAACCTATTTAATTCTTCCCAGCTGCTGCAACAATACTGCTTACTGTCCTCTGCTAGATATAGTTCACCTGGGTAACAAACTCTGTATATTCCAAAGACAGAGGGAACAAAAAAGCCAGTAGATCAATGGGTTGAGGATGGGTGATTTGAACAGTCAAATAATCTGCTCAGGGCACCTGCCTCAATTGAAATCTACTGCAATTCATAACTGACCAGCTTCCTTATATTGTTCTAATTAAGTAGTATATCGGTGTGCCATTTGAAAGGGTAGGAAGTTAGTACATATAAAACAACCTTTCACATTTCTCTTTCCCTCATGTGAATAAACTGTTGATAGGCTAAGTAAAATATCATTATTATGATAGCATACAGGTAAGTAGATGTGCATGGGCTGGTAAGTTTACATGGACATTTTGCAAAGTTGCAGGAATCTGTTTGAAAAATGCTTTCCCTGTAACTTGCATTGCCAATTGCCAGGGATGTAACTTTAAAAAAAAAATTGAGCTAAAACAGGAATATTTTACCTCATTTTTTTTCCTAAGAAGCCACTCTGGTTCACATGCTGCTTCCGCTACCATCAGCGGTTCCTGTTTCCTGTGTTTGAGGGGAGCTACAATTGATCAAGGTAATGAAAGTTAAAAATCTATTTAAGGAAGAGAGATTACAGGAAAATAATGGTAAGTCACTCTGAAGATGAGCAGTCAGAAGTTCAGCTGGAAGCAAATACCAGCTTGTTGCTTTCCCATTTGCATCTTCCCCATTGTCTTCTGCCATTAGTAGCTTGCTCTCTTGACCTCCTCCCCAAATGGACCTATGGCAAGGTAGACACATCTCCCTCAAGTAAGATGCTCAGTAAAACCACATTAATTAAAGCTAGAGGTAGCTAGCATATCATAAAGACTGAGTGTAAATTGGACAGGATCAGAGGATACAAGAGCGAGGGAACAACAAAGGAGTGGAGAAATGGATGAAGAAGTGTAACAGAACCGTGAATTGCCTGTGGAAGACAATGCTGGTTGAGAGCAGGTGGATGGGAGAATCTGTTCTTCCAGCTGAACTCCTGATATTTTAACATCTTCAAGGTGACTTTACAAATTTTACCATTCCCATCTCTAGCATCCCCTCAAGACAGGAAACAGGAATGATAAGAGCTGTAGTGGGTAGATCAAAGTGGTTACTCAGGGACAAACATAAGCACTATAAAATATTCTTTCATAAAACCAACTTTATACTTTTACATTAGCGACTAAAGATTACATGTTTACCATAAAGAAGATAAAACTGAATGAATGCTTACTTTACAACCTGATAAAGCAAAAGCAGAAAAAACAGAATATATTGGGAAACAAAATAGGAGTACAATGTTTTTCCATTTTTGACCTACAATCCAAACACTTGAGATCTTATATATAAAGTCAACATTGAGGTGAATACACATTCAATACACAGAGCACCTATAACATTTTAAAAACCTTAAAAATCTCTAATACATAAGGCATAATGTAAATCAGCTAAGAAAACAAAGTCATTTGTCATCAAATGTGAAACCTTATTACAGTTTCTATCAATACAATTAAGCAATAACTTGCTGTTACTTGCAACCTTTACTTCTTAATGAAGTTATAAAAGTGTTTTTTAAAAGTTCATATTTTAAAATGAACAACATCTTTGAAAGTTGCTAGGAAAATAAATAAGAGAGTTTGTGCATCTGTGTCCATCCAGCTGTGAGTCCATTTGTTCAAGAACTCCTCCTAAATGGTAAGAGCAAGGACCACCAACTTTGGTATGCAGCCTCCTCTTATCATAACTTAAAGCAAAGTCAAGGTTTGGTTGTGCCAGCACAATGGGATGTGCATGGAATCCAACTGTTTCTCATCAAACAAAAAGGGAGGGGAGTGATAGCAAGGACAGTTATGCTCACAAATCACCACAAGGGGACAGCAAGCCCCTAAGCGCCTTGTCACCTTCCAAACCTAACTTCGGCAGCTCCCCCACACCTTAGGCTCCTACCCAGAGACTCCTGCAGCCCCCCTTCCAGCCCTCAAGGACCAGAGCAATATCGGGTATGTCTTCTAGTTTTAAGATAACACATATGGCCATTGCTTGAACACTGTGCACATCTAGTTTTCCATAGGTAGTTCAATTCCAATCTCACACAGAGCTCAAGCTACTTCCCAAGCCCAAACATTGTCCTTAGTCCTTCCTTGTTGTATTCATAACACCTCTTTAAATACATTTCTACTGAAAATCCAATGAAGAACATGGCTTTTCTTGAACTGAATTCAAACAGCTGATCAAACCTTGAGCTCCTACAAGACACTTCTTTTGAAAAAATGGACAGGTTTTGAAAAGCCATGATACAGCTTAGAGGGGTTGCAAGTGCTTCGGAGGATAGGGTCAAAATTCAAAATGACCTAGACAAACTGGAGAAATGGTCTGAGGTAAATAGGATGAAGTTTAATAAGGACAAATGCAAAGTACTCCACTTAGAAAGGAACAATCAGTTTCACACATACAGAAAGGGAAGCGACTATCTAGGAAGGAGTACTGCAGAAAGGGATCTAGGAATCATAGTGGACCACAAGCTAAATATGAGTCAACAATGTGACACTGTTGCAAAGAAAAACAAACCTGATTCTGGGATGCATTAACAGGAGAGTTGTGAGCAAGACACAGGTCGTCATTCTTCTGCTCTACTCTGAACAGATAAGGCCTCAGTTGGAATACTGTGTCTGGTTCGAGGCACCACATTTCAAGATAAATGTGGAAAATTTGAAGACGGCCCAGAGAAGAGCAACAAAAATGATTAAAGGTCTAGAAAACATGACCTATGAGGGAAGACGGAAAGAACTGGACTTTTTTAGTTTAGCAAAGAGAAGACTGAGAGGGGACACGATAGCGGTTTTTAAGTATCTAAAAGGGTGTCACAGGGAGGAGGGAGAAAAATTGTCCTCCTTGGCCTCTGATGATAGAAAAAGAAGCAATGAGCTTAAATGGCAGCAGAGAGGTTCAGGTTGGACATTAGGAAAAAAAACTTCCTGCCTGTCAGGGTGTTTAAACAGTGGAATAAATTGCCTTGGGACGTTGTGGAATCTCCATGACTAGAGCTATTTGACTAGACATTTATCAGGGATGATCTAGATGGTGCTTGGTCCTGCCATGAGGACAGGGGACTGGACCTAATGACCATCAGAGGTCCTTTCCATTTCTAGTATTCTATGATTCTATAGAAGTCCCCAGGCATTTCTAACAAAACTCACTACCTGATTCAGTTTTTGTTGAAATGCTATGAAGTGTTAAACATCTCTTACAAGTTTATCAATGAAACCTGACATATTCCCCACTCCCTTCCATCGCTTGTGACACACCTACAAGCCCTGTCTGTTTAATGGTAGATGATCCCAAGCCAGAGAGAAAGTAAATACAGAAAAAAAAAATTTTAAAAGCTGTTGATTTTTATGTAACTCATTTAGTTAAAAGATACTGGACATGTGACTCTACATCATCATCTGGCTATGAAACTCACCTACACCTGGTTTACGGGGTAGTGCTTACTACCTGCCCCATTATAGACCCAGTGTACACAAGAGTGATAATTTTAGAAGTCAGTTTTATAATGTTTGTCACACTTTGTTTAAAATAATCGTACCCAATTTTTACTATCCATACTTTCGGAATTGTCATAAGGAAGATCAGATAGTTATTTTTGAAACTAGAATGATCATACTCAATTAACTTCAAAAGGGGATGAAGTCACATCACAATCAATGTTACAATTCAAGAACAAAAATATACACCAAAATATTACCTAACAGCCAGGATCACAGAGCAAATTGAAGTGCATGGAAACATTCAGTGTAGCCTTACATAAATATAATGCATCTGCATTAAGCAGATGCAGCTTGATTTGGGAAGAGACATCGCTCTAGTGGACAGCACAGAATGGTACCAAGTAAAGAGGCTGTCTGAAGGATTCTGAAGAATTGTGAGTGAAACAATGCAAAATGTAGTTTATAGGCACATATGTAGTTACTAAATCATATAACAGAGTTTTGCAGTCAACTTACTCTTCTTCAGAAATCCATAAACCAAAAATATCACATAAGGGGATGTTTTCCATTAAGAGCAAGAAAAGTCAGTTTTTAAAATATATTTTATATAAAGCATAAGTGATCTGAATGTTCAGCATGTTTATAGAAAGCAATTTGTACCTTAGCTCTATCTGACCAGCCAAACGACTGCACAGTTACATCCAAACGTTTCACTAACAGTTTTCTCCGAACTTCATACTCATTGGCTATGGCTTGGTTAATTGCTTCAATTTTTTCCTGCAAAGAAAATTCATGAGTGTGACATACATTTTAGATTTTCTAATTGAAACAATAAATAATCGACACAATGGCATAAACAGATTCAGATATTAAGCACATATTAAATGACTTCATCACACATTATCTAGCTATTAAATATTCACAAGACCCAATTTTCACAGTCATTCTCCAGTCATGGAATTGGGCCCCAAATGTAAAAACCAATTGCTAACACTGCTTCCCTAATGGCCATGAAAGCTCTACCTTCTTCATGGCAGCCCAAGTATAGACTCATCAGAACAGTGTTCAATGTTGTTTATAAGAATGAATCACATTTCTATATGCCACACTTTTTTTCAAGCTATTGGTTTGTTTCCTCCAGTATTGGCCAGAGCAAACAAGTAAGGAGGATAAAAATATGAACAAGATATAATGTCAAAGAAATGCAAGGATTTATACTCAAGTGTGAGGAAGCCTGAAGTCCCCTAGTGCCTCAAAACTAAAGTATCTTTAAAACAAGAGCTATGGTACTAAGAATAAAAACCAGTACTTAGATAATTGTTTGAAATACTGCATGAGGATCCTGATTAGCATCTACGATGCACCAAAGCAGCCTCATGCATCAACTAGATGTTCCTTTATGGTTCATAATCAGAAAGAGACACAAAACTCCACTAGAAACACTTGCAGACACTAGGGCTTCTTAGGGTAGCATTCAATGAACCCTGGTAGGGCAAAACGCAGACATTCAGTCTTAAAGGCAATTCTGATCGATCTCTTGCCAGGAGTCTGTACTTGCATATGGATTTGTTGTAGTTTGCTTTCTTGGATAAGAGCGGTTACTCAAAACTTACTAAAACTCCTATTTTAAAAAGATTTTCATCAAAACATTATGTTCACCATTTGTGCTGGTGAAATGTTAGAAATTGTCCTTTTCTTTACTTAAAATATACACAAGATAACTATTTAAAAAAAATTAAAGAAAAAACCACACACACAGAAACTTTTTGGTAAAGCTACCAGACAGAGGAGACAAAAAGACTCTTACACACTTGGTTCCTTACCCAGTGAGCTGGTCCCAATGGTTTCTTCAGTAAAGGTTTTCCAACATGACCAGGAGGAACCTTTGCTAAGGTTTCTTTTAGCTGTAATAAAATATATTGTAAACATGCTACAGTGGCCATAAACACTGCTTTTCAAAGATCAAATTTAGGGAGAGAAGCAGGAAGCATTATATAGGTAACATCAATTTTTGTCCAAAATACATTGTGCCATAAAAAGAGCCAATAACATCTCAATCATATTCGTGTCTGAAAATTCTTAAGTCTTGTTGTTACAAATAATATAGTAATCTTAGCTAAAAAGTAGAGAAAATGCATAGAACAACAGACTCCATTATGGTCTCTGAGACAAGAAACATCTGTGATTAAAATGGAAAATCATACATTTGATGCATCTCAACACAGAAATTATATCCTATATATAATTAGCTTCATAGCATTTCTTCATATAAAACTGTTATAAAAAAATATTGAATATGATCATTTAAATGCTCACCAAATAAGCTGTGTTCAGCTATTTTATATCATTTCTCTAATCTCAAAACAACTACGGACTAGGGATGTTAAAGACTAGTCGACTCGACGGATCAGCATTTGCTTATTGGATAGTCTTTTGACTAGTTGATATCCCCCCCTTGCTGTCTCTATTATATAGAGGCAGCAAAGGGGGGGAAGGGGGAGAAGGGGTACTTCAAAGTGGCAGCACTGCTGCCACTTTAAAACCCCAAGGCAGTCGCGGCACAGATGATCCACTCCACCCCCCTTTGCTGCCTCTCTCTCAAAAGATAGGAGGCAGAAAAAGATATCGACTAGTCAGAAGACTGGTCCCACAGAAACCAATGGGAATTGCAAGTGAACAGTACCTCTGCATGTCATGCCCCAAATAATGTCATTGTCATAACAGAAGTGATGCTTTTTCCAAACTGTTGGTTTTTCTTGTGAAGTTTAACATTTTGCTTACAGCAATTGGTACACTAAAGCACAAGCCCATTTCAAACTTTTCAATATACTAGTAAGTGCATCCTTGGCGCTCTCAAAAATTTGGAAACTTTTTCCTATCTCCCTCTATTCCTGCCAGAACATACCATTTACAACTACCAGCATTCCATGTAAATATCTGTGATTTACAAAATGTTGCTATTCCAAAAAAGTTTTTGGAAAACAATGTTACCTGAAAAAATTTCTAAGTTGGTAATTCTAGGTCCCTGTCTATTTCATAATAATTTTTAATGACAAAATGCTGCTTATTAATATACATCTCCAATACCTATTTGTTTTACTAAGTGGTTCAAAACCCCAATACATCCAGAACAGCAAAACTAATGGTTGATTTAAACAAGATACAAAATTGTTGTATGCATCATTAACAAGAATGCCAGCTACAGTAAACTTTTGATTTCCAACAGTAAAATGCACAAAGGAGAAAGTACAGGTCTATTTCAGAGGATACACTGTCAGGTTAAATTTTGCATATTAAAACCAAGAAAAACCCAAGTTCCTTTTTTGTGTGTTACTATCATCACTCTGTATTCAAGTCTGAACTTTTCACTACATATTTTATTTTTTGCCTTTCATTCAGATTTTTTCAATGAAAGTGGACCACTACATTTCACTTTTGTTTACAGTTAGTGTCTAATCAGCTTCACACATTTTGGTTTCTAAATACTACCAGGATGTTTGGATTGCACACACTGCAAATTCCCTGAAAAGGAAGTTTCCACTATTTTTTTTTTTTTAAGTATTTACTGATATAGCTCATTAAGCTTTCAATCAGTTTTTATTACAAAATGACTTTGAGGCCTAACGTGCCTTAACAGTATCCCTTTACATTTAACAGATTTAGCATTGTTGATTATCAAAAAAAGTCATTGTAAATCAAGCAAAAAAGTGGTAGAGAAGTCAATTATGAAAATTTTAAAAGTATGAATTTTTTATGCAAAAATGACATACTAGATTCTGATCTTCTAGTGTATATTTAAGAGTTTGTCTGTGAGTGAGCAAGCAAGTATGCCCATCTGCCTGTTTGTTCAAGAACTCATCCTAAACAGTAACAACTAGGACCACAAAATTTGGTATGTAGCTTCTTTTTATCATAATTTAAAGAAAAGTAAAGGTTTGGTTGTGCCAAGACAATGGGATGTACCTGGAATGTGATTGTTTTCCAAAATATAGAAAGGGAAGGGGCTGCTAACAGGAACAGCTATACTGTGTAATGACCACAAGGGAGAGGGGGGACAGCAAGGGGCTAAAAATGGGGACTGGGATAGCTATAACCTCATTGGGGCAGCAGGGAGCAGAAGTGTAGGTAAGCTTCCCACCCGCCTCCCGGCCAGCGTGGTCCCTGTCGGATCTTGCACCCCCCACGTCCCTGCCCTGAGTCCCTCCTCACCCCTAACCCACAGAACTGTAATCTCCGTATTATCTTTCCCCTCTTAAATAAGGGGAATCTGACAGAAAACAAGTTTGGTATATCAAATTCTCTTTAAAGACTTCCAAGTGAGTCATTCTAGCAACCATGACTTAGATGAAGTAGAAATTTCTAAGAGTAACAAAAGGCTTCTGAAAGGGATTTTGGGATCTTATTAATTATGTAAACTTTAAAGCGACATATAATGTAAAAAAGTTATATTTGTGTTTAAAAAAATCCTATAGTAACTATAACAAAGAATAAATATTTTCCTTCCCCCATCTAATTTGTGCATTTGATCACACATTCACGGTTTTTCCTGGATACTCAGCTTTCCCTTTGCTCTTTGCAAGAGCAACAGGTAGAGAAAACACTATTTTAAAAAAAAGGAATATGTTATTAAAATCACAAGAAATGACGAGAGGACTTTAGTTGGCTAAAATTAGTGTCAAGAGAACAACCAACCTAGATTTCAAGATAACAGGTGCCTTTAAAAAGCCGATCATATAGCTAGGTAGTAATGAGGAACAAATTTCTCTTTAACTTATCTGCCAAACCTAAGCTCAGTGGTTCTGAGAGTCCCCAGCAGCAGGTGATGACTCAAAGACAGAGCAGCATAAGGAATGAAGCGCCCTTCATGGTAATGAGAGAGCCACAAGACACACAGAACCCTGACCTAAGGTCTTAACAACAAAGAATCCCTTCAGTACACCTTTTATATCTGCAATTTATTTGTGGCTCATAACATATTCTGTAAACCACATTAATTCCTTATGCTAGTGGAGTTTCACAAGAGGCAATGGAGCTAATTTAAATAAAAGCAACAATACTCTTATACACTTTTGTTCCTTTGGATCTTACTTTTTTTTCGATTCCACTGAAGAACTGGAACATAGTTATGTTGGCCGGAGGCTTGGACATGCCTAATGCAATACATATGCCTTTTAGCTCCTGAAAGACCTCGCTACCACCTCCTTCTTGTGCTTTTTTTGGAGGGGCATTCACACATAGCATTCTGGCAGCTTCCAGTTCTGAGATGAGGTATGCTGGGATAAGAAAATTAGATTTTGGAGTAAGATGCATCAATTTTAATTCTCAGTACATTTAACATACTTACAAGTGACAAAGGCACAAACAGAGCATTTTTAAAAGATTTAGGAATGGATTTTTTTTAATCCAACAAAAGCTCATATTTATAACAATCACTGGGTGGGAGTGTGTGGTTCCGAGAGGACAACTGAGAAGGAGAAGCTCTACGATGCCACATCTGTGGCAACTGGCCGTCTTGCAGCAATCTGAAGAAGCCCCACTCCAGCAGAATTCATTATACTGTCTGTCAAAGCATGGCTTTTCCCTTGTAAGGCCTTTGCAGAGAATGGAGAGTTAAGGGGGGAGGGGGCGGGAAAAGAGACACAAGAAGGGGCTAGCACATGGATTCAGAGCCAGGTTGACAGGACCCCCAAGGTCTTGGCTCAAAGCAGGGAGGCTGGAGGCTAGAAGTGTAAGTGAAAGACTGGCAAGGAAATACGGACTGGAGATCATCCAAGGGACTGGAGAGTTATACCGGCTGGGAAATAGTTAAAACAAATCACAGCTATTCTTGGTGGCCGTATGTAAAGAACGTAGGAACTGATGCTGAAGCTCACTGTGGAGAACTTTGAAAAGCTTTTCATATTGTGGCAGCAGGGGCTTGGCATCATCTTACGGATCAGGAATTTACCAAAACAAACAAAAAAATACAAACAAAATCTTGTGAAGTGTCTTCTTACGTACAAGAATTCAGCATTATATTTAATGTCAAATTTGTGTAACTTTAGCCTGTGAGTCCTATAATTTTTAGCGTTTTTATTAATGTATGTATGAATGTATGTAATGGTATATTTTTTCTTTAATTTCACTTAGTAATCTCAACAGTAATTTAGAGTTCTTCTATTCCAAAATACAATGGGGATACTATGTGTAGGAATTAGCAAGAATGTCACTTTACTCTGCTGTTTTCAAACACCAAAACAAAAGATACAAGAGGTATTTA
This sequence comes from Pelodiscus sinensis, assembly GCF_052426305.1. Taxonomy (NCBI): domain Eukaryota; kingdom Metazoa; phylum Chordata; order Testudines; family Trionychidae; genus Pelodiscus; species Pelodiscus sinensis. The sequence continues at coordinate 141,248,098 of NC_143054.1, forward strand.
TGGAGGAGGCTGACAGAAAAAGTCCCCTTCCCAAAAGTCTTAAGGCTTTGAGATGTGTGGGGGTTTTTTGGAGGTGGTATAGTGTTCTTAACTGTCCATCACCTGTACACCCCACTCAAAGAGTCAGGTAGAAGGCCATGATAGAGGATTCAAACTGATGATAGATCTATTAGAGTCAGATACAAAAAGTGAATCCTCTGAGCAAAATCCAAGGTCTTTACCCTGATAGGAATCTCATCATGCTATCCTCTTCCACACATCATGTAGAGAGAAATGCAGTAGGTTTTTCCACCAGGTCCTTGCCCTGTTCTTCACAGATGCTCTCCCTGAAATCCCTCGTATCTTTTCTACTAGTCACAGACTATTAAGTGGCTGTTAATTTATGTGAAGATTCAGCAGTGTACTATGACTCCTTTAATTCTTTTGTTTGGATTTTGGCCTTCCTTTGAAATGTAACAGAAAATACATAGGTGAAATTCTCAAAAATTACTGAAAAAAGTATTCCCTCTTTGTGGGAAACAAACACAATAATGCTATCACTAGTCTATCTCAGAATCATAAAAAGGAACAGGGGTGGAATCTTTTCCATTAGCAGGCTTCCATATAAACGTTCCCTTTAACTTACTGAGCAGCAAGAGGCAGTTCTTCTGATTGAGAAGACGTTTTGTTACATCTCCTGTTGTTAGTGATGCATATGGACAGTTCATTTCCCCCAGCAGTCCACTCACTTCAAGTTGGAACTCTTCTGCTTCATTTGGACCTTTAAAAAAAAATGTATTTTATCAATTCAGAAATTTCCTGAATTTGAGATTATAAATTAAAGAACTATAGGACTTTGGAGACTGGGGTGATTTGTTTAAAAAAAATGTGGTTACGGTAGAGATTTATACATGTTAAAGTATCAACATGAAAATACTGCTGTAGGTGAAAGACACAGAAGTCCTCTGGGTTTTCAAAGGCTAGGATTCAGCATGATTGATTTGAGGGCAAGTAGTTCCTCAGTGATTGCAAAATTATGGTTCCACTTGCTGTCTCTCACAGTCTAGGGACTTTTCACTTAGTGGTAACATCTTTACTTTAAATGGCTACCAACAATGTCACAGATATCAATCTGGAATCTTTGTGGAATTAGTGTCACTTAAATATCAGAGCAATACATATCTTAGATTTAGATGATTTTGGTTGAAGTACTCTATTAAGAATTGCTGGATAAGAAAGTTCAAGAACACCAAACGCCTACCCCTTTTAAGTTTACATGTATGACCCTCGCCTACTTGTTTTTTCTTAGTAAGAGGGGCACTCAAGTAACTTAAGTACAACATTTTAAGGGATGTAAGTGAGTAGTCAACTAGTTGACTAACCAATAAGCCTAGGGTTATCAATTAATCTAGTCAACTACTCGTGTGTCCGTCCCCACCACGTGCTGCCTCTGTATCTGATACACAGGCAGTAAGTGGAGGCAGGGAAGCAGGAGGTGGTGCTGAAGGGAGCTGGCTTAAAAGCCGGTTCTCCCAGCACCTTCTCCGTGGTGTTGCCTGCCTCCCGCTCCGTGCTGCTGCCTCTGATAGCCAGGGGAGACTGCCATGAAGGGCCCAGGCTCGCCATAGGCAGAAACTGCTCTGGCAGCAGCCCCTGGCTGCGGCAGCCCAGGCTGGCTGCGGGCACAAGGTGCTCCAGTATCAGCCCCTATTCACAGGACCCCCGCAGACAGGGGCTGCTTCGCAGCAGCCTTCCCTGCTCTTTCCCCTCCACCAGCAGCCTCTGTCTGCAGGGAACTCGGACCCCCCACAGGCAGGGGCAGGGCATCAGGCAGCCGGTTTGCAGGGGTAGCTGGTTTTTAAACTGGCTCCCCTTGTGGACGGGCTCCCACCTGGCACTCCATGCTGCTGCCTCCAATACAGAGGCAGGAGCGCAGGGTGAGAGGGGGCTCCCTGGGAGTGGGGTCAGACTGCACTGCCTGCCAGCCCCACCTCAGGAACTATAGAATAGTGGACTAACCTCTAAGAATGCAGTTAGTCGACTATTCTATAACTTGATCGCTAACATCCCTACAACATTTAGAATGACAAAAGATGTTTTCCTTGTGCAAAAGCCCTGTGTTTTTATATTTTCCTTTTTTAAAAAAAGTTTGTGAAGTTTTGAATGCTTTCTTTAACAAAAGGCAAAACTACCTATACCAGGGAAAATTACTTCACAAAGTAAACAAATGGAAAATACAGGAAAGTTTGTAACTCCAAGATTAAAGAAAATATTACGGTTAAGTGTTACTTGTAACAAAAATAGGTAAGAGGTGTATACAATTTCAAAAATACTCAGAATTCTGTTGAATACCTGCTCTGGAGACCCTTTGTGTATCAGAATCCATATATTAAGCATGAAGATTGCCAGAATTAGAGCTCACTGAAAACTCAACAAAATTGTTTGAAACATTTTCTAGAATGTTTTAAAGCAAGGTCAGGGGTTGGTTGTGCCAGGACACTGGGATGTGTCTTGCACTGGATTGTTTCTCATAAAATGGAAAGGGAGGTGTCTGGTAGGAAGGACAGTTATACTTCAGAATGACCACAGGTGACAGAGGAGAGAGCTGGGGATCATCACAGATATAACCCCATTTGGCCAGCAGGGGTGGAGAAAGGGACAGCTTTCTACTATATATTTCAGAGTTTGTCTATTTGTATGTCTGTTATGCATCTGTCTGTCCCCCAGCTGGAGGACATGCACTCCTTCTGCACCCCTCTCCTGGGTGTACCCACTGCAGCAACCATGAACAGGCACTTCTCACCTGGACCCAAGCTGCTGCAGGGAGAGATGGCTTGGTTTGTCCTCTCTCATATCCAGCCCCACCCCAGAACAGTGATTTAAATGAAGAAAAAAAAACCTTACGTGAGTTAAGGATCCGAGCAAGGCTGGGTAAATATTCTAGTCATTTAATATATTGGATCCTCAAAGAGTTATAAAAAAGTTATTTTGAAATTGATAAAACTGTTTCCACAAAAAATAAAAACATATTCAAGAACTGAACACACACATCTGTGTGAAATATTAGTTAAAAGGGAAAACGAACTTCAGTAGAAAATTCATCTCAATAATGAACTCTGCTGGATGCACACCAAGTCAGCTTGAAAAAAAATAGGTGGAAAATAGGGATGTGAATGATCAACCAGTAAACATCACCCTTACTGGGTGATGCTTACTGGTTATGGTTCACTGGCAGGGCCTGGGGCACCCCCCACATCTGTCACAGGCCAGGGCCTGCTCCAACCCCACGGGGCCTGCCACAAGTGTTGGGGGACTTGGAGCACCCCCCACCTGCAGCAGCTGCTGCCCATCCACAAGAGACAGCATTCCACCTTCCCCCAGTTTAATTGGTTAACATAACGTTTAACCAGTTAACTAATAAAACGAGATTTCACATCCCTAATGGAAAATATCCACAAACTGACAGGATGCAGACAGTAGTCTGTGGCACAATTGACTTAAGTGTCAGCCCAAATCTATAGCGCACACACCTTAAAAAAAAAAAAGTTTTTTTAACTGCACAATTTTGTTCTCAAGGCTGTGATTACTTACTGTTAGTTGCTTGCACATTTTCTTCTAGTTTACAGTATAACCTTAACTCAGACACCAGCCAAGCACAGAGTTTGGTAAATTCAGGGGAACCGGCTCCACCAGAGACTGCTTGAGTAAGTGCTCCATCTTCTAACAATGGACCTTTGTAACTGGCAGGCAAAATTAAAAGTACCACTTATTACATGTGTACAGTCAGGCCTCGATTTACGTGAGTTTTTTTGCTGTTTCAGTTATACATGGTCAATTAACTGTAACCCTTCATTTCTGTACATGGTAAAAATTCACTAACACAAAGTAGCACAGTTGCCAAGATGCACAAATCAGTGGCATAACCAGACAACACTTGTGTGGGCAGGCAATGACAGAGGTGGGGGAAGGAAGGCAGGCAGGATGGAGGCAGATTTCCATTCACCCCTTGCTGCTGGCCTTGGGAGAAACTCTGGCCAGGTGCCCTGCAGCCCCAGGGTTGGAAGCTTGCCTGGCTCCGTCTGGTCCTCCAGCTAGAGAGCAGGGCTGGGGCACAGAGGCTTGCCATGCTCTGCCCACCCAGAGCTCCTGCCGGGATGCGGGGTCAGGGGTTTGGCCAAGGAGTGGGATCGGGGGCTAGCCCCACTGTGCCCACACACCCAGTGCTCCAGCCATGGAACGAGCTTGCCCTGCTCTGCCCAGCACTTCTGTCAAGGAACAAGGTTGGTGATTTGCACAGCTCCACCCACCCAGCTCTCCAGCCCAAGAGCAGGTACAGGGCATGCACCACTCTGCCCAGCGTTCCTGCCAAGGGGTGGGGTCAGGGCAAATGGGATTCCAGCCAGGGAGCGGGAAAGCCTCCGCACCCACGCAAGCAGGGTGGGGCAAATTCCCATCACCAGCCTCCTGGCAGGAGTGCTGGGCAGGCAGGCAGGCAGGCAGGCAGGCAGAGTGGGACAAGCCCTTGACCCTGCTCCCTAGCTAGAACATCAGGCAAAGCTGGGTGAGCCCTAGTCACTATTACCCATCTAAAGTGCCCAGCAGACAGAGCCAGGCAAGCCCTTAACTCCACTCTCCGGCAGGAGCACCGGGTGGTTGGGTGCAGTGGAATAGGTGCCAGTGCCCCAAACCCCTGCCCAAGATGTGTGCCTGGGGAGGCTTCTTGACAGATTATTCATGGCCCACCCTATTCATGGCCCACCCACAAGTCCAACTACAGAGGTTGAGTGGAAGCAGCCCGGATCCTTCCTGCCTCCTCTCCCACACCTGTCATTGCCCAACCACCCAAAATCAGGGCCCACCCCACTGCTCCAAGATAGATACTCCTAGTTCTACCTTCAACAATATGATCATAATGCTAGTAGTATATCAAGTTCATCCTCAACATCAGCAAAAGTTAGGACATTACCTGTACTGCAGCAAATTTAAATTTCATTTAAAAACCATTTTGACACCTATAGCACTGTATTGTGTAAGTTAGGGATATCCTCTTGAGAGCCCAGAACCTAAAACCTTATTTCTTATAGATTCTTGTTTTATTTTTTTTTTTAAACACAATTTCTATTTACACCTTTTTTTATATAAAAATCATAACCCCCTGTAAATCAAGGCCTGACAGTCTATTATGAATGAATTCTGCTACTGATTTTTTTAACATCTACATGCAAATGTGAGGAGTATCACTATTATATCTGAAGTGTTGAAGATACTAGGAAATGTCACACAAATTCAGGAGTTTAATTATGGGGAAACAGGACCATAAAAACATTTGAGTTAAGCAAACGTGTAAGGATTCAAAATGTTTTTATTCTGAACAATGCTACGTAAATATGGAGTGCAACTTATCATAGATGTTAAGTTTACTGATCTATTCTTTCTGCAGTTCTAAAGTACCTCTCTGGAATTATTACTTCATAATAAATTAAGTAACTGGTGCCTGACTATTACCTTTTTGTTTATTTACTGCCACATGCCATTTGCTTTCATATTTTGACTGGGTTGCTAGACAATGCAAAATGGAAACACTGGATACAGATAAGTAGTGAAACAAAATTTTCTGTTGAATGGACATTAAGGAAGTGAAAAGTTGTCTCCATGAGGAGAATTATGGGCCAAATTCAGTCCTGGCATCAACACCCACAATTCTACAATGGGTGTTGCACATACTAACTCTAAATGCAGTGCATTCTAGTTATTTACTGTTTTAGAAGTATTTACTATTTATAAAAGTACAGATTATGGCGTGTACTCTGGTAAATATAAAACATGCTAGATTGCTTTGATGTACTATATCCATCTTGAAAAGAGATCAAAGAAACCTCAAAACCAACTGGACCCTGATATCTTGAAGTAAAACCTCAAATGATTGAGTCCACTTTGACACAATTGGTGCAGACAACTCTTGATAGATATTAAAGATGACAGATGTCTCTACTAGCATATAAGGGCTTTCATCCTGCAAAGATTTGTGGTGTTACTCTCAGGGCACAAAGTAAGTCTTTGCAGGATTGAGGGTTAAGTAATTTGTCAAGTAAAAACCCCTCTTTCTGACACACTCACCAATTCTCCCTTCCCTAAGAATGCCATTCCAGATAACATCTCCCTCATAACCTAGCTCCACTTCTGCAGCTCTTCTGCATGCTCCACAACACACATGCTTCTGCTTCTCTTCCCTACAGTAATGTCTCTGCTCTGGCTGCTGTACTTCTGTTGCACCTCTTGTAATCCACAGTTTGATACCATTTTTGTTTAGTCCAGATGGATTAACAAAAGCACACTTGGACAAATTCTGCCCTTCATTATATCTGTGCAACCTTCTATTGACATTGAAAGTTAAATTAGCGTACTTCCCTGAATAAGGAATTTGGCTCGCTGTGTCATAAAAATAACCTGAAAAAGAAAAAAATTGGCTTGTGTCTTTTTACTCTTCTATATAATATACAAAGCTTAAACCTTTGTTTTCTTCCTGCTTCTCTCTCCTCTACCCCCCAATCTGCCTGAAAGCACATGACGGTCAATAAATTAGTTAAGAGATGAAATCACAAGAATCAAGGCAATGAAAGCAGAAGGGAATTTTAATCAGAGACTTAAAGTTGTTTGGTGTATTTGTTTTTGTTGACATCTATTTGACTTCAGTACCTAATGAACACTTTGTAGTAAGACATCTTTTGTTAACCATTCAATTACAAATGAAGGATTGTCCATGGAAACCAAATGTTACATTCTCTGCTCTGCCACAGACTTCCTATGACACCTTGAGTCACAGTCTTTCTGTGACTCAGTTCCCCATCTGTAAAATGAATGCAACAGTACTCTCTCAACACTAAGTGACACTGCTAGGATACGCATATAACAATTGCAAGGCACTGCAAGACACTACAGCTGTTCCTCAAAATGTTTCACTGTACATACTATCTGGGGCAAATGAAAGGGATTTTCTTATCAGCATAGGCAACCCACCTGGCCAAGAGGTGGTTGCTAAAATGAAGGAAGAATTTTACATCAGAGGTTAGGAGTGTATAGCTCTGTCTCTCACAAGTGTAGATTTTTCACACCCCTGAAAGATGTAGTGATGATGAAGTTCCCAATATAGACCATTCCTCAGCTATCTGGATTCTATGAGAGCACCATATATCATCAACAGACAGAACGCCATAGCCCTGGCAATACAATAGACATGCTGTAATAAGAAAGAAAGTCTTTCAGGCCTGCTTCTTGTACATTTCAAAACCTGTAATGTCAGGTTTCTCCTAGAATAAAGATTTTCCGTTGCAAGTCCCACCTGCCACTGGAGGAGATCCTCAGAAGCGGCTGTGGAAGAGGGAACAAAAGGCGGGTGTCACGTTGGCCACCCCGAGCTAACAGAGAAACACGAGCACAAGGAGTTTTCAGCTTCGATCCCCCTCATGAAAATGGTCAAGTCACCTACCCCGAGACAGATCCACCTTCCCACCCGCAGCTCTGGCTGGGGACTCCGGGGGGGGGGGAGCTGGCCCCGGGTGTACCCCTGGGAGGACACCTACCCTAGATCCTCCAACGACTCCAGGATGTCGCTCTCCATGAGCTCGAGCTCCATCCTCCGCCCTGGCACCCAGCGGCCCGTTTCCTCGCGAGGGATCAAGCTGGCACCTGCACAGCAAAGCAGAGTCAGTCACCAGCGCGCCAGTGCCGGCCGGGCCCGGCCCCCCACCCCGCTCAGCGGCAGCCCCGGGGCTCCTCAGCCCCGCCACCGCTCCCTGCCCAGGCCGGGGATCACCCCCGCCCCGTCATCCCCCCCTCCGGGCCTGCGCCCTCCCCTGCCCGACGGGGCGGCCCGCACGCACTCTGCGCAAGCAGCTACCAAGCCGACTGCCGGGTTGGCATGTCAGGAGGAGGGGAAGGGAATAGGCCCCCTGCCTGACCTCTCACCCAGCAGCGGGAGCTGCCCCGCGCGGTGCCTCACTCGCATCCCCGCCTTGTGGTCTTGTAACCTCTCCGCTCCTCTCGAGTTCCTCCTTCAGCGTGACTGGGGACATCGTTTTAAACTTCCGAGTTTTGTTTCAGTGGCAGAAACGACTCCTTGAAGAAAAATATTTTTGTCGGGCAGCGAGTGGGCAGCCCTGAGAGGAAGGACCCCTCTTGTGGAACCCACGTTGGAATGTGGCGGGCCTGGCCCGCTGGAGACAGCGAAGTTAAAGGAACGAAGGGAGACGGGGTGGGGAAAGGGACAAACTTCAGCAGATAGCGGCCGCTACGCTAGCGTGGCCAGGACTATAAGTCCCAGCATGCCAAGTTCTAGGTAGAACCTAGCGGCTGTTGCGTTCCGCCAGAACAACGGGTTCTTTAATAAATAAGACAGAGGAGAAGGCGCGTGGCATCATGTTCCGCCTGGGCGCGTGCTGCCGGGCTTTTCCGCGCTGCTCTTTCCTTTTTACCAAAGGCGCGGGAGCAGGCTAGAGCCAGTTTCCTCCTGCAACTCTTCTCGCGCGCGGCACGGCCCCGTAGGCTGCAGGGTTCAAGGAGACTCGTGGGATTTTGGAGAGCAGACCGTGTGAAGTGGCTCTTCCCCTCAGGCTTGTGTAAAACGGAGGCAGGACGTTTGCAATGAAATGCAGCTGCAGGCTCGTGTGATGAATTTAAGGTGGAGGGATTTGGAGAGAAAATGGAACTCGGAGGGTCTCCCTCCTTTGTCCCTGGGGGTTTGTCTACACGGCAAAGTTTTTTGGGGATACCAGAGGTAGCTACCCCATGTCCTTTGAACGTGTCCGCTATTTCGCCATCCCTGTAAAACCTCATTGTATGAGTAAGGGATGGCTTGAAATAGCGCTGTATTTTGAAATTTGGCGCAGTAGACAGGGACAAATGATGAAATGAGCAATTTTGAAATACTCGAAATAACCTACGCAATTTGTGTAGCGCAAATTGCTTATCTTATTTTGAGTTTCAGATGCTGTGGAGACACACCCTGTGTAGGTTTATGCAAATCAGTCACATTTCCATGTGAGGCTGTTGGAACATGGAAGAGTGTTTAGATCTGTGAAATGTGGGGTGACTTCCAATAAAGGGAAGGGGCCCTTGCCCCATAGCAAATGATACTGTGTTAAGTAACATCGTTTCTCCAGGTCATGTTCTAACACAATTTTATCTTTTAGTCAAGGTAAAGGCAGGATCTGAGTTGTGTGGTTCCAGCCAACATCCTCAAAGGGAAAAGTATATATGTGCATAAGGATTCAGAATGGTAGCAGAGGGAGGAAAAACTCCTTCTCCTGTCTTCTGTATTATTGGGCTGGGTGTTGCCATCCTGCAGGCAGTCACACAGTGAGTCCATAAATCCCCAAAGGGCAGCTTGTGGAAGGAGGCAGCAATGTTAGGTAGTAAAAAAATCAAAAACATGTCATGAAGCCAGTACTGTGCTGTGAATTTAGTGGTGCATGTGCATGTATAAATGTAGGACCCTGTATTTAAGTACTGTTAATACAGACAAATGTAAAAGCTGACCAGAAGTCACAGAACAATGGAAGGAATGGGTCATAGGAAAAGTGAGTAGCCTTGGAATCATATAAATGTGCATGAACCCCTTCCAAGGCTACCATCTGCTTCTGCCACTTTCATCTGACTCACTCTAAGGCAGGGGATGGGGAACCTAAGGTTCCAGGGCCAGAGCACACAAAATCTACTAGCCTAGGCTCCCTAAGGTTTTTGTGTGTGAGGGGAATATCTTTCTCCTCATTCAGGTGCCAGGGCAGTGAGGGTGGGTTTGGGTGTTTTTTTGTTTTTGCTTCTCTCTCATGGGGCCTGACTGATTTTTTGCCACCCCTGCAAAAGGTTCTAAGCCCTTGTGGTTGCAAACACAAACAGTGAAGCAGGTGTGACCAAGAGAGGGATAACTGTGTTTACAGGTAGTTTGAAACATCCCATCTGAGATTTAACTGCCTCAGCTATTATCTGTTGTTATCCACAGCAGTCATGTTTTAAAATGTTTTAAATATCAACATTGATTGTAAAAAATACTGATCATTTTAACAAACAAACTAAAGTGTTTCTCACAATCCCACACAGCCTCCCTGGTGCCTTAAATCCCAGCTGTGAACCCCCTAACAGGGATTACACAGAATATCAAACTAAGTAGCACAAGGGAACATGGTGTAGTGAGTTCTTACTACTACTTCTAGTCTAGGTCTCATATGGGATTGATTCTTCAAGTCCTTCTCTATTCCACTTTGTCTTAAAGCATCAATTCAGTTTTGGGTCTACCAATCCTCCTTGCCCTCCACTTTTAAAGTGAAACATCCTGTTTCTTATACATTTTTCTAATCTTTTCACATGCTTAAATCATCTAAGTCTAGAGTCCTTTTGGTTTCTATAATTAGTACCACCTTCACACTTTTCCTAATTCATTCATTCTGAACATGGTGACTTTGAGCATACTTAAAATTTGTATTTCCACTGTAGTGGTTCTTACTCCTTTTCTTAATCAAAACTTTCATTTTTGAACATGCCTGAAGCTGCTGCAGCTTTTCCAGCCAGCTGCGCCAAAATGCAGCAGAATCTATGTACCTTGCTACAGTCTTTAGTTTCAGCATGTCACAGAGCACATGAACATTGCTATGAAAGGGAGTCTGCTGTACAGATATTAATAATTAGATTCATTGCACCCATTTATTAAGGGCACAAACTGATCTTACTCATAGTATTAAGAGCAATATAAACTAGCACTTAGCAAGGGGGGGACATTTTTTAATGAAAAAAATTGGAAAAGAATTTGGTTGGTGGTCAAGAGCCACATTCTTCCATATTAATGGAGGTGCAGGGTCTGGGATAAAGGTTGGGTGCAAAAGGGATTTTAGGATAAAGGGATTAGGGTGCAAGAGGGGCTGTGGGATCTGGAAAGGAGTTTGGGTAGAGGGAGTTGACCTGGAGTGGGAGACGGGTGCAGGGTCACAGAGCAGGTATGGGTGCAGGAGAGGATTGACCTGGAGGAGGGGTGTAGAAGGGAATGCAGGGTCTGGCAAGGGGTTGTGACCTGGAATAGGAGTGCAGGAGAGGGGTGCAGGGATTTGGGTTGTGACCAGGAGTAGAGGATTAGGGTGCAGGAGCAGTGGTGCTGTGCGTTTGGGTTACATAAGGCAGCAGGGTTAGAGGGAGGGAGGTCTGGAAGGTACTTACCTGGGCAGCTCCCAACCAGCAGCCCAACTGGTTCCTCAGCCAGGGTCCCTGCCTTCCATGCCCCTGTACTGGTTGCAAGGGCCACATGTGACTCTGAATGCTGCAATCCTGATGGAGGCGGGGCACTTATGCACTTCCTGGCCTGCAAACAGGCAGCTCCTATTGGCCAGAAACAAGTCAATGGAAGCTGCAAGACTGTGCTGGAGCCAGGGGGCCTCTCAGCATTCAGAGAGCTGCTCTTAGCAGCAGGGCAGAGCAGGCAGGGAGGGAGCCTGGCAGCGGCTCCTGTGGGCCGGGTCAGTGGCCCAGATGCAGCCTATGGGCAGTATTTAGCTGTTCCCAAGTTAGACACAAAGGTGATAAATACAAAAGGCTTACTGACAACTTAATGAACACGGTGCAGAGAGGATGTGACATTTTCAAAAGTTAAGTCAATGAGATGTATGCTCTTTAGTGCCTAAGTCACTTATGAAAATGGAACATAGGCTCCTAAATCACTTAACTGCTTTTGAAAATTTTGCCCATCATCTAAAGTCTGACTGGAATTGAGCAGGACAGGACTAGCACTGCCTTTCAAATGTTAACATGGCTTCCTGTGGCATCTGAAGGAGCAGGCAAAAGTTCAGCACTGACCCGGACAAGTCCCAGCAAGTGATGTTGGAAGAGAACGAATCAAAGGTCAAGTTGTTAAATTCATTCAGTAAGACAGCCAAATTCCATTTTTAATTATGTTCTACTATATTTTGTAGTTTAGGTAGGGTGAGTTCATTTCACATATCAGTTCCTTAGATCCCTCCATTTCCCTCTTCCCATCCCCCCCAAGCACTACCATCCTAGCTCCCTCTATTTCAAGGACTCTTTGCAACCCTCCCCATCTCTCATGCTAAGGGCTATAAAGCAGCCCCCATTTTTCCCTCTTCTATATGTCAGTGGCTGTGTGTCTCCTATGCCCTTCCCCTACCATTGTCCCTCCATTCCCATCCCCAACATGGCTGGATGTTCCATTCTCCCTTTGGGCACATGATCAGGTGTGAGCTGGATCTTCAATCATCATCGATGTAGCCAAGTTTCCCATGGTCCCATAACATTTGTTTACAGCTACCAGTCCTGGCTTTCTCTGTTCTGTGCTATTATTTAGCTCTAATTTACCCCAAATGTATTCTAAGAGCCCAGTAAGCAGTGGAAGTGTTGGTAAAGCAGCTAGACAACATTGACTTCCCCTGGTGCAGCAAATTCTCTGGGTCAGCACCAGTTAGGTCCTGAGGGTGCTGAATTAGAGGGTTAACCTGTACTGTTCTTTTTAAAAACTGACATTCTGCAGAATCTGTATTGTCTTGAGGTCCACAACTACATCAGGCAGACCACATATTGACCATCTCTGATGAAAATGGACATAGTGGATCCTCATTACATGATCTACAATCACATGATACATGCAGTGAAGATAGCAGAATCTACTTCCTACAGATAAAACAGAGCAGCTGTTGCTCTTTGAGCCCATCACTGGATTATGCCAATATTAACCAGATAGAAAAGACTTCAGGGCTTCTGTGGTGTGGTCACATTGAGCCAGTCCTCAACTTCTGAAGTAACAAATTAACAAAGGAGACCGGGAAATTCATCATCTGTGGAGCAGAAGCAGGAACATCCTTGGTAATTCAATATATAGATTTTGTAAAGAGGTAAGGGGACTGAGTATGGCTCATGCCCAAGTGTTACTTTAGAGGACATTTTTTCCACCATTTTTTCCCCATGCAGATCAGCTATTTCTTCTCACAACAGGACTAGCCTAGCTTGTATTATAAATGCACGCAATGTAAGGCACGCGCCTATGCAATATTATCTGGGATAAACACCACTTATGACTAATCTATTTAATAAAAAACTTCTCTCTCTGAATCTGTTCTATTCTATGTGCTTGCAAGCCAGAGATGAAGATGCTTTCATTACAAGACTTTTTTGGGGGGAAAGAAGGAGTGGAAAGCAACTGCACCCCTCTGATAGGCAGGTGAAATAACCTCAAACAAATGCTGAGAGCACATAAGAGTAAAATTATATAGGAATTTAAGCATAAGTGTAATTTTCACATTGCACTGAAAATACCCAAGAATTGTGGAAAGGTAAGCATTTGAAATATCCCCTCCCCATCATAGAATCATAGGGCTGGAAGAGACCTCAGGAGGTCATAAAGTCTAGCCCCCTGCCCAAAGCAGGACCAATCCCAACTAAATCATCCCAGCCAGGGCTTGGGTCAAGCCTACTGGGATCACCAGTCCTTCCACAGCATACATACACACCATTGTTAAATTCTGTTCACCACACAAGCAAAAGTGCCTGGAGGCAACAGGAGTGAAGCAGCTTTTGTATTCCCCGGCCCCTGAAACAGACACGGTTCTTAATATTGCCTTAAAATAACCTGCATGAAATAATGATAGAAATGTAGCCGTGTTAGTCTGGAATAGCTAAAACAAAAAACAGGACTATGTAGCACTTTAAAGACTAACAAGATGGTTTATTAGATGATGAGCTTTCGTGGGCAAGACCCACTTCTTCAGATCAAATAGTGGAAGAAAATTGTCACAACCATATATACCAAAGGATACAATTAAAAAAATGAACACATATGAAAAGGACAAATCAAATTTCAGAACAGAAGGGGGGATGAGGGGGTAGGGAAATGTCTGTGAGCTAATGATATTAGAGGTGATAATTGGGGAAGCTATCTTTGTAATGGGTAAGATAATTAGCGTCTTTATTCAAACTTGAGTGTAAAGTGTCAAATTTAAGCATGAATGACAGTTCAGAGGATTCTCTTTCAAGTGAAGTCTTAAAAGGTCTTTGAAGCAGGATGCAGGTAATCAAGTTGTTGAGACGATGTCCTTTCTGGTTGAAATGGCAAGAAACTGTTTTTTCTTTGTGATCCTGTCTGATATCTGTTTTGTGGGCATTGATCCTTTGGCGAAGTGTCTGAGACGTTTGTCCAATGTCAGTCATGCTTAAATTCGACACTTTACACTTACGTTTGAATAAAGACTCTAATTAGCTTACCCATTACAAAGATAGCTTCCCCAATTATCACCTCTAATATCATTAGCTCACAGACATTTACCTTCCCTCCCCCCCATCCCCCTTCTGTTCTGAAATGTGATTTGTCCTTTTCATATGTGTTCATTTTTTTAATTGTATCCTTTGGTATATATGGTTGTGACAATTTTCTTCCACTATTTGATCTGAGGAAGTGGGTCTGGCCCACGAAAGCTCATCACCTATTAAACCATCTTGTTAGTCTTTAAAGTGCTACATAGTCCTGTTTTTTGTTTCTGCATTAAATAAGTTTTTTTCAAAAATCCTTTGCTGAAAATAGGTTTTAAAATAAACACACAAGGTCCAGAGTAACTTCACTTAAACTGTTTAATATTTAATATATTGTTTAATAGCAAAAAGAGCAGTGTCAACATATACACATCTTCTTGGGTGTCACCAAAAGAGCATATATATATATATATATACACACACACACACACACACACACACACACTCTGAAGTAGGCCTTGGACACAGCACATCTTAAGACTTGGGGGTAAAGGCCTCAATGCTAATCAATAGGCTGTTTTTACAACAGTACATTCATCCAGTCTGAGACCTTATGCCCCAATGGGTGCTCTCATCAGAGAGAAAGGAAAATAAGGACTGTATAAAGCATGCAATTCTATACCCACCTTCTCAGAGTAGGATTTCAGTAGTCAAACAGCTCCAGATAACATCTGTTTCACTCCTGTAGAAATTAACAAAAAGCGGGGAAAGGGAAAGGGCCTGCCCGAGAAGCACAAACTGGGTGGCCATCCCAGATAGATGTGCGGAATAACTCTTTGTCTGTATCAGTCACAAACCTGTAGCCCCCTTTGCTTTTCTTTCCAGCCACATCAATATTTTCTGGCATACAGTTCTCCTGATGCCATGTGGAAAAAGGTAGGTAGACACAGGGCAGAATGAAAACAGCCAAATTGACCAAACTGATCTAGACACAATCATAGATTGTGCCAACATCAGTAAACAGGTGACTGCTGAGTTAAGTTTTACTAGGGAAAATAAACTGTGGATTGGTTTCTTATGTTACTTAATCTAGGATGCTAACCCTTGGGTTACTTTACAAACCTGAGGCAGGATATAGACCCGTGTGTCCTTCCAGGGATCTGGAATGGGGATCAGCTGTGACAGGAGCTGTACTTGTCATTTTGTACCTAAGAACACAATAATATCTAGATCTTATTAAATAATTGTTACATTATAATAGACGAGTTGTCTAGTTCTGTATTCTGTTTCCAAGCGGCCAGTGTGTGATGCTTCGAGGAAGGTGTAATTCTCACACAGTACACCAATGACAAATGGGGTGTGAAATTCCTTCCTTACCTCAGTGGACCAGTTTAGATCACAAAACATACAAACTGATCTTTGTACAATTCTCAACATGACTTACAGCACCTTAGGGGCTACAATGGGTCAGTCAGCTGGAGATAGTTGGAATGCAATATGCACCTCTGGTACCAGGGTGCAGGGACCACAAAGGAGCTATGTCATGTCTGGGGCTGCTGGGGACTCATGGGTGGTTTCTGCTCCCCTTGTGCTATTTGAACAGGGCAAAGAAGGTAGAATAGGATAAAGATCCAGAGTACTGGTTTGAGCCTTCACTTTTTTGAAATATGTTTGGCTCTCCAGATGAAAGCACTGGTCACCATTTCAGCAGTGCATTAAGTGCTGAACTAGTGCCTATTCCACACTTTAGTCTTTACTCCCCCCCAAGCAAAACACGTATGAATGACATGCTAAATGTGCACATTTGCTGGAATACAATACCTAGCTTTTTTTTGTGGCGTTACCATTAATTCACAACTCATACACTGTACATGTTAAGTTTAAATTGTCTTAACATGCCTTATGTTGCATTGGTTTACACAGACTCTGGCTAATCAGTACTTGTGAAGTTCCTCAAAACTCCATAGGCTTGAGGAACCTAACTAATATTTCATAAGCATACTTTGCCACCTCTCTAGTCACCCTTAATTTCCTTAAATTAAAATATTAATTACCAATTCTAGAACTTATCTGTGGGGCTTCCTTTAAGGCCCTTTCTATTCTGAAAACTGGACACTTATTTTTTGACTAACCCTTAACTATTTTTTAATCTATATCAAAACCTTGAGTCTCTCAGCTCACTGCTACCTACCTTTATCAATGAAACACAAATGTGGTCAGGAAGAATTCATGGCTGAAGGTGGTTGACAGGAATTTTTTCAGAAGTTTTAAAAAAATCTAAATAAAAAATTGTCATTATTTAGTTAACCCTTTCAAAGAATTGTTACAGGTTAGACAAAATTTATCCTTAGAAGAGCTGTACTTGTCCGCTTGTATTGCGTTATATCAAGGAAGTCAAACTTAATTTAACAAAATAATTCAAGTAATTTCAGATTTGAAAAGGGTTACCTCTTCCCATACACATTGCTAGATGACAGATGTCCAATATTAGGCTCGTTGGTAAGCACTAAGGATAAGGCCAGCAATTTTCACACAGAATTCCTTTGGTTACATTGCAGCTTAGTAAAGCTCCATCTATCTTGCAGTAAACTTGATCTAAATTCACTACGGTAAGGCTTATTCATTTCTGCTGCGTTCCAGTATGGCACAATGAAACATGCAGAATCTTGTCAATAAGTGTCATTCAAACATTGCTCTTTGAATTTACAAGAAACTTGTGACTGAAAGGGTTTGTGTGCGCGCGCATGTATTCAATATTATTCACTCCAGAGAGCTTTACTTATTCCACCTTGTCAGCAGATGGCTAGAACCAAAAACTTATTCAATGAAAGGCAGCTTCCTACCTCATATAAAATGTTCACATACCATGTCAAGAAGGAGAGGTAATAAAGTATGGTACCATTCAGCCACCACACACAAAATCCGTCTCAAGCTCAACCCTCCCCTTAAAACTCTGGAGTCAAGAATCCAAAGGCGACCTAGGACTTCTTACTTCCAAGTCAGAGCTCTAGAGCTCTACAAGCAGAGGGGATCAGTACAGTATATGGCCCATTAAATGTATTATCTGTAAACCACAGCACAACACAAAAAGGTATGCCATTTCACACAAGTGAAAGGACACACACAAGCTCCCCCCACAGATCCACCAACATACCTTCATCCTGCTCTTCCAACACCTCCTTCTGTTGCAATGTAAACCTTAGTAAACCTCAATCCTAATACCCCGCACTCTGAACAAAGTATCAGTTGTACCATGCTCTAGGATGAATATTTACTAGGGAGTACAGGCAGTCCCCGGGTTACGTACAACATAGGGACTGTAGGTTTGTTCTTAAGTTGAATCTGTATGTAAGTCGGAACTGGCGTCCAGATTCAGCTGCTGCTGAAACTGACTGCCAGTTCTGACTTACATACAGAATCAACTTAAGAACCCCAGGCGTCCCCAAGTCAGCTGCTGCTGAAACTGATCAGCAGCTGATTCCAGGAAGCCCGGGGCAGAGCAACTGTGCCTCGGGCTTCCTGTAGTCAGCGCTGGTCAGTTTCAGCAGAAGCTGACTTGGGGACGCCTGGGGCAGAGCAGCTGGGGTGCTGCTGGGTTGCTCCAGTAGCGCCGCTCCTCGGTGCTACTGGACCAACCCAGCAGCACCCCATCTGCTCTGCCCCAGGCGTCCTGATTCAGCCGCTGCTGAAACTGACCAGCAGTGGCTGAATCAGGACCTGGGGCAGAGAAGCTGGGGTGCTGCTGGGTTGGTCCAGTAGTGTCCAGAGCGGCGCTGCAGGACCAATCGGCAGCGCCCCAGCTGCTCTGCCCCAGGGTCCAAAACAAAAGCCTGGTCTGCTGGGGGGGGGGCACACTAGCTGCGCTCCCCCCCCCCCAGCAGACCAGGGACATGGGGAGCAGAGCCGCAGCGGCAGCGGGGTGCCGCGCCTCTGAGGCTTTGCTCTGGCAAAGTCTCAGAGGCGCAGGACCCCGCCACGGCTGCAGCTTCAGTCCCGGTGCCTGTGGTCTGCTGGGGACGGTCCCCAGCAGATCACAGGCACCCGGACTGAAGCCGCAGCCGCGGGGGGGTCCCGCGCCTCTGAGGCTTTGCTCTGGCAAAGCCTCAGAAGCGTGGGAACCCGCCCGGTGCCCCTGGTCTGCTGGAGACGGTCTCCAGCAGACCAGGGGCACCGGAGCAGCTTACGAACGGGGCTCTCTCGCCCCGGAGCTCGCAGGTAGCAATCCGCCACCTCGACCTCCGGGGCGAGAAAGCCCCGTTCGTAAGTGCGGATCCGACATAAGTCGGATCCACGTAAGTCGGGGACTGCCTGTAGAAGAAGAAATTTAACGCATAATTTAAATCAGGCGTCAACTTCTCAGGAAAAATATTGTGGCAGCCATTTTCAAATTACAGGCTACAGAAGGTTCTTGCTTTTAGCCAATGTTCCCCTCTAATCTTTACCATCGATGCACAGATTTTTCTGTTGATGTGCAGAATAAACTTATGTGCCCAAGGTATGTGTGAATGCACACCCTCAGCAGAAACAAAAAACTAGCTGTGGGCACTCTGCTTATCAGCAGGGCAGAATCTGAATCTCTCCTGAGTGCCCACAGAATCACACAGCTTACAGGGAACACTGCTGACTGCCCATTAAAGTGTTTTCTAAAGGCACACAGGCTCTTCACTACAGAACACTGATGCTTATAGAAGCAGTTGGGGAAAGAGGAAATGAAAAGAAAAACAGGATTCTAATTATTTCATCCCAAAAAAAGGTAGTTTGGAATTTACTAATTCACTAAGTACCCTACTTGCCACATGGATACAGTGGTACAGAATTAGGATGTTTGGGATGAGAAATTGTTTACTAAATTCCTCATACTTTTGTGATCGATATGGCAGATCTTGAAAACCTCTGGACTGAGGCAGAAACCAAAAAGTGCCACTGAACTCCAATGCACAATGTTTTGATCCAGAAGGGTGAAAACTAAGGGCCCAGAAAAGCGGAGAGTAAACTTCACCCTCGTGTTTATAGTTGGCATTGATATTCTGAAGCTAGCCCTCCCCTACCACACACAAACTTTGAACTCCATACAAAGCTGGCAAGAAAATTAATTTATCTTTCCCACTGGAGATTTCAAGAGAGACACAAGGAAGTAGGATACTTCTCTGAAGAAACTGGAACAAGGAGGGAAAAAATAACATTGACTGAAATTTACCATCAGTTATATTTAGAGGATGTATCATTGGAGGAACTGAAGCTAAAACAGAAGGGAGACTGAAACCCAAAACAGTAGCACAGAAATCAAACAAGACCCAAATACAACTCCGAAAAATACCTCTATGATGTATCAAAATGATGAACAGTCTCTCTTCCCTCTGCCCCAGATTGTGTTTTAATAATAGCAGGACTTTTAATTTTAATTGAAAAGAAGAGGATGATGACTAATTAAGAAAGGCCTCCTTTATTAAAAATGGCAAATTCAAAATGGTAAATGCTGATAAAGTTTTAGGCAGTCTGACTAAAATGTTTTCCCCTAACAATTTAATTTTCATTATCCTGCTGCTTCTTATGTCACTAATTATAATAGCTCTCCAGTTTTTCAGCGTATATGGGACCTACATTTCTTACATAAAAGTTAAGCAAAAACTTCTGAAAAAAATGCTTTTACATGCATTTTTTAAAAAAAGCAAAAGGGGAACCAGTCCATTTTTTCCTTTGTAGGTCCACCTTTAAGAATCAAAAGTTACAGGTTGGTGTGCAGTAAACCAAGAAATATAAAATGGTATGTCACTATTCCCCCCTGTTAATCTTGCATAATTCAGAACTTGATCAATTTCTCACTGAAGTCAATTCATGTCTTTCTGCTGAATTCAATAGGAATTCATCTGTGCAGAGTCTGGAAGATGGTTAAAATGAAATAAAACAATGAAAATTTAGAAAAATATGTTTTTGATCACCATAAGTTTATTTTAAATGATTTAACAAATAAAAGTGTTAGATTTATGCAAGCAAACATTTTAACACTTTAATTTTTGACAAACTGTACAAATGAAAACCATCACACTACAGGTTTAATGACTCAGGGATCATTCAGGGTGGGCATGTATGCGTCTGTGGCACACCGAGCGAGTCCAATTCCTGAGACCAGGGTTCAGATCTTCTGGTTCTTCAGAGTAGGCAGCTGCTAAATGATTTAACACAAACAGTTACTGGATCACAATACAATGAAAGAAAGGCCATTTCAAATCATGTAAGTGACCTCAATTGTCTGGTCCAGGTGTTCGGCCACAGAGCCTTACCGATTAGTTGTCTTCTTCAAAAGTGAGTTGACAGATTTTCTCCCTTGCTTAGTGAGGTGGTATCCACATGTGTTTATACACTACAGTATGAGTCCATTTAAGTACAGGTGTAATACAACAGTAATTATAAACCACAGGACATGAAACAAAGTCAATTCTATTCACACTTTCTGCATTTCAAACAATGGAAGCAATCAAAATCATGCATTACATTTGAAATGAACTTTTAGTTTTAAATCTTCTGTAAGAATCTCTGTTTCCTTAAGTTCTGAATAGGTTTTCTTGAGCTTGTCTCACAGGCTAGTCATGGAATGTTACTGATGGAAATGTGTGAACTGGAAACCATCAAAAAGTAGTAAAGAATAAAAAGACAAAAACAAACAAAACCAACCAAATCACACATTCAGAGATTCCATTTTAATTGCCAAGTACAGAAAATAAACTGGTGAAATTTCACAAGAAAAACATTTTACACAATCCAATATGTACAGAATAAAATGTGTGTCTGGTTTTTGGTAAAACAAGTGTAAGCTTTAGTCAATATCTACTGCAGGATGCAAAATATTCCCATGTTAAACTGAAACAAAGAATATACATAAAATCCCAGCACTGGCTCCTCAAATATTGAGACTGGCTGGGTCCATTTCAACCCACTGGGCTCTCTACTGAGCTTTCAGTCGTTACTGAAGCCAGCTTATTAGTTTCCAAACTACTGTCAGTTTTTGTCTTGCTCTGGGCAATGCTCAATCCACTGTCCTCTGAGCCATCCTCATTTGCAGGTGTTTCCATGAGCTCTGGGAGGACAGTTTCAATGCATCCAGAAGCCTGGTTTTCCACATTATCTCCATCACAGCTCAATGATGGCATTTCAGTAATGTCTGCCGTGCTATCTTTGCTCTCTTCCACTTGCAGAAGAATCTCAGAGATTGGAGGAATGCCCTGTATTTCTAACACTGGCATGCCCACTTCTGTAGTGTCACTATTTGATGACCGTGACTCAATGTGTGGGACAGCTGTTTCAGAGATCAGTGTACAAAATTTATCTTCCTGATCACCAGAAGTTAATGCAACAAAATCAATAATTTCTGGTTCATCCACTGACTGTTCAATGCTTAACTCACTGGTTTTGCTAGGCTCCAGCCCAATGGACGCAATGGTTTCTAATTTTGGGAGATCTTCAGTATCCTCATTTAGAATTCCTGCAGTTAGAATACCGAGGTGTTCACGTTCCACTTCAATGTCCCCCAAACTGAAATCAATGCTTTCTAACTCCAACTCTGTTTTCAGGATGGGCGTGTCACTAGGTTTCTCATCTTCTGGCTTTAAGGAATCTTTTTCGTTTTCCTCATTAAAATTTAGCGTGAGAGTTTCTGATTGTTCAAAGCTAAATTCTGGGTAAGTGGTGTTAAGATCAAAATCACTAGCTGCTGAAGTAGCTAAGACCTCTTGGTTTATTTCTGTGTGGGTGAGGGTCTCTCCTCCAAGACGATCCACACTGAAGTCTGATGGTAGAGCATCTAGTGGCCCTTGAATCATATCAGACGGAGTGCTAGAAAAGTCAACACCTCCTATTTCTAATGAATCTTTCTCTGCAGTAAAATTCCCTAACTTTATATCTGATTCAGGGCCTCTCAATGTATTATTTTCAATATCATACATTAATTCTAGGCTGGAACTGGATTCAACAGTGTTTGCAGCACAGGTGCTGACTAGCTCTGTGACTCCCTGCTCCTGCTGGTGGCTGTCCAATGTTGCACAGCTTGAACATTCATGCCTGATCTCTTCTTGTACCACTAATATGCTACTTTTCATTTCTACATTAGTGAGACACATACTGACTTCATTAGAATCGTTGTTTATTTCCTGATTATCTACTGTTTGAGTATATGGTAATTCTTGACTACTTTCTGACTGAGAACTGACTACAGTGTCCTGTTCTTTTTTATTACTAGTTTGGGAGAAGTCCAATTCACCTGGGCATTTTGCTGTCAATTCTGAAACCCTATTTTGGACCTCTGAAGTCTCAGGGGCTTCATCAATGACTGCTGACTGAGACCTTTCCAAGTCTACATTCTCTAGTTTTACACTTCTTAAGGATGTATCATGTTCTGTATTTATCACTACTGAAACGTTTTCCTCACTGACTTTATCAGATGTACTTAGTGGTTCAGGAGCCAATTCACTTTGAACATACGGCAACTCTGAGTCAATTTCTTTATTAGTGTTACAAATGTCATCACTTATATGTTCTTCCGTTAAAGTGGGATCTCCCAACGTGTGGATTTCATTGTGTCTTTCAGGTAACTGATTCCCTGGATGTTCAACACAAAGTTCAAATTGAGCTCCTATTAATTCTGAATTGTCCATCTCTGCATCTTTTTCAGAGGTATTAAATACATCTACTTTGGTGTCCACGGAGCTGACCCTCTTCTCCTCTTCTGTTTTCTCTTGGACCTCAACTATTTGTGGATCTTGGAATTCCTGGCAGACCTCTTGTTCTTCACTTGTTCCATCCGTACCTCTCATTTCTATAGATTTCTGTATATGGGTGACAGTTGTAGCCTCTGGCAATTGTGTGACTGACATTTCTAGTTTCTGAGGCTCTGGTGGTTTTTTGCTAATTTCTGTCTGATCAATAGTTTCCATTTCTACCTCATTCTCCAAATGAACTGAAGCACCTGCTGTCTGATCTTTAGACTGTGTGATTGCTTCTTCTTTGGATTCAGATTGAAAGTCAGATGCAAGAACATTTTGAGATTCACAGATCACCTGGCCCTCAGCCCTGTTTGGGATTTCGGTGCTCTTTTCTGTAGAGGGAGTTGAAGTCTCCTGGACTTCTACTTTCTCAGGTTCTGAGACCCCCTCATCTAAGTGGACATCTGTGTAAGAAGCTATATTTTGGAAAGTTTCTTTCTCGGAGAGTGGACTGTCACTTGGTTCAGCGTTTGCAGGCATATCTGTGCTTCCCTCTGCTTTTGCTATATTTAAGTTTTCTCCATTTGGAACTGGGGAACTTGCCAATTTGCTATCAGATGAATTCTTTCCACCACTACTGTAGAAGATACCATAGAGGTCTTTAGCATTAGCTGTGGCCAGACAAGAGTTCCGTTTCTCAACTTTTTTAGCCTGTTCACTAAAAACAGGAGAAGGTGGTGGAGGAGGGGGGAGCACTAGCATTGCCAAGATGGCCTGGTCACACTCAGACACCCCTGGTGCTGCGTCATCCGCTGAGATTACTGCTGTCTGTTTAGCTGGGGATGGAAGTGAGGGTGGAGGAGGGGGTGGTTTCTCAGATGATTCATTTTTCTCTGGCACTTTAATATCCTCCTGTGTCCCTTTCAAAATCACCTCCTCTCCCCCAAATGCTTTTGAGATTATATCTGGAGGAAGCAGAACATCTGCATTAGATTCTTTCACCACAGGTAGTGGTTTGGTGGTGGCACCGGAGGATTTTATAGACAAAAAAGTGTTCAGAGGTGCTGGCTTGCTTACTGTTGCAGTCGCAGACTTCCTGAAGATCATGGTAGGAACTGGCAGATTGGGTCGAATTTTTGATTGTGTTGAAGTGGAAGCAACTGGTGTCCAGGGGCTAGTGTGTGGTATAACAGTCTTCCCAGAGAGTTTAATTTCAATGGGCTTGGCATGCGGTTTCCCAGATTGAGGCTTGGCCTCCTCTTTATCTTTGCTTCCTTCAACACTCTCCTCTTTTGGAGGAGCGACAGTTGTTCCTGGATTTTTATCCTCTCTCTCATTCTTTTTCCAGCTGAACTTTCCAAAGGAAGATTGAGTTGGCGATTCCTTTTTAGAATCCTCCTTCTTCTCGTCCTTCTCCTCCTTCTTCTCATCCTTCTTCTCATCCTTCTTTAGTTTAAGCTTAATACCAAGTTTCCGTCCAGCATTATCCATTTTGCCTGGAGTACTAGTCATTTCACTAACCCCTTCTCCCAGCTCTGGAGTGCTCTTTGTTTCCTCTTTTTTTGCTACTTTGGCTTTCTTCTCATCTTTTTCCTCTTTTTGCTTTTCTCCCAGTTTCCGTTTCATCTCGTTCTGCCGCCTGCGCTCTGTTTCCAGGACCACAGCCAACCCAGCCTGACGGTCCAAGTTTCTCCTTTCTTCATAGAGTGGATTCTCATCTACATATTTCTGTGGGAAAAAGGCACAATTTCAGTACTAAAACTTTGCTCTGGAACTGTTCTGATTGGTTAGATTTGCCAGTTCTACACTAATAGGAGAATAGAGGTCTTCTTCCTATCAGGAAATATGGACTTCACACCCTGAATTCTGCAACATAACACCAAGAAAACCTTACAATTAAATCTTATATTCTACTGAAATGTTAGAAA
Source organism: Pelodiscus sinensis (assembly GCF_052426305.1). Taxonomy (NCBI): domain Eukaryota; kingdom Metazoa; phylum Chordata; order Testudines; family Trionychidae; genus Pelodiscus; species Pelodiscus sinensis. Next base: position 141,272,936 of record NC_143054.1, read on the forward strand.
GTCAGCACTGGGATTGAAGCCTGACTTGAATATCACATAGCTGAACACATAAATGCTATTTTTTTTTTTTGCTTTTAACATGTTTAATTTGTTCAGTAGTAAATGGTGACACTATTTAACCATGAGACAAGTATTACTGCAAAGGGAAGGAACTGAGGCAAAGGGAAGGAGAAGAGAAAGAATCAGAAGCTAACAAAGGAATGGCACACTGCTGGTACACTGCTACCAACCTTATATTTCTCATTGTGGGGATGACTTTTCACATGTTGCTCTCCTGAAATTTGATCTCCAAAAAATTCATGACAGAGCTGGCAATAATATCCAGTGACGGGAATCAGAAACTCAGAACCTGAAAAGGCAAAAGAAAAAATAGAGAAATAAGAGAAAAAAATGCCTAAGCTTTAATAAAAGCCAACAAAAAAAAATTGTGACAGGTAGCAATGATGCAGAACCTCCATGTCCTATTAATGCTCTTGGAATTGAACAAACTATTGTTTGCACTTCCGGTATGGGGACTTGCACTATCAGGAATACTCCTCTGATTTTAACACATCCTATCTTTAGCATCATGGCTGAGAGAACTATTTTCCATTCTTTCCCTCCACCACTATTCTGCTCTCTCACTTCCAACAAAAGGTCCACTTCAAATACTAATTATTACCTAAAGCAAAGCCTCCTAAAGGAAAGCACACACAATCTGCAATGCATGCCTGGGAAAAAAAAGCAACTTTCTCAGTCAACCTTAATTCATTGTGTTTGTGCCCACATGAAACAACCCACTGTAACCTAACATACAGCAGATCCTTCTTCTAATGCTATTACCCAAAACACCAGGCTGAGAAGACTATATACAAGATAAAAAAAACCAACAAATGGTCTGGTAGCACTTTATAGACTGACAAAACATGTGGATGGTATCATGAGCTTTCATGGGCACATCCTAAACTCATAGCTCCGGTCATCTGAAGTGGGATGTGCCCACGAAAGCTCATGATACCATCCACATGTTTTGTTAAGTCTATAAAGTGTTACCAGACCATTTGATTTTTTTTCTGCAACAGACTAACTCGGCTACCCCCTGAAGCTTATATACAAGATAGTAAATCAATTTCTAACAGGACTGCTACATATATCACTTGTGTGCAGTAGGATTTTTTTAACCAAACATTACACCCTTCTAATTCACCATACATCCTTTCTGTACTTGAAATTCTCCCGATTTCACTCAAACCCAACAAGTTTATATCAATGGCTTCCATGGGGAACTTCCCAGGACCAAATCAAATACATAAATGGAAGTCACACGCTTCAGAGTAGCCTAAATACTAAGCTCCCCAAAACGATAAATTATGCAACCTTTTTATGACTCCCATTGTTTCAGCAGCAGATCACCTCACAATGTCTGAATAGAATGAAACAAACCACCTAACACTTAGGACAAGCAACCACACAAAAGTAAAAAAATATTGAAAACAGCTTGTGATTCCCTACAACCTCACTCCATGTTCTTCTAAATTTGAATAACCAGGGAATGAAACATTCCCTCCTAACTCGGAATGGTTACTATACTCCTCCCATACATGGTAAAAATGTACACACTATCTAGAACCACAATCAAACCCCATATACTACCTCTCCCAGAGCAGCCGGAACCTACTGGGGGGGGCAGATCAAAATCATACGTAGGAGAAAAGGGAAGTAACATACCTTTGGCAGGGACTGTTATCTTATCGATGCGTTTTATGAAGTCTTGTTTGGTCTCACTCTGGGTCTTCGAAGCCCAAGGTCTGTTGTAAGGATCCAGGGTCTATTTGCACAGTGACAGAGGCATACAGGCTCATTCATTACACTAACAAGTCAAATACACTTTTCCTTTTTCTTTTAAATCACTTTAGTACAATGAGAATCAAAATCAGAATACAAATATGAACAAGAACTATGTTCTCATCCCTTTCCCTTCCTCTCTGTGTGATTTGTTACAGAAAATAACCTGTGAAAAGGTAATATATAAATCAGATCAACATGTAGGTGGTGTTTGAAATGCAAATTTTTCGAAACTGGTGCCCTACTAACCTGGATAAAAAAGCCCCACTTATGCTAATAAAAAAGCTACACAAACTGCAGACACATTAAGTCAATTACATTAAGCAATTGCTCTTGAGTTCAGTATAATTTCAGGCTCTTTTGCAAAAGGTAATTTTGTGACTGATAATTCAGCATGTAATTCCTCATAACAGGAATTAATGGAGGCTTGACACATACCTGTCTGTGTTTCTTATTGTGCATATGTGTAAAAAAGTCAAACATGGTCCCGCAGATGGTATTGCAGTCTTTGCACCAGTGGTTTCCTGCATCATAATATTCATAAATATTGGCCACCTGAAAAGGATGCTTGGCCTGAGAAGAGGATTCTGCAGGCTTCGGGCTTTTGCCTCTGGACTTTTCATTTGTTGTTTTTGACTCCTAAATAGAACATAAGGAAATGTTTCTTTAAGACACAGAAGGACACACAACGTGCTGGAATGCAAAACCTGCCTCGAAACACACACAAAAAATATTATCACCTGCTAGTCAACGCTCAGGCTAAGTCCACCGTTTCAGTGAGCTGGCACTGCAGACTCAGAAGCTGTGTGGCCAATGAAGAGATTCGAATAAGATTCCCAGATGTAATGTCTGAATGATAGGTATGTATCAAGGAACCAAATGAAAAAATGCCCCAAGGCAAGACCCTCCCCACTTTATGAATAAAGTATATGTTCCTGAGTGATGCCACTTAAGAGTACCAGCTAAATATTGCTTAGGAATGTCCAAAAAGCCTCCCACTGCCATATTGTGATTATAGTAAAATTAACTTCAATAGAAACAGAATAAAATGAGGATTGAATCAGTTAACTCAAAACTATTTAACTAGCAAAGAATAACACCCTGCAAAGCTAAACAAGTGCCTGGTATTTTCCATCAGGGTCATAGCTTCTAAGAAGCCAGAAAGAAGCTTATTTTACCCAAGATTATATAGTACAACGTGTATCTTTTGCTTAGATACACCCCGAATAATAGCTGATGGTTCATGCACTTAAGTGCTTGCTGATAGACACTGACCTGTAAAGTCAAAAATCATATAGCAGAAGACTTCGCCGTTTTAAAAAGTAAACAATATCATCTTAAATCAGGAATATGCGGTACAGATGAAAATCAGAGTGAAAAATTAAATACACAAGAGGAATAGAAGATTGAGTCAGCCTTGTTGGCTTAGACATTGTCCTCTAGATATTGCCATTTGCTAAACACACAGTTTGTGCTTCATGTTTTGTGGGTGAAACAGCATCAAATGACCATTTCCTATCTGTGTAACTGCCTCAAAAATTAATATCGATAGCTGAGCTGGCACAACGCACAAAGCACTGTTGCATCATCTCCCAAGTTATTCAGTTCCAATGTCAAACAAATGCAACTATATGACCACTCCATATCTTTTCATCAGTAATCCATGAATGAAGTTCTCTTTGATATTGGAGCCGTAAGAGATCTACACACGTAGTGACTACTTCCAGAACTAATAGCTCTGGAACAGAGTGAACATAGCATTCTCTTATCCAGCGAATGGAGAGGGCAACATGCATCTGTCAAGAGCATTATGTGAATAGCAGGGACAGGCCCCAGTAAGTCACATCCCTTTGGAATGAACATATTGACCCAATGACAGATGGTAGCCACTTCTCTCCATCTTTTATGCTTCTTCATGTTAGCAGAAAGTGAGCAGTATGCAGATCACAGTATCACTCTTCAAAACAATAGAAACAGTAAAGAAAAAAAAAAACTCATGCAGGAGAATAGCCTTATTAGGGCCTCTTATTTAACAGGCAATGTTGCAGAATTAGTGCTTCACTTCTTTGCCACTAAGTGTTTATGTTTTTACTTTCCCTATTTGGAGACGGTTTGTGCAACCACACACTGACTATCCAGTCTCAGAAGACAGATGGATTGTAAAGTATTGCTACAAAGACGGATACACACGTGCCACGGAGAGTTTATTTCAGTCCTGCCCCAGGCCAAGAAAAATGTTCAGACTCTTCATGTCAAATTAGAAAAGGCCACAGCCAATTTTTCTCTCTTTTTATTAAAAAGTTACCAGCCAGAACTCCTGGGTGAACCTAAGAGATTAACAATAGTATTCCATGTGTCTGTAAGAACACCAGCTGTTCCTGGCAAGGGTGTAGAATTTTCCAAGTTAAAATGAGCAACCATTAAAATGAAATCAGTTGACTATGTGTATGTATAGAAGGAGTACAAACAACATAAGACAAAGTAGTCTGAATTGCCATACCCCCATGAACCCTTTTGCAAAATATTGGATATGGTCACGCCTACAGAATGAAAAACAAACCAAAAATGTATGCCGAATACTGTCTCTGCTCAAAATGGAAAAGTTACCAATTCAGAAAGTAGGTTCATACATCTCCCAAACATAGATGCCAACCGTCAGAGGCTACTGCACATGTGCCCTACATAAAAGTTTTAAGACTGTCTTCTGGAATATAAATAATTTCTTCTGTGGTTACTGTTACCCCTTTAAACATAGAGTGCTCATATAAAGAGTGGCAGCCTTTCCTGAAAAGTGAACAGGTACGTATGCTTGCACCAATAGTGTAATATTTATGTAATAATATGTAATGTAATATGCAATGTAATAATAATGTATTAATGTAATACAAATGTTAGCTTAATAAGTCTTGCCCTGATGTCCTAGTGGGGGGCTGGAAACAGATGCCTCTCCAGTGCCGCCTTCTCAAAACAAGGAAAATATTTAACACCCAAGTCTAAGATTTTACCTTATTGGAGAAGGGCGTTTTCTCCAGACCTTTTGCATTCTCTGCCTTGCTGTTTTTTTCAATGGACTCTTTAATTTCCACAGATGGTTTCCGAGGTTTTTCAAAAATGTTTATTCCCAGGATCTGGGCTACCTTGTCGAGCTCAGATTGCTTCTTTTCTGCTGCTTCAGACTCCTTGTGCAGCTCAGAAATCTCCTTCATAATGTTTTCTTGCAGCCGGTTCACCTCTGCCAGTAAAGGGTCTTTGTGCCCATCTTTCTCCCTCCTTTTCTTCCTCAGCATCTCTCCTGAGCCAAATAAGGAGGCAAAGGAGTAGGAAGTGCAAGAAGAAACTCATGTTAAAACATGTACAATTATTTCTGTCATATAATTATTTGTTAAATTTATAAAATATTTAGGTTCAGAGTTTTTGAAAGGAAAGAAGTATGAAACTGTGCTCTTGGGAAACAAGCTCAATGGAGAAATCTCACAACCCAAGACAGAAATTTAAATTTCCCTGTTACTGTGTGACCAAACAAGCAGTCCTTGACTTTCCTTGCATTGCTCAACAAATGGATCTCAAACCTATCCTAAAGGACCGTTTTTCCTGAATTTGAAGGAAGAATTCAAACTTTTTTTTGGTAAAACAAGTTTGAAGCTACCCAAAAATACTATTAAAAGACTGCTTGCACTGTTGTTGTATCCATATGGTTCTAAGGTATGAGAAAGATAAGGAAGCAAGGTAATCTTTCACTGGACCCACTTCTGTTGGTGGAAAATACTAACTTTCAAGCTACACAAAGATTTTCTTCAGATCTGGGGAAGGAAATCACAGTGTTTGCACTAAAAGGTTAGGACAGATTGTAAATGTATTTAGCTTAGACCTGGCATGGGGAACCTACGGCCCCGTGCCTTGCCTTGATCCAGGCTGCAAAGCTTGGGGCTTCTCCGTCCATCCCACTGCCTAGCAGGGGAGAGGAAAGACAAGGGAAGTTCTGCCCCTGCACTCAATTGCAGGCTCCATCCGTCACTCCCATTGGCCAGGAATTCAGCCAATGGGAGCAGCAGCTGCAACCTGCAAGCACAGAGCAAACTATGCCCCTTTGGGATTTGTGTGAGGTTGACACCTCAGTCCCCTGGATCTTCCTCCAGCACTCTTCTTCCCACCTAGACCCTATACTCCCAGCCTGCTCCTGCATCCTACCTCCTGCCTAGACCCTGCACCCCCTGCCCACTCCCTAGCAGCCCCCCCCCAAACACACTAAATCCTTAATTTCTGGCCCCATCACAAAGCCTAGGGGTAAGCAACAAAACCTACAAGCCCCAAGCACCCAGAAGAGTTAATCTAGCTCTCCGGGAAGGAAGCCCTGAGCCTTGGTGCCATGGGGCAAGAGTGTGAGGGGAACCCTGGTTCCCCAAGTTCCATGAGTGAGGTATCTTTTTTCCTACTTATCAATTGAGGGTACATCAGTGAGGTTTTGGGTAGTTTTTTTGCTTCTCACCTTGCATGTGGTCCCCAACTGATTTTTCTGTGTATCACTGGCTTCTAACTCAAAAAAGGGTCCCCCACCTGTAGCTTAGACACTCATATTTTCTTCAGCAAACAGAAAGAGCGACTCTGTGTAGCTCGAAAGCTACAGAACATCAGAAACTGGTACAATACAAGATAAACTACCTTGCCTTCCCAAGGAGGAATTTATCCTCTTTCCAGATTAGATTTACTAAAAACAAGAAGTGATGGGTTGACAGACATCATTTCTCCTGCATTAACACACTGCAATGTAGAGTGAAATAAACTTAATGTGTCAAGTTGCTCAGTGGCACATTTCAGAAAACTGGGCCCAAGTCCTTCCCTACACACTCTGGGTCAGTACAAGATTCCAATTTCAAAGGCAATCTAAACAACTGCTAATTACAGAATGGCTGTACATTTGCATACACATATTATGGTAACGCAGTGACAGTCACTGCTTTCTAAAAAAAATAAAAAAATTGAGGTACCTGGAGTGGGAAAACATTAGATCCCATATTCTAGATTACTATTCTGATCTATACTCTTATTCCAGACAATTGTTTCTGAACTACACTTATTCTGACCTGTATTGCAATATGGGATCTTTGGAGCCCATCCTGGGGGGAAAAGGGGAGGAAGAAAAGGGTCAGTAAATACCTTGTTGCTTACGTAGCCTATCTAATTCAGTCTTGAGATAATAGAGCTTCTTCTGCCTTGCTTCTCTCTCATTCTTCAGTTTCTCTCTCTCTTCTATGACCTAAAAAGATTGGGAAGAGAAGGGCGTGAAATGCCTTCCAGCACAGACAAAGCAACACTGCCAAAGTGATTGCTAGGACTCCTTTACAGTTCATTGGATATCATTTATTCTAATCACTGTTCTCAATATAATCTTCTGTTAACCTTTCAATATAAAAAACAAATCTACTCCTTTTTTACCACCTTTAAACAAATTTTTTGTATACTATATATCTGTGTTAATTTTTCAATCCAACGAAAACCCAACGGAAAAAAGTCACAACTCCATTAACTCTTATTGCTGCTATTGCACTGGTAAATATAGTTAGTCAAAAAATCTAGTTTTATTTTTAATTAATTAAAATTAAATTACCAGTAAATTATGGGAGAGTATATAAAGCACATACTAATCTGCTAAAAGCTTATGACATCTCTTTGTAGAATATGGCCCTTTGACCAAAAATAAAGCAAAGCCATCGCCAAACAAAATCTTGTTACACTATGGCTGGGATTTTCAAAAGCTCTCAAGTATTGGACTATTCATTTCACTGAGTGCAGTGTTAGTCCAATGCAGATAACTTTTGAAAATCCCATGCTGTATCTTCACGGCATGCACACTTCAATGAAAACTAATTAAAAATGGACTCTACCACTACATTTGGCATTCTCCTCTTACACTCTCCTTGGCTTTAACAATTTAGTTTTTGTTTCAGTCCTACCAGTTCATAAGGCTGTATGTTTTGAGGTACAACCCACAAAGTATAACCTTATGAAGGAAGACTGAAAGAATTGGGTTTGTTTTATTTGGAAAAGAGACGACTAGAAGGGGACATAATAGCAGCTAAAGTACCTAAAATAGTTTTACAAGAAGGGGAAAGAAAAATTATTCTCCTTCTTAACATTTGATGATACGACAAGAAGAAATGGGCTTACATTACAGCAAGGGAGTTTAGGTTGGACATTAGAAAAAGCTTCCCAACTGTCAGGATGGTCATCCACCAGTACAAATTGCCTACAGATGGCAAAATCTCCATCACTGGAGGTATTTAAGAGCAGGTTAGACAAATACCTTTCAGGAATGATCTAGATGATGCTTGGTTCTGCCATGAGGGCAGGGGACTGGTCTTGATTATCTCTCGAGGCCCCTTCCAGTTCCAGTGTTCTACAATACAGGCAGTCCCCGACTTACGCGGATCCGACTTATGTCGGATCCGCAGTTATGAACGGGGCTCGCCCCAGAGGACACGGACTGCGGGACCTCGCGGTCCTGCCGCCCGTGTACTCTGGGGCTTTCTCCGCGTCTCCCTGGTCTGCAGACCAGGAAGCCGCGGAGGGGCTCGGGCAGCGCGCCTGGGCTGCTCCGCTGCCGGCTTCCCCGAGGCTTTGCAAAGCCTCGGGAAAGCCGGCAGCGGAGCAGCCCAGGCGCGCTGCCCGAGCCCCTCCGCGGCTTTGCAAAGCCTCGGGGAAGCCGGCAGCGGAGCAGCCCAGGTGCGCCTGGGCTGCCTCGCTGCCCGAGCCCCCCCGCGGCTTTGCAAAGCCTCGGGGAAGCCGGCAGCGGAGCAGCCCAGACGCCCCGCGGCTGTCCCGCTGCTGGCGTCCTCAGAGGCTTTGCTCCCCGTCTCCCTGGTCTGCTGGTCTCCAGCAGACCAGGGAGACGGGGAGCAAAGCCGCAGAGGACCCAGGCGGCAGGACTGCGGGTGCATCTCGGTCCGCCGCCCGCGTCTTCCTGGTCTGCTGGGGTGCGGGGGGGTGCAGCTAGTACGCCCCTCCCCCCAACAGACTAGGCTTTTCTCCAGACACCTGTGGCAGAGCAGCTGGGGCGCTGCCGGGTGGTCCCGCAGCGCCGCTCTGGGCGCTACTGGACCAACCCGGCAGCACCCCAGCTGCTCTGCCCCAGGCGTCCTGATTCAGTCGCTGCTGGTCAGTTTCAGCAGCGGCTGAATCAGGACGCCTGGGGCAGAGCAGATGGGGTGCTGCTGGGTTGCTCCAGTAGCGCCGAGGAGCGGCGCTACTGGAGCAACCCAGCAGCACCCCAGCTGCTCTGCCCCAGGCGTCCCCAAGTCAGCTGCTGCTGAAACTGACCAGCGCTGACTACAGGAAGCCCGAGGCACAGTTGCTCTGCCCCGGGCTTCCTGGAATCAGCTGCTGATCAGTTTCAGCAGCAGCTGACTTGGGGACGCTTGGGGTTCTTAAGTTGATTCTGTATGTAAGTCAGAACTGGCGGTCAGTTTCAGCAGCAGCTGAATCTGGACGCCAGTTCCGACTTACATACAGAATCAACTTAAGAACAAAGCTACAGTCCCTATCTTGTACGTAACCTGGGGACTGCCTGTACTATACCAGCAAAGCTGTTCTTTATCCAGTACACTGAGACCATCACCACTCCCCAACTAAGTTAATACAGGTAAAAATCATAGTTTTGCTGCTCTAACTGCTTCATCAGTAGGGGCTTTTGCAAGTACAGCTACATCAGCCTGAAACTACACACCTCTTCACACTATAGAGCTATGCTGGCAAAAGTCTATAAAGTAAATATAAGGAAATATTATTGTAAGGTTACTTTTAAAAACATTTTTCAATCCCCTGCCTGCTCAAACAGGCAATCTAACTATATAAAAGATACAGTGAAACAGACTGTACAAAAAGTGCTGTCAAATGCACTAGGTCAATATAAAAAGGAAAGAACAGTATTTCTTCCTATAATCTCTGTCACTTCTTAGAACCTCTGGTGTTACTTGAAACAAACGTAGCAATTTTTTTAAACTGTGATGTTTAATCTGGTCTTTTTAATACCTCTAAGAATTTCTAATGCATCTATCACTGTGCTATCACTACACTGTAATAAAAAATATCAGAAAAGCTTCTTTACATCTAAAGGCTTGACAGAACACTATGTTGTGTTGAGACAGGGAACTATTTTTCCTAGTAATACATAGAAAACACCTCTTTTTTTTTTTTTTAAACTCCCTACTGTCAATACTCAACTCCTGTAATGTTTTAAGCATTATACAGGGTTCTTCATGTAGTCGTCTGCCATTTTTAGCTGGTTGCAAATTATCAGCTTTACACCTTCTTCCCAAATTGTTCAGCAACAGTCCAGGAGAATATCACTTGTTACAGCTTAACTGAATTCAGTGTAAATATTGTTACACTTCAAGCACACAGAAAAATGTGCCTCTGAAGATGAAGAGCCAATTATTTCACCAGAGCAAGAGCAGCAACTAAAAATCTAACCAAGAAACCTAGCTGTGACAAAAAAAGACTGAAAAACAAACACAGATACAAGTTGTGACACTAAATTTGAGTGGCTTAGCCAAACATTTATAATTCCAAATAATACACTCACCTTCTGCTTTTGAGCTGCTCGATTTTTTTCATCAGAGATCTTTTCCGTTGTACTTTTGAGTGGACGTGTGGCAAGCCGAAGAGGCATTTTGGAGTAAGTGGTAGTGGTGATGGGGATTTGCATGAGATTAGGTATAGTTTTGGCTACAGAAATGGTCTCAATAACTCGCAGGTTTGGACGTGTGGGGTTTGCTGGCATTGCCATTGCGAGAAGCCCATGAGCCCCTGGCAGTGCAGGGTTAGGCTGCTGGGCAGGAGGGTATATGGACCAGCCAGAAGCTGCATAAGCCATATACTGCCCATAGGCATCATAACCGTGAGGAGTAAGTCTTGCAGGTTGATAGTTTTGTGGTAACTGAGCTGCAGTGAATTGTGGATAGTTGGGAATTTGGTACTGGGAAACAGAAGTGGGGGTACGGTGCAAACTGGCAGGAGCAGGCGGCGCTGAAGGAATTAGAGACACAGTAGGAACAGACTGTTTTGGTGGGCAAGCAGGTATCTCCTCACCCACAGCTTTGCTTTTGGAGTACTCTGATTTCAGGAGAGAGGGTATCTCTTTGGATGGCTGGAAAGAGCCAGGAGGAGATGCAGAGCGCTGCTGGTTTGACTCTGGAGAACGAGTGTCGCTACGGCTGCGGCGCGTCTCCCAAGATTCCAGTCTACGGGAATCTGAAGAGCGACGATCAGGAGAACGAGACGCCAGCTTTTTGCCATGGAGGCGTTCCTGTGTGCGGACAGCTAGTTTACCTATTTCAGCCACCCCAATGTCAAGCCCAATGGTTTTGAGCAAGTCATGAATCTTTGCATATTCTGCATTGGACTCTTCCACAGAATCTAGCTTCACAGCTGGAGAAGGAGAGGGACTCGCTTTCCGGCTTTTAACTTCACTCCCACAACTCACTGGAGGCTTTTGAACAGAGGAAGATTCAGTTTTTGAGTCTTCTTCATCATCACCATAAAGAAATTTTTCTTCATCCTCAATGTCAGGAAAGCTTCGCCTTCTCTTTTCTTGAGCACTGGCAGAATCAGCCATCATGCCCAGAATGCAAGAGAAGCCACTGCCATCCTGACTAGCCCTCTCATGAGGGAGCAGGAAGTCAGAATGACGGTCTGCAGGCTCCGATTTTGGTTCCAACTTCTCCTTCTGACTTAAGAAGTTCCCAAGCTTCTCTTGAAATGTAAAGTTGTCACTGGGAAGCCCAGAACGTGAACTCCATTCACATGCACCATCATGTAACTCCTTGTTTGCTGACTCCACAGCGTCTGTGTTAAACCGCTTGAGAAAATTCTCCACCTCAGAGGTAAAAGGAGTGCTGCTGCTGGTCTGAGACAAAGATGAATGACTTGAAAGAAGTGGGAGATCTTTGCTGGATGGAGAGCTGCTTGGAAAGCCCTCAATCTGAAAAAGAAAAGTGTATTTATGACAGCATCTAAAACAGGGATACGCACCTCACAGTACAAATAAAAAGACAGTCACTTCATCTGAAAAGTTTACAATCAAAATTTAAAAAAAAGACAACACAAGAAAGCAACAAAACATGGACCTGAGGCAAGGTATTGGGGTGCAGCAGTTTGGGTTGTGACCTAGGACAGGAGGGGGATTGTGACCTGGAGCAGAGGATTGGGGTGCAGGATGAGGTCAAGAAGGTAGGGGGGCAAAGAGCGGGTGTGCCAAAGGCAGGCTCTGGCTGGGAGACTTACCTGTTTGACTCCTGACCAGCAGCCTTCTCAGGCAGACTCCCTGCCTGCTCCACCCCTACATTGGCTGCAGGGGCCATGTGGTCTTTGAATATTTAGGAGCCTGAGGGGAGGAGAGGGCTTTGCAAGCTGCCTGTTGATAACGAGCAGCTCCCATTGGCCAGTAACCAGACAATGGGATTGTACCAGAGGCAGCACGTGACGCCTCTCCCCATGCCCACAAAGCTCACAGGGCCTGCAGCAGCAGCTTTTCTTGCTGGCATGTGGGGGGCCTGAGACTCCCCACTGTTTCCATGGGCCAAATTTAGCAACTTGGCAAGCCAAATCCAGTCCATGGGCCATATTTTGCCCATCCCTGCTCTAACATCTAACAGAGACCCTTCACTTTCAGAGAACCCTATACTACAAACACCACCACCACAAAACCAAAGCAGATCAATATGAGATTTTGGCTGAAGTGATGTATTGAAGAGATAATGTCAAGCATCCCATTTATCACAATAATGCTAAATGTACATCAATGAGATTTAATTGCTAGCCTTAATTAGTGAGTGACCTATGTAATCTTATTTCTCATAACAAACGTGGTTGAGCCTTATCAGTATGTGAATGGGAAACTGATGAAAAATACAAGCCTGCTCAAGGCATGGTGTGATGGACCACACCACAGGTTGCTCTTGCCAGGCCAGTCTCAAGGTATCCTACCACATGGGGGGGAGGGGGAGAAGGGGCCGCTCCAGTTAAGCTGGGCCCACTGCCCAGCTGTACTAGAGCAATCCGCTGCCTCTGTTAACCAAACACTAACTAGTTAACCACAAAACCGGGATTTGACATCCCTAACTGATGCTCAGTAGGCGGTTCTCTTCACAGAGCCATTTCTTATCTAACACTCCATGTCAGAGTACTAGATTAGAAATGACTCAGTGAAGACTTCTAGAACACATTGTAGCAGGAGGTGCCACTCAACTACTGTACTAATTTCCTGTGTTAAGAAAGATACTATAGCACTTTCAGTAAAAGTTGGTGTTGATGCCATTGCCCTGGCTAAATTGCAGCCAAGGTATTTCATTCTGGGTCCCTAAATTCTATTTTAATTCTACTGCATGTGAGAGTCTTCACTAAGTGCCCTAAAACTATTACACAGAGCCAGGGTGTCCAATACACTAGCCACAGGTGAATATTTGGCTTGAACAAAATGGCTATTTGGCCGGTTGAGTGTGACACAGCTCAATTTGCATAGCTTATAAGCCCTGCTGTGTAGATGCACCCACAGTGACCCACTAGATGGCACTTAAACACAAGATTTCCCCTTTTTTTCTGGAAAATCCTTGGTAGAGTTCCACCATGCACATAAATGAAGATGTTTAAAAGGAGGATACAGAGTTCTGATGCCCTAAGACGAGGTGGGGAACCTCAGGCCCAAAGGTCAGATGCGGCCCCAAGCTTGCCTGGATCCATCCCCCAATACTCAAAGCCCCTCCAGGATTGGGGAGCCCACGCTGGCGCTTCAGCTGGCCTCCACTGCTGGGCCGGAGCACACAAAATCTACTAGCCTGGGGCCCCTTAGGGCTCTGGTGTGGGAGGGGAATATGGGGAGTATCTTTCTCCTTCTCAGCTGGGGACTATGTCAGTGAGGGTTGGATTTTTTGCTTCTCACTTGTGTGCAGCCCCCAACTTATTTTTCTGGGGATCAATGGCCCTTACCCAAAAAAGGTTCCCCACCCCTGTCCTAAAACATAAAAATCTAGGGCAAGTGGCCACAAGTGGTCCTAAGGTACAGTGACTGAAGATCAAATTAATGCAGTGGAGCATAAAGTGACAGTTCTGGGAAGTAGAGAAATAGCTGGGGGGTCAAACCTGCACCGGAGACTCCATTTCCACCTCCACGCGTTTCTTCAGGATAGATTTTTTGGGCATGGATGGCACTTCATCAGGTCTGTATAAGTACCGAGTCTCAGAAGACTGCAGTGTGCTAGTCAAACCAGGGATCACACATCCACTGCCAGACAGATCATGGTTCAAGTTTCTGCTTCTTTCTTCCTCTTCTCTTTTCCTCCTTGCACGATCAAGCTCCCGGAACTCTTCACCCAGATATGATGGGCTTTGACTTCGGCTGCGGCTCCGTCTGCGATAATTCCGTGTTCCCAATGTGAAACCATGATGATCTCCACTCATGCCACGCATTTTCTCATCCTTGTCATACCGAGGGCGCTTTGCTTCTCGCCCTCTTTCCTCTGGTCTTGGTGGGTAAGAGGGTTTCCTCAGTTTATCACTATCCCTATCAGGTCCCCTTGGCAATTCTTCACGATGACCATACTGTGGACTGTAGTCTGACCGGTGGAGGAATACATCCCTATTACGGTAGTCCTCATCATGTCTCGTTATGTAAGGACTGGAAGAAAGATCTTCATGAGAGGGATATCGCTCAAGGCCTCGAGGGCATGAGGGGCCTCTGGTAAATATTGGACCATCAGCCATGTCATCCCTGGTAAAAGAGGCACATGTTGTTAAACCTAGGTCAGTGAATCAGAGTAAAAGTTTTTCAGTCTCTTACTCTACAACAGTAGCAAGATTTCATATTGTATTCAGATGGTAGCATTGAATTCATGGTATAAGTGAAACGCAGCACCTCAGAAACTCAGAAAAGGACCACACATTATATATCTGCTACTTCACCCCCTCCTATTCATTCTTAAATACAGAAGTCCAAACACAACCTATATGGTAAAAGGATGGCCAAGATTTCATACAAGGAACTCATCAAGCAATAGTACAACTGTAGCTTTGTAAAGGAAAAAGGCTATATACGTGGTTTCTAAATTACATTAATACAAAGTAAGGCCACAAAAAAACTCTTCCCTTCTACTAGGCACTCTGGTTGTGTTACATAGGCATTATTCAGCAAAATTTAGCTTTGCATCGGACACACAGCCAGATTATAAACTGGTTTAAAATCTGCTATGTAGGTTTACACTAGCTGAAGATCTGGATCATGAATTCTAGCCAGATTTTGTACATGAATTATCAGTGAACATATTTCTAGTGTACAAGAAAAGATGCTCTGAAATATTTTCACAACTTCAAGACACCAAAGCAATAAAGTCTGTACTTAGTAAGAAAACCTCTTCTTTGTGCTAGCCTCAGTTTAGAGTATAAATTTTGAAAATTGAAAGTATACATTTTGTATATGTTGATTGTTAGTACAATACCAAATCAGCATCTTCTTTGGTAACTGTTCCCTACTAACACTCTCCAGTGCAGGGCTGCCCTCTTTCAGAATCCTCTCCCCCAAGTCCCCCTCCAGCATGCCTTTCTGAGACCGGCCTTTAATAGAGCCAAGCAACTGCCCCCCTGAACTGGCCATTTTGCAGTTAGAAACTGCTGGATGTATTGCTATCTCTTCAATCTAGTAAGTGCCTGGGAAGCACTGGGAGCCCAGAGCCTGGCGAGCACTCCCTGATTTTCTCATTTCTCTCAGTGGGATTCTTGTAAAACACTGCTATGTACAGCTTACTTTATAAACCAATATTTGACACAGTGAAATTATTCTACTTCGGCAAAAATACTGGAAGCAAAATGAAACTGGAACAATGGTCTGGGGAATCCCAGAACTTCCTCCCAAAAGGTGCACATGAGAGTAGTCTTCAATAGTACGAAGGTGTCAGTAGCAACTACTCCTTCAGTAGCATTAAGGTTGCGTTCAGGTTTCTAGTAAGTGTGATTTAAGTCCCTTTTGAGCATGAAAACAAATATTGATGTTAGCCTAAGTTCTAGGGTACTTTTTTATGAAAGCATGACATGTGACACCTTCCAGAGATTTAGGGATGGTTTTTAACTGCTTCGAATCCCTCTCCTAATAAGAGACTTAGTTCAAATTTTCAAGAGGTAGCTCTAAAAGTTTCATGCATTATGTAGTTCCTAAATAAAAATATTAAAAAGCAACTAACTTGAGGATTTACTTGCCCTTTAATTTTGCTTCTATGAAGAACTCATCTTTCAGGATTCTCATACATTACATGCACCAGAATCATGAGAAATTTCCTTATGTTTCAGTACTTTTGATTATCTGAAGTATATATAGGGTAGCTTGAGGGGGTTGCTATACATCATTCAATCTCAAGTGCCCAAACATTCTAGCTAGTTCCTTTCAACAGGAAAGGAAAGTGCCCCCATAAGCTTCTAATGAAACAAAAAGAAGAGGGAAATGTCTCCTTCGAGTGATTGTCATGCCATATAAGGGATAGATAAAGGATATATGATTGTCTAGACTAGTGTTTCTCAACTAGTGGTATGAGTACCCTTAGGGGTACTTGAGAGAAGTCTGAGGGGTACGTCAACAACTGAAATTTGTAGAAAACTGAATTTTTGTTATAAGTTTTACAGCGTTTTATTATTTTTGCTGCCTGGCTATGATTAAGTTGTTTAAACAAACGTGTTGCAATGGTAGAAAAAAAAACTGTGTGTCTGAAAACTTTAGGTATTGGGGTACTTACTTTTTTTTAAAGGGGTACTTTATATAAAAAGAAAGGTTGAGAAACACTGGTCTAGAGCAGTGGTTCCCAAATGCTGGTCCATGGACTGCTTCCGGGCTGCAAACTGCTGGCTTCCAGGCCGCTGCAGCTCTGGGGGCTGAGGTACACTGCCCTGTGCCTCTCCTCCCACCACAGCTCTTGGGAGAGGCATGTCCTGCATTGGGCTGGGGTGGAGTGGGGTCTCCTCCCAGATGCGGAAAGTTTGCTGCATGGTGGGAGGGCCATGCGGAGCCACAGCACAGCAGCCTTAGATCAGCCACAACCTGGGCAGCAGCGCAGAGCTAGGTGAGGGGGATGGGCAGACACTGGGAGCGCCAAAGGGGTTCTGAGAGTGGGGGGCAATGGGGGCAGGGCTGGCATTGGAGGGCTCTGGGGACAGGACTAATATTGGGGGCTGGCACTGGGAGGGGATCTGGGGTGTTGGGTGCAGTGGAGATCTGGAAACAGGAGGCTGGCACTGGGAGATCTGAGAGTGGGGGGGCTTTAAGGGGCAGGAGGCTGGCATTGAGGCATTTGGGAGGGGGAGCTTGCACTGGGGGACTAAGGGCAGGCGGCTGGCACTGGGGGGAGTTGGATGCAGGGGATTCCTGGGATCAGTGGCTGGTCCTGGGATCAGTGGCTGGCACTGGGGGTAGTGGAGGGGTGGGGGACTCTAAGGTTTAGGGCTGGCACTGGAGGGCTCTGTGATCCAGGGCTTTTGGCGGACCAGCAACATTTAATTTACATGTCTGCATATTCACTATCTGCATAATGAATATGCAAACATGAAAATAAAATGTTACCAGTCCACCAAAAGTTTGTGAATAGGTTTGCCGGTCCATGGTATAAAAATCCTAAGAATGAAAATGGACGGAAATGACAAGATACAGTAATCTGCAGAAGTGTCGTGATGATTGCCTTATGGCTCAGAATTGAATATTACTGGCATCAGGAAGGTGAATTTTAGCATCTTAATATATAAACTGTAAAAGGAACAGAATATTTATGCAGATTAGGGATGTAAAATCCCAGTTAGGGATGTAAAACATTAACCGATAAGGCTCATCCTTAGGAGTTAAGGCTTACTGGTTCTGGTTAACCAGTAGAGGCTGGAGCAGGTCCCCACCTAGCCAGCCCCGGGAAAGGGGCTGCTCCAGCCCAGTGATGCCCACGGGAGCAGCCCCTGTCTGTGGTGGGCCTGACCATGCCACCCACCACAGGTTATACACTGCCTCCCCAGGACTAGGGCCAGCAGGACTGTCTCCCAGGGAGCTGGCTTCAGAGCCTGTAGCGAAGCCTCCCCAGGAGACAGCCCTGCTCCCAGCAAGGTGGCTTCACTGTGGGTTTTGCAGCATAAAACTTACTCAAGATTTATATTTCAGAGCCCCCAGCGCATGTGACCACTGTGATTTTTAGAGGTTACACAATTACATTTTTACATCCCTACTTCATACATCACTGATCAGATGCTTTACATAAAGACATTAAATATCAGCGAAGGATACAGTCTGAAAAAGTTCATTAGCGCTATCTTTGAATCAGAGTTAAGGTGGAAATAGTAATTACTATGGATCTATTGCAACCTAAGTAAAGCACACCCAACCAGATGTTTTTCTAGCTTTGGCTTCTGGCCACATACAAAAAAAACCCCAAAATATTTATACCAAAGTAACTGAAAATAACTTGCACACATATAAAGACTATACTTTCAACACTATAGGGCACAGCTGACTAACTTATTTTTCACTTTCAGGAAACACCTTTCAATACCACCCCTTCCTATTCCTCGTTATGCATGAAAATATCATGAGGAGTGACTGGTACACTCTACCAAATACTTTCAGCTGATTTTTTTTCTGCAATGAATTGTCATACTCTCATTTGCCAAGTGGTAATCAACAATCTTTATGAACTCTGATTACAGCAGCTAACTTACAGGGAGCATTTAATGATATTCAGAATAGGCTCCAAAAATACACTCTGGACCACAAAGAAACATGGATTTAGAAGACAGTCACACTGGAAAGCAAAGGAGAAACACTCCTGTGTATAGCACAACGAGGCATGTGAAATGATCATTTATCCTACCGTTAACTGTGGCTCTTCAAAATATGCTGTCC
This sequence comes from Pelodiscus sinensis, assembly GCF_052426305.1. Classification (NCBI taxonomy): domain Eukaryota; kingdom Metazoa; phylum Chordata; order Testudines; family Trionychidae; genus Pelodiscus; species Pelodiscus sinensis. The sequence goes on from NC_143054.1 coordinate 141,291,666, forward strand.
ATGTATATTCCATTGTGGCTGTTTCTGCACTGCACTCACTTGGCCAGCAGTTTTCATTGGGACTGCACCTGTGCCCTGAGTGTCCGCAAGCCTCCCACTCGGAGTGCATAAAGAGTGAGACAATGCAAACTATACCTCTGTTCCTTCACCAGAGAATCCATGGGTTACAAGACACTGCAGTAGCGAGGAAGAAGATGGATCATGGAATATTTGTAGACAATGCACCTCAAAATAGCCACAGCTACTGTAAGGTCATAACAGTTCTTTGCCTTTGACACAGTACCTCATCAAAGATTCTAAGCAAAGCAAGCAGTGATGGGATAAAACGGGGAAGGCCTTCTTTTGAACTGGTAACTGGTTAAGACATAAGAAACAAAGGGCAGCACCCATGCTGGTCAACATATATTTAAATTATTTGGAAAAAAGAGGTTCACGATTAAATGGCAAAGTTTGCCAATGATAAAAATTATTCAAGACAGTTAAATTCAAAGCTAAATATCAAGAGTTATAAAGAAATCTCAAAAAACAATGACTCAACTAGCGATGTGAATGATTAGTCGACAGGCTAGTCAACTAGTTATCCCCCCCACACACATACACTGCCTCTATCAGAAAGTGGTAGCAAGGGGGGGAAAGAGGGTTAGAGCTGACATGGGGTTCTCCATGGCATTTCAAAGCAGCAGCCCAGGGTCAGCACCTATTCGATTGGTTAATTACTCAATATTTAACATCTCCAGACTCAACAACCAAAGTTACAGATGAAATTCAATGTTGACAAATGCACACTGGAAAACAATCTCAACTATATATACAAAGTGATGGAGTCTAAATTACAAGTTACCATTCCTGAAAGAGATCTTGGAGGCATCACGGACAGTTCTCCAAGAATATCTGCTCAATATGCAATGGTAGTCAAAAAAGCTTACAGAATGCTAGGAACCATTAGGAACGGGATAGATAAGACAGAAAATACCATAATGCCACAATATAAATAGTACACCCACACTATGAGTATTATATGGAATTCTGGTCATAGCATCTCAAAAAAATGCATTACAATTGGAAAAGGTCCAGAGAATGGCAGCTATGACTAGGTATAGAATAGCTTCATTATAAGAAACTATTAAAAAATTGAATTGTTCAGCTTTAAAAAAAAACAAATGTGGGGAATATGATACTGGTCTATAAAATCAATAAATCGTAAATTGTGAGACAATATAGAGCAAGGAAGTATTATTTGCCCCTTCACATACTACAAAAAACTATGGTCACCCAACAAAATGAATAGGCCACAATTTGAAAAAACAAACAAACAAACAAGAAACAAACAAACTTCTTTACAAAATACACAATCAACTTGTGGAACTCATTACCCAGGGGATGTTGTGAAGGCCAGAAGTATACACTCACTCACATTAATTATATATATAGAAAAACCCTTTTTCTGCGGGACGACAGAGTGACATCATGCGTCACTCCGTGTCCTGCACCTCTCCAGGTTGCTGCAGGAGCCACAAACCACATGGCCTCTCACCTCCCCCGTGCCCGGGGTGGGGGCGGGTGAAGTGGGAGCCACACAGTCTCTGGCTGGGCCTAGCCTGGCCCAAACCCCTGGTGGCCAGGGGGAAAGCCAGGCCTAGCATGGCTTGGGCCCAACCCTTCCCAGGAGTGGCCAGGGGGGAAAACCAGGCCCCGGCCCCTCCTGGCACACGGATGGAAAGCCAGGCCCAGCGGGGCTTGGGCAGGGTGTGGCTTTGGCTGAGCCCCTGCCGACATCCAGGGGGAAAAAGCCAGACCTGACACAGCTTGGGCCCGATCACTCCTAGCGGCTGGGGGAAAGCCAGTCCCAGAGTGGCTTGCACCCAGCCCCTCCCAACAACCGCGGGGGCGGAGGGGCCGGGCCTGGCATGGCTTGGGCTTGGCCCCTCCCAGCAGCTGGCGGGGGCGGCCTCAGACCCTCCCGATGTTGGAAGGGGAAGAGGGGGAAGAGGGTAGGAGGTGGGGTCCCCTGGACCTTCCTTGGACAAGAGGGGGCACAGCCGCCTAGTTGGTTTCAAAAAAGATTTAGGTAAGTTCATGAAGGCTATTAGCCAAGATGGCCAGGGACGCAACCCTGTGCTTCTTGGGCACCAGAAACTGGAATTGTAGAACAGGGGATGGAACACTTGACAACTGCCCTGTTCTGTTAATTCTCACTGAAGCATCTGGCACCAACCACTGCCAGAAGACAGGACACTGGCTACATTGGAGTGGGGAAACTTGTTTTGGGTTGGAGGCAGCTGACCCACAGAAAAATCCATCAGAGGCAGTACACAAGTGAGAAGCAAAAAAACAAACCAACCATCACTGGCGTTGCCCCCAACACTCCTCACACATTGCCTTTGCACGCCAGAGCTTAGGGGAGGCCCAAGCTAGTAGACTGCATGTGCTCCAGCCCCACTGGGGGGCTGGCAGGGGTTGGAATGCATTCCGGGCTCCTCAACGCTGTAGGGCAGTGGTCCCCAACCTTTTGAGGTTGTCGGGCGCCAGGGGGCATGGCCGTTTGCCCGCCGGGCGCCAGGGGGCGGGGCCGGTGCTCCCCCCCGCCAAGTGCCGCGCGCCCGGGGCCGGCGCTCCCCCCCCCCCCCCCGCCGAGTGCTGCGCGCCCGGGGCCGGCGCCCCCCCCCCCCCCGCTGAGTGCCGCGCGCCCAGGGCCGGCGCTCCCCCCCCCCCGCCGAGTGCCGCGCGCCCAGCGCTCCCCCCTGCCGCGCGCCCGGGGCCGGCGCTCCCCCCCGGCCCTCCCGCCGAGTGCCGCGCGCCCGGCGCTCCCCCCGCCAAGCGCGCTCCCCCGCAAGCGCCCGTGCGCCATGTGCCCGGGGCCAGGCCAGCCCCGAGCACCTGGCGGGTGCATTGAAATGCCCCCGAGGGCGCCATGGTGCCCGCGGGCACTGTGTTGGGGACCACGGCTGTAGGGGGAGCCCTGAGCCTCAGGGGCCAGATCCAAGCATTGCTCTGACCCAGTAAGGCCAATCTTATGTTTGAGTGCTTGTCCATATATATTCCATTGTTGATTCACAAGCAGCAACCTAAATTGCAGTAGGTGGGTGCTAGAAGCATATCTCAACTATGATTATAAGACAGCCATACCAAAATAGGGATCAGAGCTTGATGTTTCTAGCACAGAGTAACGGTGAGCTCCCCTCCTGGGTAGTGGGTCCCAACTGTCCTGACTTCTCATTCTCCCCCCTGCCCACTCCCCATAGGAGTCAGGCAGCCTTGTTAATTTCACAACTCCATGTGTGTTCATGGAGTGTCCCACAAACCGCTAATGTATAAAGCTTACCCTTCCTTTTGCTGGAATGTGGCTTTCAAAGAAAAGAGGGAGATGTATTATATGTTTGACATGGAAGTTATGGACTATGTTTGGCATGAATTTTAGGTGAGGTCTCAAAATTACTGTCTTTATGGAAAAAAAACAAATGTACCTAAGTTCTGTCACAAAAGCTTGTGTTTACACTTCTGGCAGATGTTACTACATTCTGAACCTCTCTAAACTGGGACTCTCTGGTCCCACAACATCCAGCATGTTCCCAGAAAAGAGCGGTCCAGTGGAGGGCCAGCAACAGGAGCCCTGTGGGGGCTCGGAGCCCAGTCAGACTGGCTGCAGGAGGGCCATCGGCCAGCAGCCCTGCTTAGAAGGCCGGCTGGGCTGGCAGCAGGACAGCTGGAGTACCAACAGGCTCCAGTGGAGTGGCAACTGGGAGCCCCGACGGTGCCAGTAGGGCAGCAGAGCTAACAGCAGAGGAAGAGCCAGCAGCCCTGCTGTGGCCATGAGTCCAACTGGGCTGGTGTTGGGGGAGGGATGCTGGCCAGAAGGTTGGGCAAAATCCCTCATTTGAAACCAGTCAGGTCCCGAGAATGCCCAACCAGGTACATCCATCCTGTACTACCAAAAAAAGCTGTTTTGATCGATAGATGAAACAAGGAACATGTCGACAGAAGGCTCAAAGGTGGACCCAAATTAGAACAATCTGGAGACCCCAAGAAGGGGGGAAGCTTTCAAACTAAAAGATATATTTTCATAAGTTTTGTCAGGAATTCTTGCTACTGTAGGATGTAATATCCTACAGGGACTGCGGAATATCCCTGAATTAGATGGTGAAAAATAGAGATGTCTACCAAGTGCCTCTTCCAAGAACTCAGTCCAGAGTCCTTTAAGCATGGAAAGCATTTTAGTATTGCAGGTGGCAGGTGATAAATGGAGTCAATTGATGCTGCGGAGTGCAGACAGTGAATCTTTTCCATTTGGCTGTATAGTGGAGCATCAGAGTCCTTTCTATTATGGATAAGGATGTTTTGTATTTAAGGGATACAGGTCCTTTTCACTAATGTTAAGCGGGCACCATCCAGGCTATGAGATGCCAGGGAGGCGGATATGCATGAAGAATCTAACCTCATCTTTGGGACATTACATGTGGCTCTGCTGGACTGGAGGATGAATGGAGAGTTATTATAACCAATGTGCATGTCCTGCCTGAGTTTCTCAGTGTTCATGGGATCAATGAAATATCAGGGTAACCATGAATTATGCCCGGCGGCCAAAGAATCAGGAATGCATCAGACTCTGATTCTGCCCATCTCTGGAGCAAATCTTGTGGCAGTTTTTGTTTTCATTAGTGCCAAACCAGGTCTATGGATGACCCCACTTGATAAATAAATCTTGGATAATGATATCCTTTACTAACAACCACTGGTCAGTAATGGTGGTCCACCATCATATTTTACAACCCTTTTAAGTGTATAGCTATCAGGGTAATATCATGATGGATATAGTGTTCCAGAAGCACAACAGGTTCTTGACAGACTCTTGCTCCCCCAATCTGAATTGTCAACATTTCCTTATTTGGGAAGAAAACCGTGCACAACTGATAAGTGTCCTCACCTTGGATTTAAATACAGCCTCTTGAGGTCTTGTCTCTGAACGTTGTCTCCTACTTAGAGTGAAGATATTTATTACCAGAGCCTTTGATGGCAATGGTAGAGGGAACAGTACTCCCTTGCAAACTTGTAGAGCAGGGGTGGGGAACCTCAGGCACAGGGGCTGGATGCAGCCCCCGGCTTGCCTGGATACAGCCCCCGGCTTGCCTGGATACAGCCCCCGGCTTGCCTGGATACAGCCCCCGGCTTGCCTGGATACAGCCCCCAAGGCTTAGGGCTCTCCCCAGGCAGTGGGGAGCTTGCTTGATCGTGCTGGTGCTCCAATCCCCTGCCAACCCTGGGAGGAGGAGGAGCACACAAAAATCTACTAGTCTGGACACTCCTAGGCTCTTCTGTGTGAGGGGAATGTGAGGAGTGTCTTTCCCTTTCCTGGTCAGCGGCCATGTCAGTGAGTGAGGGTGGGGTTTTTTATTTTTTATTTTTATTTTTTTGCTTCTCACTTGGGTGCAGACCCTGACTGATTTTTCTGTGGGTCAGCAGCTCCCCGACCCAAGAAAGGTTCCCCACTCATGTGGTAGAGTACCCTTCCATCAGTTTAATGGAGATAAGGCGTCTTGAGGGGCCTGCACTATCATATTCAGATTAGGGATGTTAATTTTAGTTTAATCAACTAATTGACTAGTCAATGGATTTTCCGGGCCGGGGGCTAACCCCACTGCAGCTCTACCTTTTAAATGTATTAAAAGCCTGTTGGCTCCTAATACATTAAAAAGGCTAACGCACAGCAGGAGGGACCCAGGGCGAGCTGGGACAGCTGATTCCCAGCTCACACTGGGTCAGTCCTGCTGCACTTTAGCCTTTTAAATATATTAAGAGCTGACAGGGTGTTAATACATTTAAAAGGCTAGTGTGCAGTGGGGGACCCCTGCGCGAGTCAGCTCGTGCTGTGTCCTTCCCAGCTGTGCTTGAGCCTCTTAAATGTATTAAGAGCCTACCAGCTCTTACTACATTTAAGCAGCTCAAGAACAGTAGGGGGACCCACCACAAGCCAGGGATCATCTGTCCAGTCTTGCACTGGGTCCCCACCGCTGCCCTTCTGATTTTTAAATGTATTAAGAGCCGGCAGGCTCTCAATACATTTAAAAAGCAGAGGTGCAGCATCTGGGACTGATTCCCAGCTCACTTCTAGTCCTCGCTACCCCCCTGCCTCCCCTGCTCCCGTGGAGTCAGTGCTGGGGGAAACCGGCTTTTAAGATGCCACCCTCCCCCACCCCCGCACCGGTTCCTGTTCCACCTCCTTGCTGGCTCTGATACAGGCAGCAAGGGAGGGAAGTAACTCGTCGAGGGACTAGTTGACTATCCAATAAGCTTTTGCTTATCAAACAGTCGACTAGTCGCTTATATCCCTAAATCAGATGCTGTATAATGGACTGATACACATACTTCAACCACTCTTGCATACAACAAAGGTAAAGTTTGGTCAGGTGAGTTATGCACATGCAGAAGGCCATGTGCCCTACAAGCCTGAAACAAATTCTTACAAATATCTTGAGATGAACATAGGCTGTGTGTCAAACCTGCTATGGCTTTAAATCTTTCTTGGGTCAGAAAGGCCACTTGGGAGTCCAAAATCACCTCTATAAATTCCCTCATTTTGGTTGGAACTTATATGAAGCACTCATATCAATTCTGTCCTTTTGGTTTGAATTTATATGACCTACTGGTCATTTACTTTAATCCGAAGGATTCAAAAAGTTGCAGGGTCTGTTGTATGGAATTGGTGACAAATGAATTAAACATTTGGTGAATTCTCCCAGCACTATCAAAAGACAATGGCAGGCCCATGTACTGACAATGGTAACTGCTCACTTGAAACCTCATGTATTTTCTTTTGGCAGGATGAATTGCTTTATGAAAATAAATGTCATGGAGGCCAAGAACTGTATACAGGTTACGTGGATCAAGGATGGAAATTATCAAGGCCAGAGTCACGATCTTGAATTTAAGCTTGAAAATTAGGTGTTCAATTATTTCAGGTCCACAATAGGGCACTAGCTCCTCTTTCCCCCCTTTTTTGAATTAGAAAGGAAGAGAAATAAACCTCTTCCCCACCTCTCTTCTTGAGATACTGCTTCCATTCCTCTGAAATTCAGAAGTGACACCACCTCCTTGAAGAATAGTGAAAAAGAATAAGGAAGGTAGATAGTGAAAAGGGAAGGTCTGGAATTGGACAAAATAGCCCACAACTACAATTTCCAGGATCTAGCTGGAATAGTGTTGCTATGGCCAACACCAGCAGGACACTTCCTGGGATTTGAGCAACTCTTTTCTGAGACAATATGACATTTCTGGCTCCTCAAAGAGAGTCCAGTGAGACAATGCTGTGGGGGCCATGTGCTTCTCTAAGCGCTGTGAGCACACACACCACGGGGGATCTTTGCACACTGCTCCTGCCCCCAGAACAATCTCAATCGCCACTGGCTAGGTGGGTGCAGCGTGCTAAGCTTTCACCCCTCTACCCGAGGGCGCGCAACACTCAGAGAAGCACGTGTCTCCCGCAGTCGGCTGCTTTGAGTGGCGTGTGAGTGCAGAAGGCAGGGAGCATGCCTGAGGCTCCCACTGGGCTGCTAGCCAGATCTGGAAGCTTGGCAGACCTGCAGGCTGTATTTTGCCCACCCTGATCTATACACATCTGGCCTGCAAGAGAAATCAAAAGCATTACTGCCTCACACAAAAGGTAATTTTTAAAACCTACAGATGTACATTCAGTCATAGTGTTTGGTGTCAGTACTAGGAATGTTAAAAGTGTTACGAATCATGGGTAGTGTGAATGGTTAGCATGAGTGAAATAACAGTAAGTGAGCTGAAGAGAGGCCTTGCTGAGGTCCTGGCAAGAGCCCCACAGGATTATGGACTTGTTTACAACTTTAAGAAAAAGGACTGTGTGAAATAAAAGAACTGTGTATGTGTGCTGAGGCAGTGTTTCCAGCATTTCCAGATAAGAAAAAGCAAGAAGGACAGAACCTTGTTTCTCACTCGTGGTGAGGCAAGCAAAATTGGGTGGTGCAGAAACCGGGTGCTTCTGGATTGGTTGTGGACACACCAGTAAGAAGGAGGTGTCACTAAGGGACATCACCCCACCTGAACTGAGTGCAGCCAGAGGATGGCATCCCACCCGACTGGCCCCTGCCGAGGGAATATATACCACACCATTTTGCCCCATGAGTTGGGAGTCCATTGATTCGGCATATTGGGGTGACATGCACATCGGATTTCTGCCTCAACCAAATTAACCAACGTTACCTGGGGTCTGGCCAGCTCCAGAGGGTAACTGTGTGTGAGTGTGTTAAATTGGATTAAGACTTAGGCTGCTAAATTGGGTTAAGTATTAGATTTAGATTGTTAAGTACTCCATTTAATTATTGCTTTTAATGCCTTTTCATGCTTGTGATGCGTTATAATGTCTTTTAATGATGTTTTAATTGCTTAGTATTAAACATACATATAGTGCTTTTAAAACTGCTCCTGAATTGCGTGCAATAAAACTTGTTAAAGGTATGTTTAAGATACTGTGGAAGACACTTGTTCTGCGAATGCCGAAGTATGTGTGTATTGTGATACAGCTTCATCAACCGGATCATAGCGCCCTCTTGTGACAAAAGCGGGTAACTGAGTAAACATGTAATCAATTAAAATTTCTTCAACAGTTCCATGGTTACACATATCTGCAGGGCAGGGTGGCAGCCAGCTCCCTGGAAGCCAGTGGGTGCTCGCACCTGACTTAAAAAGCAGCTCCCAGCACACCCTGGCTCCCACGTGCAATCCTGCTTCCAGGGAGCTGGCTGCTGCCTATACATTAGAGGCAGAAGCATGGGGCAGCAGCCAGCTCCTCAGGAGCCATTTTTTTAACCTATTCCCAGTGCATGCCAGCTCCAGGCCTTCCACGTGCAGGAGCCACCTCTATCCTGGGGGCAGCCTGGGTGTTGGCTGTCCCCCCCCATCCCAGGGTGGGTGGGAGGGACTTGAGCCTATCACCCTGCCCTCCCCAGGTGAACGCCCTATCCCATGGCAGTCCATGGGAGAACCCACTCCACCACCTTACCTTCAGGGCGTCCCTTATCCTGCCTTGCATGTGCGGGAGCCAGATCGATCCCAGGGTCAGCCTGTGTGCTGGCTGTCCCACCGCTCCCAGGGTGGGCGGAACTTGAACCCACCATCCTTGCCTCTCCAGGCGAATGCCCTAGTCCCTAGGCAGCAGAGCAAGGTGGCAGCCAGCTCACTGGAAGTAGGGTGGGAGCCTGCGTGTGCAACCGTTTCAGTAACCAATTAGCCCAGTCTTGTTGGTTAACTGTGTAAATGCTTATCCTCTTCCATCCCTAGTCAGTACCAGACAATCACATGTGCAAAAAAAGAAAAAGATTTCCTTTCTTCTTCTGGAGGAACAAACCTACAAAAAATTCTATAACACACACAAGTAACTAATTGCTTAGTAACTAGCTATTTACAAAATAATACATATATCACACAGTAACCAATAATGTTGGTTGTTCTAACTAACTTATTAAGGATGTTGCAAGTTCTAACTGATTCATAGCTGAGGGGAGGACATCTAAGATAAAGCTGGGGTCACTGCACCCCTTATGCCCTCTGGTGGAAGGCAGGACACTCGGTGCAGATGCAGCCCAACAACTGCTGACCAAAAGAATTTGAACCGCAATACATAGGGTGCCTGCATGTCAACAGCGAATAGGTATGAGCAAGCATTCAAATAAGAACATAAGTTTGTTTTATCTCCCTTTCCTTTTTTCAGTCTGGTTTAGCTATCGCTTTTCATACTTTTTTTAGCCCTATGTTCCTCACTACTTTTGTTAATTCAAATGAGTAATAAACTTTTATCAGGGAGCCCAAGCGAAAGCTATTAATTTCTCTGAGGGAGGTAATGTCCCTAACAGCATTTTCAGAGCATTTTCACTTTTACATTAAACACCACTTCTAACTGTGCAGCATGACCGCAAAAAAAAATATATATATATGCCTACTGGAGAAAAGGAAACAGTGGGGAAGCCCCAACAGGCAAATAAAGACAAGTCAACATTGTGGCTGTGCTCACAACTCTCTTTTGTATCATTTCCCCCTACCTCCAGAACATGCAGCTATCCCCTGTGCACGTGCACCAGTTCTGGCCAGAAAACCAATACCTGCAACTGGGATTTACAGATGAAATACTGATTATAGAGAATTGAGGCAGAAGGCTTAAAAATAATAATACTAACGAAACTAACTTGATTTATTGCACCTTCTGGAACTTAAGTATCAGAGAGGTAGCCATGTTAGTCTGAATCTGCAAAAGCGACGAGGAGTCCTGTGGCACCTTATAGACTAACTGAAGTGTAGGAGCATAAGCTTTCGTGGGCAAAGACCCACTTCGTCAGATGCATGTACTGGAAATTTCCACTACATGCATCTGACGAAGTGGGTCTTTGCCCACGAAAGCTTATGCTCCTACACTTCAGTTAGTCTATAAGGTGCCACAGGACTCCTCGTCGCTTCTGGAACTTAAAATCTTAAAGAACCAATTCACTTCTAATGAATGAATTCTGTTCAGTTCTCCTTCATTGTGCCACGACTGTAGGAGTATTTGCATGAAAACAGGATGTTTCAGTGCCTCCTCCGCACCCCATGCTTAACCCTCACTTGAAGTCACAACTGGATGCAGCAATTATGATTATGGAGGACACAGATTCTATATAAAGTGTTTTCCAATTCCGACTACTGTGTTTTTATATCAGAGGATAACAATTTCAGATAGGAAAACAGGATTCAAGCTTCAAGTATTAGTTCTTTATTTTCTATGCCCAGTTTCACCTATTTTTCTGTAATAAACACTTTAAAAATATAAACATCCATCTAAATTTATACCACTCTCCCCACAGCAGTATCTGTCTCACCAAAGAAATCTCTTAAAACTTGTCAACAAGTCCCATCAGTGGGGCTTTTGGAAATCTACCACTTCACTGTATTTTTATCTTGAGTGAGACTCTCTCCTTCTCAATGTCTCAGCAACAAATCATGGCCTCTTGCCAAATTCCAAAAGATTGCTTTTACATCTTGACGCCCACTCCCACTCCACAGAGATCCCAACCACTGCTACAGTTTTACTCTAGCCAGAACTCCCACTTTATTCTGGGGGTGTTATTTAGGTTTTTCTCTGGCTCAAATAAGGCATTCCACAAAAATTAATTGAAGAGCTAAGCCTCACAAGTCTTGGTTTAAACTGCTGTCTCGCTCTTGGGGATCCCAGTCTGCAGAGAACCATACCTGTCCATATCACTCAAATTATCAGTTGGTGAACCCTGTCGATCAGGCATCCTCCTTCGCTCTGGTGTGTCAATGCCATACCGGTCATTACCAACAGTGATTCGCAAACTCTGCTCCAGTGAAGACTCAGAACGGAGGCTTGGAGAACGTCTCTGCAATTGAAGAGAGAATGAATGTGGATAAAGCTCTGTAACATTTCCATATAACCATGCATCATTCTCCTATAAGTTTGTATTAAGAGAAACTTTGTAAGTCCCTTTATATATATAGAACTTGTCCTTTTAGATAACTTTATGTTAAGCCTTCTTATAGAATCCCTTGTATTAAGAGAACCATGTATCCAGTCTTTTCCATAGAAATTTTGTATCAAGCTCTTTATGTTATAGGTCAGGGGTTCCAGTACTTTTTGACACAGGGACCAGTAAATCCATTCATGAGCTTTCGGAGGACCGACGACATTCATTAAGCAAATTACAAATATGCAAATATGGTGATTTTGGTCCTCCCAAAGCCCCCAGAGCAAGCTTTAGGAAAGCTTTTGATACGGCCACCCACAATATTCTTACCAGCAAGTTAAGGGAATATGGATTGGAAAAATAGACTGTAATCCAATGTGCACCACCACATCATGTATTGAAAAGGGGCTCATTTATTTTCAGAAAGCTGACACCATCTTTGGAATTTTTTATCCATCTTCTCATTCCAGATGGTGAATGCACCAGGTTCTCTCCATTCTGACAGATTGTAGTGCCTTTAAACCTCACTGTCAGTAGCGGGGATATTTAAAAGGCACTGCTTTTACATTTTTATTTAGGATCTGCATGAGCCCTGAACTGTCCTGCTCACTGCTGGCTGATTCCCCCCTGCCAGCCCGGCTGTCCCCGCCAGCTGATTCTCTCCTGATCTCTCTTGGCAAGCCCTGCTGCCCCCGCGAGCTGGTTCCCCCTTCCCCGCCACAGTGATCTCCCCTGGCCCAGCCCCACTGCTCCTGCCCCTCCAGCCAGCCCTGCTTCTGCCAGCCGGATCGGTTCTGCCCCCCCACCCCCCATGATCTCCCCTGGCCAGTCCCACTGCCCCCCCCCCCACCAGCCCTGCTTCCGCCAGCCAGTTCCCCAACCAGCCCTGTGGTCTCCCCCAGCCAGCCTCACTGCCCCCGCCAGCCGGTTCCCACCCCCGCGATCTCCCCTGGCCAGCCCCACTACTCCTACCCCCCCCCCCCAGCCAGCCCTGCTTCTGCCAGCTGGTTCTCCCCGCCCCCCCGCATGCGCGATCTCCCCTGGCCAGCCCCACCGCTCCCGCCCCACGGCCAGCCCTGCCCCACGATCTCCCCCAGCCAGCTTCACTGTCCCCGCCAGCCGGTTCCCACCCCCGTGATCTCCCCTGGCCAGCCCTGCTTCCGCCAGCCGGTTCCCCTCCCTATCTCCAACAGGCACCTCCACTGCCCCAACCCTGCTTCCCTGTGGCCCATATCCAACCCCTCCTCCACAGCCAGCAATAAGAGTTCACCTGGTAACCCTCATTATGCCTCTGCCAGGAGCCTGAAACATACGGCTGCATCCGCCCAGCCCAGCTGAGGGCTTGGGGAACCCAGTGCTGCACGGACAGTCCAGGAGCCCGGAACACCCTGGCAGCCACGCTGAGGCCCAGTATTTTTTCCCCCGCAGCCTGGTACCGGGCAGCGGCCCATAGTTTGGGAAATGCTGTTATAGGTCTTAGGAATAGTTAAGGCACAGAAAAATGTCTTTTGCTAGGAGAAGAATAGATCTTCCCCTTTCACTGATTGTCCTGTTGAAATGAATGAGTTGTGAATGGAGAATGAAAGGTGAGCACCTCCAGCAGCAGTTGCAAGGGTAGAGAGGTGCTGGGAGTCAGATCCAAGACAATACCTGTGAAGTGAGCTCATTGAAAAGAAGATTGGACATACAGAAGGCCTTGGGAGTCAAGCAGCAAGTGCCTGCCCTTGAAAGAACTCTCTTTGAAGCAGCATTAAAAAAGGCAAGGTGATGACTAACTGGCTGCATGAGAGGGATAAATATGAGGCATCTTGAGGGACCCTGGGTTTTCGTCTGGTCAACATTGGAGCATCAATCCAGATCAGCAGAAGCCTGGCTCCACCCCTCCCCCATCTAACTCACCTGGCTAGTGTAGTTGGGGGGAGCAACTACTGGTAACAACAAGAAGGGGGGGAAGAAGAGAAGGGGGAGAGAGAGAGTGTGTGTGTGTGTAATGTATCATATGCATATGATAAAGTAGTGATTGATCTATGTATGTTCAATAAATGTGGCTTGCTGTCTTATTCCCCTGAAAAAGATCCCAGGTGCTTCTTTTAAGCACAATATGAAAGTCCAGGACGGGACAATCCCCTCAATCACAAGACAGGCATCAGTCTGTCCACTTCATATTAGACCTGAGGGCAGGGATCATAAGAATTAAACGAATCATACATCTGCACCATTTATACAAATTGCTATGAGAATTGTGTAAAAAAAAAGGGACTAAGTGTAGTTTATTCTCACCCTATATGCAGCTAACAATGACTCTGTATTTACACTAGCTCCACAGGAACTTCTCAACTTGAAGATACCTTTGAAGAACTGCCCATTTTGGAGGTAGAACACCACAGAAAAAGAAGAGGAAAGAGAAGCTACTGAAGAAATCTCAAAGTTGCTGCCATGCTTCCTTCTTTGTTGGGGGCAACGAACTGTGTGTACAGTGTATCCTGAAGTGCAAAGGAATTTTTGTGCACCTAAAATAGACACACTGACTAGCCATGTCCTCTTGGCATAATGAGAGCCTCGGTCAATGACAATAACAAAGCCTATTAGCAAAACTGGACAGTGTTCAAAAAGTGGCTCTGCTAATTGATTCAGTAGTAAATGAATGCTCTACAGCAGTAGTTCCCAAACGCTGGTCCACCTCTGGCTGCCAGGCCGCAGTGGCTCTGAGGGCCAGGGTACATTGCTCCCACCTGGTGGGACAGGCGTGACCTGCCCCTCATCTCAGCCAACCAGCGCCAGGCAGGGTTGCTTCCTGGACACAGAGGAGGCTTTGCTGCACAGCAGGAGGGCAGTGCACAGCCTAGCACGGCAGCCTTAGAGCAGCCATGACCTGGGCAGCAGCATACAGCTGGGAGGCAGAGCAGAACTAGGTGAGGTGGACAGGGCAGGGTGAGGTGGACAGGGCAGGCTATGGGAGCTGCAGGGCTGGGACTAGTGCAGGGGGACTCAGGAGGTATGGGGCTCTAACAGGCAGAGGGGGCTGGCACTCAGGGTGGGGGGAGCAAAGCTAATACTGGGAGAGTCAGGGGGCATAGCTAGTAATGGGGGGCTCTGAGGCCAGGGCTAATATTGGGGACTGGCATGGGGGAGGGGGTTGGGTACAGTGGGGCTCTGGAAACAGCAGAGTGGCACTGGGAGATGGGGTCTGGTGGTGTGGGGCTCAAAGGGGAGGGGGACTGGCACTGATGCATTTGGGATGGGGGGCTGGCACTGGCGGGGTTGGATGCAGGGACTCTGGGATCAGTGGCTGACACTGAGGGGTTCTGGGAGCTGGAGCTGGGTTAGGGCTGGGGCTTTTGGTGGACTGGCAACATTTTATTTGCATAGTGAATTTGCAAATAAGACATTACAAGTACATGAAAAGTTTGTGAACAGGTTTCCTGGTCCCCAGTATAAAATAGGGTTGGGAACCACTGCTCTCCATCAGCAGTTCTCAACTAGGGGCACACATTCCACTGTGGGTACATAAAGGTCTTACAGCGGATGTGTCAACTCATCTAGATATTTGCCTAGTTTTACAGCAGGCTACATTAAAAATACTAGTGAAGTCAGTAGTAGGGATATTAGATATCATGAAATTGAATAGTCACATAATCACATAACATCTTGGAGGCAACAGCATGGCAGTCAGTCTGCCGGGGAACCAATTTAAAAAACAGCTCCCCATGCAGACCAGCTGCCTCTGGCAGCAGCCCATCCACAGGGGTCTGAGCTCCCTGCAGACCGAGGCTGGTCCACAGCAGTAGCCCCTGTCCACGGGGAGGTCAGATAGGAGCTGCTGCCGTGGACCAGCCTCTGTCTGCAGCAAATTTGGGCTGCTGCAGACAGAGGCTGCAATACGGGAGCCTCTCCTGTGCATACACACCCCTGCACTACTGCCTCTGATAAGCCACCTACTTAATGAAGCTTTGAAGGCCATGTTCCAAACAAAACCCTGGATTGCAATAACTATTCTATCTGAAGAGTGGGCACAAAGACCTTCTAAAGCCAATCAACAAATTAAATGGTTGAAGGTTTGCTGCGGAAGGGCACAGTCACTTTCCTATCCCTATGGCTGAGCAGCACCTAGACTTGAGTTTCTCAGCAGAAGTTTCTCCATGTTGCTGTCAAATCAGTACCAATGTGAATCTCAGTAAAAGCAGAGCTTTTGCATGTACTGACATTTTCATCACCTTCCTTGTTGTCTAACCATACTTAGAGCTGACATAAACACCACAGTGTTTAAAGTCCCAGTGGCCACAACTGCCTCATGTACATTAGCATTCTCCAAATTATTTCTATTAGGACAATTGTGTTAAACTTTAAAAAACAACAATTATTATTGTATCTAAGTAGGCAAGGTCTAAGTGAGCTACCTTTGTAGACTTCCCTTATAACATTAAATACTGTGTTAATGAAGTTCTTGGGTGTTAGGGTTGCACAGCAAGACATTCCTGAAGATGGAGAGTGATAACTAAATGTAAACATCAGAAAACAAGGACATAAAAAAGTTAAAGTATATACTGTTCCTACATCACTACCTTAACTCTGATCCCAAGGTCTGGAAACATACACTGGGAGTTGATCAGTAAGGGAGACACCATAAAGAGCAGACATTAGGAAGTCCTAAGAGCAGGTACTACTGTTTATGTTATGCATCCCAGATCTAAAATTCCAGCATTTATCTGCAAGCACTCTAACTGCCTCCACCATGTTATGTGTAATTATACTGAATGATGATTTATTGAAGCAATGTGTATCACAGAGCTATTTCTGTGATAAGAGGTAGCTGTATACTTTGAAAGATGAAACACACCTCATTTCAGCAATGAGTTTTGTAGGATGTCAGAAAACACATGCAAGGGCATCTTCTTCCCCTGGGGATTCTCGGCAGTCAGGTAGCATAGATGACTGCAGTCAGCAGGGCTTACTCAGGGGAAAGTGAAGGCAATGTCTCAGAAGGAATCCTTAGTGCAAGGGTAATGGGGAGATAACATTTAGCACATGTGGGGGAACTGTGTGGAAGAGACTTAGTTGAATTTTGTATTGCCTTAACTCTTCATTTTCTGGTTTTCACTTTTAAGTTCAGCCACACTCCTCATTCTGGAAGGGCATGAGGCATCACGTGGCAACCTTAACTCTGCATGTAAGTTTCTGGGCATTTAATTGCTTTGTTATTGTTTTTTTTAAATAATAGTTTCTCAGTACACTGTGCATCACTTCACTGCCCATCTCTCTCCATCCACCACCTCTGGCTCCTTGGTAATGATTCCTCCAATCACAGAATGCACTGGCTGCAAGTTAGTCTCTTTACTGCCCCTGCATCTTGTCTTTACCTCCTTCTCTCTGCCTGTGCACATCAGCATGGTCTTCCCTCCTCACAGACAGAAAAGGGTCAGCATGGGACCTGAAGTTTGAGGAGCTGTGAAGAGGATGCAGGAAGAGTGCAGGGACAAGCATGGAGGAAGCTGGGACAGACATGGGGGGTTTGGGGCAACAGCAGTTCCCTAACATTACTTATTGCACAGCTCAGAACCCCTGCTTTCCATCACATTTTTTAAAATATTATATTCCAACAGCTCCCACTCTTTCACTGCTGGAACTGTCTATACTCCATTCAACTGCTTAAGAGATCCATAGCTTGTGTCATCACAGCTCCAACTCCTCAAACAGACTCTCCATTACACCTATTGATCTGATTACCCACATCTCCCCCCACCACAGCATACAGGGATGGGTGAGCTGTGAGGAGTGCTGGACACAGAAAGGGGCAAGAAATTAGAAATGCAGAGTGCTTACCCCCAAACTGGTCCTAATGTTTGGGGAAGGAACTCTGCAAAGCCATCTGCAACATGGGAATCTTAGGCTACATCTATGCTACAGACCTTGCAGTAGCACAGTTGTCCTGCTGCAGCTGTGCCACTATGAGGTCTCTTGTACAGCCACTCCATGCTGATGAGAGAGCTCTCTGGCCAGTATAATTGAACCACCTCTAACAACTGGCAGTCACTAGGTTCACAGGAAATCATTTTCTGCCAACATAGCACCATCCACACCGGTGCTTTTTAATGATGTTAAATTGGGGTTATCTGGCTAATCATGTAGTCAATACAATTTGTATCGACTATGTGATTAGTCAGTAAGGACAGCTCAGCAGAGCTGTAGCAGGGGTAGCTCCTGGAGCCAGCTCAAGCTGAGACTAAGCAGTCCCGCCCGGCTTGTGCCCGCTCCAAGACCCACTCATACTGCAGCTCTGCATTTTAAATGTAGAGGTGCAGCATCCCAGACCAGCTTATGCTTATCGGGTAGTTGACTACTCTCTAACTTCCCTAGTGCTTTTGTCAATGAAATTTATGTGGGTCAGGAGTGGTTTTTTTTAACACCCCAATCAAAAAAAGTTTTTACCAAAAAAGTGCTATCATAGACAAAGACTTAGAGAAAAGCGTAAAACAACACATTTATTTGAGATGTTCTCGGCTGAATAAATGCAACCAATGAAGCTGAACACCACTTGAAAACTATAATTCTGAGATTTGTGAACTGATCCATTCAACTCAATGGGTGTTCTCATCCCCGTCCTGCCTTCTGACTTGCAGAGGGGCTCAGATTCCCAGCAGCCAAGGCAGCCTCCTAGATCCCAGCTCACATAGGGGCAGGAAGAAAAGTTTACTTCTCAAAGGGGAAAGGCCCCTGATCTTTATAGACTGAGGGAGGAGGTCAGGAAGAATGGCTCAAACTGCTGCACCAACCTAATCCCTCAATTCCACTTGCCACTCATCCCAAAGAGCCCTCTCAGCCTCCCACTTTTCCCAACTCCTCTCTTCATCATTTATTCCTGTCCCCATAACTCACCCTCTCCTCACTGCAGACCCAAACCCTTCTACTCCTCTCTCTTATCCCTGTATCTCCCTCCTAAGACCCTCTCTATCCCCACACTGTTCCAACAGCCTCCCCTCATTGCTCCTCAATGCTATAATCCTCCTTATTTCTTGGTCTCCATGAAAAAGTCATAAGGATCCAAAAATTTTATGAACAGCTCACGTTGAGGGGGCTCTGTATTAGGAAAAAGCCTTAACCAAATGACCCAGTGACTTGCTTTCCTTGGATCACACTCAAAGTTCCATTGTTCAGGAAGCATAATCACATTATCCTTTAATTTTTCCTCTATTTGATCAATGCTGATTTTCTTGATAACTCTTCTAAATGCAGATGAACATCTAACTATGAATTTTAGAGCTTAGTGGAAAAAATAGTATTTTTAAACCAAAAGTTTTGGTCTCAGGTTAAAGCTTCCAAAATGAGTCCTACAGAATTCCAGTAAAGAACAAGGCATGCGCATAAGTCCATAGAAACTGTCAAGTGTAGGGCTTAAACTCAATGCACAGGGGTAGCTATAGGTCAGTGACCACAACATATCTTCATGAGCCATTTAGTTACTGTGGCAATAGCTTGCCTAAAAATCCTCTTACTTCAATAGAGATTTAGTCTTGCTGAAAACACACGTTTCAGTTTTTTTAGTTCTGCACTTTGCCAACCTCCAGAGCCAAAAATCCAAGATTAATACCTTTTTTTCAGGATTGCTTCACCAAAGAGGCAGTGGGTGCCATACACAAGATGAAAAAATGCTGAACTGAGATCAGTTGGGCAGAAGGCTATAGCTCGGGTGTAAAAAGGTTGGAGACCACTAAGATCACTTTTTAAGTCTCAGAACAGGTGAAGATCTACTGCCCCGCCCCTTCCTTGAAGCCCTGCCTACATTACATGAGGAAATCTAATGTAAATGTACTGTGCAGGTGTGCAGTTCAGAGAGGGCTCAAGAGCTACTCTTGGAGCCCCTGAGATCTACCAGTAGATTGCGATCTACTGGTTGGTGACCACGGCTATAGCTCATGAACTCCCTACTCAAACAAAATTGGAGCACGAATACTATCAGCAGGGCTCGCCGAACCGCGGCCAGCCGCGCTGTCCGGCGCAGATCGTTCTGCGCATGCGCAGATCGCCCGAACTCGGCTCTTCCGGGTTGCAATCTTCTCCCCACGGGTGAGTAGATTGTATTATTTGTCGAGCCCTAACTATCAGGACCCCCATGACACAATGCAATTATAGAGACAGAGTAAGAATGTTGATTTTAGAGCACTCAGAAATTATGCCTAACATAGAGAATGCTAGTGGAAACGGAGTAGGTTTAGAAGTTAAAAATTACTTAGAAAACTTAGATGTCCACAAGTCACCAGGGCCTTATGAAATGTATTCTATAACACTCAAGGAGCTGATAGAGGAGGTATCGGAGCCTTTAGCTATCACCTTTGAAACATCATAGAAGTCAAGAGAGATTCTAGAAGAATGGAAAAGGGCAAATATAGTGCCCATTTATAAAAAGGGAAATGAGAACAACCCAGAAAACTACAGTCCAGAGTGTTTAACTTCAGTGCTAAGGAAGATAATGGAGTAAGTAATTAAGGAATCTAGCTGCAAACATCTGGAAGATAAGGTGATAGGTAACAGCCAGCATGAATTTGTAAAGAATAAATTATATCAAACCAATCTGATAGCTTTCTTCAATAGGATATCAAGCCTTGTGGATAAGGGAGAAGCAGTGGATGTGGTATACCTAGACTTTAGTAGGGCATTTGACACAGTCTTGCATGACCTTCTTATCAATGAACTAGAGAAATACAACCTAGACGGGGCTACTATAAGGTAGTTGCATAAACTGGCTGGACAGACATTCCCAGAGAGTAGTTATGAACGATTCACAATCATGCTGGAAGGGCATAACAAGTGGGGTTTTGCAGGGGTCTGTTTTGGGACTGGTTCTGTTCAATATCTTCATCAATGATTTGTATGAAGGAACAGAGAGTACACTTATTAAGTTTGCAGATGATACCAAGTTGGGAGGGGTTGCAGGTGCTTTGGAGGATAGGGTCAAAATTCAAAATGACCTGGACAAACTGGAGAAATGGTCTGAGATAAATAGGATGAAGTTTAATAAGGACAAATGCAAAGTACTCCACTTAGGAAGGAACAATCAGTTTCACACGTACAGAATGGGAAGGAATGGTCTAGGAAGGAGTACTGCTAAAAGGGATTTCAGGGTCATAGTGGACAAGTTAAATATGAGTCAACGGTGTGACACTGTTGCAAAAAAAGCAAATATGATTCTGGGATGCATCAACAGGAGTGTTGTGAGCTCCCAAGAAGTCATTCTACTCTACTCTGCGCTGATCAGGACTCAACTGGAGTATTGTGTTCAATTCTGGGAACCACATTTCAAGGAAGATATGGAAAAATTGGAGGTGGTCCAGGGATGAGCAACAAAAATGATTAAAGATCTAGAGAACATGGGCTATGAGGGCAGACTGAAAGAAGTGGGCTTGTTTAGTTTAGAAAAGAGAAGACTGAGAGGGGACATGACAGCAGTTTTCAAGTATCTAAAAGGGTGTCACAAGGAGGAGGGAGAAAAATTGTTCTTGTTGGCCTCTGAGGATAGGACAAGAAGCAATGGACTTAATTGCAACAAGGGAGGTTTAAGTTGGACATTAGGAAAAACTTCTTCTCAGGGTGGTTAAGCACTGGAATAAATTGGCTAGAGGGACTGTGGAATATCCATCACTGGAGATATTTAAGAGCAGGTTAGACAGACACCTGTCAGGGATGATCTAGACAGTGCTTGGTCCTGCCACGAGGGCAGGGGACTGAACTCAATGACCTCTCAAGGTCCCTTTCAGTTCTATGATTTTATGAAAAAGCAATGATTAACTTTACTAGCAGAATTGGTGCTAGGCTACAATAATTCGGGATCTCTTTTGCAAGCATATTAACAACTAATGGGGGGGGAAGAGTCTACACAGGAAAATCTGGAATAAGATAGGGTGTGGATTAAGTATTCTTGGTTCATTCCATGTGTAGATGCTATTATTCTTGAATATGAGTGCCTTTTTCCAAATTATCTTAATCCACTGGACTACTGTCAAATCCAGTGGACAAAGCTAACCTGGAAAAAGGCACTCTTACTCCCAAATAAGGACATCCACACATGGCGTTAACCAGGAATTGTTATTCCAGAATAATTCTCCATGTTAGGAAGCTTTTGAAAGTTAAAGACAAAACTGCTTGCTTACTGCAAAGCATATTCAGAGATATTCTAGTATTGACTAAATATTATCCTTATACAATCACATCTCCAAATGATAAAGATATTCACTGCTAAAATATAATTTTTAAAAAGGATTTACATGCACAAATCTGAATATTTTCCTTTAGGCTTAGATGAGAATTTTTAACTACATATTAAACAACTATCAGAAAATGAATCTGATGAACCTGTAACTAGCTCTCGAGTCTAGAACAAGAAGAATTTAAACTTAAATGTTTATTAGACATTGATTCAGAAAGTTCTCTTCCTTCTGCACTTATAAATTATCCATAAACAAAAAATACTATTAAACAGTTTGAACTAATCTTTGGTTAAATATTCTATTTTATGCATTCACGTGTTTAGTTAGCTAAAGCATAGTTTGATCATGGATTCTTAGTTGAAATGGCAATTCTTGAATTCTTAGCTAAAGAGGAATAAAAACCTGAATAGAGAAAATAAAAGGGATTATTTGGAATGGGGATAAATGATGAAGGGAAAAATCATTAGATCTTAGAAATGAAAGGTCCTAGTAAAATAACATTAAATGCTTTGTTTTGAGACCAAATAAAAAGTAAGAATCACTATCCTTATTCTCTGTGTACAGATGGAGAACCAGGGGCTCAAGAAAATTACGTAATTTAACAGTGGTCACACGGTGGGTCAGTGATAGAATCGGAAACAGAGACAGTTCTCTACACCTATTCCAAAGCGCCGCTCTCTGACTAGACCTTCCTGTCTACTTCTCTAAAAAACACAGGACTGATCCTCACAGGTGTATTTTCCGGCACTCCATTAGACTCGACAAATAGTGTTCTGTGGCAAGAGGAGTCAGATTCTGAAACGACTGTGTCATGGACCAATCACAACTACTTCAGGGGAGCAGAACAATCAGCATTACCAATCGGGCGGGTTTGTTTGGGAGAAATCCGATGAGGGGCGAGGGGGCGTTCAGCAGCAGTTTCCTGGCTGCGGCTGTCCCTGCATGGTGGGATAGCTGGCACCAGGACAGGGTGTCCGCTCCCCAACTGGAGGGAAGGTGCAGGCCAGGGGCTGTGTTGGCCAGGAAAGGGGCACAAGCACGCAGCGCTAGGAGAGCGCAGACGGCCTGGCCCGCAGGGCGCTCGCACAGCCTGGGGAGGGGGCGGGGCCCGACCGAGTGTGTCCTGGGGGTGGGGGGGTAATTACCCGGCTGCTGTTGCTGCTGCTGTCTCCATGCTCGCCCCCGCGGCGGCTCCGGCTCCGGCTCCTCCCGGGCCTCGCTCCCCCCGGCGGGGAGGGCAGCCTCTTGCTGCGGTGCGGGGACGGGGAGCGGCGGGAGGCTGCGCGGTGGCCGGACGGGGAGCGGTGGCGGCGGGACGGGGGAGGCGGCGAAGCTGAGGAGTGGGGGCGGCCGCGGCCTGGGCCCGGCCCAGACCCCGAGGTGCCCGAGCGGGAGCTGCGGGACCCGGCCGAGCTGCTCTCCTTGGAGCGGTGGGAGGGCGGCGGGCCGGTGCGGGAGCTGTTGGAGCGGTACATGGCGGCGGCGCCGGGGGGCCGAGCGGGAGGCCTCCGCTGCTCACTTTCCCGGCGCCGTCCTCCGCCGCTCGCCTGGGCCCCTTGCGTGCGCGCTCCCGACACCGACACCACCGTCACGCGGGGGGGGGGGGCGCTCACACAGTCGAACAAAATGGCGCCACCAGAGCCTCGATCACATGATCTAAGGCAGGCGGGAGCCGCCAGAGCGTCTCCCTGCTCTGGGGACGGCCCCGCCCTGCCTTGGAACCCCCTCCTCTCCCGCCGTGCAGCCCGCCCTCGCAGCGCCCCCTCCGCTCTGACGTTATCCTGCCATGGAGCGCCCCCTGCCGGCCGGTGCGCGGTAGCTGCAGCCGCTCGTGGGCGACAGCAGGTGCAGCTCCGCCGGGAGAGGGGATTCTGGGGCCAGCGCGGGGAGGCCCACGGAGCGAAGCCGGGCCGGAGCGAGGAGAGGCCTGTAGCTACACAGAGGCAGAGCTGCCCCTTCTCCACCAGTGCCGGGTGCCCCTTGCCCTGGGGGGAGAGGAAGCTGGTTGGTGCCGAGTGGAGAGCGCTGGCTGCCGCTCCCCCTCTCTCCGGCTAGCGGAACAGAGTGAACCCGGCTGCCAGGCAACAAGTATGTTGACACACATGTAATTAAACCCGTGGAAGGCCGAGCCCCAAAATACCGCTGAGACCAGCTACCATTGGGTTTTGTGAAAGTTTGGAAAGCATATCCAGTCTCCTGTCTCGAATTGTAAGCCAGATCGGTGTCCTACTGGATCAGGAAGAAACTACCTGCACGGAGAGATTGTACCCTACTTGTTTAGGCTTTATTGCAGCTTCTTCAGAAGAATCTGGTACTGATCACTGTCAGGATAGTGGACTGCCAGACGCTGTCCTGGTTTACTGTGACAAATCATGTTTTCCTGCATTAAATCAAAGCAGACAAGTTAATGTTGAAGTGGAAATCACTTTTTACATCACTATTCTTTGTCGATTAGGAGCTGAAATAGGCTCTTAATATTTTGTTATTCACAGGTTGGGATGGTATTTGTAGAGCCTTGCGCAGATACAAAATGTGTATTTGCAGCTATTCCACAAACATGTTCTACAGATATAAAGCAGATAGCTGCACATTTGCAGGGCTTTAGGTATTTCCAAGCTCAGCTTAAATTTTGCTCTCTTCTAGGGTTGCGTGCCCCTGAGCACACTTGAATCAGACAACTGGGGATACCTAAAGAAAGGTTTTCGGGCTTATTGGTCTCTTGACACCTTTAAAAGGCACATGTGCAGAGTGGATAGACTGTGTCTTAATGTCATACTATAACCAGCTGCCTCACCTTTAAACTGTTTCTGAATGAGTGCACAGCTATACTAGTCCAGGAAACACACTTAAGTGTGTAAACCATCAGAGCATGCTGAGCATGCACTGTAGCCTATGTAGTCATATGAATTTATTTATATTACACTTCTCCATCCTAACACACTCTCAAAGTTTGTTGTGACTTGTCTTTGACTAAATTGCATGTACGGTTATTGACCTAATGGGCCTCTGATCCTAACTGAGATTAAGTGTGCAACTACAATAGAACTAATTAATCATTAAGAAAATTACCAGGTAAATCACGTCCAACTATTTCTGTAGAGCTCAGAATCTTTCAGACTCAGCAATTCACGAAGTCCTGCTCTGTGACAATGCTATGAAACCAATACAGCATTTAACATTTGCAACTAGGACAATGTAACAGTGACAAATATACTTTATTAATTTTAAAGAAAAATAAAGAAAAGAGGTGAGCCACAAACTTAAACAAGCAAAAGCAGACTCCGGTGACAGAAAAATACCCTTTTTGGGGTTTCAGCTGCCTGTATATTTGCTCTATTCTTTCACTTTCCTCAGACCAGCCCTGAATCTTTGGTTTAAAAAAGACATGTTTTCTTTTTCCTGTAGTAATATTACCTTTAACAAAGTCATCTTAAAGAAACAAATATAAAAAACTAAGAAAGCTTGCCCGGGCGTTTAGATAACACTCATTACTGTGACATCTAAATGCTGCACAGAAACCCAGAACACCAAAATGTTTTCATGCTTTATTCCTCTAAACAGAATAGGAGGCCCTGAGGCAAGGTCTTGGTGATTTCCTGCATTGAAGTAAGTGGCATATAGAAGCCGAGGCTCTCCAGGAGCCATTGCTATTGTGTTTTTGTTCTGTGTGTATACAGTGCCTGGCATAATGATATCCTGATTCATGGGCTCTTTGACATAATGATAACACAAATAATAAGGGTCAAAAATGCAAATGAAAAATAATAAAGATAAAAACTTTTCTCCATTCAGATGACAGAACTGCTCAATGGCAAATAAAAAGGATGCACACACTAGAGATTACATGGGTCTGAAACAGTTCAGAGTAGAAAACACACATTGTGAAGAAACATTACAGTCCACCAATATATTACCCTATAATCCTACTGGGCAGCTCTATATATTTTCAGTTAAACTCTTTCCATACTGTACTGCATTGCCATCTCTAGAACACACAACACTGACTCCTTTTTTCAAAGGGCTCAGCACCCTTTAACTTCAGTGGGATTTATGGGTACTCAGCAGTTCTGAAAATAAAACCAGATGCATTCAATTCTTTCTAATTAGATGCTCAGCACTTTACAGGAACAGGCCATAAGCTTTGTCATGTGAGTGAAAAACTCAAGGGAAGTCTTTACCTGCTTTGCAGAGGTTTTTGGAAAAGTCCCATTATTGATGCACCAGGTTTTCACAGGAGAAAGGAGCTGCCACTCAGTCTTCCATGCTAATAATTGGAACCTGAAACTCCTTTGGAACCTTGAGGCTCATTTTGAGCTGAGGAACTTCCAATTAGCTGATTCTTGAAGAAAGAGATTTTAACCAATCAGATAGCGATAGCAATGTTTGTGGAAATAAGGGATCTTTTTGCTTTTATTTCTCCCAGCCAGGTGCACAGAGCTGGAGATAAGCCTCAAATGAAGAAATAGAAGAGAGAAAGTGGCAGAAAAAAGCACTTTTAGGAAAGAGGAGGGGAGAGAGTAACATGAAAGGAAATTAGCCAACAGAAGTAAAAGAAAATTTAAAAAGTAAGAACAGGCATCAATAATGAGATTTGATTGAGAAGCTGGTAAGTAACAAGCAGAAAGACTAGGAAACATGTAAAATCTTTATTTTTAAATTTGTTTTACCTTCATAAGTCTGAGAAGAGACCAGCACACAGCAGCCCATAGTATCTCTAATCCCTGGAATATCAATAAGAGCAAATGTGATTTCCTTTCTTCCTAGGTAGAGTTTACAGCAGTGTGTACATCACCCATATGAGGTGTGTTGGAGATTATTTCCTGTCTCCAGAATTTGTCATTAGTTTTTCCCATGGAGAGCAGGGACAAATGTTCATGCTGTGTCTTCAGATGCAGAAGTAAACAGGTCATAAAAATATTCCAGACTGAGCTAGCAAGGGAATGTTCAAACCTCCCCTGCTTGTGACCTCACAGAATTCTAGGACAGTTCAACTGATAATAGAGCCCCAGTTGGGAGAAAACTGCAGCCAAATAGTTATTTTAAGAGCACTGGTAAAAACTCTCATATTTCTGGGTTTAAGCCTTATCTGGGCCTGCCTCCCTCTGTTCAAATTCAATACCTGCTATGTTTGGGAGATATATATAGACATACACCCCTGTGTCATCTCCCAGTGCTGAAGCAATGCTGTGGGCAGTATGTGATCAGTCCAAAAATAAATTTCTTGTGAAAGTAGAAATTTCATCATTTGGAACATTTTAATTTTGATTGGTCAAAGCCCTGAAGAATAGACTCTTTGGAGCAATCTTGCTTTAGACCCTGAGGGAGGGACTAGTCCTAATTTTTTCTCCATCTCCAGTGTTAGGATTCAATGACAAATGTAGCATTTGTCATTATTTATAGGTGGTGTGCATGGTATTTCATCGGTGAATATGGCACAATTTCCTGCTCTAAGTTGCTCAGACCCTACATCAGACCAAAACATAACAGAGAATGAGAACATGATATTGCAAGATGAAAAACAGAGGGAAAACGTTATGGTCGCAACCCTGCTCCCACTTAAGTCAATGTGAGTATTGCCATTGACTTCAATCAGTATGTACAGTCTTGGGACCAATACATTCAGATCACTTATGTTGGACTCTGGTGGGACTTTTTTATTCTTTTCCTGGTTTACTTTGTTAGTTTTATTTTTTAACATAATTGTGTGAATGTCTAGACAACAATGGCTGGACTAAAAAGGATCAACAAGAACTGCTTCTTGTTCACTCCTGGGTAATCTGGTCCAAAATGAGAAGTCAGGAGAGAGGAGAAGACAGAATTCAGGGTACAAGAGGGACAGTAGGAATAGATAAGAGATGCTATAAGGTCTTATCTATTGAAAAAATCAGTAGTTTGGGGAACATGAAGCCATGTTTTGTTCTGGATATTTAAGAACTTTTCTTGATGCCTTAAAAAGCTATAAGAAGCTTCCTCATTTGAACTTAAGTAATACTTCAGAACAATGAAGAGCTATAGGCTACGTCTACACTGGCCCCTTTTCCGAAAGGGGCATGCTAATTTTCAAGTTCGTAATAGGGAAATCCGCGGGGGATTTAAATATCCCCCGCGGGATTTAAATAAAGATGTCCGCCGCTTTTTTCCGGCTTGTAGAAAAGCCGGAAAAGAGCGTCTAGACTGGCCCGATCCTCCGGAATAAAGCCCTTTTCCGGAGGATCTCTTATTCCTACTTCAAAGTAGGCCAGTGTAGACGTACCCATAATGTTTTATTCATGGACAGATGCAAGATCCAATGTTTCATATTTGTGTGTTTGAGATACCTTTTGTACCAAAACATTTCCTCAGTTGTACCTCCGTTGATGAGAGAGTAATAAATCAATAACAGAAATCCATCATTTTGTCTTCTACATGGAAGCTTGCTTACTAATTGAAGTCAATATGATACTTCTTTTATAGACTTAAAAATAGCATGGTAGAGGCAAGAAAGAACCCACCCAACATATACACAGTGTGTACAGCATCAATGGCTGGCAATACATGCATGATAAACATATCTTCTAAGTCCTAAATGCAGGTAAGTGTTACAGTTAGGGCTGGAACTAGGATACATGGGCAGAAGAATGGGACAAGCTTACAGATATACCAATAATTGCTCTATGCAGCCAAGCAGACCAGAATAAAATAGCAAATAAACCTTTTTCTTGCCCCTTAGTATTAATATAGGGCTAACAAGGGTTATAGAGGTTCACAGTCATGGCCTACACAGAGCCAGTTCTTTCCTTTTGTCCCTATTTATGGTACAATATTCATGTCCTTTGGGTCCCTCTGAAGGAAGGGCAGGATCCTAGTTCACTGAATCTACCTGTAATTCCAGCTAAAAGTCAATGTTCTGATGTGAAAAGAACAGCACAAGTTGCCAAGGTGGGGAAGGGGTACTATCTCTTGTGGAGAAGGGGAAAGCAGATGGAAGTATCTACTGGGAACTTGTTAGAGAAAACTTGATCCTACATACAATTTCTTTTCATCTTGCACAGCCTGGCAAAAACAAGATAAGAGAGGAACAAAGTGCAAAGTGAAAGGATATCAAATGGACTCAAGTAGGCATCTTGGCAGTGTGTATAGACTATCTGGGGCACTCAGTACTCATTCTGGGGCTTCAGTTCCTCTCCATCCCCGAAAACCGGCAAAAGACCTTTGGTGAGTACCAGCTACTTGTTTCTCTCTCTCTCTCCCCCCCTCCTCTCCCCCACCCTTTTAAAGGAGCCTAAGATAAGAAAGCGCTTTGGCCTCATAACTTTTACTTCTGCCTCTTCTATCTCACACTCCCTCAGCTTGATTATTTTGTTTTTCCAGACAGGAATGCTGCTGGCATTTTGTTTCCATAGCACCCCACTGATAACATTGACTTTACTCTCACAAGCTCAGAGGACTCTTCTGTGTGTTTGTTTGTACTGGAAGAAAGTTGGGAAGACATTTGCTGTCTACAAGAAAGGAATTGCTTAGGGTACATCTAGACTACATGCCTCTGTCGTCAGAGGCATGTAGATTAGGCTACCAGACATAGGAAAATGAAGCGGCGATTTAAATAATCGCCGCTTCATTTAAATTTACATGGCTGCCGCGCTGAGCCGACAAACAGCTGATCAGCTGTTTGTCGGCTCAGCGCGATAGTCTGGATGCGCGGGTGGCAACATCAAAGGTATTTGTCGACCACCCAGGTATACCTCATCCCAGGAGGCATACCTGGGTGGTCGACAAATACCTTTGATGTCGCCACCCACGCGTCCAGACTATAGCGCTGAGCCGACAAACAGCTGATCAGCTGTTGGTCAGCTCAGCGCGGCAGCCATGTAAATTTAAATGAAGTGGCGATTATTTAAATCGCCGCTTCATTTTCCTATGTCTGGTAGCCTAATCTACATGTCTCTTGTGACAGAGGCATGTAGTCTAGACGTACCCTTACTTTTGATGATAAAATTACCACTTTGTACAAACTCGGGGTGGGCAGGGAGTAGCCTGGTAGGCACTCAAAAGAACTCAGGAAAAGCCAGGGGTCAGAGAAGCCTTGGCAAAGGTGTATTTATCATTTCAGTACTGCAAACAACAAATTGCCTTGTCCACCAGCCTGAGTTTTCTTACTACGAGGGTGACTGTATATCCCCTATGATTCTATAATAGATGGATTGAATGTACATGCAACTTCCCCATCCTGGATGGGATACATTTGACCTGCTGTGTATATCAGTGCCGCCTTATCTGAACTGAGAAAGCTGTCTTCAGCTCATCAGCTGAGGTCCTGTATTTTTGTAGTTTAAATTGAGTTGTATTCCATGAATGCTGCCTTCCTCATGTTATGCATAGTTCAGTCAAATACAAGTGATTAGGCTCAATCAGTGCTTAAATTTAGCCAGAGTCATCTGGAGTGGAGCTCTGGTAAATATTTTCAAATCTGCAGAAGACTCAGAACCTCCTGCAGGTCTGAAAGCCTGAGCCCTTGAGTGGCCCCATGACACTGAAGCCCCAATATATCTTGTGGAACAGAATCCCAAACCCCTGAAGGTCCCATGGGGCAGAAGCCTCAAGATGTGATGGAGCCTCCTCTGTGGGTCTGAAATCCCTAACCCTGGTAGCCCATATATGGGGCTGATGTCCCGAATCTCATGCTTTCCCTGAGAGGCAAAAAGGCCCGGTGCCCCCCTTCACAGAGCTGAAGTGCCAAGATGTCTGTCCCACAGCTAATGCCTGGATCCTCAAAGGGGGGAAGGGAGCAAGAGAGAGAGACAAGGGAGGCTCGAGGAAATAATCTCTGGGAATTTAATCTCTAGGCTCATTACAGTGGTAACTGGAATAAATTCTCTGGCCTACTTATACTTGATTATCCTCATGGTCTTTTCTGGTCTTAAAATCTATGAATCTGACAACAGGTAATTGTGTATGAACATGACACTGTAGAGACAGATGTTGAGAAACAATTAAGATGAGGGGAGCAGGAGCAATATCTGGGAAATCTGTGAGGAAACTAATGGGATTTGGGGAAAAATTGTCTGATTTCTAGGTGTTTTTTCTGAGGGTGGGAGGGGAAGGAAGCCTGTATTTTTGTATATGCATCCAGTGTGCTAATTAGGCACATATTTAAAGAATTCAGATTCATTAAGATGCATACATTAAACCCTTTCCTCATAATTCAGCCTCTTAATGGCTGCGTCTAGACTGGCATGATTTTGCAGAAATACTTTTAACAGAAAAGTTTTTTCGTTAAAAGTATTTCCGCAAAAGTGCATCTAGATTGGCATGGATGCTTTTGTGCAAAAAGTGCTTTTGCACAAAAGCATCCATGGCCAGTCTAGACGCGATTTTGCACAAGAAAGCCCCGATAGCTAAAATGGCGAGCGGGGCTTTTTTGCGCAAAACAGTTCTTCCCTGTCTACACTAGCCCTCTTGTGCAAGTATTCTTGCGCAAGAGGGCTTTTTCCCGAGCGAGAGCATGAAAGTATTTGCACAAGAAGCACTGATTTTGTACATTACAAAGTCAGTGCTCTTGCGCAAATTCAAGTGGCCAGTGTAGACAGCTGGCACGTTTTTGCCAGTCTAGATGCACCCAATGTGTTTTGTTGGACTTATATGAATTCTGGTAAGGAGGTACCCAAAATGCCACAAAGTATTTCAGAAGCAGTTGCAATGGAGCTGTTTGGAGTGAGATTATCAATTCTCTACTCCAGGATATAACATTTTGTGTGCACCCCAACATTGCATTGACCTACTTAGTTGCTGTCATTTTGCCACACTATGTCTAATTGACTGTTCAATCAGCCATACATCCCTTTCAAACATTTCCACTTTCCAGGAATTCCAGGTTTCTCCTTCCAATTAAGAATCTGTTGCTCTTCTCCAGATATACTAATTGCATTTTAAAAACTCAGTTTCGTTTCTACCTCTTTTTATGTTTCCTCCTTTGTATTATATTTCTCTAACCTGACTAGCCAGTTGCAACACCTTCCAATGAAGCATCTGAAAATTGTATATTCTTTGGGATTGTTGTTTTGTGTTCTCAGAGTCCTAAATGCCAAAGCTCTCTGATTTTTATTGTTTATTATCTGCCTTGTTAATTTGATGTCTCTGTGTCTATTAACTTGATGGTATATCCTAGCAGGCACAGATTTCCTTAACTGATTATTAATGTATGCGATTACTTTGCATTGCTGGATGTTTATCTTCTGAATGCCTCCCGGGCTATGGGGAGACCAGATCCCTGTGGGTGGGCCCATCCATCCCCACAAAGCCCAGCTGAACTCAGGAGATCTCTGCACCAGCACAGGGGTCTGCTGCAGGGCCGGGGTTTCTCGTGGTCTGCACAAGGAATAACTTTTTGGAACCACCATTAACCCATAACAACTTGCCGGAGCTCACAGAGACCCGGTCTGCAAGAGGTCAGCCGCAGCGACAAGCGATCAGCACCTACCCACGCTGGGAGCCGGGGAAAGACCCCAGCGTGGGAAGCTGTGCATGGCGCATAGGTGCTTCCCCTCCTGCCCCATCACACCTCCTCACTGGGGACCCATCAGGCTCCGTGCTGGGACTGATACCGGAGCGGCTCAGAACGCAGCAGCGCCAAAGAGCCGGGTTTGTGCCTCTTGGCTCGCCGTCGCGAGGCCTCATAGCATGGGACGCGGCCGGGTGCAAATGGGAGCGGGCTCGTCCTCGCCAACCCAACAGAGGCGGGGACGCGCTCAGGTATCGCGGGGCCAAGCCTCAAAGTCCGCCGGCGGGAGGAGAGGGGAAACCGCAATCAATGACGTCATCCGAGCCCCTGGCTCGTGGGACTGGCGTGCCACAACCGGGTGACGAAAGCGCGTCCGCCCCCCCCCCCCCGCGAGCGTGTGAGGCTCCGCAGGGGACCCCTGGGTCACGTGTCCTTTTGGGCGCCCCTCCCTCAACAGCCTGTGGGGCCGGTGGAGCCCGGCCGCCCCTCGGGGGAGCGGGAAAGCGCCCGAGAAGGGCGGAAGGTGCGAGGCAGGGAGCGGGCCGGTGTGTGGTGGGAAGGGGCCTGTCGCTGCCAGATTAGCCCGTCTCACCCGGCCAGCAAGGGCCGCCCTGCTGCCCGCCCGCCCCCATTTATTGGTGGGTGCTTAGACCCGGCTAGTGACAGGGCTTTCCTCTGCCCCGAGGCCCTCCTGCCGCCCCTCCCCTGCCCGGAGCCCCGCCTTTGCCTCGCCCCTCTGAGGCCCCACCCGGCTCCTCCGGCCCCGTGTTCTCCCTCTTCCTCTCCCACGCCCTGGCTTACTTGCTCACAGGCATCGTTATCGCCTGGACGAGTGTTTTATGCTAAACTAGCTGGAGTTCCCCGGCATTGCTCGGGAAACCGGAGGAACCAAATGTAGAAAAGCAATAGTCCATTATCTTTTTCTGAATGGTAGAAAAGTTGCACTGATTTCTATAGGGATTCAAATATAGGTCCACGTCATCCCTGGCAGGGGGGGGGGGGGTGCGACCCCGGGTGGAGAGGAAGTTACACGTGGGAGGGGTACCCCAGCTTGCGCCTGGGGCTGCAGGTTCCGCAGGGGGCAGGGCGGGTGCCCAAGCCATTGTGCGCAGGGCCGGCCCAAGCCATTCGTGCGCTCAGGGCCCCGAGAGCATGGCCCCGCTCCCGGGTACCCAGCACGTGCGCAGTCCCGCCCCCGGGCGCTCGGAGCATGCATGGCGGTGCTTAGTGCATGCCTGGCCCTGCTCCAGGCACATAGTGCATGTGTAGCCCTGCCCCCAGGTGCGCAGTGCCCCCAGGTGCGCAGTGCCGCCAGGCACCCGACAAAGCACGGCGCCGCCCTGGGCGTGTGGAGCATGCACGGTGCTGCCTGGCCCGGCAGCCCTGCACGGCAGTCCTGCACAGCGTCCCCTACAATGGGCCACCCTGGGCAGTAGCCTGGTCAGCCGGTAGCTTGGGCCGGCTCTGATTGTGCGCGTGGGGGTCAGGGCACTGCGTGCTGGCACGGGGGGGGGGAGGGAGACGGGGAGAAAAGAGGGTTGCTTATGTAACCTCGCAGGCGGGAGGGGGCGAGTCCCGGACAGCACTGGGGGCTGCAGGCATCGGGCATGGGACCTAGGGTGGGCGGAGCGGCCCCTGCAGTGCAGCGCGGAGGGTTACTTTTTTATTTTTACAGTTTGAGCTCAGGCCATATCGGGTCCAAAAGTACCTTAAAACCTTCTTCTAGATGAAAGGTTATCCCATGCAAAGTTTGGTTGCGGTAGCTCTTATCTTGTCCAAGTTATTAGCGCACAAACATTCTCCTTTATATATTAGCTTTAGGTTTTATTTGTTACAGGATGCTACAGCTTGCAGCAAAATAGTCAAAGGGGTAACTTTAAAAAAATGAAATTTCACCAAGGTTTTCCTGTTTCTTTTGCTTCCTCTCCCTGTTTTTTGCAACCACCTCCTTGTATTTTGTTGGCTAAAGTTATTGTCATTTTATGTGTGGAATTAGGACTAGCTGCAGTGGATCCATTAAAGATCCGTTTCTGAAGCCCAGCTACAAATCTATATAGCACAATCACAGAGAAATGCACCTGTCTAAATACCTATATATCTAAAATCTGTAGAAACTGACTCCCACATCTCCATGCAGATACACATGAGTATTCATATGCACACATCTAGCATGCACTAGCACATATAGTTCCACATTATTATTACAAGAAGGGTGCGTCTAGACTGGCAAGATTTTGCGCAAAAGCAGGCACTTTTGTGCAAAATCTTGCCGCCTGTCTACACTGGCCGTGAGTATTTGCACAAGAACACTGACTTTGTACTGTACAAAATCAGTGGTTCTTGTGCATATACTTTGATGCTCCCGCTCAAGGATAAACCCTCTTGCGCAAGTATTCTTGCACAAGAGGGCCAGTGTAGACAGGGAGGTTAATTTTTTGCGCAAGAAAGCCCAATGGCTAAAATGGCCATCGGAGCTTTCTTGCACAAGAGAGCGCCTACACTGGCATGGATGCTTTTGCTCAAAAGATGTCTTTTGCGCAAAAGCATCTGTGCCAGTGTAGATGCTCTCTTGCGCAAATACTTTTAACGGAAAAACTTTTCCGTTAAAAGTATTGCGCGAAATCATGCCAGTCTAGACGCAGCCTAGGTGTTTAGTGCCTAGAGACCCCAACTAAGAAGAGGGTTCCAAGGTGGTAGGTGGTGGATGTGCACATAAAAAGAATGTTTGTCTGCAACAATACAATTATAGCTAATGTATAGCTACACAAAGATGGTAAGAAATTTACTATAAAATTGAAGTAAATCTAGAAAAACATTGTTGTGAATTGAAACATTCAACAAAATGTTTCATTTAAAAATATCAAAATAGAATGTTTTGATCTTTTGAGGATTTAAGGGAGAGAGAAGGGGGAATTTCAATCAAAACAATTTTACTTGACACAAATTCATTAACTGTTTCCATCAACCTGAATGTACACCTTTCAGGAAAAAAGTTTAATGTGAAAGATTTTACGTGGCTCTAGTCATGGTTGAAATTAACCCTGTGCATGACTTATCTACTTCACGGGGATGAGGGGATGTCTAAAGTGTAAATGTTAATAAAATTGTTTGAGATCCTTATAAAAAGGGACCTGCAGCATGGCCAGGAGTTTTATTAATAACGGAGGAACCTTCTTTTACTATCTTAAATTGTGTTTGATTTAGTTATGTGCCTAACTCATTCTCTTTCCTTTTTTTTCTCTAGGAGCTCATCACTGTTGCAGTTGGCTCCTAAAAGAAGATGGAAGAGATCCTGGCTGATCTGTGTGGTACCAGTCCGGAAGACCCACTTCCTGTGTGGATCCATGGTAGTGTTGGTCACTGCTTTAACCAGCTGATTTTGAATGTTGTCCCTCATGTGATCCTTGCATTAGTAAGTGCCTGCTACCTCGGCACTCCAAGGTATGATAGCCATCTGTGTCTCTTCTTCTTTGTAATGAAGAATGTGGGAAAAGTCTCCTGAATGATGGAAATAATTTCTCTTTGTGCCATGTGGCAGCTACCTGCAGGTAACATTCACAGTCTTGAGTTTACTTCCTTTTGGGCAGAGTGCTTGAGCACATGCAGAGTGAAAAGCACTATTAGGCTCTATTTAATCCATCCCTATCTCTGCCTCAGGGCCAGTGCAGAATCTGGCCCTACAGTTTATTCCCCAGGGTCCAGTTTCAGATACTCTAGCGTGTGAAGACTCTACTGTTTCCATTTAGGAAATGATTCCAAAGCTTAAAATTGTCCCTAATATTTCCTGATAGTCAGCTGACACATTCTCTTTTGAAAAAAGTTTTATTTATCCTGGATTGGTATTTTGTTACATTATACAAAATAGCTAAGCCAGTTGTACTATTTTCTCCTTCCTCCTACTTATATATTAGGTGCCACCCTAAACAATTCCTCATCTACCTTTCATAATTATAGGTGGTTATCATGTCCCTCCTGAGTCATTTCTTAACCAAGCACATATATTCTCTGTATCTCATTCCCTTTAGCCCCTTAAGTTGTATTATTATTTTTTAAAACAAGAGTAGTCCTAAATGTCACTTGGTTCTAAATTTACTGTAACCTCTCAAGAGAAATACTTGTTTATCACTGTAGACAGCTCACTGAAAACATCTGCTCAGTTTGCAGTAACAGGTAGTTAAACACATTCATAATTCTGCGTAAGGGACAAAATAGAGAAAAATACTATAATGCCATTACACAGAGCAATTTCCTCACCTGGAAATAGTGTATATAGCTGGATCACAATATCTCAAAAAAGATTTAGTAGAAATAGAGGGAGTTCAGAGGCTAATACAGTAATAAGAATGATTAGAGGCCTGGAAAAAAAAAACTTCTGAAGAGAGATTTAAAAGATTGAAAATATTTAGGTTATAGAGGATATAAATACAAGGTGACATTGAGACATTATATAAAATAATTTCTCTACATCATTTATTACATTAGTTTCTCCTATTTACTCTCATAATTAACAAATTACAATGTTCAATGAAATTGAAAGGCCATAAATATATTACTGATAAGGAAATTGTTATGCAGTGGATAATTAGCCAGTGAAATTCTTTGTCGCAAGACATTGCTGAGGTAAAACGTTTAGGAGGGATTAAGAAAAAATTGATATTTGTATGAAGAATGTGAACATCCAGAATTATATTAGGATAAAAATATATGTTTATCAGGGATTTAAACTATTATGGGTCAGGACTTAATTCAACCGTCAAGTACCACAGGTTAGGAAGAAGTTTCCTCATGGGAAGGTTCTTCCATAGTTGTTAACTGTGGGGTTTCTTGCATCTTTTTCTAAGGTATGCTCTATTGGCCACTGTGAGAAACAAGATACCAGAGTATATTAACATGATCTGAAAAGCAGTGGCAATTTTTGTCATCCTAAAAAGCTCTGGATAGGACAAAGAGCCTGTTGTTATCTGTATGGGCGAGAAATAGGAATGACTGGGTAATGGTGGGAAGAGCAGAGGGAGGAAGGAGAGAAGTGATCACAGCTGATGGAACAGTAGCTGGCTCACTGTGAAGCTTTCACCATCTTTCTCTCCACTAGATCTGTCCCAGGGGCTTCCCACAGACCTGGCTGGAAATGCAGAATCACTGCCTCCTTCATGCTCACCGTCCTGCCCATCCTTGGTATAATCTCAGCAGCCATCTCTCAACAGGAGTTGGGCACCCTGTACCTGACAGTGATGACAAATGGCATTGCCATGCTGGCATGGCTCACTCATAGCCTGGCACTCCTCATGCTTTATAGGTCCACATATGGCTCTTCCCGTGGCCCTGCAGCCATGGTGCTGCTAGCCCTCTTCCCTATCCCTGCCCTTATCATCACACTAGTATGGTGCTGCAAGAATGGGTTGGCCGGGCCCTACCTCCATGCTGCTCATATCTTCAGACTCTCCATCCTCTGCCTGCAGTTGGCCACTCTACTTATCTATGTGATTGGCTATATTACTCCTGTTGCCAGCAGGCAAGATTTTTGCTCCATCAATGACTTGGGGCAGCATGAACCTCTCATCACAGAATCAGGGATCCCAGTGTCTACCTGGCAGGGAGTGGCAGAAGATGGTGAAAGCTGGCTCTCACGCTTCTCTTATACTTGGATGAACCCTCTTATGAAACGTGGTTACCAGTGTATGCTGAATCGGCCACAGGATATCTATCTGCTACCTCGACGTCTCCAGGCTGCCAGGGTCCGTGACCACTTCTATTCGTGTTGGCAGGAAAAAGCAGCTCTCAGCCGAAAGGAGGAAGATGCAATGTCTTCCACTAGCCCAATTATCACCAGAAGTGATGGGACTGGGTATGCCTTCCCCTCTTCAAAGAGCCCTTGTGACACCCAGCAGGCTGTGCAACTCCTCTCAGTACTTCATGCAGCCTTTGGGCTCCGCTACTACTCCCTAGGGCTCCTCAAACTGGCTGGTAGCCTGTTGGGCTTCTCAGGTCCCCTGCTCCTGAACCTACTTGTTGGCTTCATGGAGTCACACCAGGAGCCTCTGAGCCATGGGGTGCTGTACGCCCTCGGCCTCTTTGCTGGTTCCTTTCTGGGTGCTCTCTTGCGGAACCAATTCAACTATGAGGTGAACAAGGTGATGCTGACAGTACGTGCAGCAGTCATCTCTGCCATTTATCGCAAGGCCCTGCGGGTTAGTGGCAGCAGTCTGGCTGACTTCACGATGGGTGAGATTGTCAATTTTATGAGCACAGACACTGATCGGCTGGTCAACTTCTGTGTCAGTTTCCATGAGGTATGGAGTCTCCCTGTGCAGTTTGCCATCACCCTCTTCCTGCTCTACCAGCAGGTGGGGGTGGCCTTCCTGGGAGGCCTGGCCCTGGCCCTGCTGCTTGTGCCAGTGAACAAGGTCATAGCAAACCGTATCATGGAGAACAACAAGGAGATGCTGAAGTACAAAGACACACGAGTTAAGGTGAGACCGCCTTTGGGTTTATTGCTGCATTTTCTTCCTGATCATTCTTAGAACTGTGGCTATGTACTTTGGAACCCAGTCAATGAGGAAAACCCTAATGGGAGTGCAGAAAGGTCAGATACCTGAGGGGTACAGCACAAAGCATTGTCATTATGATTCCACCTAGAAGGAAGCTGTTCTGTCATGTCATTTTATGGTGTTTATTGCTCCCCAGGCATGTCCAGTCTCTCCCATAGATGCCTGTCCTGTGTGTAGCAGTTACTGTGAAACCCGTGGTCCCATTCCCTCGAGACACTCTTCCCATTGATGCGTATTAATCTTGGGAACCCTGCCCACTGCTGATTCAAAGTGCCTATGTTTAACATTTTTATCGTGGTTATGTGTCTCTCTGATTTGGCACCCTCAGAATCCATATCATTCTGTCTCTTGCTTCTCCACTGACTCTTCTCCCTTGGGATTACTATCCAAGGGCACGTCTACAGAACAGAGCTAAAGCCGAAATAAGCTATGCAGCTTGAGCTACGTTAATTTTGGTGCTGTCTATATAGCAGGAAGTCCAAATTAGAGCACTCTTCCCATACATCTTGTATAATGAGGGTTACAGGAGTCGGAGTAAGAAGTCCTCCAGCTTGACCTTATTTTGACATTCTGTTGAAATAACTGCTTGTAGTGTAGACGTGGACTGCTGTGTAGACGTACCCTTAGTGTCCTGGGCTCCAGTATTATAAGATTGTATGGTAATGTTTTAACCTAGCATCTGCAGTGGTGACAGAGGTTTTTCCAGACCCACCAATTTTTTTGCAATTTTCCACCCATATTTTAGAAACATAAAAATGTAAGTCTCATTCCTATATGCATTGTACATCTATAAGAGCATTTGCAGTATGTTTCTGGAAGAAGTTATCTCTAGTTCTACCCTCCCCCTCCCGCCCCAGGATGGTCTTCTCTAGATAAGTCAGAACCACTCTGCCGGATGAATCTTCTGTGAGGATTCAGTTGTCTGGCTTAGATTTTAAATACTGAATGTTTAGTTTTACTTCAAACACCACAGAGCTCAAATAGGCAGGGGCAGCATCAGAGAAGATGGATCAAAGTTCTTGACTGTTGCTACTGCCAGTTGTAGACTAGAACATGTCTCTGTTTCTCCACCTTTTATCCCCCTCTGTCCAATCTGTTTTGGCTAGTGTCTGGTGTAACATGGCTCTGGAGGGCAGAAGAGACTGATCTGGGTCTGTTCTGCTTGCCTCTCTGCCCACAGCTAATGACAGAGTTCCTCTGTGGCATAAGAGTGATCAAGTTTTACACCTGGGAGCAGCACTTTGGTGCCCGGATAAATGCCTGCCGAGCCAAGGAGCTACAGAAGCTGCGAGCCATCAAGTATCTGGATGCCGTGTGTGTGTACTTGTGGGCAGCATTGCCAGTAGTCGTCTCCATTGTTATCTTCATCACCTATGTACTGCTGGGGCACCAGCTCACTGCCACCAAGGTGAATGACAGAGGACACTTGTGCAAACTCATTTCTCTCCTCAGACTGATGTGGGAGGAGAGTTTTCAGAATCATCCTAATTGGAATAACCATGGGGCTTCACTCCCTTATGGGATTCCATTGCTCTGAGATCTCCCCTGGGAACAGAGCTCAGCCCATACTGCTGAGTGCAGCTGTAGAATAAAGTTCAGTACCCATCTGTATGTTGTGACCCTTCCCCAGGTGCAAGGACATCTGTCCACGTGGTCTTCCTCCTCCCCATCATGATCTCTAATCTGGGAAATGTATGGAGGGGTGCCAGAGGCTTACTATCCCTCAGTTGTTTATTGTATCCCTCTCTGCCACAGGTGTTTACAGCCTTGGCGCTTGTTGGGATGCTGATTTTTCCCCTCAATAACTTCCCGTGGGTGTTGAATGGAGTCTTGGATGCCAAAGTGTCTCTGGATCGCATCCAGCGTTTCCTTGAACTCTCTGACCAGAACCTGCAGGCTTATTACACCATAGGTATGAAGACAGGAGCTGGGACACAAGCAGGAGTGGGTGCTGTGGGCCTTGGGGTGGAATTTCCATGTGTGGGGTGTGAAGAGAATGGAGAAGTCTGAATACTGAAAGTGCTTGTGCCAGAGGGCATAGGTCTAAAGGAAACGGGTTCGCTGACCCTAGTGCCGTTAGATAACTGCTCCGTAACTGAACTCCATAGGGTGCTGAGCAGTGCGCTGTGCTCCTTTCAGTCAATCTGAGGGAAGCACACGCTCTGGATCTGTGGAAGTGTCCCCATTAGAGAACAGGGCAACAGCATCGCTCTCCACCAGCACCAAACAGACCATTTCTGTGCCTGCTGATTCCTGCCTTTGTATATTCCCAAAGCAAAGGCTGTTTGCTCATTTCTACAAAATCTCCCTCAACACTGAAGCCATCAGCCCTGTTGGCTTTGGTTGGCAGAATGGGTGGAACCTCTGCACTCTCTTCTGTGATACTTCCCTCCGCCCCCTTCCCCTGTTGCCAGCTCCCTGCTGTTTCTTCCACCCGCAGACATAGGAAGTCCAGTTTGTTTTTAGAATGACTCCATGAGCTTCCTGCAGGGATTCAGAGACAGGTAGAAGAGAGAGGTTACAACAGGGTAGTGTCTCGGTGTCACACAGTGGCATTGTACAGCCGAGTGGAGCATGTCTGAGCTGTGTCCTTGTGTACTCTAGGAGTGGAGCTAATGGTGCTAGCAGCATCCAAGGTTGTCTGGGCTGCTATCCCTCAAAAACATGCTGCAGGAGTGGCGGAGCCAGCCTAGTGTCTCCGTTGCATTTTCTGACCCTTTTCTTTTGCCAGATGGCCCCACAGACCCATCCTCTGCACTGGAAATGCATCAGTCTGCCTTCTCCTGGTCATCGGCAAAGGAGGAGAGCACCAGGCAGCATCTGGCCAGAGGGTCTCTACAGATCTTCATTCAGGACCTGGCAGTGGCAAAGGTGAGTGGGGGTGCAGGGAATATAGAAGAGGGAGCCATCACTAGAAGGGTCAAGTGTTAATACATTACATCTGGCTTCTGCTTCTTTCCCTCTGCAGGGGGTGCTGGTGGGAGTTGTTGGGAAGGTTGGCTGTGGGAAAAGCTCTCTGCTTGCAGCAATTACTGGAGAACTCAACAGGTAAATAGCCATATAAGACATCTCAAACTCTCCTCCTGCCCCATCTCCTACCACCTCTGCTACAAAGGATTTTCCATGGGCTAGACCCATATACCAGGCATGCACTCCCTGTATTGTTTTTTCTCTTCCTTTGCTGCCTCCCTATTCTTTCCGGCTTTGGTGTGTTTGCAGACTTGGCGGACAAGTGTATGTCTGGGATCTGGAGCAAGGATTCGGCCTGGCCACCCAGGAGCCCTGGATCCAGTTTACTACTGTCCGTGAGAACATCCTCTTTGGAAGGGACTATGATGCCAGGCTCTACCAGGAGGTGCTTGAGGCTTGTGCACTTTCTGATGATCTGAACGTAAGTGCCCTGTGATGTGCACGTCCCACCAGCTTCCTCGGGTCCTGCCCTGAATCTGAGCCTGAATCTTAACTTCTCAGTCAGGGCATAGAACCTATTTCCCCAGCCTCTCCCTCCTTCCTAAGCCAAATGCACCCTTTGTTCATTTTCATTACCGGCATTGAGTCACTCCCTTCCCTTCCTTTGGGCTGAGGCAATGCTTATACTGTTTCTTCTAAGGCTTATCTTGAGCAGAAAGATCTGAATCCCAAGGAAGGGAGAGGTTGTTCAAAGCTGCCCTAGTATTCCCATTAATAAGCCGTCAGGTTCTGGCCATAGGGAAATGATCAGAAGCCAATACTTCATTGGAGCAGACAGCCCTTCCCTGGGATCTGGTGGGGCTACGCAGCAAGAAAAGAGTGTTGAATTTTCATCCTCTATGTGGGACTGCTGGTAGTATCAAGGCAGCAGCCCCAGATGTCCCAAGGAACTGCAGTGCAGACTCCTTTTGTAAAAGGAAGCAGAACATATCTCTGAATAGGCCTGATGATACCCCACATCTCAATCCTAAAGAGAGCTAAAAGGAAAGAATTTATCATCTAGGTTGATTCAAACTCTCACCCTTCTCCAATCAGTAATACACATCCCATCTAGGAAGCACATTAGACACATTAGTTCATGAACCCTCCTACAATCTCTGGGAGGGAAGGATTGTTCTTCCGTTACATAGACAGGGAAGCAAAAACACACAGAGGCTAATGGTCTGGTTTTTCCAAGATGGTGAGCACTTGCATCTCCCTTTGACTGCAGTGGGAGATGTGGGTGCTCAGAGTCTCTGAAAATCAGGCCACTTGTGTCTTGTCCAAAGTCTCTTAGGGTATGTCTACACTACCCCGCTAGTTCGAACTAGCGGGGTAATGTAGGCATACCGCACTTGCAAATGAAGCCCGGGATTTGAATTTTCCGGGCTTCATTTGCATAAGCGGGGAGCCGCCATTTTTAAAACCCCGCTGGTTCGAACCCCGTGCAGCGCAGCTACACGGGGCTCGAACTAGGTAGTTCGGACTAGGCTTCCTATTCCGAACTACCGGTACACCTCATTCCACGAGGCGGCTCCCCGCTTATGCAAATGAAGCCCGGGAAATTCAAATCCCGGGCTTCATTTGCAAGTGCGGTATGCCTACATTACCCTCCTAGTTCGAACTAGGAGGGTAGTGTAGACATACCCTTAGTGAGCTAGTGTTAGTGCCAGGAATAGAACTCAGGAGCCTTGATTCTGCATCCCTGATTTCACTTTGCCTCTGTGAAGCAACTTTGTAAATGGATCATCTTGTGTGTTTCACTTCTAGATCTTACCAGCAGGTGACCAGACAGAGGTGGGTGAGAATGGAGTGACACTCAGTGGGGGACAGAAGGCTCGAATCGCCCTCGCTAGAGCGGCTTATCAGGTAAATAGAAGAGTGACCCTACAGAGGGCCAGTTGTAGCAGGTGCATTGTCCAAGAGCCAAGGCTGGGCTAGAGAAGCAGGAAGTACCCAACTGCCAGAGCTCCTACAGCACAGTATCCAGCTCCTCCTGTCCATCTAGGCTGGGTCTAAAGGAGCTGAGAGTTTCCCTAAGCCAGTGCACTTGCACCATTCTCTACAGCACAACCTGCTGTGGAAGCTGGTACTGAAGCAACGTAGGAGATGTATATCTGTCTTTTCTTCCTCAGGAAAAGGAGATTTATCTGCTTGATGATCCACTGGCAGCTGTTGATGCTGATGTAGCCAATCATCTTATGCAAAAATGCATCCTGGGATTTCTCAAACACAAGACCAGAATCCTTTGCACACACAGGACGGAGTTTTTAGAGAATGCTGACACCTTGCTGCTCATGGACAATGGCAGAATAGTCAAGATAGGTACTGTGGCACACCTGCTTTGTTTCAGACTGTGTACCAGAGGGCTAAGAACTCCATCCCAGTCTTATTAGACAGACTGATGAGCTGTGAATTCAGATGGAAAATGGCCATATGGAATCAAAGCAGACAGTTGCAAAGAGGCTGGAGTAAATTAGTGAGAGCCCAAGGGAAGAGGCCTCTGGATAAGCTGGAAGAACTGGGACATGTTGAATGTACAATAGTATGAATAAAATAGACAGATTCAGAAGAGATGGGCATTGGGGTAAGATGGAATGGAGGGCCAGGAATCTGTGGAGCAATAGTTACAGGGTTGCGGGTACTAATAGAGGAATAGGAGGGCAGAGATAGAAGTAAATTGAGCCGTCTTGTACCTAATAACTGAAACTTCCACAGCTAGTATCTGCTCCTTAGGATCTCTGCAGTGTATAAAACACTCACACTCTCTCTTTCTAGGGACCCCATCTGAAATCCTGCCACTAGTGGAAGCCACCCCAAAAGTCAACGAGGAGAATAAAAGGAGGCAGAATAAAGGTCAATATATGGCGGTTTGAGTGGCATTGCTGAAAGTGGGTGGGGTCCCTGTGGCTTGGGATAAACATCCATGTGGAACTGCTTTCTGCCGTTATCTGATCTCCAAGCAGGAATTCAGGACAGTTGTACTAGTGGGGCAGGGTGGAGTAGGAAAACAACTAACGGAAATTGAGGGAGACAGAGGAAGGGACTTGCTCAACATCACAGAGTGAGTTGGGATTATTAAACTCCTGGTTCCCAGCTTTTTGCTTGGTCTGCTGACAAGGCCTTGCCTCCTTTTCATGGCAAAAATAGAGCATATGATATATGTGGAAAAGGTCTCCATATACAGGTGTCTCTGAGTCCCCCTGGCTCCTCAGTGCTAATTAAAAGCTGAAATGGGG
This sequence comes from Pelodiscus sinensis, assembly GCF_052426305.1. Classification (NCBI taxonomy): domain Eukaryota; kingdom Metazoa; phylum Chordata; order Testudines; family Trionychidae; genus Pelodiscus; species Pelodiscus sinensis. Next base: position 141,336,549 of record NC_143054.1, read on the forward strand.
ATAATTAAATGGATAGCTTTGGAGCTTGGAAAAGAACTCCCATTCCCACACCTTTCACAGTGGGGTATTTTCCGTGCTTGGGATGAAGGGGACATTGGATACTGGCGAGGAAGCAGTGTACTGATGTGCATTCCCATGTGCCACAGGACTTCCTGATAGATGCCTATGGTAGAGGGTACAGCTTCATGAACTCTGTTGCAAAAGAAAGGAAAAAGGAACAAACCTTAGAAAGCCTTCTAAGAGTATGGCAAAGCTTTCCACTTGGCATATACCTGCCCTGTTTACAGTAAGGAGCTGGTCCTATCGATGCTGCGCTGACCTGTGCCTTTCCTCCTACAGTCTCTTCTGAGCAAGGCCAGGAGGAGGATATGGAAATACAGACAGAGGAACTGGGCCAAGCTAACTGCCTCCTCCAGCGGGAGGAAGAAAAAAAAAAGGGGGCAGTGGCTTTCCAGGTGTATAGGGCATATTGGCTGGCAGTGGGCAGTTGCCTAGCATTGTCCATCCTCTTCTCCCTATTTCTGATGCAAGGTAAGGCAGCAACTCGCACCACTCTCTGTTTGGGACATTCTCCATTCTTGTTCTCTTGCTGTGTTCCCCAGCTATATGAGGGGTCCTAAGGGTGGCAGACTAGGTTTACTCTCTCCATACCCCCTGCAGGAGGAAGACCCAGTCCTCCTAATCTTCCAGACAGGGTTCCTTCAGTACTTTCCTGCCCATGAAGTCGAAGGATTTGTCTGGCGCCCTTAGCCAATGTGAGAGCAAGACGTTGTGTCGTAATTTGTGCCCCTGCTATCATGGGGAACACTAAGGACTGTTTTTCCCCAGGGGAGCTGTTGTACCTGGCCTCCTTGGCTGCTGGCTATACTTTCTACTGCTCAAGTAACTGCAGTGGTTAACGTACTGATGGCAGGGTATAGATTAGGCCAGGTAGTGAAGTGGTAAGGCTAGT